>NC_054402.1:5409674-6062769 GCF_017976425.1 Toxotes jaculatrix
CAGACCTGAATTTCCAAACCTAAAACAAAAAGATATCTCAGGTGCTGCTGCTGCACAAACTATGATGCTTAAACAAAATAAACTGTCCCTTGTGAGTGGGACAGTTCTGTAGGAGTACAATTCTAGCTAAATAGACTTCAAAATTAGTGATGCAAAACGACTAGGGACAGACAAGACCGTCACAAGTTACAAGGTTGTTTTGTGTGTCTCTCAGTGTGGGGGCCTTTTAAATGACTGTGTCCATGGGTCCGTCATAACCCATCCATGTGGACAGTCAGGAAAAACTATTTATACTGTCTATTTAAACAGCAGCACAAATGACCATATTTGCGAGCTCATCTTTTTTGTGTCACCTTTTTAAAACCCAAGGAGCCATCTTGTTGCCATTAAATGTCAGGTTTGTATCAGGACAGCTTGGCCCGGCAACAAAACATCAAGTGTTTCCAATTGGCAGAATTTCCTTCCCTCAGCCGTGGCCTCAGCCAATCAGAGGCCTGCTTGGTGGAAACGGAGTACGTTCACCGTGGCAACCACTCCAGTCTACCTCTGCTCACTGACACTCCTCACACCGTCCTCTCAGTCTCTGTCAGATGGGCAAAATAACACCCACCGGTGAACTGAAGCAGGCCTTTCCTGCAGCTCAGGGTGAGGTAAACCCTGATCTAGCAGATGAGGGGGGTTCTGTGTGTTTTACATATTATATCCTTACATATTATATACATTACAAAAACGTTTTTAATATGAAGAAACAAAGGCTTAAGGGTCAATACTTCACAAGAGAACATGAGGAGGTTCGTTTATCTAGATTCCCATCGGCTGCTGTGGTGTGACAGCTGGGGTTCACATAAACAAATTCACAATACTTCAGTGACAAAAAGGACATTTCACATGTATATTTGCAGTAAAGCTGGACAATATACAAGACAAAACAAACACTATTATTCAAAGTCTATAACATTAGATAGCTCTCACATTATGACCTCTTCAAGAGTTGAGAAAATAAAATTTTTTTTTTAAGAATAAACTCAGGAAATATGTAGTGGGTAAGGGAAAAACTGACTGATGTCAGTGTCTATCAGAGTTTGCTTGACAGATGAACGAAAATATGTCACACTGAATGTGACTGATCACTCTCCTGAACTACATGGAAGCAACAGGAAAGATTCCTAAACAGTATTTCTGGGGTTTTATTTACATTTTACTTTAAACAGTGATCCCTCACAGCTTTGCCACTTATAGAGAGCAGAAGTCACGGCGTCACGTCCCGACCTCTGTTACCACGCTCATCTGAGACAAGCTAGGCCTGCGCAAAATCAATCAACTTCGATCTGCTCAGTACAGCCGGTTAGATTTCAGTCTGACTTGATCTCCCACCACCACTGCCACCACAGCAAAAGCCTCAGTAGATAAATAAACAGAAAAACAGCCCATACAATCGAGTCAGTAAAAGATGCACTTCAATCTGATTATACACCAGAAAAAACTGTGGCTGTCTTTGCCGCCTCCATTTTTTTTCTCTGTCTAAAGTACATGCAAAGTAAGAGAAATAAACAACATCTACCTTGCTGAATTGGAAGACAGATCTCCCTCCACTCAGAGACATGCAGGTGACTGGAATCTACACATCATAAAGGAGCACAGGTTAATGAAGGAGGTTAATGTAGCAAGGAGACCAAAAATGTTTACAGCCATCATTACTGTGCCGGAGCATACCTTATTTCTTGACCCTCACCCAATGTGAAGAATCTAATCTAATACTTTATTTCATACCAGTAGCTAAAAGCAACATTTGATGGTTCCACAGTTGACACAGCATCAAAATCATGCTTCTAAACATACTGATGAAGGAACTTACCAGATCAAAGACCAAACAAAAGCAGGCCTCAGCTGCTGCCTCTCAGGTGTGTCTCAAACCAGGAATTGAGGCCCAGGTGAGCTTTCAAACCGTTTTTATAGACTCTGCCCCTTTTCTGGGTCCTAGTGCTAGACCTGTTTCCTTCCCTCTACATTTAGGGGGTGTTGGCAAGGGTAAGCAAGGTAGGAAGGTCTTTTTGTCCTAATAATCACTGATATATATTAGCAAGAGTATCTCGAGAGTATTAGTTGTAAAGGAGGATTTTTATTTTAATCTATGGAAAAATTATTAACTTTTTCCTGCCCTCGGGCAACACTGTTAGGTGTCTTTTCTATGTCCTTCTGATAAAACATGTAAACTTCTAAGTGACTGTTTTAAAAGTGTTTTGTTTGTTTGTTTTTAAATATTTGCTCTTATATTCACAGATAATGGACACAAGAACTTTCTGGTGAAGTGACCAGTGACTCACAGAAGAATCAAAAATTGCCAATACTAAAGAATTAGTATTGGCAATTTATACCAATACTATGTGGTAACAGATGTTTTTGACTATTTTCAGACATATTTAAGACCGGGCAACTGATCAGTAATAAAAAATATATATATATTGCTTTTAATATTCCTAGGTAATTAATCTGAGGGCGAACACACAGAGGCACAGTGATGATGGCCAGCATGAAGATGCTGGCCTGCACAATTTTGATGCCACATCCTGAATAACAAGACAGTCTCTGGGCATCAGAGGGAATTTCATTGCCTCTTGAATATTTCTAGCAGCTCTTCTCAGAAGACCTGCTGCAGGTCATAGTGGTTTAATCTATGTGCCTTATCTCTATCTCTGTATCTTCCTCTCATAGTCAGACAAACATGACATCTAATGATGAAGGCATTTTTTCTTGGTGCCGGAAGGCAACAAAAACAATTAGGGTACAGGGGTCAAAAGTCAAACAAATAATCGTGGAAATATGCTCAGACATTTTTGTTCAAAAAATGTCTGAACAGCAAAAAAGCATATCCTGACAAGGGTTAAGTGTAAAGAGGGTGTGACTTTTACTGTATGTTTTGAACCAAATACTGCACATGATATTATCTCAGAGGCTGAGGGTGGTGACTCCACATCAGTAAGGCGTGGGACAATCTGAGAGCAGAGGCCTGTGCAAGGCAGATGCTTGTGGGGGAAGCAGTGATATTTGAGCCACAGCACAGATGTGGGAATACAGCTCAAGACAAGTGTGGGTGGTGCTGTGCGTTGCAATGCAGCTGGGTCAAAAGACAAACCACACTTATTTGAATAACCCTTCCCTGACCGCGCCGCAGCAAACACACATCTGTACCCGGGGACAAACACACACGCAGGCCCCCAGTGGAGAGACCTGCCTGACACAGAGCTGAATGTGTTTACTCCCCCGCTTCTTTGGAACAACAGTGTTGCCATTAGGGGCTCAGCGAGACTGGGAAGCCATGTTTAGAGGATAATCTTGGCCGGACCATCTGGTCAAGATTTTCTCTCTTTTCTCTGTATTTCTGATTTTGTCTGTTTCCCATGAGAAGGATTAAAAAAATGTTTTTTTTGTAGTCTTGAAATGCAACTGAGAAGTCTCATGGATTTGATTTACTTCTTCAAATGGATAACTGCATTTGTTGCAGAAAGGGCAGCTTGTGCAGCATCCCCAGCCAGTGGTGAACTATATAATCTATACTTACACTATTACTGATCACTTGCAGTCGCTTCTGCCCATCTGGATGCTTCAGCAATCCCATTTCCCTCCCAGTATAATCGCTGTTGACACAGGAAATTTAATCTAGATATCTTGGCGATGATGAAAGTGGTTGTAATAGGATTAAACTGGGCTTGACAGGAGTGTGACAGTGCTACTACAGCGATGGTCCTACTCAGCACTGAATTATACTGCTGGTAGGATAAAGCGTATTTGAGTATTTGTGCCCAGAACTGTCCATATGTAAATAAATAATCTATGCGAGTCATTTAGAAAAAAGGAATCACATAAATTTTTTTTTTTTACATGTATATGTACTTTAATTTGGGTTTTTTACTGCTTTCACCATTGCCCTCCATTCAGATTTGAACTGTTTTCTGAATATTTATTGTTAAGAGTTGTTAAAAGTTTATTTTTCCTTTTTAAAAAATGAATCTTAATGCTGCTGGACTATTCAGGAGCTTGTGGAAACCGCTGGATGTACATAGGCTTTTTTTATGTGTCACAGTTGAGGGCTGTGTCTGGCATTTATTTCATATAAGTAAATTAATAAATAAATAAAAATACGATTTTTATTTTGCTGCTTTACTGTTGAGCCAGCATATCATAAAAATTAAGTGATTCAAGTTCTCAAAGATCAAATTCTTCACCTATAAACAAATCTGCATGACACATCATGTCTTGCTCCCCCAGCAAACATGGCTGTTATTATTAAAAATCAATATACAGAATAAATATAGATGTACAGGTAATGAAAACCAACCAAATGGCATTTGCCTGATCAGACTAATGCTTTATCTTGGGCTAAGAGGTTTAGGATGAATGCATATGTAAGAAAAAAAGTTTCATTTTGTTCAAAAATAACTTTGTATGTCACTTTTAGCTCACCCATGTGTGCTAGTTATCTTAGAAAAAATAAGCAGCAGGACTCCAGAAAATGGGAGATAAAAATAGGCCAAAGACCATAAAATTCCTATTTTAGTCTGGACTCAAAGATCTTTTCTCTGCTCCTGTATCTGCCATGTGGCCTTCTACCATACGGCCAGATTATGGGTTGCATGGTTGGAGCCACAGAAAGCCATTACTTAGGAGCTAAAGGCTGGAGTTAAGATTATCTGCAGGACTTCAGGCCGAAGAGATTTGTATCCACAAGCACAACACAACGCTGTGTTTAGTAGTGAGAGGACTCCGGGGTGGCAATGGTTAAATCCGAGATTAAGCTAATTCTGGTTGATGAGCATTTTGGTTGAATTTCTGGGGAAATTACATACCTGACTAACAGCAGGACAGTGGGAAAAGTAATAGAAGCGGATGTCTGCCAGAGTAGGTGACATCGGCCTCTAGCATTAGAAGCCAGTTTTGTTTTGTCAACCTTTGTTAGTTAGTCTACGTGTCTTAAATTAGGCAGAAAGTGCACGACATGGTGACATTTGTGAAATTAAGATTTAAATGTTACATCATTTCATGAAAACTAAATGTTCGTGTGTAAAAGGGAAAACATAATGGAGTAATGAAATTTGGAGTTTTTGCAGCCAGCATAGCCTGCGGAGATGATTGTTTTTCTGCTGCTAAAAATATGACACTTAATATGAATTAGTAGGTTTTGCGTCATTTCAGGAGCCTGATATTTTGAGCCGTGACTTCCAGCTGTATTTCTCCTGCATGGTGAAATTAAACTATTAAAGCAAGACTAAAAACTTCTGCAAGTATGACACAATCATGCATCATGCACAAATCTTTGTTTGTGAGAAAAAGGAGGACAGAGGTTGAACATTTACTTATTGCATTGCCAAAAATTGAGTATCACCCATTGCAGTGGATTTCCTCCATGCAGCGTGTGATTTTTTTTTTTAAGCCATTTTGGTCTGTGTATTTCTGAGAACAAAACTCACACTCGGTGTCTGGCATTTTAATAAGCACCTTTGTAAGATAAAACAGTAGATGTTTAACTTTCATGGTCAGGCTTACAGTGTGTGCAGAGGGTTTGCGGTTTGAGCCTGTGAACCTAAAAGAGCCCGTCTGTGACCGTTGCTTACATGAGTCTGCGTTCACAGTGACTAATCATCCCAGCAGCGTGTGAACCTCTGGAGGATTTCTGGTCACTCACATCAAAACCTCAGCTGAACAAAGTCATTGTGACTGTACTGTGTGTCCCTTTATTTTATAAATCCCCCTCCTACACTGGCTTATCTTTCATTTCAGTCATGTCCAAAGTGAAAAGTTTATATCTAAACCTAAATTAGCCCTTTTTGTTGTTGTTTTAAGAAGAATTCTCACACTGACAATGATCTCATGTGGAATGGGAAAGAGTGAATTGAATAAAAATGTGCTACAGTCTTCTTACAGACCTCCCACTGAAAGATTTTTCGATGGCTCTGATAAGCCATCATTTGTAAGGACTTTGTAAATTTTCCCTGGTCATAAAGTGGCACTGACTTGACTGCAGAGGTTAATGGATATAAAAAAAAAAGGCATCACGACTAAAATAGGTGATCACTTATAAAGTTCCCCATTATTTGCTAGTCAGTTTCATCATTTTTGTGTCAATCTGAAGTCTTCAGCTACATGTGGGTACTATAACCCATAAACTGTTCTGTTTCCTGTCCGCAGTTTAAAGTGTGGTTTAATGGTAAGTCTAACTTAGATGAACTAAAATACCAGAAATAAGAACCATTACAGCTTCCACTGAGCTGTGTATTGTTTATTAGCTGACATCCAGAAACAGCATGTCAAAAACACACTTTTTTTTCTCAGTATACAAACAGAGGTTGACAGACTCTCACACCTCTCTGGATGTTTGCATCTGAGCTGTCGGAGAATCCTCACCGAGGTGTCAAATAGTGGCTGTTTTTATCCTGCGTCTTCTCAAAATCACTCAAAATGCCAAGGCTGAGTAAAGATGAGTCTGAAGGAAAGAAACGTTTGTGTTCCCAGGTGCAGTGAAAACAGCGATAAACCCAAATACAACTCTTTGTGGCTTGGATTAAAAAAAAGATGTAAATGTTCCTTTGAGAGTCTGGTCCATGTTGACATGGCTGCCTCACATCATTTGTCAGCTGTACAGCCACGCTGCCACTCTCCTGCTCCTGATGTGCAGTCGGTTTATATGCCGAAAAGAGCAGTGACAGTGAACCGAAATGAACCAGTTAAGGCCTTAAAATCAAAACAATGGCAAACTTACATTAACAAAGGTGAACTATCTGAATGTGATCCAAGAGCAAGGTGCTTGGGAACATTTGACGTGAGTTTATGGAGAAATAAGAGAAATCAGTATCTCAATGCCTTGAGTTTTTAAAGCTGTCAATTCAACGAGGACATAAAGACCCACATTAAAAAAAAATGTCATCTAAAGTAGCAGTGGATGCTGCACAGACTCTCATTAAATTAGATGACTCATATGTGGTTAGGGTCTCAGCTGAGTGTTTCAGATATTTTTTTAATGATTTATGTATGGCATATGTGTTAGTTACACACACACAGCTCATGTCACAGTATTCAGAAACGATGTCCAATTACACCTTTGCAGCTGTTACAGTTTGTTAGAGATCAGTAGCATTAGATCAGTGACTCACATCTAATGCCTTTTGGTTTGGAGGGATGGGTGTGGTGGAGCTGCCTGTGAGTAATAGAAGATTAGTCTTCAAATAATTCAAGACAGAATAAGAATACCAGGACAAATATGTCAATACAAGGCATGAAGACTGTAGGTTAGGGATTAAGTGGGTAACTTTGTGAGAAACTTACACTGAAATTATTTACAGCAAATAATAATTACAGAGTAGACTAATACTGTGGAGGAAAATGGGTTTGATGGAATAACTGCTGGTATAGCACTGGAATTAGTTCATCATTTCTATAAAGCATTTATTTAGCATGCCTGTCCTCTGTTTAATGTGCCTGGGCAGCCCCAACAGCCCCAGCCAGTTTTACCTTATGTTTGGGTAGATGTTAATTCCCAAGGCTGAGGAGTAGTGACGTGAGTCATGGCAGAGATGGTGAATCCAACGTCTCCCGTTTGCATCTGTCAGTCTCACCCAAGAAGGTGATGAACTGATCCTAGAAAAAAAAAAGAGTAAATATATAAATGTCAGCAGTGACAAAAGTTTGTTCAATGATTGTTGGTTTGTAAGCTTTAGCATTTTAGCGTCATGTCGAATAACCACTGAGTGCATATTTAAAAACAGTTTTCTCATTTCAAAACAAGTCAGCTAGAATGGAAGTGCTGCTTTCAAATAATTAAATAGTTTGTGAGCTACAGCTGAACAAAAAAAAAGTCATCAAATAGAAATAAAAAGACCAGCTGAATTTAGATTTCTCAATCTGTAATGGTCAATTAAAGAGCCAAATAAATACTCAGAAACAAACTGAGAAACTATTACTGTTATTGTGGTTTATTGGACAACATAAAGTACTAAAAGCCATGTTGGGACCCACTGCTACTTTAGTATTTTAAAATTATGTTTATAAAATCTTTTCAAAGTTTTCAAAGTCCAATACTTCTTTTTATACTTATATTGAGTGAAAGTGCCACATGTTGTAGAAGGACATTCAGGTTAAGAATGTTGGTTCATACCATGTAATCATTTCATCTGTACTGGGTAATTTATGAAGTAATTACAGTTTAATTTATGTCTAGGTCACTCTTAAATGAAAATGTATTTGCCCTCAATTCCCTGTACTTCTTCCTTTCTGCCCCTATGAATATTTCATTAATACCCTAAATGTACAAAGTATTTATGTACACTGTAATTTGCTGGGCTGTAATTTAAAGCCTCACTGAGAATTTCACCCTCTTGAAGCACCGATGAGCACAAGAAATCTTGACTCAAAGGTGCACTTGCTAGCTTTTTCGAGCTTTGAATCACACCTCACCGTGTTTGTCATTGGATGAGGACTTCAAGCTACTTTTTTTCTTGTCAAACTTCAAGGTCAAAAATCAGCCTTTGTGCTTCTTTGGTTGTGCAGTGATTTGTCCAACTCATGAGCAAACCTCTGCCTTGCAGCCCAGATGTTTACCTCTCCTGGGAGTTTTTTACTGCTGTAGGACACCAACTCAACACATATACCACCCTGGTTCAGTTCCCGCACTGTGAGGCAGAATTGTTTAACTTCAGTACGCAGCACGACAGCATGGCACCGCTTCACAAACCACAACTCCTCTTTGATGTGTCATGTTTTTAATGGGCGAGGAAAGCCTCATGGGTTGGGCTCTTCCCTGCTCTCCCCACCACCACCACCACCTCCTCCTCCTTCTCTTCCATTAACCCAGCTGGTATCTGACTTTCAGCATACGTTGACCAAAGGTTGGGTGACCTCACCAAGCAGGAATGGCATTAATGTGTGCACAGTGTGTATGAGAACGTGACTGTACCTGCAAATCATTTACCAAACCAGTGGAGGGTCATTTGAAAAAGAGAAAAGCCAAAGGGCAGTAGTGTACACTGAGCTGCACGTGACTCCGCTCTGTATGGGAAACATGAAGCTTGCTAACATGTAATTAGCTGTTACTATTTTCACTCTGCATCGCCCCGAAGCAGCAAAGGGCTGTTGGTTGTACACCCTGTGCCAGGAAAGTTTGAGGCCGTCAGTATGGCTTTTGAGTCTTTTACGCTTCAACCAACTTCAGCTATTAACTTTCTGTATTGGTCTGAGGAGAGACAGAGGTGACTGTCATGACCGGAGGACCCCTCCCTGAAATGAATGTTCCCCTTCATGGCGGAGAAACTTAAAAACAACTATCCTGAATGAAAAATAAATTCACTCGAGGCATTCTCAAGGATTTCTTTTTTCAAGGATATTGGCAATATCCTCAAAAAGCAAGCTGTTACACAGCAGCAAAGAAAAGTCACGCTGTGTCCTTAAAACAGATGTTGTTTTCATTTTACATGGAAAAGTGCACTGAGAGAGTTGAGATTATACGTTTTAGGAAGACTCTGGCCAGCTATTGTACAGTAAGTGGAAAACAGGACTGTCCTCCTGAGGGACCCCTCAGTGACTTTGACGTTAAAAGCTCATTTTCCTCTTCCCTAAATCCCACTGCACTGAACATCATCCAAACTACAAGCTAATGCAAACTCCTGGCATCGCTTCAAAGCAGGGCTGGTGTCTGCTTCACTTCCTCTGCCCCCTTTCCTCTGCTCCTTCACTTCTTTGCATCTCGAGCAAAGAAGGTGGAGACTTAAAGAAAAACCTAAGACCTAGATCTCCGAGTGGGCGATGAAGTGGAAATAAAACAAATTAGCTACTGTGGATTCATCAGATAGTGTATCCACAATAAAAAGGAGTGCCTCTTTTTAGACTGGAGCACAGTAATGGTTTGTGCTAGTAAAAGTGTAACTGCTGACACATTATTTTACAGGTCCCGTATTTTCCAGCTAATTTTATGGAAACTTTTGGTCACAGTTTTCCAATAATTAGCTGGCATTTAGCTGTAAATTGCTAGAATATTTACAAAAAGGCCTGTGCAATTGCTACTAATTAGAAGAGAAGTGGAAAGAGTGTTAGTTGCTACAGTTATTAAGCAAGTACCTGGTTGTTATTTTCAAGTTTTGAAGAAAACAATAGGATGTTATATAGTAGGTGAGTAAAAAATAGCTTTTAACAAGATAAAAATGGCTCAGTTTTGTGTTTCAAATTGTTTCAAGTTTGATGAACAACTAAAAAACATACACACATATTTCTACTTAATTACAGCAGACTGGACCTGTAAAATAAAAAGACTGTCTATTATAAAACAAATAGGTAAATAATTGTAGCAGCAAGCTGCATTGGCTTTTCTTGGAAATAATTTACGGCTAAATACCAGCTTTTTTTTTTTTTCTTTTTAAATTACAAGGAAAGTTTCCAGGAATTTAGCTGGAAAGTATGGGACAGTATAACAGAGACTGTGTAACTAAACTAAAACACACATTTGCACATCTGACAGGAAAGCTGAGTGGATTACTGAGGTGGATTGTTCAGAACTGATGCCACAAAACAAAATCCCACATGTAAATGTGAAGTGGGACTAGCTGCGAATATTAATGAGAGAGAAGAAAGCAAAACAGACAAACAAAGACTTTACAGCAACTTGGCCCCTCTGCATCACTGAACTGAATGTGAATGCTGAGATGAGCTTTATAGCTTTTAGTGTCTGTATCATTAAGAATTAATATTGATAATATAGTTCATCAATAATTCATTGGTGTATTTTAAGTGTTTACGCCCATGCACATGTTCAAAATGCATTGAGTACTTTCTTGTTTGTCTACAGACAATTCAGGAAACAGTATATAGCTCCTTCAGTCCAAAATCTATGTGTTCAAAACAAAGCAGTTCTGCTGACGAAGTAAATATTCACAGGGTCCATTCTGTTCCTAGTGACTGAGTTCTGTAGTGGCCCCTTCTACACTCAATAACCCATAATAACAAAGTGAAAACATATTTTAAGATTTTTGCCAATTTATTAAAAATCAAGAACTGAAATCAGATGCTTTTTAGAAGCACCTTTGGCAGCAGTTACACCTTCAAGTCCTCTTTAGTAAATCTCTACAAGCTTTACACACCTGGATGTGGGCAGTTTATCCCACTCTTCCTGGCAGATTCTCTCAAGCTCTGTCAGATTACATGGGAAGCGTCTGTGAACTTTGATCTTCAGGTCTCTCCACAGATGATCTGATGGGGTTTAAGTCTAGGCTTTGGCCGGGCAGTCAGAGACTTCCTCATGCTTTCAGAGTCCTTTAAATGCTGTTTGGCAAACCCCAAGTGGGCTGCCACGTGCCTTTTACTCAAAGTGGCTTCCATCTAGCCTGACTGATGAAGGGCTGCTGAGATAGTTGTCCTTCTGGCACGTTCTGCCATCTCTGCAGAGGAATTCTGAAGTTACACTGGGACACTCAAAGCTTTAGAAATGGTTTTATACCCTTCCCCTGATCTGTGCCTTGTCTACAAACAGTTACTTGGGCAAAATGCCTTAAAACATGTTTTCACTTTGTCATTATGGGTGACTGACTGTAGGCTGTTGGGCAAAAATAGCATTCATTCATTCATTTATCTTCTATACTGATTGATCCGTCAGGGTTGAGGGGAAGCTGGAGCCTATCCCAGATGACTATGGGCGAGAGGCGGGGTACACCCTGGAGTGGTCGCCAGTCAATCGCAGGGCCAACACACAAAGACAGACAACCACACACGCACACACTCACACCTAGGAGGCAATTTAGAGTAGCCAATTAACCTAATGTGCATGTTTTGGGGATTGTGGGAGGAGGCCGGAGTACCCGGAGAAAACCCACGCAGGCACAGGGAGAACATGCAAACTCCACACAGAAGAGCCCAGACCGGGGTTTGACCTCTTGCTGTGAGGCGACAGTGCTAACCACTGCACCACTGTGCCACCCGCATAAAAAAATTGTACAAAATTTTTAAACTAGCTTCTTATGAGAAGCTGAGAAGATTGTAAGCTGCCTGTCAAAGTGACAGACACCAAAAATTTTATCAATTTCAAATCAAACATAAAATGTAATTAAGTGTGCAAAAAGAGAGGGAGTATGAATACCAATGTCTACACATATTTATGTGGCAGGACATATGTGGCTTATTAGACATAAAAAGAAAGTTGCTATGAAGCTGTGAAAGTTTTTTTAAGGGTTTACCAGTTACAACAAAGTTCTTGTGCACCATTAGGTCCTGACAGTGTGGATCAATATTCAAGAGTAACATACCAATGAATAAACTGTACAGATTTATTAAACAAAGGTTCAATAGAGCATAAGTTTGATAATTGCGTGCTCTGGTTCACAAACGTGATATGTGCTGGCTACCTGCTGTAAAGAAAATATAATCAGGTGAAACTATAATAATATATGGTATTTTATTTCAATTAAGAAATTGACAAGCACTCATCAGTCAACATATTAAAACATTTGTGCCATCTGTGCAAATTCACACAACGGCTCCTTAAAATAAATACTTTTAAGAGGAAATAATACAGACAGAATATGTGAGGCTCAAACCACACGGACAAACAAATTATCCAAATGTCCAAGAGACGAAAGGGTCTGAAAATTCCCAAAGTCAACCCCGACTCTCCAACGAAAAGTGTTTGTATAAAACAGCTAAGCATTTTTAAAAATACAGAATCTTACAAAAAAGTTTTTATCTTCTCACTTCTTTAAATCACTGTAAAATATCAGCTGGTATTATGACAAGAAATCAGGATTTTTTTCCATGTATAGTAATAAAAAGACAGAATGTGCTTCTGCATTTTTACATTAGTATTCACATACATCATGAGTGTACTGTATCATCAAAGTCCTCCATCCCTCTGATGGTGCTGTGATGGAGACAGGTGTATCGCGTTTGCACAGGGCTGCCTCCCTCCACCCGGCATCCTCGTCGCCACATTGTTTCTCGGCCTGAAGATAGACAACAGTCAGTCCCGAAACACCCACATGTTTGCAGAGACCATGTCATTAACCACTTTTTCAAACAGCCTCTGTGCACCATCCAAGCCCAGGCTAAAACAATACACTTCACAGCCAAGTGTTCATTGTCTTTATAGGTTACATTACCAACAGCGTTCACATTTTCTGTATATATATATAAAAAAAAAAAAAAAAAATTAAAGAATCAATTCTTTCTGACAATTCGTCAACTTTCAAAATGGTCCGAAAAA
The DNA here is from genome assembly GCF_017976425.1 of Toxotes jaculatrix. NCBI lineage: Eukaryota > Metazoa > Chordata > Actinopteri > Toxotidae > Toxotes > Toxotes jaculatrix. The sequence continues at coordinate 5,422,903 of NC_054402.1, forward strand.
AAAAGAGACAAAATAGCCATCAATGGGAGAGGATTTCAAGAATACAGGTTACAGTACAAAAATGTGGTCCAGGTGGTAGCACATGAAGCATGCATGTGTTTATGTTGCCCTGCTCACCCCTAAAACCCTCATGCGAAGACATACTGTATAAAAAGGCCACATGGCTTTTCCTTCACTATTAAATGCACATGTACTCAGACAGCTGGCCTCTTTGTCTGCTCTGCTCATCCGAAGACCGACGAAAGGTGCTTTTTTTTTCCTCCTACTGGTGGACCCCACAATGGATACGAAGCCTCATAGGGTCACCATGAAGTCTTTGTTTAATACATCAGCGAGCTCCTGAAGCATACGGACATGAGAGTGTTATGGATCTTTTAATCTAACTCTTGGTAAGACAGAGAATGTCTTCCCCCTTACGTCAAACTGGCTGTAGTTTTTAAATAGGAAACTACAGCTGGCAGTCATTCAGCTTAGCTTAGCATAAAGATTAGAAATGGTTCTGTCCAAACCTCTGAAATTCATTTGCTACCATGTTTTACCTTGTTAGTTGAATCCGTATGCTAGGCTAAATGACTGATGGCTGTAGCTTGCCATTGTACAGACAGATAGTGGTGTCTGTACAATAGTGGTGTCGATCTTCTCATTTAAGTCTCGACAAGAAATGTTGAATTATTCCTTTAAACCACTAGATTCACCCGAAAACATCGATTTATTTGTTTGTGTGTACACAAACCTCACGTGCAGTCTCTTACCAAGGGCTCTGTGTTTGTTAAAGGATCAGTGGGAGTATACTGAACGAGCACGTAAACAAAAGGCAGTTGGGCTTGAGCGTGAGTCTGCTGAGCTTCCACTTTAGATCACTCCAGATAAAACAGGACGTCCCTAACCAGCCTCTAACTTTCTCTCTACTCTAAGTGCAGAGGCTTAGTGAAGCCCTTCACCTTTATTTTATATCGTTTCCATAATCTTTAACATCTGTACTGCAGAAATAACAACAAAAATATAACTTAAGATAAACTCTCTAGGCACTGTTTGATTTCCAAGGCTTTGTGTTGTAGACTGTGATAAAAGGTCAGCAAACAGATTTTTTAAAAAATGATAAAAAAAAAAAAACACCAGAGAGTGATGGTTCTGCAGACCAAACACTTTCTCCTCTGTAGTAGATCAAGGTCCTCCAAGTCAGCTCACACAGCCAAACAGACTTGCTTCAAGCTCTGCGGTGGAGAGGCTGTAAGGGCAGAAAGTATCTAAAGGGTAAGTGTGTAGAAGTTTTCAAGGTTAACTGTCAGTTCCAGTCTTTAACCTATCTTTCTCCTTCATAAAAAGAAAACATCGGATCTTAAGCCATTATCTTCTGGGGAATCTCTATAGAAGCTTTGATGAAGATGCAGTTGTCTCGGATGTAGTTCCTCTTCTTGATCTCCTCGTGCGAGATGAACTTGGGGTAGCCGAAGCCCAGGGTGCTCTCGTCCAGCGAGTTGCGGCTGCTGCAGGGCTTCTGGAAGTTCTTCCAGTTGGGGTCGGGGTTGAAGGTCTCGGTGATGTGCTGGGGTTTGGAAAGCGACGGATCGCTCTGGTCCAGGATGGAGAAAGTCACCTTGTAGGAGAAGGGCCACTCCAGCAGGTTGTCGTACTCTCCGGGTAGCACGCGGATGTAGACGGAGAGGTGGGAGCCCTCGCCGCTGCCATTACCGTTTAGGAAAGCTGACACCTGCAGTTTGTAGCCATAGCGATGAGTGTAGAAGGGCGGGCTGAAGAACTCGTGGTTGCTTCGGAGTTTGGCCTCCTGGAGTTTGCGCGAGTAATCATTGAGTTTCCAGATGAGGACTCCGTCGTGGCTGACAGACAGCTCCTCCATCTCCCTCCGCAGCTCCAGGATCTCCTGCCGCTGGCGACCCACCAGGTTACACATCATAGTCAGGTGAGACTTAGTGGTGTCTTCCAGGTGACGACCGATGGCCAGTTTGGGGCACTGCAGAGAGACAGCAGAGAGAATAATTATTTAGAAGCTGCTGCACAGTGACTAAGGAGAAGGATGTGTTGTGCATATGGATTTTGGTCTGTAAAGCTTAACAAATTTACAGATTTTACAACATCGGTAAAGCTCTGACGCACTTTTGAGACAGTTCCGCTTAATGGTTCCTGTCACAGTCACATTGTACAAGATACCAGGCTTCAATCTTAGAAAATTATATGAAAATAATAACTGTGCAACATCGATTTCATCTTCAACTGCACAAATAATTTGTGAACACCAAACTTAAAACTATCTAGACTTAAGTGTTTTTCTCTCTTAGACTAGATGTTTACATTCTGGCAAATCTACATTATGCTAAGTCATGCTGCTCTGTGTGTCTGCAGTTTGTGCCTGAAGTGACGCCTGTATGTTTTGATTTGCCTGAATTATGACTTTGAGAACAAGTGGCATGACGTTTGTGCTAAACTGTGATATGAAAAAATATAAATATTATATTTGAATATTGTAGTTGTATTTGTTTATGTCTCTAATACACAGTGAACAGCTGAATATCACATTCACAGATAAACATCTGTTTATGAACCTGCCATACCCTGAACATGATGACACTTTGTATTTAATGGTCACTCTGATATTCAGGAGACATGCTTTTTTTTTTTAACCATATGTAAATGTTATACACCAAGCTTTCCAGAGGCTTTGTGGTTCTTAACAGAACACCAAGCCAAACACACACAGAATAATCTGCCACTCTTCCTCGAGCGTGTCCATATTTTCACAAATTGACGTCAGTTTCAAAAATAGACAGAAATGTGATGTCAGAATACAGAAGTGTTGCTCTCATTAAAATAGACCCCACAGGCATAGCACTGTATGTTTGAAAAGAAAAATCATTACTCTGGACACAGCGAGCAAAGATATGAAGGAAATATAACAAGAAAAATGCATGTAAACAACAAAGACAAACAAGCCTGGCATTAGGTTAAATGATGCAGGTCAGTCTTACCCTGTGTTTGCAGCCGGCATCTTTGAAGGGGCAGAGAACGAGTGCACTGCCGCAGTTGTCCTTCACATGGTTAGCCAGGTCCTCTCGGGCGATGTTGGGTGTGCCGCACTGGTTTGGGCACTGGACAGGAAACCGAGGGCAGTGGTACTGGTGGTTCTGAAGAGGAGTCAGGGACAATGTTAGTATGTGCACTGCTTAACCGACAGCATGAGCGATTAGAACAAACACACTGCACAGTGGGGTCGCAAATAAATGGCTGCACAGGGAAGCATGTCCTTGAAAGTTCAAAAAATACATGTGGTATTAAAAATGAGGGGAAAAAATAGACCAGAAGAAAATAGAAAACAACTAATCATGCAGCCCGAAGCCACAGAAAATATTTGAACTATGCTGCCAATGACACATGCAAAGGCCAGGAAATCACTGTGCAATCAGTATAATACAACACTGTGACAAAAGATGGTGACAAAACTGCTTACATAAAAATAAATAGGATGTGCTGAGTGTCAAAAAGAACACTAACAAAAGGAAAACCTAACACATCATATCGAGAGGAAAAATCACACTCTGAAAAAGTTGTTCTCCATCTGTTGTGAGTCAAAGAGAAAATGAGATTGAAATTATCAAACACTGTCCAAGACTGAGTTATCGCAGCTCGGCCCAAAACGTGGGGGAGGGGAGAGTGACACCGACTGCTCAGCCTCTGGCCAGATGTGTGCAGAGGCAGGTGCTCCCACATAAAAGCCCAGGTGGCAAAACAGCAGTTAACACTAACATCCAGCTGCCACAAGACAAAGACACCATGAATCATGCCAAATATTATTTCACTACTAAGAGAGAATTTGTGCAGTCATCTGTGTAAAAATTAGAGCTTCTAAGAAACTGACCTGGATTGTGTCAAAGACAAACTCCTTGCCACAGTACTTGCAGGGCTGTGTGCGTTTGGGACACTCGGCCATGCTGTGTTGGGACAGCAGACGACGCATCATCCTTGCCCCACACTTGTTCTCACAGTAAACGCTCTCCTGAGGACACACGCCCTGGTGGTTCTGGTACAGAAAAGAAGCGTGATAACAATTTAGAGCAGGGTCTATTATAAACATGCGCATATACAGTAAGATAGAACACAGGGGTGCAAATGTTGGACTCTGGGAAATTAAAATTGCCATTTTTCTTACTGTGTTTTTTATTTTAATATATTATGCAGCCTTAGTAAAGTATCATTTTGGTTTTGGAGGATAAACATGGCTGTGTAGTTCCAACGTGAAAGCCAAAAGGTGGATTAATGCCCCTGTAACTGTGTGCAGAGGGGGAGACCATGAGGGCCAGAGTAAACAGAGGAGGGGCATGCTGGTAGAAATGACTGAGGTGTTAGCGAGGAGACTCTGAGGAAAACACATTCAGTATGAAAGACCCAGTCAAAGCTTCTTTCCTTCTGCCAACACACGTGTTATTTCAAAATAGACCAGCACAGTCCGAAAGCACTGACACACACCTGCATTAGTCTTTCCTGCTGCTTTTTTACAAAGACAGCTTTCATACAGGTATGGAAATGATGTGGTGTCACTCTGGGTTGTTTGCGCCAAAAAAGAAATAAAAGTAGGTGGAGTAGGTGTTTACCTCGTAGGCTTCACCGGTGAACTCGCTGCCACAAAACTCGCACTTGACCTTGCGCTTGGGGCAGTCGTGCTGCAGGTGGTCGGGCAAGTCGCGGCGCGTCAGCTTGACGGAGCAGCGATTGGGGCAGGGTATCACATTGAAGGCGCAGGTGGAGAAGTGGCCCTGAGGGAGACACAACGACAGTTAGGTGATGTGTCATCAGAGTCACACAAACACACAACCACATGTTGGGTGTTATCCAAGACTGTTGCTAGATAACAACAAGAGGTGAGTGGAGGAAGGAAGCAACAGATCACAGTGTTTGACAAACAGATGAAGGGAAAGTGAGAGAGCATATCGAAGCTTCTCACCTGCAGCTGCTTCATCTGGCCGGTCCAGCGGCAGCCCTCCTCACTGTGGATGCAGCGGATGGGCAGAGCCAGGATCTGCTGCTCCAGCTCTGGATCTGGATAGATCTGAAGGAGAGAAGTAGGATCAGGTCAGTGTAGTAGATGATCCCAGGAGCCACGCACAAGGTGTAAGGGGAGCTGACCAGGTTGTGCTGGAAGACTGCAATGTACCACTTTCATACAGCACAGGTGTGTCTAACATGGATCTGACTGTGCATTTAACCAGTTGTTACTGTTCAATTAAAAACATGTATCTAAAAGAAAATTCACCTCCTCCCTAAGCTAAATAAACCATTTAAAAACCTACTGGATGAGCTGAAAATTCATAAAGCTGAAATCAGAGCGCTTTTTTTTCTCTGGTTTTAAAGAAGCTGACATACAAAGCTACATGCTTTTCATAAAACAGTGACATGGTAATATAAAACTGGGTTGTCAGCATTCACAGACTAGCTACATACATCAGTAGTTTCATACCAGAAAGATACAACATGTAAATAAGTGAATTTAAGAGCATTTTTAAACTTGCGACAGAGCCACACTAGCCGTTTCCCTCTGCTTCAAGCCTTTTACGCTAAGCTTGACTGAACACATCCTCCATCCCTCCAGCTCTGTACTTAATGGGTTGCGACTGGTATTCATTGGTGTGTCTTGGAAAGAACGCAAATAAGCATGTTTTTCAAAATGTTGAACTATTCCTTAAAAATATCTTTTTACAATGACAGTAATATGTTGCTTTCTACATCATACCATTTAAAGCAGAATGTTGAGCGACAGGAAGAAACTTTTATCCAAACACTGTAAAGTCAGATTGAGACTCACTGTGTTAGAAAACTGCAGCAGTGAGTCGACACAGCCACTGCAGTGATAATGAGTTAGTTTATGGGTTTATGGGACCTCTGAGAGCGACAGAGAGAAAGAGAGTGAGCAGAGGAATAGATTTATTTTTCCTCGGTCACTGAGCGATGGGGATGAGTCAGTTTTCTGCCCAAAAACCCCAAATCCTCCCCTGCAGTCCGCTGTCCCGAGGATTTACAGCTCTGCTTGGCGTCTCCATCCCCCATCGCTGTCACACGAGCAGAGCACTGGTCAAACAAGAAAAGCCACTTCCTCAAAATGTCACAACAGCCCTCTAAACAAATAACAGCTCTGTAGCAGCTAAACTGCGCTCACGTGCCTCTGGACTGAAACATGGGAGCCATCTCCGTCAAATTAAAAGTTCATTTGGTGAATCATCTACAATTAAACACTTCCACTTATCATTGTTTGTAGAAGCTGTGTCAGGAGATAGATGCCAAAGTAAATATGTGTATAAAAGTATACTTGTTAAATATGCTGAATGCTCTTAAGTAAATCACAGGTATATCTAACATTGAAACACTTGCTTGACTTCTGCTGCACACTACTTATACAGTAGGAGCAGTTTCGCTGCCATAATCACAATCTTTGCAGAGTAGCAGGGGGAAGAAAATCCTCTAAAGCAAATCGAAACACTCTCTCATTGTTCCAGCCTTGGAATCTGCAGGGAGACGGCAATAATGACCTTTTAATAACTTAGTCGCAGCCAGATCAGGGGGGTTAAGCTGTTCGGAGCTCTAACTTGGGGGTTTATTCTGTCTGCTTTAGCCTTTGTTAGTCCCACACGACTACTACCACAGCAGCAGCAGCAGCAGTACAATCCTTTAATGACTGCAACACTCTTGCTCTGTTGGAGCAAGGCTGTGTTTGTGCATGTTTTCGAAGGACAGTGTGCAGCGAGCATCACAATAACCCTGACAGAAGACCACCAGCGAGGGGTAATTTGCAGGCGACTGGGAGCCTGTGAGGGCCTTGGTAAATAACAACGTCTGACAGGTGTGCCATGAGCACATCCTTCCCGTGGAGAGTCCCTGCTATTACAGGCGCCTTCATCGCTTGCAGCGCAGCATGCAGGCCTGCGCTGCTGCCCCGCTGATCCTGCTGCAGCTCTGGGTTAGCGGCTCAATGGCTGATTTGGGCTAAAGCTAACAAACTGCATGGGAGAATTACATGCAGTGGTCTACTTTCAATCAATGCCAAGAGCTGCACAGAAAAAGAGATGATCATTTACTGGCTGTTGAGGCCCTTATTCTTGAATTACAGTCTCTCACTTTACAATGACAAATCATGTGTGAGAGAAACATCCTCTGACTCTGAATATAGTTAGTCACTATTCCCCAATCTGATTAACCACTTTTACAAAACAAGGAGGAAAAGAGTTGGGGTGAAATTTAGATATAGTTTCCTTTCTTTGGTTGGGAGAGGTCTATTTGGGAATGAAAAACATAGTAGTGGTTTTAATAACCTTTCCTCCATATTTCTATCCAATCAACCAGCCAGGCTGCTTTTCCACTGTAATGAAATGAAATGCAACTACTGACTTTGGGGTAAGATGAGGATTATTTCTCCTGTGCTATCCAGAGATTCACTGATAATAAATGTTCAGTTTTTTTTTTTAGTAAAATTCTAAAGTCAAAGCCACCATCCTAAAATGGTTTTCCTCTTGCAGTCAAGAGGAATTTGCGTCTCAGATCCCAACTATATCTAATGTCACAGGCTTATATTTATGTGGCTCCCTGAGCTGCCAGTCTCTTCTCTGATTTGCATTTTTTCCAGGATGGACCGGTGCACACAAGTTTATTTACATTTTGCAGCACCTGTAACATCTGTAAATGGTTTTCATTGGGAAGCCTTTTCTTAAAATTTGACCAATGTTTTAGTATTATTTTTTTATGTTCCTTATTGCTCCATTTATGAATTTTCCTGTCTTATTTAGCTCCTGTCTCTATTGCAGTGATGACAACCACCACTTTAAGTTCATGATTCTAACAGGCATCTCAAGTTACATATTTTAATCAAAGTCTGCTGATCTTACCTTGGCATAGTCCAGTGGCAGCTGGTCCTCTGGACACTTGAAGACGCCCTCACTGCAAAAAAAAGAAAAAAAAAATATTGGAATCACTCAGAATAAACGATGACTGCAGACAAAACAAATATAAAAGCATCTCTGCAAGGACAATCAGCCATTTTTTAAATCACATTCAGCGCTCAGTGGGATTACTAACTCTGACCCTGACTGAGAACAACTAGAGCTAAAAGGCTCTTCTTTGGCAGTGTGTAAGAGCAGTGCAGCTCTGCCCTTAGTTTTATTCTGTCTCTTCAAACACACTCTTAATCTGTGAAGTTCTCTGACTCATCATACTGTATGACGTACAAAAACACGCTCACATACACACGCTACACATTAAAGTCACATCTTTGCGCCGCTGGCTTTAATGACATTGGCTCTTTCATCTTTTATCCCTTACAGAACATGTCTACACAGATTTTTTGTTGCTACAGTGGAAAAAAGTAAAAAGTTGGTGCCTGATCTGTTCCTCTATCATACATAAAGGGATGACTGTGGACTCCACTTCCCAGCTTCTTTTACCATTTCTCTCAAAGCTAAAAGTGAATGTTTAATTTTTTTGCCCTTGTTTCACAGTCCTGATAACAGTGTGCTAGTTTCAACAGGCTCCTGTTTTTCTGAGAATAAAGCAGTGTAAACCTTGACTTGATGCTCGAGGCTCTTCCTCAGGAAACACAGGCGATTTGCTGATCTGCCAGCACGAGACTGAAACAAGTTTTTGTTCTTTTCCTTACTTTCCTACTCCTGCAGTTAAACCCAAAATAAAACCTCAACTCTTGTTTTACTACAGGCCCCTGTGAAGCTTTCGTGGCGCCACAGAGGAGCTCCCACTGGCCTGTTTTAGGGGCCAAATGAGCGAGTGCCATGGTTCATTTGGGCAGCCCTCTCTCCCAAAGTCCCTACCCCGATGTCATCATGAAATATTCACACTTGTAAATAATGGAAGCAGCAGCCATGAGGGGTGAGCTGCTACACACAATCTAGGCTCGCGGTTACACAGCAAACACATCCAGACACAAAAGGGAAAAAAAAAGGCAAGAGGTGGTTTATCTCCTGAGATATCAGTGAGCTGTCCTGCTGTTTCTGGATGCCCTCATACACTGTCTTCATTTCCAGGTCTACTATTTTGATTACTGTCTTAGTATTTTTATCTTGAAAAAAATGCCCCCTACATTTTTTTGGTTCACGCCTCTCCAATGTGAAGACTTGCTGCTTTTCTCTGTTTTTAATGTGATTATAAACAAATATAGGTTGAGCCAATGAGTCTTTTGGTCTCTTTGTAAAAAATAAAAACACAAACACATATCTATCCATCTATAAATTATTATCAGTGAATCTGCAAGCCATTTTTTTGACTAAGCAACTGTTTGGTCTTGACATTAAAATGTCAAAAGAGTAAAGTAAAAAGTGCCTGTCAGAAGTTTCCAAAATCCTAAAATGACAGATTATAAATGCCATGTTTTGTTCGACAGTCTAAAACTCAACACAGATAGACAGATAGATGTTGTAGCAGCACCATACAACCAAAAGATAAAAACAGATTTAAAAAACATGATAAAAACTGTGTACTAGAGACTGACATGGATAAACAATCTGAATAAATATGAATAAACAGAAAAAACAAACATGTTTTGTCACAAGCCCTGAAGCTTGATGTGACCTCCCGTGCAAAGAGGCCCCTCGTGACCCTGACCATGTCTAAATTACGTTTAGACTAATTAAGGGACAACAGTATGCAAACAGTAAGTGTTTGCCTCTTGGTGCTTTCATTTGGTTGGCTGCAGTGTCACCTGACCGTGGCTCCCAGAGGCACACGGGCATGTGACAAGGCGGCAGAGCATGTGCACTTCGCCCCGTCTACCCAGCTGCTGTGAAACCAGGGAGTGTGCTGAAGAGGGGGATGGGAGCAGAGGTTAGGCCTGAGAGGGATGGAGGGTTGATGAAAGGAGGGGTGGAGGAGGGGGGTTAATGCATGACGAGACAGCAGTAATTCTCCTCCATTAGGGTCACTGTGTCAGCAGGGAACTGGAGACCAATTAACAAGCCACAACGGGCTGTAAAAGAGGGTCAATCGATTAGAGGTTCGGAGATCCCAGTCAGCATCTCATGTGTAGTGTGAAATCATTTACAGTAGGTCCACTCATCACCATCACCAAGGAATCATCTAACGCTGTGGAGGGAGAAGCATAGAGGGCACTGCATTCAACAACGAGAGGAGATGGGAAGCGACAGGCTCTCAGCTCTGGACAGGGGACAGCCAGAGGCCCCTGTCCAGCTCGGGCCCCGTATCTGATGCACAGAGAGGCAGACAGGCGAAAAGAGCCTAGTCACAGACTGTCAGGATAATTCATTCTCCAGTCACAGAGAAGCTCCTGCAGCCACACATTCATGTGTTTGGCCCCACTGCTGATAATACCACTCCACTCTCCTGGCCGCTTGTGACTTGAACTTGCTGCCCCTTTGTGACAGCACATTAGCAGTGAAAGGTAGGGCCGATGTGTAACACAGATCCAGTCCAATTTCATCCATCTTCGCTGACTAACAATTTCTCTGACTAATGAGGTCTTTCTAGAAGAGACAAGAGGGCATGCTAACATGCTAAACTATGATGTTAAAAATTGTGAGAATGTTTGCATGCTAATATTAGCAACTATGTTAAAGTGCACCCTAGCTGATGAAATGATGGATAGATTATTGTTTGCTGATCAACTATTAACTCATCTTTTCCTCTCTGATCATAAATTTGACTCGAGGCTAGCATCGACTGAATAATACCTTTGTTGAATAACATAAAACGATATTGATAATCAATTCTTTTTTACATGAATAAAAACTGAATATGTTTGGGTTCGGGGATGTTGGTCAGTTAAATCAAGGGGTATGAATACAGAGTAAAATTTATTCTTGGACAGAATAAAATTGAAATGGGCATTTTCCCCTCTTTTCTGACACTTTCAGGACTAAACAATTAAAACATTGGCCGTAAAAATAAGAGATTAATCAGTAGGTTAGGTGCAGCCCTAATACAGTCGGGAATGTATAAACACAACTGTTAGGCAAAGCCCAAAGGGAAAACTCCTTTATGTACATGCCTGCAAGTGGGAACTTGAACCTCACGAACAGTCAAACAGCCTCTCCTAAAACAAGTTTCTCACAAACGTTTGTCTACCACAGATCTCTGACCACAGTTCACACCCTAGTCAATGATCATCCAGGGTGAGAGGCTGATAAACAAGTGTTTCAGTGTTGGGATGTCAGAAGGGAGCAGCTTAAGACTGGACAGCATACAGTATAATACAATCACCTCATTAAAATTTCATTGCCTCCTTGAGTCCGCTCATATCGTGAGAGGAGGCTCTACAGCTGCTCTGCTGCAGAGATGATCGTGTTTAAATCACCTCAAGTTCACCGTCAGACAAAGATACAAACATTATCACATTGCGTTAGCTTGTAGAAAACACATTCTCCCCTCTGCAGGTGAAATGCACCCACTATTCAATCCCATCATTGCTTTGGACCCTAAATCCCTCTCCCCTCTAATTGCCCCCTCTCCTCCCTGTCCTCAAATCTTCTTTTCGGGCGCAGATTAAACAGCCTTCCATTCATTCAGCTGATACCACGGGGACAGCCGTCACAACATGCTTCGTCACTCTGCGCACGGCTCCTGACAGGCAGACGGTGAGAAGTACAAATCCCTCAGGTTTAATCTCACCGGTGCAGAGCGGAGGGGTGTTTTTCAAGTGACAGCGACCAGGCTGCAGGCCACACAGTGAGGACATGTTGGTGACAGGCCGCCTCCTCACAAACCAGGACCACTGAGTAACCTTGAAACCTAACAGAGAGACTCCTAAACAAACATCCCTGTGTTTGCAAATGTACCGAGCAGGGTTGTCGAGACACACTAAACAAACTAAATCGAAAGCATGAGCGCTCTAGAGAGTACAAGTCTGTGGCACATTAACACTCTAAACAGACCCCTGTCCCACCAGGTGTTTTCTGATTGACTCAGATAGCAACGGGAGCCTCAAGTGAACTCTCTGCTTATCTCCTGCCGAAGCTCACTACCAGCTTTTATGTTCATCCTTGTAGTAAACCATATTGTCTTTTCAAGTTATAACCAGGATTAACTTTTATATACACAAACAAACCCTTAAATTCCTCCAGTGCCCTTCGTGCAGGCTTTTGGTCTCACAGCTGAAACCAAACTCGCTCTGTCTCCTCTCAGGAAGTTGGGAGAAAACAGGAATTTTGTTTCATCTCAGATAGAGTTCCTATAATCCCCCAAATCCATCTGGTTTGGGGTTAATGTGTTTAAGACTGTGTGCTGTCATGACTTCCTTCTTCTGAGCCTACTATTTTGAACAGTAATTGCTACAGCTATTATAGAGACATTATAGAGTATGTGACTGATATTCTTCCATGTATCATCAGTTACATTCCAGCTGAGAAAAGCTAATTCAACTCGAGCTGCACAAATGATCGATTAGTCAAACAGAAAGTGAATTGTTTAAGTCATTTTTCAAGCATATTTGCCAAACGGTTCTAGCTTCTCAAAATGACATGATTGGATGCGTTTCCTTAGTTTACATTATAGTAAATTGAACATTTTTGAGTTTTGGACTGTTGCTCGGATAAAACGTTGCTCGATTTGCTGACGTTACCTTGACCTATAATTTTTACTGTTCTCTGATACTTCACAGACTAAATGATTAATCAGTGAATCGAGAAATTAATCAACAGATGAATCCATAATGAATTAACTAAATGATGTTTACATTTGAGGCAAAGCTGATTATTGAAGTCCACCTGGATACAACTTGTACTATGTTAACAGATGTTTTGAATCCAGGCTGTGTCCCAGTGCCACGCTATAGACTAATACTTTATGAAGCGCTGTATAAACTCCTAAAAATAATGTTATACTGAGTGCAGTATACTTCTAAACTAGCTGGCAGTTAGTATAGAAGAAATCAGTGTATTCAGCTGTTTTAAACTGACATTAAATAATATATGATGTGTGACTCTGGACAGCTACCAGCCACTTTAATTATGGAAACTTCACAAAGAGAAAGCAAAATGTTTTTCCAGAGATTTAATAGTTTATTTTTATGTTTTCCAAGCTGTCTCTGGAGCTGTCTTACCACAACCCACAATTTATCTTAATTTCTTCCAAATGAAAACAGCCATTTAACAGGCAGCGGTGCACAACCGAAATTGAGGCATTTCTGTTGTGCACAGCATTTTGGGACAATAGGATCAACAGTAATGCTTAAAAGAAATAAAGCATATTTAGTTTACTGTCTCTCTAGACATTACATACAACCTATAATTATGGCTCCCGTAGATTGTAGTATTTCTCCAAAACAGGTTTGAACTGACCAACCATCCAACTGACAATCCATCCTAAAAACAACTTGCTCGCACTAGCAGGAAAATAAAGCAGCAGAAGGTGTTTGGCCTGCAGAAGTTCTCCCTCTCATCCTCATGACTGCCTGGATTAACGCTCTCCTGTGAGCAGTCAGTGCTGAGTAAACAGGTCCCATAAATGAGGTCGAGTGACGGGGCTGAAGCTGGGTGGTGTTTCCACCTCTGGAACCTGATACACCGTGAGCGCAGAGCTCCCTTCGCCCACGGCTGATCTGGCTTTCAGCCGAGCTTTCTGCAGCCCTCTCCTTTGTCAGTAAAGGGAGGAGCAGGTCTTACTTTCACAGAGTGTGATGACACACTAGCCCACAGGTGGATGGCATGCTCCTTCACAGGCTTTCTCTGTGTGACAGTCATAAAGAGAGATGCTGTGACAGCTCCTTGTGTGGGATTTAATACCTACAAGATAAGCTGTTCATACCTGTGGTTTGCTAGAGATTATTTTGCATATAAGCCTTCTGACGTTTGTGGTGACATTCTCCTCTCCTACTTCTAATGAGATCGTAATGCTTATGTCTATGAACAAGCCATGCCACCTACGTACATGCAAAAGTATCATACTTAGGCAGAGTTCAGGAGTGTTTGTCTGACACTGAGCTCAACCTGTTGGTGATCTTCCCCAACATCGGACACTAAAATCTCCAAATCATAGGAAACTACTGCTATGCAAAGTATAAAAAGAAGAGCTGACATGATTAGTCGATTGACAGAAACAAAAATTTAAACATTCCCATCTTTAAAATGTGAAAATTTTCTGTCTTCCTTCTTTTATCATTAAAATGTTGGGAAATAATAATGGGAATCTTTCACAACTGTTACAATTTACAAAAAGGAAAGAAAACATTTGGCAGCTTGATCAATAATAACAATAATCATTAGCTGCAGAGCTGGTGAAGAGCTCCATACCTTTAGTAATCCAGTGTTGGAAGTAGTTGCTATTACGAGCATTAGTTGATTCACAAAACCTTCTGGCTACTCTCCCAGTGAACAAAGTAAGTCATAGTCTTGCTTTGTATCTATGGATAAGAGACTTGTTTTGCTTCTTATTGTCCTGCCAGCACCTAGCAAAGCCTTTCATCCAGTTAAGCAGTGGATAATTTAATCCTTAGGAAGAGAGACTGAAAAGAGCATCCTCTTTTCTGTTGTACGGGACAAGTAGAACTTGCTGTCCTCTTGCAATTTTATAGACTCAATGGATGTCCTTGTCCGTGTGCTAAATCATGTTCCAATCTGCTCTGTCCTTACTTTGTAAAGTACAAATTTAGTCATTAATTACTGACCATATTTCACAAAACACAGGGGTCATCTCATGAATATTAGTCTAGTGTGATTTAGTATTTCAGTAATTTGGGGGTGTCTTTCCACAAGCGGCTCACAGAACTACCCATTTGGCAAGGAAAGTCCAGTTTCTTTATCATATGAATGCCCAAAAATCACAGAAGATGGGGCTAAGTTCCTAAATCAAATGTTAACTGTAGTCTGGTGTGAACATGCCATTTATAGATTTTTAGGAACTGGTTAGTTTTGGTCTGAGGTGTACACACAAGAACACGACGCCTGTAAAATCCCATTTGACTTCCTCTGCTGGTCACTAACAGACACTGGCAGCTGTTTCATATGAAGTAACAACGGCTGACAGTCTGCAGGTCATGGTCTTCAACAAGACAGAAATAAATTACATCTGACTCTGTGTCAGACAACCTAAAAAGACAGGTGGAAAATTACACTGCTTCTGATGGCGATTACACATATTCATATAAATCAAGCAGAGCTAAACTTTTAAGTTTAGTTTTTTATTCTGTATTTTATGCTTTCCTATCCAAAAAACATTATTTTTTTATTGTGCTGCTTTGCCAAAGCAGGAAAAAATGATGCAAGTGGAAGAAAGGCACTACTACTACTAGAGAGAGAGTGTGTGTGTGTGTGTGGGTGGATGTCTGGCCTCCTTCCCTGGCTTCATCTCCAGCACCCCATGTAGCAACACTCACTGGGACCAAATGTGGACCAAGATAGAAAAACCATTAAAGGATAGTTTTACTATGAGCTACACTGACACTACCTACAAAAATTTGAAAAAAGGAAAGCGAATTTCGATACTACTGGGATTTTGCTTCCACTCCTTTGTAATATTCCCACGCAGAGATAATTTTACAACCACACAAACACCGTAGATCCAAACTGCCAGGACACCTGAGGCCATCCCTGCTCATGCCGTCATCACTTATGTAATGATATTCATTCCTCTTTGCAGTTTGCTTCACCATGCTGACATTTGTGAGCACAAGCCATCTGTGAGCGAGTTCACACGACTATAAAGCGTCCAAAGGTTAACAGAATCTCAGTTTGTTTTTCCTAAATGTCAGCTTCGCAGTAGAGCAGCCTGCAGATAGAGAGCAATATTACTGCATGCTGTACTGTATGTTGCTAAAGGGCCCTGATTGAAGTTTATATTTTGACCCCACAATAACCCGAGAAGAAAAAGCAGAGAATTCAGTTCCCTCAAAAAACTGCCTCAGAGGGTATTAAATAGTGTTAAATTTCATTAAAAAAAAAAGTCTTAAATATATTTTCTTGCCTGTTGTAGACAGTAAAATTAGGTCGAACTTTTTTGTGTGTGGTTGCAGGCTGTCAGGAGACATTACACATTTACAAACAACAACTGCGACCGGTGTGACAGTGGATTGTGCTGTAGGAGGAGTTTTTAATTATTTTTGTGGAGTTATTACTGAAGCAAGCTAGCTCATTGGCTTATAGTAGTGTCAACTTTAGGTAAAACATAACTTAATTATTAGTTAATTGGTTAATCTATACTTTGGTTTCTGCCCCTTATCTGGTTCTAGGTCACAGTAATTTATATTATCAAGAATTATTATTATTTACAGCAGGGTAGTACTGACAAAAAAAGTTATATAAATGCCAAAAGACTCATAGACTGTAGGTCTTATTGCGCCTGCTGATTTTCCATCATTCTTTGATGTGTATGACAAGAAAAACGTATTAAAAAGGTCTTAAGAAGTCTTAGATCTAATTTGGTGAACCCAGGAGACACCCTGGAGATAATGAAAATATTTGGAGCAGAAGTTAATTGCTCATTTTGTTACATTATACATCAAAAATCCAGGATAATCTGATGGCACAGGATGAATAATAATTTTGGTTTCTAGCCCAAAGGCCATGAAACAGAAATGGCTGCAGGCAAACCCTACAACAAAGACTGACAGGACTGCAACTGTAAATGAATACACTGCAGACTGTATTACAAGCATAATATCAACATTATCCTGAATACTGGAAAAAAAGGAACCATATACACGTACCTATAAGACCCCAAAATATGACAGATGACAGACAGATATGATAAAACTCTTAATACAGGAACTTCCAATGAACATATTTTGCTGTTAATGGTGTAGTGATCCTGCTAACATAATGAACTGTGCTTTGTGCATAAAGGCTTGGTTGAACACAATTATTACACTTATGCTTTTATGTTACTGTTCTTTCCTGAGAGCAAATCTACATTTCCTGGATAAAAATATTTGCTTGCGTGATTATAAAAGTAGCTCTGAGAAGCTGGTGAGGCAAAATCAGACAGTCGGTTTGAATTTGTGAGCAATTAGACGATGACTCATCAATTTGCCAGAGGTGCAGCTTAGACACACTGCCATGATAAGCAAACTGTAAAGGAATGAGCCACCTGCCAGAGGACAATCTGGCTACAAAACCAGAGCGAGAGGAAGAGCGAGAGGAAGGAAAGATGGATGAATAGATGAAGGGAGGGTCAGAGGGAGGAGGAGCAGCCATCTGCAGGCTGAGCACAAGACTGTGAGATGCCATAATCCATCCTCAAGTGTGAGAGGAGGGGAAACGGTACTTACAAGTATTTATAATCCCCTCGCACTCCTCCATCCGTCTCCTTCCATCAGTGTGATCGGGCTTTGACATAGAGTCTTTATCAGAGAGGGGAGGGTTATGACATGAAGTGCTAATCCAGCTCCTCCTAGCTTGTTTCTGTTGACTTTATGAGTTTACAGCTGTCATAAACTCAGATTTTTTTAGGACTTCCTCCTAACCCACATCTGTGTCAATATGAGTTTAAAGGAGTAGTCTGACACATATCTATGGACAGATATGAAAGTGGCATCGTCCTCTCATCTAGCTCTTAGCAAGAAAGTGTGTTTCCCAAAATGCTGACTATTCCTATTTCAGGAGGTATTGTTTATGTCTTTTAAGTCTTCCTGTAGTGCCAGCAGCTAGATAGCCTAATTTAGAGAAGCAGGCATATGCTTAATGGTAACAAAATTCACCTACTAGTAATATATTTTTTCTTATAGTTAAGATATAATGTGTTAATAACTGAGCTTTATGGGCGTTTTCCAGACTTTGTGCTTTGTGGATTTCAGCATCAGTTATCAGTATCAAACCTCTGCTAGGCAGGCAATCGGATGAATAAAACAGCAAATGTAATAGAATGCTGCAGGATCTTTTATTTTCCTGGTCTATTTCATCCCTCAAATTATACGCTGTATGCAGAAGGTACAGGAAAATCAATCCACTTTCATTAACTGCTGCTGATCTGGGTGCAGGCGGGGTGGGGGGTTGAGAGAGATAAGTATGTCCCATCAATTGTACCGGGAGCTGAGCTCATGCATGCACGAGTGAAGTCACCCTCACCCACGCAGTACACAGCAAAAAAAAAAGAAAAGAGACCACCATAACGGAGGCGTACACACACGCATGAGAGCCTGCACTGCGAACATGAAAGGAAAGTAGGGCTTGAAAGGAGATGCTTTATGTTTGATCTGGTTGAAGGGTGGTTTGTGGAGAGGCGGGGTGGGTGGAGGACTGCGCCCAAAGATCAATGAAAGTCCTGAGCTTTAACATGTCGCACATGTGAGAAGGACCTACTGGTCTGTGAAAAAGTGCTAAAAGCGGCTGTCAAGGTGGCAGTAGGTGTGAAACATCCCAATCTCCATTTTACTACCCACTGTCACACATTTGTGAAGATTCAAATGCTGCAAAAGAACAAGAGAGTGATCAGCTGTTATTCAGCAACTTAGCCCAAACAGGAGCAGCCACACGCTATAAATTTCTCCAGACAAGTGTGATTTTAGCTGTTTTAATCACAGAAGGCTGGCCTAATTTTAGCTCAGCTTCAGAGGGCAGATTTCTGCTCAAAAGGGCTAATCTGCAGCGACGGTGGATGGCTTCGAGGAGCTGCGGCGCTGCCACACTAATCCTGTTGAATGCCTGCACTGGACGGAGGGGCTTTGAGTTTGCCAAGGAACTGCCTGGCCTATTAAAAGGAGAGCTGCCTGCCAACTGTATGCATATGGCACTGGAAAGCAGTGCTAGACACAGTCGCCTCATTTTTCCTTCAAACAGCATTAATGAATCAGCTATTGGAGTCACAATCATCACGAAGCACTGCATGAAATTGCAGCACTGATACAGATTAAGTGTGGAAGCAGCAGTGCGCTTCGGGCTATTACACAAGCCGCCTATCAAAGTAAGCGACAAAGGATGATATGTGTGTCATCCAGGAAACAGAAACTTGTTTATATGCAGTCGTTTAGTTTGAGGTAATTTGTCATCCTCAGTTCTGCATTTAGACAAATCTTTGCCACAGATTTTCTTGACCATACACTTTACCTACACACAATGTTTATTAAAACTGAAAGCAATAGCATGACATTTTGGGAACCACGTTTATCCATTCTCTTGCTGAAAAAGCATTTCTACTGTAACACACTTCTCTGTTTAGTTATTATACTAGAAATTTGGGAAATAAGTCCATCACATAAATAGGAGAGTGACACAAGATTTAAATGCCAGGAAAGTTTCTGTTCATGCATCCAGAGCGAAGGTGCAGTCCTGAAATATGAAACCTCCATCAGTCACGACTGGATCAAGCTTTAATGGAGTGTTTCTACTCACAGTAATAAAGATAAAAAAAAATTAAATCCTGAGACAAAATCCCACAAGGCGTTTGTGTTAAAAAGCCATTAAAATTTAAAAAAGGATTTTACATACAGAGGTTTCACGCTCCTTTAACCAATTAAGACGCTGTGTATGAGGTCATCCCAAAGCAGGATAATTCACAAGCCACTGCCTAAATTAAGCGGTGTGGATTTCAGTGTGAATTAAGTGTCAAGATGCCTTTTTTTGTCAAGACAGTCTTAGCTCCTGTGGAGGAATGAAGAGGAATATGCCAATGGCTTGTTAGCTGGTCCTAAAGGCACATTATCCCTGCGTAACGACCTCCTTTTGCTCTCCGTGGGGTTTGTTTTATGACTTTCAAAACTGCCAAGATCTGTTTCATGCAGCCCAGAAGCCAAGAGGGACAGTTTCTCCTTAAAGAGAATTTACTCCACACTTGGCCAC
Organism: Toxotes jaculatrix; assembly: GCF_017976425.1. Lineage (NCBI taxonomy): Eukaryota > Metazoa > Chordata > Actinopteri > Toxotidae > Toxotes > Toxotes jaculatrix. The sequence continues at coordinate 5,442,627 of NC_054402.1, forward strand.
CAGAGCTAAGACATTAATCAGATACCACTTAGAGGTAAAGTTTCACAATCTAGAACCTATAGGCACATGATCTCATGGCACCAGGAGTGGGGTAAGACGAGCTGCTGCTTTGCATGCTCTCATCATAAATCACATTTTATGCAACTGGTAAGCAGAGTACGTCAGTTCACTGGTTTATGGAGTCTACTCTCAATGCCAAAGCAGACAAAGAAGAATGTTTTTGAAGCATGCAGATCTACTGAGTCAAAGAGCCTCAGAGAAACAAAGCTCTCAACACCCTTCAATTAAAACTATTCTTTTACTGCAGAGTGACTGTCACTGCCTTGAAAATACGTAAAGAACAAGCGAGTTGTAAATAAGCAGAGAGGGTAAAACAACAGAGGATCTGTGGGCTCAAATTAGGGTCAATAAGATTTGAGCTTGTAAAGCGATGTTTACAAATAATTCCAAAGTTTGAAGCTGTATATCCACCTCTGTAAACCTGTGTAAGAAATCTGCATGAGAAATTCGAGGTTGTGAATGTGTAGAAAAGATTTGTAAACAACAACAACAACAAAAAAAGAGGCTGTGTGAATAAAAACAGACTATTTATATCAGTGGTGAGGTTACACAAAGACAGTGCTTCTGTGAACATCTGTGTACAGACAGAGCTGACTGTTCCCACAGTTCCCACACTGTGTGTGAGGCTAAAGCTATGAGTCCATATTTTGACCCTGCCTCTACACCTGAATCTGACTGAGTATGACAATCCAAACACAGAGTCCGAGTCCAGTCAGAGGGGAGACTGGTCCCGGTGGACGACAACGTGGGCTCTTATGCAAACCCAGGTTTTACCAGGTCTGTCAGATCCAGATTATTTCACTTCATTTCTACAGCCCCTCATTCTCTGACCGGCAGCAGCAGGTGGGCAGTGCAGCTAATCCCTCTGACCAGTGACATCTTATGGACAACAGAGCTTTTAATTAACTTGCACCTGTTCACCCTGTGCACCGGAAAAGGAAATGAGACACAACACCCTGAAATCACGCCTACAGTTTACTTGTTTTAATCGGTCTAAAAAGGTTTCACAATTTGCATTACAAAACACACAGACTCTATCAAACTGCTGATAACACCAGAAAGACCAGCTCTGCTGTCATAACCCAGCTGTCTTTTCTTTCCTGTCCTTCATAGATAAGTACTCCACTCTATACACACACCTCTCGAGCTGACCTGCTATGTGTGTGCGAGATAGCAGGTGTGGGTAAACCATTATCAGCTTTGCTGTGTGAGGGAGTTATTTTGGTCCGATCCCACAAGAACACCTTTGGAAAAATGTGCAGTGTGCTCGGTGACACATCCATTGATAAGTGAGAGGTGGAGGAGTCCAATCCTACTGGATCATTAAGAGCAAAAACAGAGAAGTAGTTTTTATTTGTTGACACAATGACTCAACCTCATTGATTGTGTGTTTTAAACGCTGTGAAACTGATAAGCATGTTGGGTTTTGCATCACATGAACGATGCTGGAGAGTGTCTGAGGTCACGAACTGAAGACGGTGCAGAATTGAGATAGGATAATGATTTGGATTTTCCCTTGTCAAAGTCTGTGACCTGCCTCGCTGTGATTCACCGTTATCACAGCAGAGTGCGGGAAACACAGCCATGAGTCTGATGTGTCATGACTCACTTGTGTTCCTCTCAGGCAGAAAAACTGAAAACTTTTTTTCCTCTCAGCCTCCTCTTAACCTTCTTCCTAGATGCTGCTTACCTTCAAAAAGTGTTCAAACTGATCCCTCACTTTCCTGCGAGGTATCAAAAAAGAAAACAGTGTTACATAACGTGATTTTATGCTTCCGGCCCATTTGCATTTCCACTGAACTGCGAAAGGAAAAGCTCCTTTTCCTGATATGTTGCTGAGCTGATTCGGGTCTGTGAGGTGTGCACATCACTAGCAGTGACAATTTTAGGTCCTGTGCTTTTGTGTCCATGGTAACTGGGAGGGAAGGTGAGGGCTTTTTAGGTGTGTGTAAGTGTACGTGTGTGAGGGAGACAGAGGGAACAGTTGGCAGCCAGTGAACACACACAGACATGCGGTAATTCACAAAAAATAAACAATCAGTGGTCGCTGCTCCTATTATCAGCTGCTATGATCACACCTCAGACCTGCTGTGGCTTCTTTTTTTCCTTATCTGTCTGGATCTGTGAAGACTACATGTAGATAAAATCCAAAACAATACAGAAATCGCCCCCGGCCTGTACATGCCCTCCTATGACTGATTGTGAGCCAGCTCTGAGCTGTGCCTCCTGCAGTTGTCCACTTCTCGGCTTTGTGGATGCAATTTCTTTGTTCAGCGAGGCGAGGTGCTGACGTCAAATCGCCTCCTTTGTTTCAAAACGCCTCAGCTGCATTGTTCGTCTAGCATGAATTCTTCAACCTGCTCCTGTTGCTGGGAGCAACAATGAGATAAATGACAAGATTTTTCAATCAGCGCATAAAAGAGCAGAGGGGGAGCAAAGAAGGAAATAAAAAAAGAGGAACTGGCAACAAATAGAGATGTCACCCGTTCCTTGTAAGAATAAATCATTTCAGTGAAAAGAAAATTCTTATTTTTTCGTCAGCTTAATTATAAGCTGCACTGCTTTTGCTGCATTTAGACAACAACTTAGTTGTTTTTCTTAATATCTACTTTCTACAAGTTGTTTAAATAAGCAGATATGTTCCTGAGGGGCTATGATCGATCAGGAGTTTTATGCGTTTTACTGGTTTTTGAAGAGGACATGAAATTTTCAAACGCGCATGAAGAACAAGATGATTGTAGTTTAGCTGTTTATGGATATGTTACAGCTGAAAGGATTAGCAGATTAGTCAGGCAATTTTCATTATCGATTAATCATTGTCAATCATTATTGAAACAAGTTGCAAAATTCACTGATTCTAGCTTCTCAGTCATGAACACTTCACCTTTTCTTAGTCTTCTGCGACTGTAAACTCAGTATCATGTGGTTTTTGACTGTTGGTTGGACAAAACAAGCTATTTGCATAAGTGAACTTGCAGTGAGCGTTTTATTTTTGTTCCTTTTTGACATTTCATTGACCCATTGGTTAATCAATTGATCGAGAAAGTCATTGGCAACATAATTAACAATACAAATAATCACTAGTTGCCGGGTGAGGTGTCCCGCTTGTTAATCTACCATCACAATCATTTTCAGGGGTTTTGAGCTGAGAGAGTCCAGAAAACAAGCGCTCATTCATCCTGAAAGGCTTGACTGAATGATCCATCTGGATGTGAACCTGACAGAGCGACTTCCTTTCATGGGATCAATAGTTGGCCTGCGCAGAGGGAGGAAGAAGGAGGCTCGGAGCGTTAACGCTGTGTTGACATATCTGAAAACGAGCAGCGAGCAAGAACCTGAGACACAACACAAGGGAGTTAATGTACTTGACAGTCATTGAGCTGTTTGGTTAAAGGACCACCAAAGTAAACAGCCCAGCTGATGAGAGGAAGATGGAGGAGTCCTGGCAGGAAGGAAGACCCCTTTGCTACAAAAAAAAAAAAAAGGCCGGAAAGGCCGAGGTGAAACTGGGCAATGACCTTAACATTGATGGGGCCCCTGTGGATAAATGATGATAATTCAGAGTGTGTTCGCTTCAAGTGAAGAGCTTAACTGCTCTGCCAACACCTGTTCAGCTCTACAGAGGGGCCTTTCACTGAGGACAGGTGCCCCGGCAGTGAGCCGCCCACTTCCCCTCGCTCTGTGCTCCGCTCCCAGCTGCTCGTCTTTCAGACCTCAGACGCAGATTCCTCAAATGCCTTCCTGTCAGCTCAGCAACCACTGCAGTGGACACTCAGCTGCCTGCTCCTACAGACAACTCCCTAATACAAACAAGGCCAGAGCTCTGCCAGGGCATCACAGGAGCATCTCAAGCCGACATGACGTGGAAATACTGCTGCATCAGAGAGTTAAATGTTTAATTGGTATATGCTGCATATTTTTATGCCCTTAAAAACTCTTTTCTCATTCTATGCCAGAAGGCAGACAAGTTCCCTATAAAAGCACATGAGTATGCTTCACTTCCTATATGAATAATAATAAGACATTACTTCTGTTTGGAGCATCAGTGTGAATCAGATTTAATGAAACTCAAGAACTTGCTGTATCATCAAAGTAATTTCTCAGAACATTTTCTATATTCATTTCCTAATTGTGAAATAGTTTTGTCTGACCAACATGACAAAGAAAAGCAGGAAACTCTCACATTTGAGAAGCTGGAAAAGTCAAATGACTGTTTTGCTTAAAGAAAGAATTATTCAAATAGTTACCAAATAATTACGTGTTGATTGTCTTACTGATTTGCGGACTAATCATTCTATAATACAATAAGGTGGTAATCTATAAAATGTCAAAGAAATAGCTAAAAGAACATTATATCTTCTAATAGCTTGTTTTCAACAGTCTAAAACCAAAAGATATAGAATTTACTGTCACATTAGAGAAGGAAAAGGCAGAAAACCGTGCATTTCAGAAGTGGAAAGTCAGCAATGTTTGGTATATAATCAGCTAATTTGCCCTAATGTTGGACACAAATCAGAAAAACATAAGGCTTCGGACTGGAATAATTTCTGTGGGAGTTTGAACACGTGTGTCACTGTATGCATACGCACACTGGGTCTGTCGGTTCAGTGACCTGTGCATAAGACAAAGACTGGGGGGGTCAGTTAGTATGATAGCAAGCAGGCGCAGATGTAGCGAGACTGAGAACTGAAATGGTTTTGAACTTAACTTAACTTGGTCTCATACCTTCAAATATCTGCTGTTGAACCCTAAACTGGTCATAAACACCCCAACTACAAGCCTTCATTCCAAACTCTAGGAGGGGCTAACATGTTTTTTGGTGGGAACAGGCAGAAAACATGTATGTGTTATGATAAACATATCTTTATCTAAGCTGCTTCACATAGCATGCATACCCAGGCACGTGTGAGCACTGGCCATGCTTTTCAGATCTGGGCCAACTGGCTGCGGTCCAGCGGCAGGGCTGGGTTTGGCGGCTGGGTCCCAGCATGCTCGCTGTGTGAGGGGCAAGGTGCTGCACTGCATAGCTGGAATGTTTTCCGTCTTTGTTTGGCCCCAATCGCTGGGAGATTCATTTTAAAGGAGCTCTTATAGCAGAGGGCAAGTCAAGGCATGTCTACACACTGCTGCTGCTCAATTCAGATAATCAGAACTGTCATTTAGTCCTCATTTGATTCAGGGATATTAATATAAATCAAATTAATACCCAGCAAGAGTAGAGGTTACTAGGGATGTCCCGATACAACTTTTTCACTTCCGATACGATACCGATATTGCAGCCTTGAGTATTGGCCGATACCGATATCGATCCGATACGATATCAGCACAAATCATACATACTTTTATTACTTACTTTGTAGTGTGTAATGTTGAAAAGGCTTGATCAAGAGATGTTACTCAAACAGAGAACAACAGTGAGCAACAGTAGGTATGAGAAAAACTGACCCATTTATTATTAACCAATTGGTTACATAAATTTTAACCTTCAACATAATATCTACAGTATTCTACAATTAAAAAAATAAATAAATAAAAAAAAAAAAAATTAGTAGACCCTGAAAATAACCTAAATAAATCCAATAAAAACAAAGTATACCTTTAAAGTGCAAACAATTCAAGTTCAGTTATTTTTTACTGTCAGTATATGGTGGGAACAACTGAGGGCGGGGACAAAAACAACACAATATTGTCCACTGTCCAACTGCTCAAAGAGTTCACAGCTCCAGTTTCACTGACTGTGCCCAAAACAATGTGATCATTGCTCTTCACTAAAAAAAATAGTGTAAACAAAATAAACATATCACTCTAATAATAACAGCAGAAAACAAATAATAATCAGTCAGTTAACTAAACTGCTGACTACCCTTACTACTCCTCCATCTCCACTTTCTGCAGCCCGAGCATGATGTGGAGATTTTTTTAAGAAGAGGCATGCTCTGCTGTCAGCCTGCTCCTGTGCTCCTGTGAAGCTAACAGCATTTGCTTTCTCCACATGTGCGACAATAGACTTTTGAACTTCTTTATGCATCTGGGGTATAGTTTTGTCGACAATGTAGTGGCGGCTAGGAATAATGTAGCGAGGCTCGAGGTGCTCAATTAAGCGTTTAAACATTACTCACCACCGACAGGGGTGGTCATCAAGCACAATAAACTGGGCTGGGTTTTCTGTTATAGCCAGTGCCTTTTTGCCGTCCCGTGGGAGGTTTGTTGTTTCTTCGCCTCGGTGATCTTGCGAAAATCCTCATGCTGTTTTTTGTGATGCTACTTCAAATGCGCGATAAGGTTGGTCGTATTAAATTTTCCCGGTTCTGTGCTACCACGGGAAACTTGTGCATGACAAGTGTTGCACTCAGCTGCAACGTCTTTGTCCGAGTTTACGGTAAAATCTTGCCACACGGCTGACATCCCACAGTAGCGCACACACGTTGTTGTTGTTGTGATCACGTGGGCTCTGCATGCTGGATCAGAGACGCTCTATTGGCTGGAGCCGGGTGCTCTTCTTCTTTGGCATTTCTGGCGGGTGGCACCAACGTTAAGGTGCATTACCGCCACCTACTGTGTTGGAGTGTGAACCAGAGTCGCCTATGGATAAAAGTGCTGGAGCAGAAAATGGACTGCTTATCGGAGCGCTTATATCGGAGATTTTAGATGGAGTCCGATAAAATCCGATAGTCGTGTTTTGGCTGTTATCGGACAGATATCCGATATTAATATCGGATCGGGACACCCCTAGAGGTTACCCCTACACTATCCTGTCAGGACTGCAAATAACAGTTAATTGTTGATTAGTCAGATGACTATTTTCTCAATTGTTTGCTCGTTCAGTCACCCACCCACACACAAACTAAACATCTTTTAAGAAAAATCCTGGTTATAACAACTTAGATCCTTCTCACACTTTTGGAAATCATTACTATGGGCTGTGATAACGTTCACCAAACTTTATTGGAAGAGAGAAAAAACAGTTAAATTATTACCCCAACTGTCGTAACTGTTGTAAACACGAACACAATGACTTCCTCAACTCTGACCTACTATGCCTTCCATTGACATAACAGGTTATGTCCAACCAACAGTCCAAAATCACAGGACTAAGAAGTCACGACATTTGGTAAAACACCACATTATTTGGGAATATGTATATAAGCAAGACAGGGCAACAACTTAGCAGAATCAGCTGCAGGCTCTGCCTTGATACTGTACTTATGTGGATCAAATTCCTGAACAAACATGTAGTGAATGAAATTACTAAACACTAAAGCGACACAGTGGATCTGGGAGTTTGGGGGCCCTTGGGGGGCTTGGGGAGCTGTGCCCGTTTGGAATTCTAGCTTTGTAAACCACCTGCGATGATGAGCTCCTCGCATGTCAAAGAGCAATTGCAGTAATTTGAAGTTGTTCTCTGTGAATTATTCAGGTGTGTGGAAGTTGAGTCACAGCTTTAAGACTTTCTCTAAACCACAAATTGCCTCTCACATCATTCCCAACCACACAGCAGTAAAAAGACACATTGTGTGGTCATTGATTTAGACAAACCGTCATGGTTCACACTGAAGTCAACTAGAGCTCTTTGTAAGTATGTAAAATGAGCAAGCCGGAGCTTCGAGGATGTGTTCTTGTCTAAGGCTGCAGCTGGCTGAACTCTTGAGGCTGTTTTGCTCATGAATCCAATAAAATCACTTTCAGGAGTCTTTCAAAAGCCATGAATTACGCCTGAACTGGCTGTCAGTAATAAAGTCCCTTGCAGGCGACAGATGATGTGACCAGAAAGTGACGCACTCAGAGCTGCACCATCACAACCAGAGGCTAAACATCTCAATGTGAAAATCAGTAGTGGAAGAAGTACTCAGATATTTTACTTACATAAAAGTACCAACAACACTCTGTAGAACTACTTCATTATGAGTAAAAGTCCTGCATTGACAATCTCATAACTGATGCATCAATGTGTGAGCAGCATTTTACTTCTGTGGTTGGTTGAGGTGGAACTGATCTTCAACTAGTTTATAAAATAATCAGGTAAAATACCCCAAATTTGTACAGTACGGTACTTTACATTCCAGAGCCCCTCCCTCCATCTTTACATTCACGCAAACAGCTGTCACAACACGAGTCTCATAATAACATCTGCAGCTGTGTGAAATGGTCAGGGCACTTTCTCCCAGCGATGTCATCATCACAGCTGCATCTCCAAAGCCTCTCAGCTTCCTCCCCGGAGACTCGCCACAATTAACTTATCCTGAAACATGGCGGCTAACATCTATCTGTCTGTCTCTGGGGTGACGGAGGATGGACGGACAGACGGATGCCTCTGTGGAAACGCTTAGAGAACAAATGCTTCAGAGCAAATCCACAAATTACAAGAGCAAGAGTGATGTTTGTTAACTCACCCCGTATCCTCTGTATAAAAAAGCCTCAAGGTTGAGCTAGAAATACCTGGAAGAGTACCAACTGATCACTCTCTATTTTACCTGTAATCAGAACCAAAACCTACGTCGTTCTTTCCAGGAAACTTCTTAGGAGGATATTTGAAAATGAAGTGGAATTTGCAGACCCATAAAGAAAAGTGCGACCATTTTCTCATAGTGGGAAATCAGGACTTTCTGTTGACAGACGAAACAGGGCATGTAAACAAAAGGGCTCATGTGTAGTTTGTCACTGACTGAATTATCTGACTGTCTGTATAATTTCTCTGGTTTTCATACAAAATGACAATACACTGATTTTACCACCAGGTTGTTGGTCAAAACTGCAGTTTTAGTTCATTTTTTGATGTTAGCTTTTATGTTTTCCAAACACGGGTAATTGTGGCTTTTGGATGTCAACATCCATTTCCTTACAACCATAAAACACTGTGATTTGGGGTCATTTCCTGCTGTTTTTTGGATTACATTCTCAGACTCATTTTCAGCTTGGGTCCAGTTACTTTAATGTGCATCTAAGATGAAATGCCATTGTTCCTACAAAAGACAACACAAAATGTAGCTCATTTTTAGATCACTGATTAATCATTTCAGCCAATTTTAAAGCAAAAATTATTTTTTTATTAATCTATTAAATTGAATAAAAGTTTGATTCAATCAACTGATTATCAATCAGTCTCCTAAGAAAAGATGCACACGGTCAGTCGGTCGTTTTTTTAAGCAAAAATGGCAGAAATTCATTAGTTACAGCTGCTGAATTGTGAATGTTTTCTTGTTTTCTTGGTCTTCTATGATAGTAATTTGAATATCTTCTGATACTACCCCAACTGAACCAAACTCCATGAGTCAAAGTCCATATTTTGAATAAAACACTCCAGCAGGCTTGGTGTTAAAATGCCTTTGACTTTGTATTTTTAACTGAGACAGTAATACGGTAAACGCAGCAGGAAGTAAACATCTATGTTAAACTTTAAAGATCAGGGACTTCTCATAATCATTAGTTCAGTAACATTCAGTAACTGACTGACTTCCCTGCTATTCACAACAGCTAGGATAAGAGAAAAGAGTGGGCAGCACAGCTTCACTATAGTTGATGTTTGTCTCTTGATTTTACAGGTGCTGAGCATCATGGAAGTGTAGCTTAATTCAGGCAGAGTACAGAGCACTGACTGTTGTTCTCTAACACAAATGCTGCTGTATCTCGCAGCATTTTTTTCTCCCTCTCGTCTCAGAGTGAGTGGCTCCTTCTATGCATTGATGTGTTAAAATTTACGGGGCAGTTTCCAGCTCTGTCACCCCAAGTACATCAGCTGACAGCAGCCTCAGTGCACAGCTCTAAGAGGCCTTCACAGACCCCAAAGTCTGCAGAGCAGGGAAGCCTGAGGGCTTTCACTCAGCTAAACACAGCATTTCTCTGTGCGCAGCTCACTGACCACCGTTGTCGTCAGAGAAGGATGGGACACTAAAGTCCCCCCGAACTCTCCGGATCTGGACCCAGGATGCCCGTGCGGCCATCGGACACCTGCGGGGGACTGTGAATGTCTCTGTGATGGGGCTGAGGGGTCGGGGATGGTAATGAACACACAGTCATTCATCAGCCATCCGTGGCATCGGTCCCATTCAGATACAGATACCCACTGAGACACAAAGCCCCAGCTGCCTCGAGTGCCAGACTGACACACAACATTGGGCACCAATGCAACACAGCTCCATTTAGCCCTTTAAGAAACGCCCTGTCACAGCAGCCAAAGTGCCGCTCTATACATCCTTCTGCACGGCTGCACGCACAATGGACAGAAGTGGATTAATCATGTGTTTGAAGGAGAGAAATTTGGCTATAGATAACCATGTGCTGAAGGAGGCAAACATGTCTCTGATCACATCTGTTCCTTGAATCTTTTGGTACAACTTTCTAAGAAGTCACCCTCTGTGCCAGGAAAACCCTCTAACAGGCCACTTAAATTCTGGAAAAAGCAAACTCCATTTATTACCATGTTATTAACATGTATAGCTGCAGACTGGCTTATTGGAAAATGTGAACCCCACATGTACTTATTGATGGATTACCTAATTCATAACCAAATAGCAAGGTAAAATGCGAGTCAACCTGGCAAGCCAAAACTTGATCCCGGGTACTCCAACAGGAGTATTTGCTGCTGCTTTTACCAGTTTTATGTCTTAGTAAATGTTCTTGGACAAAGATAAACAGTTGAAGAAGTAGTTTTGGGCATTTTGTAAGAGTGTGAGGTGATTGAGGTGGGCATTTTTAACCAATTAATCAACAAAGAAAATAACTGTTGGTTGTAGCCCTAATTGACTGATTCATGGACCATTGATAAAGCCCTTAGTAGAGCTGAAATGATTAGTTTATTGACAGAAGAATAATTGGCAACAACACACAGTGAAATACGACAGACGTTTCCTAGTGGAAGAAGAGTAAAAGAGGGAGGAGGCGTTTGGCTGCAGTACTTATAATGCTGGTGATTGTGCACCAGGGCATTCAGACTATAAAAGCGTAGGAGGCCACGGCAGAAAAAGTGAGTATCACCTGCATCGCTGAGGAGAGGAAAAAAACTGCACTACACACAGAAGATGTGCCAAAGTTAAAATGAATCACGGGCCATTCCGAAAAACAGTCCCCTGGCATTTGGACAGTGAATAATCGAACCGTGAAAAATTCTCATATTAGCCCACTTTGGAGTTCCTCGTGACTCTGGGTAAGTCAGGAGTTGCACTATATACAACTACGTGGAGGCCTGTAGGAAGGAGCTCCAGAGCTGAACAAACCAATTACACCCCTGTCAAGGCCGTGGCACAGCACTGCATCATCCCCACAGAGACACCACTGTCACATTGCATGGCATTACTCTGGCTCAGTAGACCCAGGACTGATGAGCCATGAGGCCTGGCATGTGTGGCAGGGCCATAAGCCCTACTTAGCCCTCACACAGCGAAGGAAATTGTGTTACATACCATTAAGTGTTATTCTCCGTTATTAAAGAGGCAGTGTTGCTAAAACAAAGGCCTGCCCCATCCAGCATGCACTGAATTGTTGAAGCATGTGACTCATATTTGATTGCAGAGAGTGTTAAAGCTGCAGGGCCGGACTGCTTTTACCCCATGACTCTCCCTCGGAGCGGGGGCAGCCTCCAGGACTGCTGTTGCTGCTGGAGAGTATTTAGACATTCCTCCCTGGGGCGGAAACACAGCCCATTAGCATCACATGCTAACATGCCTGTGGACACAGAGGCACGCAGCAGCACTTTTCAGTGCTCAGACACGGTGAAGTAAGAACAATTCATGTGTTTCCTCCTGTGCCTCTGAGGGACAGTTCACTTTTGACTTCCTTTGAAGTGAAAATAAAGGATAAACCCTTTATTTTCTAATATAACTCAGCATTTACCCTTCCCCTTAGTCAGCATTTCTTAACAGCATATAAACATATATAATTTAGTTGTTAGCACGTGTAAGTGTTTATTAATGTGCTTGCCAACAACTCTAAGTCTGCCTGTTCCTCATGTTGATATGTCTAACACTATATTATGAAGTGTTTACAGGATGTATCTTACATTGACACTCTTTATTAATGATTTGTTAATATGAACAATTGCAGATGTGATTAAAGTTTAACTTATAACTTATTTACATGTATTACAGCGGAGTGTCTATTAAGGGATTACAAATGTGTATCAGTGAATTAATACCAAATAAAAAGAATACAAACCAAAGAGATTTTTTAACCACTGAGAAAGTCATTAGTTATAGCTTATAAAGCCTTCATAAAGGGGGCCTTACTACAAAGTGGTATGTAATTATCTTCTATTAGACTTTACATCAAATATTAGTGTTGAGTTGTCTAGACAAGTTGTTTCAATCACAGAAATATTTCATATAATCAGATTACTGTTGCATCCCAGTGCAAAAGATCACATTGTTCATCACTTAGAAGTCAACTTGTTTCAGTTGCTGCTTTAAACAAGATTTCCTGGTTCACTTCCCGGGAAGAATCAAGTTTAAATAAACATTTGTATCTGCAGCAGATGATACTTCAGCGGCTCCCCCACCTACAGCCACACTGAAACACACCGACAAGGCTGCAGCCGAGTCGACTGGCTGCATTGTCACTTCTTTAATTAACAAAGCGTGCCAGTCGAGGGCCAGTTTCAGCTCTCTTGCCCATCAAGCGCGTGCATCTTTTGTGAGGAGAGCTCAAGTTTATTGAGGCTGACAGACAGTCGTTAGCTAATGCTGCACCCATTGTGCAACTAGGTTGATCTTATTCCTATAATTATTGAAGGTTGTGTAACATCCAGTCCGGGCTTGCCAGCCAAGCCTGCCCACTTTCACACTGATGGCTATGTCGCCTTCTACAGAACTGCTCTGTCGCAACAAGCCATGGAAGAATGCTACTGCATGTCCTCGCTTCTTCCCTTCTCAAGAAACAATCGTCAGTGAGTTAAGCATTTATAAGCAGCATAAATAAAAAAAGAGGTCAAACGCTATAACCAGTCAAAAGGAGTTTAAACAAAAAGTTTCTCTAATTAATGAATGTTAATTAATGTCTAAAGTATTAGCAAATGATTTATTTACCATCAATAAAGTAATTAGTTACAACTTACATATGCCTCAAGAGCGTGCCTTACCATAAAATGGTGCTAACATTAGTGGTACTTATTATAAACTGGTATTTTGAACTAACTGCAGGACTGTGCACTCAAAGCTCATCAATCTGTCGGATATTGCTTCTGCTGTTACATCTTTAGGTCATGCAGGTCAGACAGGGAGGGATCATTACATCTGCACTGACAACCTGACCAAACAGGAGTTACACCGTTACTCAACTAAAAACTTTCAGAAGTTGGGAAACTTTAGTTAAATTCTGTAAGTCTGTGGGAGTGGGGAAAAAAAAGAGCGTAAACTGAAGGATGAGAATGGAGGCGGGCAGGATGAGGCAGACAAAGCGTCGGACCAAACTCATTGATCAGCAGTGAACGCTGTTCCTCCCTCGCTCTCTTTGTTCATTTGAATTTCTGCTTTCCAGCCAGATGCAATTTTCTGCTGTTTAGTAAGCCAGTGGAGGCTTCCTGATGACTCAAGGTATGAACAAGGCAAAGTGGTTGATGTGTTCACAGCATTAAACCACATCTCCATTTCTCTCCTGTCTGTTTTTCTGACATAAGAAGGTCGTGAAGAGCATAAAACGTTGACACAAGATATTAGATTAGATTAGATATTCAGCTTTCCTGATGCCAAGTATTGTCTTACTTGTTTCTGAGTTTTCCTCAAGTGTCCTCAGGGTTCATCAAGTGAAACTGAGGATATTTTAAGATCTTTTTCAGTGCTGGTTATAGTTAAACAGCTGAAAAACTCCACAACAACTGCAGACCAGTCAGGCTGAGCCGATTTCTCTGAAGTAATACAGCAAACCAAAAAACCACAGTGTCTCATAAAATTTAACAATTAACAAGCTATATTTAACTTATATTCAAGAGCTTTAAGGCTTTGAAGATACGTAATATGATTTAAAACTCTTTTTTTAGAAACTGCAGACAGTCAGCTCCTCCACTACAGCTGAGCAAACACCAAGTTTCTGTTTTGTCTTTCTCTGTTTATCCTTCTTTATCATCTCTGAGGCTCTGATCTGAATCACACAACATGTCAACACTGGAGATATTTACAACGCAGGGGCTGGTATTCTACTTTAAAAGAGCTAAACATGATTCAGTGATTCACAGCACGTGAATGAATGAAAGCAAGAAGTCATTGTGTCCTGCACACAAAGGCTCACAGGTAGGGCTGCGATTGTTATTTTCATTATCGATTCATCTGCTGATTATTGTCTCAGTTCATTGATGAACTGGCCTACAATACATCAGAAAATGGCTTTCTCACAATCTGTTTTCTTTCTCAATATTTTTGAATCGACTAGCTTAAGTGGCCAGAGGAAAAACTGCCAGTTCTCATCTGTGCAACTAAATATTTCGGGGACAAACAATTCAGAGACAAACTTATTGTTTAGATGTCCTTAGTCTGACTTTGACAAGATATTTTAAGCCACCACATAGAGAGATAAATCAAATTACGTTATCTATCCTGTCCACAACCAGATTAACCTCCTATGGGTAAAAATTTGTCGTTAGGCTCCTACTGACCTCCACTGTTAAAACAGTTTCATGAGACACCCAGAAATCAGAGTACTCGTAAATGATTAGATGATTGATTGATAGTTAATGGCAAAAAATTAATGGGCAACAATTCTGATAACTGAGTAACCATTTAAGTCATTTTCAACCCAAAATGTCAACTCATTCCGGTTCATGTACATAGCCCATAGCAACTTTTCAATTAATCAAATCATGCAGACAGAATGTAAGACTTTGGGGGCCCTGCAGAGTTTCCTGCTTAGCTGATCCAACCTTGACTCTGTCTAATAGAAGTTTACTTCATGACAAAGTGATGCTCACTGTACAAGAGCCTGAAGAAGAAGTTTATGATGCAACTATGAATGCTATGAATTAACAACACTGTTTTTTAACAGTGTCATCCTCAAAGTTAAAACAAAGGCTTTCGCTCTACAAGTCTTAACACAGACTCCAATGTTCAGCAGATTAGGAGGTGAGGAAGTGAGCTGGGGGTCTGTCAGACTGCTGACCTCAGAGTGAAAGGTCCCTTTATGCCCCCCCACCCCACCCCATGGTCTGACAGACACTTGATGAAGTCTAATCCTGGACTCAAGGCAGATTTCCCAACACACACACACACACACACACACACACACACACACACACACACACACATCCTCAAACGGATCACCCCCAACCCAGAACCCATGCAAACTCAGCCACCTCCAGGGCAAAAACACAGACAGGATGAGGAGGCAGGGGCCCTCTACAGGACACAAACACCACAGCATGAAAGATACTGGTAGAAAAAGACACTACATTTTAATTTGCACCATTTCAAGCCTCATTGTCTGACTCATGCATGAGGTGGTCACAACAACAAAAACCACCTCCTCTACCTGTCCTAAAAAAAAATACCTGCACGCCTGATCCCAAACAAAAGAGGCTCGCCAGTTTTGTTTTTCTGCACATGTACATGAGGATGTAGGCTATAAGAGAAAACACACCTGAAACTAAACGGAGGGGGGTTTAAACCAGGCCTCAAATTCTGTTACTGCACTCTGCAGCAGTGGCATAAAGGACTAAAATTCACGTAAAACCCTAATAAGGAAAGGTGAAAAGGACACACCTACACATCCTTTATTTACTGTTGCTCGACCGAAACTAGACAAGGCTGTAGTCTCCGGTATCGCCTTCACAGAGGTGGATCTTTCTCCTTCTCAAACAAACACAGACACACAGACACACACACGCACACACAAACACTCATTGTACCTTAGAAATTCTTGTAGACAGGTGTCACAGAAACGGTGTCCACAGGTAGACACTTGGACCGGCTCCCGCATTGCCTTGCTGCAGAGCGGACACTGGAACCGTCTCTTTGGCTTTTCCAGAAACTTGTAATCAAACCCGGGCATCGCTGCAGGTTCTGCGGGTATTTCTCGGGCCTTCGGCTGCAGGTGAAAGGTGTAAATGTCCTTCTGATCCTTGAGAAAAACGCGGATATTCAGCTGCACTGCCGTTCAAGCCGACAAGGGGTTCATATCACGTCCCTTCCGCCACCGACCGATCGGGCTTTTAGGAGGCGAGTCCTCCCCCAGCTTTATCTCCTGCAGCCTGGCGACTAATGGCAGCAAAAGCGCAAGACTACACAGTCCAGAAAACGCTGCAGAAATGAACACGGATTCGTCCTGGAAGCCCTCTCTCACTCTCCCTCTGCAAGCTCGGGGTTTATTTTGGCCGGCGGTGCTGCTGTGTGGCCCTCTCCCTCTCTCCTGCGTGGATGCAGTACTGACACTGAGCACAATGAATAACCCCTCCGTCTGTTTAGGTGCACCGAGTCCCGCCTCCTCCTCCTCGCAGGAGGAGTCAAGAAGCTGAAACACTGTTCACACCATTTTATCTCTCTGATCTCTCTTTATGGATCTTTAATTGGGCTTTTGTCTGGCTGCAGTGGCCGCTAATGAGATGCGCTGTTTGTTTTTCCATGCCTGTATTTAATATTTATTAATTTGTCAAGTAAAATCATGTTTACCTTAATAAGCACATATAAACTGTCCTTGACCTTAGAAATCTTAAAATTGCACAGTCCTTACTGCTACAACCAGAAGGCAAGGGATTGGTTGTTCAGGTTTAAATAAAATAAATACAGAAAAAAAAGTCTAATTAACCTCATACAGAAGCCTACAGTGCAGTCAGAGGTGACAGATGCCCTCTGGTGGTACAACAAGCACACACAACGAAGCAATATAGTGTTGTTTTCCAGTATTTCATGTAAAAACGATTCCTTAATACATGATAAAAAATAAAACCTGACTTAAATTACAACACTAATAAAAATAAAAACCAACTGGCCATCCTTTTTGACGGTGGAAATAAAGAGCACATCCAAACATTTAGATCATTTTTCACCTGCTGTATTGCCACCAGATTACATCATCATTACATCATCACACAAGGCAACAAAGGTAAATGATCCATGTCCTCAGCAGAGGTGTGAGCACATCTCAGATAAGCAATAATTACTTTAAAATGTGATTTCAGTTTGCAAAATAAACAAGTTATCTTCATAAATACGTTCAAAGACAAGTGTACATTGATGTATATTAAGTAAATATATGATAAAAATCACAATAATCTCACCAACTGCTAATTAATCTGCTCAAATTACAAAGGAATATACATAATGAATCGGGTGATTAATGTGAGAATAAAGAGGGTAGTGGGGGAAGTATAAAGGGAATCAGAACGTCACAGAAAAATCCAGTTTTATTTTAGGTGATTTATTAATTTAAACCTCACAATTTTAAAGTGGTGATGTTTAACTTGTTCTTAACCTTTGTTTTTCAGTCTTGTCAGTTAAGATATGGATTTTCTCTGTCTGATTGTTTCCTGAAAATTTCAACCTAAATATTCATTTCAGCAGCTTTAGTGGAGTAAAGCAGATAAGAGAGAGGTAAGATTAAGCATCTCTAATAAGGCTTATGCACTGTGAAACCACCTTCTAATATAATATGCACAAATATACATAAGATTACACATAATACATGATTAAAATTTGATTTTAGGTGTCCAGCAACCAGAGATGATCATTTTTTCAAATGTTTTCAAAAGCTTTAACACTATCAAACATAGTGGTAAGTGACAACAAAATCACTAAAAAAAATACATAAAAATACAATGTGCACTACAGAGATTTCACTCCTAGGCACCATTGGTGTACTTTACCTCAGTATTTACCCCACTACATTTCAAAATACTGCATTTTTCTATTCCATTATATTTATTTGCCAGCTTAAGTTACTTTGCAACTCTTTATAAAAAATACTAGTAGAAAAAATAAAAATACTTCAAATTAGACCCTTTACCATCTGCAACATTAGTGATTCTTACACATCATCAATTATTTAGACAATCTCGTTTACAATATCACGTTTACCCCATTTACTATAAAGTGCATTGTATTTACTTCACCATTTTCTATGAGTGTCCGAAGTGTCCAAGTGTGAAATTTATCAACTATATAATGTCTTCAGAGATTCCTACAATGGACTGAAAAGAATACTTCTGACTAAAAATCCCATAATCCAAGTGGTCACATGTAATAGATAAATGTAAATAGTAAAATGTAGATGATTCTTAAGTGTCCCAAATCTCTATTTACTTCTCACTATAGGCTAAACTATAAGGTAGCAGTGAATGAGTGAATAAGGGAGTGATTGTCGACACCACTACAGTCTCTTTAACACCATAAAATCTTAAAGGCTTGGTTCAGTCTATCCCTAAACAACACATCGTTATCTGGTCTGAACACTGCTGTTTAGTTACAAATGTATTGGAGGACTAATCCAATAAAGCACAATGTGACCACTGACTATGTGACTGAGATTAATGTGTGTGGTTCATTTGACTGATGAACTCAGAAAGTGGCTTCATTCTTTTCATTTCTAGGCATTGTATCATCACATTCACCAGTTGCTCAAAAGAGCTCAAACCAGTTTGACTTTTACTGGCCTTTCTCAGTTTATCGTGCTTACCCTGCACGTGAGAGAGGACAATGGTTCACCACATGAAAGCTGCCTAATGACTTCCTGCAATCCAGTTTCAGTAACAGTGTTGCAACATCCTTTTCACCAACCTGTTGTGAGATACACCTGCTGCAACAGTCAGGTTTGGACCTTTTCTGTGCTCTGATCCTCGATACCAAGCCACAGAATGAAATAAACATTCGTTCCCAGAAGAAAAAAAAAAAACAGATAGAGAGGAAAGACCAAGTGAAAATCTGAGGCTGCAGCTGCAGTATGAAAAGGAATCTTTCAACTGCAGCGCAGATGGGCCTCTGTGAGGAGTTGTCCAAAGGAAGCTGTTCTTCACCTCACGCCACCGCTGAGCTTCATGACGTCCGCTGAGTGGGTGTTGGTTCCGTTTTCAGGACAAAATCATCTTGGGACAGGTTCTTCAAGCAAAGCTGAAATGAAAGGGAGCAAGGAACAAGGGTAGAATTTCAGCAGAGCTGAAATTGCTCGTCAATTACTGGATTAGTGGATGTTGACAGAAAATTAATTAGGTCCTACATTATCAACGTTTCAGTTATTTTTCAATAACTTCGGTAAATATCCCCCAAATTTTACTGTTTCCATCTCCTCAAACGTGAAGATTTGCTGGTTTTCTTCATCATATATGACAGTGAACTGAATATCTTTGAGTTCTGGGCTGACAGTTGGATAAAACACGGAATTTGAAGATGCCATTATGATCTCTAGAAAATTACAATGGTGATTTTTCACCACATTTAGTAATGACTGTTGACCTCTATTGGTCATTGGTTGTTGGTCTCCCTGTATTGGTCACATGGTTTGAGCCAAAGGAATCATTCAAACAGCAGACCTGTGGCCTATAGCAAGGATTACCAACCATCTCTGTGACTTTATTAAATTGTGATGCAGTTTAATCTTCTCTAAATCTGCAGCAATTTTCAATTTGGACTGTAGGGGAACGATTTAATCCAGCCTTCACTGATTTTCAGTTTGCATCAGAATCTCTGGCGTTTGCTCTATCACTGTAGAGGAAAGAGGTACAAACTGCTGAATTAATGTCCTCTCAGTAAGACGTCTGTGGGCACATTATTCAGTTCAGTCTAAAATCAGTAACCACAGTGCAAAATTGGACTGAGTTATTACTTTGGCATGCAGATTCTGAACAAGTTTCAGTATGGCTGAAAGGAACTAGTTTGTTTATGTAAACAGAGCGCCTCGATGCAATGGCTAAAGAAGACTGTGTGGAAAAAAAGCTATGATCAAGGTTTTAGCCAGCGAGCTTTCAAACTTACAGATGAGTCTTTTCAGTGTTTTACCCCAGAAAACATGCGTCTCTGAGGGAAGCTTGTCTTTCATGTGGAGGATTAGTACTCTTTCTCTATGTTAGATTTCAACCACATCCCAACATCTCCAACAGTGTTTGTTAACAAAAGGCAATAATCAAAATATTACGTTTCACTGCCAGCAGTGTGTTGCCATGACAACACGCCACTGATGTCACCGTGAACGAGTGACTCTCGTCAAGCTGAACCGGCTTCGGTATCCCAGAATCCTCCTCTTTTCTGCCGAGGCGGCCGCGGGCCCCCTTTCCCCAGGTGTACACCTCCCCTTCTGTGGAAAACAGGAGAACAAGGAGCTGGTCGCAGTTTCTTAACATTAATCCACGCAAATCTTTAACTGACAGCTCTGTCTGTCCTGCAGTGGCAGCATAATGGCTCTATCTGTAGGGAGCTGAACAAAGCTTTGCTTTAACAAAGAAAACCTACAGGCTCTGCTGGCTTTCTCCCCCGGGGAGCCAAGCACTGGCACAACATGACATTTTACCATTTTACTCTCAGCTATAAGGACAAAACACACACTTATACACACATCTGTTACCTATTTGTTAACCCACGTGTTTAAAGGACCGTACCATTGGTTTTGTCTGTTTAGGCCATTAGCTGAAACCCCTGTATAGTTTACATGACTACTAACCGTTTTCCAAAGCACAACATGTGTTACATGTAACCGTTAGTTTTAAACTTTCAACTCTCAGTTTGACATGAAAATAAACCTTCGGAGATTTGAAACTCGTTCAAGCAACAAAATCCATCACAGTGAACATTTAATCAGCTTTGTTTATGAGTTTAAGTTACATTACAGTTGTGTGGTCACATAGTTTAAAATGCACTGCCCTCAGTATCCCAGAATCCTCCTCATTTCTTCCAAAGCAGCTAAACCACAGATATCTAAGAAATGCCGTCTCCCCTCAAAGCTGAGATGAACTCTGTTGTGTTTACTCGTGCATCTCCTACTCACACACAACTCTAAACAACTTTTCTGAGTGAGGGTTTAACAATGACAGAAAATAAAGAGTTTGTCCTTTTTAGAAAATTGTTTTTTTTTTCTTTTGGGACTCAGCCATCTGATGAATAACAGCAGCTATTTTAATGCAAAGCCACCAAATTTTCATCACCTAGTCTTAGAACATATGCATGAAAACACCCAAATTTAACAGATACAGTGTTTTATTGTCAATGCACATTATTTTTATCTATACCCAACCAACTCTGCAATCACATAACTGTTTTAATGATATGAACACTCGCAAGGTGTTAACATAGGAATCTTCTCAAGCTTTATCATCCATATGATATGAACATGACGGTGCAGTCAGACCAAAATTCGCTTTCCATTTAATATGATTTCAATTGCTGTGTTTTATCTTACTGAACTCAAACACATCAGACTGTGGGGCTCTCCAAGGAGTGGGATGGACCTCTTAGTCAGGAAATAATAAGCTTTTGTTCACTGGCAAAATCAAAGCTTTGGATGCATATTTATGAATGTTGTGTAAGAGTATTCAGACTTTCACTGGAGCCTTTAAAGTAACATTATCAGTATCAATTTCATTTGTACAGTGACACCTTATTAGAAAAGTCTACCGTTCTCACAAACCCTGCAACTACAACTTTGTGGACTGCTGTTGTTAGCCATGTTAGCTACTGCAGTTTATGTTTGTAACCCTATCCAAGCTGTTTCCTGTCCCCCATGTTCTTGGCCTCACCATGCGAGTAAATTTCACCCAGTGGATTTTGGTCTGACTTCAGCTTAAAGTGTGTGTGTCAAGACTGTGATTGACTAAGATTTCAGTGACTCTTCTGTTAGCACTGTTGTGCCTGTTACAGTGCGATAAATAATCCAGTGACCTCATGTATGCCTCAGCCAATTATCAACCTGAGCAGAGGTCTCATCAGCCAAAACAGCTGAAAACACCTGTGGAGGTGTGCAGGGCATTTAAAAGGGAAAAAAAATCATATATAGTTCCTTCTACTCACCAGATCCAATAGCTAAGGTGAAAGCATCTCCACAGGCAGCCATGGTGATACCCTGCAGGCTGGGTACCAGGTAGGGGACACGGCTGCTACGACGGGAACTGCAGCCCATCTGGCCATGCTGGTTACTGCCGAAGGTGAAACACTGACCCCTTTCTAGAGAAGACAATGTGGGTGAAAGTGGTGATGCAAGCCTCTTGACAAAAACTTTGTCTAGATTGACTTTGCCTGATGAAAGTCTATAGACCAAAAATAAATTAATAAAATAATAAAACGAGTAACAAGTGATGGGAAGTGTGCGGTATTATTAGTTTGCCTCCCACTTAACCTGGTTCTGCCACAACCTATGCAGAACCAGGTAGTGCTGAACAAGACAGTGACCTTTGCCTATTTTACACTACCATGGAGACAATCAGACAGAAATGTTTTTGGTAACATATTACTGGGAATGTCTTTACCTGTGACAGCAACAGAGTGGGCTGTTCCAATGTCAATGTAAACTATCTTCTCACTGCTGAGTGGGGCTGACTGGACAGGGCTGTAGGAATGAACTTCTTCCACCTGATTTGAGGGATTTGGTTCCTCTCCAGTTGTTATCTTATCCAAGCCAAGTTTGTTGAACCTGGCCACAACAAAACAACAAAATCTAAGCATTTATGACAGAGACAGTTGTGTGTCGACACAGAGTTACAGTATTTATTCAATGTTTTTGAATAGTGTTTTAAATATTCATAAAGGTGTGTTTCATTATTTTATTCTTGTTTTCTTTTCTGCTGCAGGTTTAAATTTGTACTCCTGCTCACATACAGCTCTACATCCTGTCCTAAACCTCTCTGAGAGCAAGGGATTAACAATGTGAGGAAAACAAAGTGTTTGTCATATTAGGAGAATGCTGTTTCACAGGCTGCAGATCAGGAAAGTCTCTCTCTGCATCTTAAATCTACCACCACCCCTATGAACACCACCCCAATGAACACGGAAGAGTTATCATTAGTTCCTGTCAGTCACTTTTTACTAACAGCCTACTAATAGCCATTTGTTTGGGGTAAAAAATAAAATAAGTACCTGTTGCTTCCGCATGCAACAATCTTGTACTGGGTGCTGATAATCATGGAGCAGTCAACTCCACACACTACCTTCTGGGCCTCAAATTCCACAGGTAAACATACCTGCTGTGGAGAGTTGTGCGTGTCTTGGGTGCCTAGCCCGAGGCGACCTGCCAGACAGAGCAACAGAAAAGAGGACAGAGACCCAACAATCAAGCTGTGTGCTGACGTGCTGTTGTCATAAATCAGTCACATATAAACAAACAACAAAAGGAGAACCCCAAGAAGGACTGAGTGAATTCGAAAACAAACGGTTCATTAAATATACCATTGTCTCCTCTTCCCCAGGCAAATACTTCTCTTTCATTGGTCACAGCCAGAACGTGGGAAGCACCACATGACACCTGAACCAGCTCATAGCCGAGGAGGGCCTCAACTATCTTGGGCTGAGTGCAAAGACACAGAGAAAGAAATGTTATCATCGTAATGTTTATCTTTCAGATTTCAGGTATACAGTAGGTACACAATATAACTGCAACAACCCTGGTTTGATTCAAGCCATGGACTTTTTTTGCATGTTGTTGTGGCGCTGTTTCTGATATTTATTCTACCCTCACTGACATAAATAAGGTGGAAAAATATTAGAAACACCAATAAAACTTATTGCAGGACTGTTGTACACTAGTTTGACTGGACCGTTGTACATTAGTTTTAGATATCTAATAAACTGAGTACACATTTAATACCAGTGCAACATCCAAACATTTTCCTTTAAAAGGTGAACATGTACCTGTGTGACATCATTGAAGTTACCGTGTCCTAGACAGCCGTTGCTCCCACTTCCAAACGTCATGATAATGCCTCTGTCTGCAAAGTGAAAATAAAAAGAAGGGATTAAAGGTACCATTTCTTGATGAGTATAGGTGTATTCCTGTGTAGACCAACAGAATACTTCTAATCCCTATCTAAGAAACGCTAATCTGAGTCACCACAGTGAAAGGTGAGGAAAGAAAGGCAACTGAGCTGAGAGGAAGAGTCTTTAATCCTGTGTTATCTGCTTTCAATGACAGACATACTGACGACAGCATTCTAAAACACACTGATGGACAGAGCACCACAGTCTGAGCACAAGAAAAATTGCACTTCCAAACTTCTAGGCAAGCATGAAGAGGTTTATTTTACAAGTGGATCCACACTATCTGATAGAGTCTGGGAAAAGAGCTGATCCACACTTTCATATGAACGCTCAAATGCTGCCTCAGAGTTTTACATCCATGCGCTGCAGTGTGTGAAGGCCGAAAGCAGAGAATAAACATTGATTTCCTATAGCAGAGCTCCTCACTAGGCTGACTGAATGGTCCACCAACCTGTCATGCAGGTGGTAAAGAGATCGCCACAGGACACGGACTTGATGGTGACTCCAGACTGACCCTCCAGGAAGCGAGAAATGAACTGAGGTTGCATCTGCTCCACCACGCCAGGCAGACTGGCCTCACCAGACCCCACTGATGGAGCCTGTGATAATTAATGATTATTAGTCTTTTAGACGAAGAAGAAGAGAAGCCTTTATTGTCACTGAACAATGTCCAACAAAATTACACTGGCACTTCCCTCTAAGATGCTTGTGTGTAATAAATACAAAAAAGAAATGAAAAAAAAAAAATATATATAGATAAAAATATCAAGTAGAAAAATCAAAGAAGGTTTCTCTGAGTACATACATATGTACAAGAAGAATGGCAGACAGACTGTGAGCAGATATATTACATATTACTCCTTATATCAAGAGAATGAGAACGCAACTACTTCCTCTAAGCAACTAAAAATGTTAAAGTGAAAATCCACCCGCTGATACATCATTACACACCATCTATCTGTGATGTTCAGTGCCTTCCAGCAGTGTTTTTATTATTTAGTACCCATATTCCCCAGACTGCTTCATTTAACTCTGCATCAGTTACTGATTTTCTACATTTTTCTACAGTTTCCTAGAGTACAGAAAACAGACAGCAATGTGTTGCTTTCAGAAAATTACTGTTAACTGTAAACAGCTGAAAAAAATGACAGGTTGATCCAGGGGTGCAGCGCAGATAACATCTGTTTCTTGAGCATCAATGTTATCAGGTGGATTTTTCCTTGATAATGCATTACTTCAGGTAATTGTAAAAGCAGCTTTGTAAACAGAAAGAAGAAAAATATATTCAAAAATGTAATGGTTTACACAGACCTCCCATGTAATCAGACGGCCTGACTTGGTGACCCCCATCTTCTGAGTGCGTCCCAGAGACACTTGTAGCACCTCAGTGTTGAGCATTGGCAGGCGGAGAGGCGTTGAGATGCCACTTCCCCACGTATACACCGAGGACAGGGGCAGGGAGTGCACCTTACCCGAGCCTAAACCGATTGATCCATCTGTGTCAGCCCAAGAAATGGCCATCAAATTTGTAATCAAAGTACTGCAATCGATTTGGTACAACTTGTTCTGCTGTCAAACAACAGCATTATGTGCCTCACCTCTGGTCCTGTTGGTAGGAACTCTGCCTCCTGGTCTACCTTGAGGACAAGTCTGCACAGTAGACAGTGGCTTCTCAATCCTGAAAAAAGCCAGAAGAGGTGATTTTTCCTGAATAATAATAAAGAAAGAACTCAATACATAAAATACAGAAAATCTCAAATCAATATACATGTCTCTTAAAAAGCTCTATCCTCTGATTACTTATGCATTAAGGTCCCACCTGCGCATTTTGACACTGCCTATATCTGTGTAGAGATTAAGCAGGGGCCTGATGCATATGGGGAGAGCCATTATTTCATTGAGTTGAGGCCGTTTGGATGGATCCAGATTGAGCATGTTGAGGATAAGCTGTCGGAGTTCTGGGCTGTACCGATCCGAAATTGGAGCAAATGTACCGCTCATGATCTTCAGGACGAGGGCGGGTAGATTCTGAAAGCAGAATGAATGAGCGCAAGTAAAATTACAAAATGCATTCTAAATGTGTGAAAATCCCCAATCCCCTACCAAAAATCCCTGCCACAGGAATAAGATTTTCACATTCGTATATCACTGTGGAATTGGCAGTGAAGACAGATTTGAGCGTAAGCAAAAAGATTTAAGTGAATTATTGATTTGTGTTAAAATCAAAAGCTCCAGCTTTCAGTTTCACATTAAATATTTAAATTAATTAAATATTCTGAGAAATTATAAGTATCCATTTCCCATGGTAGACATAGAGTAGCTCTGATGGTTGTCAGGATAGTTCCACTGCCTTTGCACACAGCAATCTTTTATGTATTATACACTGAATAAGAATAATTATAATTATACTGTAAAAGCTAACACAAACGTAGCATTTTTAAGATCACTACATCCAAGTAAGTGGGAGAATTTTGTAAAGAAAATATTTTCAGTACAGCAGCCTCGAAGGCTCTCTTGAGGCTCGCTAGCTCATAGAGCACACAGCCCAAAGCCCAGATGTCACTCTTCTGGTTATACGGCTTTCCTTCACACAGCTCTGGGGAGATGTAGCATGGCGTTCCAACCACCTGCATAGTAACAAAAGGAGGTATTAATTAATGCTAGGACATATTAGATTTAACATATCAGCATATGTATGTTGGTGAAGTGATTAAAGATCCAAAACAAAGAAAAGTCAGTTCACCGTGTATGCTTTGCTCTTGCTGACGAGGATTTTGGAGATTCCAAAGTCACCGATTTTGACAATCATCTGATGCTTGTCAAGAAGGATATTCTGTGTCTTGAGGTCCCTGTGCAGGATGAGTTTGTTGTGGACATGATACAAGGCAAGTAAGATCTGCACAAAGAAGTGAAGAATGGTGTCCTCATCCAGCAGAGAGTTACAGCGCTTCTGTATGTAATCAGCCAACGTCCCACCTGCATGAAAAAAAACATTGAGAACACACAGGAAAGATGCTATCGTAGCCAATAAAAAGTAGATTTAACAGGCTTTAACAAGGTGAAATGTTGTTGTCAACATAAAAGGGAGAGGAGATAAACTACACAGCTCCACCCACAAAACAAACAACCCAACAAACCCTAAAAATGAGAAAATGTAACTGTGTAAATGTGTAGATAGCACAGAGCTTTCAGTGACCTGACAGTAAAGGTTTGGTCTTTAACCTGAGCACAAGAACAGCGTCTAGTGCGATTATTTGAGGCTGAATGCTGGATCTGGGAGTCTTGCTTTAGAATTTTGGACTCAATCAATCTAAAACTTATCTATATTATCTTACTGTCCCTCAAAACATCCCCACACAGACTGATATTAGGTGTTATCATATGGTATTACCAATCCTGACATGGGAAAGAAATATGGTATGGCGCCCTACAGCACTAAACCATGGGAAACGCGAACTGCTGCACAATGAACAAAAGGGGGGGTCATGTAATAAGATATTACAGTAAGCTTACCTGGTGCATACTCCATAGCTATCATGAGGGCCTTGTCTTCCAGGAAGTTCTCATAGTACTCTATGATATTTGGGTGGTTGAGCAGTTTCAGCACCTGACACTCGTTCTGAGCCGCCAGGCGTTCATCTCGTGACATCTGCTCCACTGGGATCTCCTTCAGGATGACAAAGGCCCCGTCGCTGCGCCTGCGGCACAGGTGAACGATCCTGACAGGGGAGGAAAGCGAAGAAAAATCAGATGTAAATTCTGTTCCATAAACAGAGGAGTAGTGCGGTCTTTGGTAGTTTAGGCCTGGTGTGCCAGTGTTACTGAGCACTGGAGCTTGTTTTGCTTTTTTATATGATTTGAGAAAACAAATTATGCAAAGAAACGATGAGTACGACAGTGAATCTGTAATCCTACTTGTGTCCTTTACTCATAACTGTGGCCTACAAAACATTGATAATTAATGTAGAAACCCGGAGTGGCTTTGGCATTTAGCTTTTTCACACAGTTAGCCTTAAAGTCCGTTCAATGCTCCGCTACTTGTTCAGTCTTTTTAGAGGGCGGTGCTCACTTGACGAATCCCGTTACATTTTTGGGGGAAAACTGAGGCCTTACGAACTTCTAGCTTTCCTATTACACGCCTGACGCCGTCGTATTTTCAAACAGGTACATGTGTGCAACACAAAACCGCTAATAAGTGTTAGTAAACTTGGAGTTTACCCGAAAGCTCCTCTCCCAACTACTTTGATTTTCTCGTACTTCTCCATCGCTGTTGCTCCCAGACGTTTCCGCCGTCTCCAGGCAACCCCAAAAACTACAGCAAGCAACGAGGGACAAAGGCGAAGGGAAAACCCAAACAAAACAATACCAGCCCTCAGAAGCTCTGATGTTGTTTTAGATAAAAGAAATAGTTCATAAAACAATGTATTCAGCCAGCAGGCTTTGCAAGGACCTCCCCCATGTGGGGGCCGTGTGGGGGCCGTGGTAACACCACAATTCCCTGGTGATAAGTAATGACTGCTGTTAGTGACACTCATGAGACACTGCTTTAATAAATGTTTTCAGTCACAGAGGAAAAGATTAGCCTAGTCTACGTATAATCTGAAAATCAAAGGCACTGCAACATGTCAGGTAACAGAAGTTAAAAAAAAGACACTGCATTTTGATTACTTTTATTTAGCTGTATGTTGTTTAACTTCACAGCCAGGAAACAAATGACCTGAAGTGAAAACTGAGTTGGAGACAGTGAGGTAGCGAGCTGAGACAGATATGATTAGTGCAGCATCTTGAGCTTGGACTTCAGAAACTGCAGTCTTACATCCAGACGCCTGGTGATTATGAAGCGCCTTCCCCTCGTCTGAGATAAGCACGAAAGGGGCTGCATGAGCACTGTTTCCCCTCTCTGCCACAGTGAGGATAATAAATGCTTTGTGCTGTGACAAAGCCTGCTCTGTGTTGTGCTGAAGTTCATACCTCCACTATTATCATCAATCTGAAATAATGATATATCACCACAAACAGTGATCTGCATGTAATTGAACCTTTTCTCTACAATTTGCAGTTTTTTAATGAAGATTGGTGGTGGGGAGGATAGATGAGTAGGTGGCTGAACAAACAATAGTTTGCTCTTTCTCAGGGATGTAATATCTCAACAGAGGAGCACCCAAAGGTGTTCTGTAGTGTATGTGCCACTCCTCAGACCAGGTTAGTGACATATTTGGCCTTGTGCTGCTGCCTTCTGTCAGCAAGAGATCTGTCTCTAGATGTGACAGTCAGTGTCCAGGAATGCACGGTAAAGTAGAGTGAAACTGATGCTAAGCCCCAGGTATGTGTCTGTGGAGCATTATCTGCCATTTATCTTTTAAGATTTCTCGAGACACGTGACAGGAAGTCGTGGGTAGTTTCATCACAGATGCTTTCATCTCTTTTCATCTATCATCATCTTTAAAAGATACAGATTGGCATTTTCATGGATGATGTTATGGCATGACAGCAGGAAAAGTACAGTTGTAAACAGTAAAATTAATGAGGCCTGAATTTTTTTATGTTATCAGTGTTGTCTGTGCTTTTTATATTACAAATTAAAATGTTGGCTGTGAAAAAGGCATTTTTTGTCTTTGTATTAGTTTCTGACCATGAACTAAAATTAAATTTTAGTTAAAACTATTCATCTTATCATAAGCAGTATGATGATTGTAAAGATGATACATTTTTGCTTTTCCAAAGACTCACATTTGTTCAGTGGCTTTCATGTATTGTTGTTTTAACTTGCTAAGATGTGTGTATACACACATTTGTGTGTACATGCAGATTCATTAATTTAACAATAATACGTTTTTTTTCTCTTAGTCTACTAAAACTATTACTGTTTTTAATTATTAGAGTTATCACTATGGTCATCATCACTGACTTAAAATAATGAGAATGAAGTATTTTAAAGAAGAAGTTTTATGATTTATTATACATCTGCTATAAACCCACATTTTTCTCAAACCTACAAATTGAAAAGTGCCATTTCACTGCCTGAGAATGAAACGCAATCCTCCTATGACCAGGACAGACCTATTTTTGTTTGGCTATTTACGATGCACTCCCTGGAAATCAATTAACCCTGAGATTTTCCTCTCTATTGGCTGCTTGCAGACTCTCCACAGTAGCTGTTTCTCAACAGCCCTCAGGGGAAAGAAAAAATCACCCCAAGATCAATATGGTTCAGTGCTGAGCCAGGCACAAAGATCACAAGATACTGGGAGACCTTCTCAACAGCTCATTCAACAGCCTCTGCTATTAGCTGTGGCCTCGGAACAACAGCAACAACAGCTACTACAGTATGAAGCCTTTTTGTGTTTTGCTGTCAGAAATCCTGAGGTGTTACTTTGGAAACCTGAAGCTGTGAGGAATTATAGCTTTCTGTGTTAACACTATGAGAGCTTTCATTGTCTCACACTACAACAAAAATAGCCTTGGTGACACAACCAGGAACACAAGTCAGGGTATTATTTTACATCTCTCTCTCCCTCTAACCGCAGTGTTTTGTTACACAGAGCCCGGCACTCAGTGGATATAAATGGATTAATTATATGGTTCATCTTTCATGGTCTAAGTCTCACACTTTAGCTAAAGGTAAAAGGAGCACTGTATTAATCCTGATGCACTGGCCAACAATGTCACTAATACCACACATTCATCTCTATTGTTCTTTCACAAATCCACATGACATGGAATTCATTTTGAATAGTTACTGAAGAGCAGCATACTAGACTGCTTCAGAATCATTTTATGAAAGTCCTATTAATCATCTCAACAATCTGTGCTCCAGAGAGTCGGGCCATCATGCAGGCTTCTGGAGGAAGAGGCCCCCAAGTGGATGGATGAAGAACTGAGAGAAAATAAAATCTGTCTGTGTGAAATGCTTGCTCTACATATAAGGTTTTGCTGCCATCTGATGGTGTGTTTTTATACTGTAGCCAGTGCTCTGTAAGATGTATTCCTGCAGACAGGGCAGTCTCGTGCTCTGTAGTAAACAGACCATGAGACTCTGATTTAGAGATACTGAGCCAAGGCTACAGAGGCGCAAACATAGTAGAAGAGGAGTTTTTTTCCCTTTTTTTTGGCTTAGAAAATTGAATATGAGTCCTATAGTAGATTATTTTGTGTGTCTTAGTTACCATAGCCAGAGAATCAGGACACTTAGAGCTTTCAAACAATGTATAAGTTGTTACGGCTGTGTGGAGACTGAGTCTTGTACAAAGCAAAACACACCCAAAGTAGAACAGAGGTGGGATGGTGTATTTTGAAAGGTTGAAGAAAAGAATCAAGATGGAAGCTTTCTGTGTGTCTTTAATACATGTTCAGATAAGCAATGGTTGTGTCTTTTCATGAAAATGAAACAATCACTGTGTGTTTACATGCACTTAAGTGACTGGGTCACTGTTGGGTTTTTACCAGAAATTGATTTCTTAACTGTCACATAAACCAGAAACCTGGTTTCTGTATTCCAGCTAAGAAACCTGATGTGCACAGGTAGATTTCTCATGAACATCAATTTCTCTGCCAAGTATGTGAGTAACTGGGCTTGTTACTCAGCTATCAAATAGCTTGAACAAGGAAAGTAAACAGTAGAGAGTCTGAATGGAAGGAGAGATAATTACATGATTGTATATGAGGGTTTAAAGTAACCAGATAACTATACAGCATGCACATGTTTTCTGCGATTAACTGTCTTACCTGGCAACCTGGTTAATTGAGTACATGTAAACACACTGAATGTAAACCATGATGAAGGTGAGTGTTGACACAGTCATAATAAAACAAAGTTAAATTTTGTCTTTCTGATATCACTGATGGTGTCAACAGCTTCAAATGAAGTTCTTACTCTAAGTTGTGAAAATGTAAATGAGAAGCAAATCTGTCTGCAACGATTGCGTGTTTGTCAGCATGACTGAATGGTTGTTAATTCAACCTAATATCTTAAGTTTATTGAATTTCATTTTCTCAAGTTCAGGTAACTTGCCTACTTTATATTCAAAGCTGAGACAACTAAAAGTGATTTACAGCTGGGATTTGAGAAATAACAGGAAACAAGAGGAGAGAGAGGGGGGGTTGAGTGACATCCAACAAAGGTCCCTGACCAGAATTGCGCTACTAACTACTCCTAACTATTCAGTGTATCCTTTGTACATATCTCCATTACAGTCACCATCATGAGGGCCATGCAGATAAGCAAAAATATAGGATAAAAGAAATACAACTGCTGTGAATGTACTGAAAACCATTTTGCAGTTAAAGAAAAGTAAACTCTTCATGTCTTGGGGTTTAGATTTCACTCAGACATGTGTGGTGCAGGTGGTAATGTGTATAGGTTTGCAGGGTCTTAGCTGTTGCTGCTCGTTTCCCCTTTCCTGCAGAGAGGCCAGCTGTGGGGAATGAGAGGTACGCTATGTTTATGGAAAGAGTTATGGCCAAGGAAGGAGGGCATTACTGTTAGACTGCATGTTTAACATACTAAATTTAAATTGTTATCATCCAAAAATAACAAAGATGTGTCTATATTATCAATTATTTTCATATTTACAGTAAAAGCACTTAACTGCGGGCACTGCCGCCAGTTTACCAGAACTCTGAATTGTACTGAAGTCAGTTTCTTTACGCTACTCATTATGAAGTTTTTATCACCAAGGATACATGCATGTAAGTGCGTAAAACTTGATTATGATAAAGACGACAGTAACTGAATGATGTGAACAGCAATAAGAGATGAATCAAAAATAGTAAGACAGCCTAAAACTGACCCATGGGGGACACAAACCTGTGGAGATATTGTGCATGCTTTGACTCAAAGGACTTCATTCAGTCACCACTGTAACAGTGTAAACAGACTTGTGGTCAGTAGATTTTCTGTTCCTCGACGGCCTTTTAGTGACAAAAGGAACTCTCACACTCTGTGAGGTATAAAGATAGAATTGTTATTATTATCGTTATCATCTATTAAGTAAATCCAAAGAAGGGGCTTTTACGCACAGTTGGTTACATGCGCGTATGAGCGAATGGCGCTGGTAGCAATAAAATTCAAGAGGGTGTTTAGTCCTCTTTACAGGCCCTTTTCGACATGCTTACCCACAAAATCACGTTTCAGCAGCCGTGCTATGTGATTCTGTTCCTTGCGTAACATGATCTCAGTCTCTGCCCCTCCTTGTTTTTTTTGTTTTTTTGTTAAAGGGAGCAGCAACAGCACCACCCACCCCGCTCCCTCTCCACCACTCTTCCCTTCATTCTGCTCAGACAGGCGGGCTGAGCGGCGCGGAGGCACACAACGTTACAAGGCGCAGCGTGAAGACAAACACCGTCGCACTGGAATGAGCTGTCACGGGAATCCCCTCCAAGCCCCCCTCTTATTCAGGCTGAAGACGTGAGGAAAAAAAAGAAAGGGGCTGCAGCATCAGTCGGACACCAGCTTTGCGGAAAGGAGCCCAGACAAAAAATAAAATAAATTAAAAATAAAAAAAAAACAACAACAGAGGATCATCTCTTGCAGCTGGAGCTGCCTCTTCTCTTTCTGCAGACCCCTGCCCTGGAGAACACTCCCATTTCATACCGAGCATATTCGTCCATCACCGCGCCGAGGAGACGGTGACAGGCGCGTGAAAGATCCAACAGAGGGAAAGGACGAAGGGAGGTAGCTGTGTAGGATTAAAGCAAGCGCCCAAAGACAGAGGGAGAGCGGGACTGGGGAGGAGAGGATGGAGGCCCTGCTTCCTGTGCTAAAGAGTCACCCAGGACCGTCAGTCCTGGTGTGCTCTCTGCTTTTCAGGGTGGCCCACCGGCTTCTGCAAAGGCTGCCCATGCCCAAGGTGGTGAAGCAAGATGACCTCCGCTCCTGGAAGTGGAGGAACCTTTCCGTCTCTCTGGTGCACTCCCTGCTGACTGGGGCATGGGCCCTGACCTGGTAAGTCTCCATCCATCCATCCATCCATCCCTCCATCCTTCCATCCATCCACACTGGGGCACCATTGTCTATTCACAGTCCACATGATGTGTTATGTGTAGGGGTGTGTGTGCAGCAGTAACAGTCTGTGGCAGTCAGGGGAAGAAGGGCATGTTCAGGCAGGGTGAGGGACGGGGGAGACAATGGCATTTTTTGAGTGGGGAGGGAAATGCCACTGTACAGTATGAACCACACAGAGCTGGTATTGCTGTTTGTTTGCACTGTTGAATTTGTGTGCAGCTCAAAGGAAATACATTTTTTCAACCTCACATTAAGCCAACCTTCTGGGTAACTCAAACAACACCCTGCAGATATATCAACTGGAAAAACCTGCTGGCTGAACGATTATTGTGAAAGCATTGTGAGAAACTATGTTTTGGGGTGGGAGCCATGCTTGTGACTCATCTTTTAACATTAAGAAGTGGGACTAAGGGCAGTTTATTGGGCTGTCTGCGCTCTCACACATTTATTATCTGACAGTATGAAATACCAATGAGAGCTTCTGTGGAGGAGACGTTTTCACATTCAAAAGGAGATTTTTGTGTACTCAAAGTTGTACCAAGAAAACGTGCATTGCTTTACATGTCACATAAGGTATAGGTCATTTATTAACACTGATTCTGTCTTGGTGTGTTTATAAAAGGAGGGGACACAGAGAAACCTATGCCTTTTGAGGTGTGCCCCTTTTGCCAGACAGTAATTAGAAGTGACAAAGAATAATGCAAAAACAGTGAGTCATTTTAAAACAGACTAGTAGAAACAACTATATCATATTAAGTATACAGGCTCGGGTATGAACTAGACAATAGAAAGTATTAAAATGGAATAATAAAACATTAAAACTACTAAAAGGCAGGATATCTATTGTTCAGGGGGTTAAAAAAACAATCATACCTGATATTAATGTCTCTGCTTAGTCAGGCTTTTCTCTCCAGGAGTGAGCCCATGTATGTCTCAGTGAGGCGAATACAGACCCATCTATCCATAACATGTATCCCTCTCCAGTGTGGTGGTTTGGCCAGAGACGCTGAGCAACATCCACTCTTACCACACCTCTCTGTCCTACCTGCTTGTCTGCGTTTCAACAGGTCAGTAAATGCATTGTGGATAAGAAAAGAACACTCAAGGGTAAAATAAAACAACTGCAGAGTTTTTTTTATCTAAATGTAGTAAATGATCAAATAAATATCTGAAAGGCTGAAAACAGCAAATGTTGCCAAATTGAATTGAGCTGAACCTCTTCCTCCTCCTATCCTGGGGGCATTAGACTGCCACCTTTCCAGAGAAACAACAAAAAGATCTTCCCTTCTCACCTGATTCTCAGAACAGACGAATGGGCGTTTCCTCTCAATCACCACGGACACCTAAGATAATTCCCTAGGGCCCCTAGTGGTCTGGTTGAGCTGTACTCTATTTGGTTGGGGCTGCATCTTTGTGTTACCATGGAGACACAACCCTGTGGAGATCTGCCCTAACAACTGCAAACAGCTATCAGTTCCACTGAGGCCCACCATGCCAGACGCTGGAGGTCATGTTCTTTAACATAGGGGCTGGTTGTGTGTCTCTCTAGCAGCAGCGTGCCAGTCATACCGAGGCACAGATCGACTCTTGAATACCTCCAGCTGAATGAGGCCTACACAATTTAATAGCCAAGGCTATTTAAGTAAATTCTTTGGTTGACATTTTCTGAAAAATATTGATGAAGACAAACATTTAACTCTGCTGTCACAGATATTTTCATCATATCCTTGTAAAAAGTTGGTCTTTAGGTACACGTTGTAAGTAGTTACTGGTAGTGTTGTGGAATAAGTAAACAAAAGAACTGATGACTCTTGTATGCACTCATGTTGTATAGCATCAGTTACTGCCTTCTAAATTCACCACAAAAAATATTACATTTACAATGACTTTACCTGGTTGGTCAACAACATTTTTGCTGCAATGAGATGAAACAATTAGGGCTGCAAGCAATTATTATAATTACTGATTCATCTGTTACTTATTTGATCGGTTACTTTCTTGTTTTGTCCTACCAAATCTAAGTCTAAATCCCACACATTTTCACTTGAAACAGAAAAAGACAGAAAATCTTCACATTGGAGAAGATGAGAGCAAATGATTGGAATTGTAACTGATTCAAAAAATCTTTGCGGCTTGACTAATCAATTCCTCAGCTGTTTCCGCCGTAGAAACAACATCGCAGACACAACAAAAGCTCCTCTGTCATCTTTACTTTTCCATTTACTCTGTAGTTTTAACGGATGCATTCAGACTGAACGTAAAAGGTGCTCTTACATGCAAAACAATAAAAATAATATGAGAAAAATCACATGGTGTTAAAATATAGTAAGAAAAAATGTTCACATATGAATGAATTAATTCATACTTTTAGAGTTTCCTACAAGCAAAGATGCCCAGGTTACATGGGCTCACAAAGAGAAAACAAAAGGACAGTAAGCAAACACATGCTGCCATATCCTCATTCATCAAAACATATATCACATATAAACTAAGCAAGTTCAAATATATTCTATTTTCTATCAAATGTGACAAAGAAATGCATCAAATCCTCCATCTGAGAAGCTGGAACCAGAGAGTAAATTGCATTTTTGCTTGAAAAATGACCAAAATGTGTAACTGGTTATAATATAAATTATTGAAGCTATAAAACTTAAGCAGATTAAATACATAATGCTTAAAAAAAACTGAGATGCAGTAGATTAAACACCTTGCTGTGTGAATGTTCTGTATTCGTCATGTCAGACAGAGCAGCTGTCTGGGCAACACTTTGAGGAAAGGCTTAAGCCAAAAATCATGATAAAATGGAGAGTTAAATACAAAATGTATTTTACTTTTAATCTCATCCACTTTCTTTCCACCTCTCCAAAAGCACATGAGCTTGAATTCACAGGCATTCACTGGATTTTCACATGGGCCTTTTTTTTTTTTAATAAGGAGAGTGTCATTTTCCTAATTGTTTACATGTTCACTAGCTGGTCGAAACCAGTGTAAAGCCTGTACCCCACACACTGAATGTCTATAGAAAGCTTTTTCACCAGTGAATCTGTACATTTTAGCAGCAGTTACTTGACACTAGCTTGAGTATCAGCACTAACAAA
This sequence comes from Toxotes jaculatrix, assembly GCF_017976425.1. Lineage (NCBI taxonomy): Eukaryota > Metazoa > Chordata > Actinopteri > Toxotidae > Toxotes > Toxotes jaculatrix. The sequence continues at coordinate 5,479,646 of NC_054402.1, forward strand.
CCCTACAGGACTAATTCCAGTGGCAGAGACAGAGTCTTATTTTCTTTCCTCTTAGGATACTTTGTGCAAGATGCAGGTGATATTATCCTGACTGGACATGCAAGAGGATCATGGGAATTCTTACTCCATCATGCACTGGTAAGACGGCATGCCTGTGGCCAAGTTGTTTTTTTTTCTTTAACTGCGTCAAGGTTGCATTTCTGGTTCAGACAAAAGGATATCGGAATCACAATGTTCAGTAATGTGACAAAAGGCTGTTGCTATCATGGTGAACACATAACCTGTTTGGCGTGTGTATGACAGACTGAGAGAGAAGAAAAGAAAGTAAAAACCGTCATGTTATAAGAAATATTGCCCAACTCTCAACCTGCTAACTGCCCTGTGTTGTACGTTAAGGCTTAAAGATTTGTTGTATATGTTGTTGATTCTTAGTGTGCAGTGTTTAATTATTAATAAAGTATCAAGTGCACAAACAAATCCAGAGGGAGAGCGTAATTACAAGGAAATAACATAGCCTGTTTGTGCTGCCTGAGTTGAGCTGAATGCAGCACATGGTGCCACTGAGCCAGGAGTCATTGTGACTCATGAGATTAACTGGCAGACTTGTGTTATCTGATTTGTGTCATTGAGAATGAATTTTTATTAAGGGGTTTATCCCTGAAACAACTAGTTTCCTTTAATTTCCTCTTTAAGTATCTTTAAAGGTGAAAAACCATGTTCTTCCACTGAAATTTTTAAAACCAAAACTGCTTTTTATACTCATCTCAAATCAAAGTCAGCCAAACATAATCTTTGGAAATTTTGGCTTCTTCACTAGAACTCAAGGTTAACATCTGTGAGTTAAAACTGACAGATGCATAGACACACAGACTGAGATACAGTTCCACAACTCTCCACACACATTCTCAAATAATATTACAACAATTCCTCCAAAGTAGTCACTCATAGTAAGTGTTCAATTGTTCAATAGAGGTAACTATGTAAATATATTAATATGTTTTTTTCTACTCTCAGTGAACTGACGTTTAAATAATATGATACACAAAAGGGATGAATGAAGTTAAACTGTGTAGCAGTTTAGTTGTTAGCTGTATAAACATGTCCGTCTCCTCCTCAGGTGATCTGGTGTTTCCTGTACGCCCTCTACACCCAGCTGTATGTAGCCGGCGCTGTAATCGCTCTCTTTGTGGAGGTCAACAGTGTCACACTGCACCTTAGGCTGATGCTGAAACTGGCCGGCTACCAGTCCTCCTCCATGTACCACATCAACAAACTCGCTAACCTCTTCACCTACATCACGTTTCGTCTGAGCACCCAGTTCTACCTCACCTGGTACATCGTCCACAATTATTCCTGGCTGGACCACGGTGGATACTTCCTCGTCACCATGATGGTGATGAATATTATGATCCTGATTTATTTCTACCGTCTGCTCCGCGCTGACTTCTTCCCCCGTAGTAAGAGCTATGTGGGACAGAACGGGATGCATAACAACAACTCCAAAAAGTTTCTCAGTGATTGACTGGAGAAGGTTTACAGGACTCTATTGTGTTTTTATTTAGGGTGGGAGTTTACACATTTTGTCTTTTTTCAAGCCGTAACTGACAGCATTCCTCGTGACGACAGGTTCCCTTGTTGTGTCTCACTGCCAAAGAATCCCCCTCCCCCCGCCCCAATGACAAATAACACATAAATTTGAAATGTGAAATTGCATTTAACATTTGCTAACAGTCTCAGCTGACAAGCCTTAGATATATGTTACCATATATCTTTAACATTTGCATGGATAACAGTGTTTTTATGTAGGGAATATTTAAATCTCGACCCGTTTTCTTTCCCTGTATGTTTGAATGACCAGCCACGTGGGATTTTCTGACACTGGACTTTGAATTTTGGCAGCAGCAGACTCACATTTTAGTAATATGTGTATATATGAGTACGTCCTCCCTTTTTGTCTCGATGAAGCCATTTATGGCTGAGGAGATTCTGGGCTGTGACTGAAATGGTACATAATGTTCTAAAGGACCAACTGAACTGATAACTCACAACACTGCAGGACAATTTATGGTCCTTTTGTAGTTCTCATATGAAATCTGTTGGTGTTTGACACAAGTGAAGCTGAAGCTGGATCTTCCTGTCTGTTAACAGTTTGATAAATTTGCTCATCAGGAAGTGGGCACCATGAGAAACCCTTCATAATGAGCAGGCAGCAGCACAATCAGTACTTATTACTGCATCATGACTAGTTGATGTTGAAACTTGATGTGGGGTCACAGTGTATATCTTATTTGCTTGTTTGCAAAATAATAGTACTTTTGACAGAGTAGATCCCTTTTTTAAGATATTGAATGACGAAATTCAGGTGAAGATGTGTCTCCTCTTCCTCTGCCTGCCCTCAAAATGGCTATACAGCATTTTGTAAATATGTCCTCAAGTGTGCATTCCCTTTTGATATATTTCAATGGATAATACATGTACACACCGTCGACCATTAGTGGACTTTAAATGCTAATTTCTTAATCATGCCATAAATCACAAGTGCTGACAGTGTCATTTAAAAACCTAATGATCAGTACATTTCATTTTCTATTTCAGCCAACACCAAGAAAATCAGACAGGGATGGAGTTTAGATGTGTCTGACCTGTGCTACAGTGCCTTTACCACAGTGCCTTTTCAAACATAAGGACAAAGCAGAGATAAAGATGATGTACAAATAAGAAAGTATAGGCCAAGAACAGAATATCTGTATGTGCTTTTGTAAAAGCTGAAAGTTTGTGAGATAAACTAACACTAAATTCATTTGACCATGACCACAATAATGTATCATGTATCTTGTATTAAAGTGACAACTGTTTTTTTAGGAGCCCTGTATTTTGGATTGTTGAGTGATACCATGAATTAAAAAAGTATTTAAAATCACAGGGGTATTTATGTGTGTTTTTCTAAGATGAAGTCTACCAGCAAGGGAAGGTTTGACGTATTTATGTTTATTGTTTTACACTCCCATAGTTACTCAAATTAACGTCTGTTTTGTCAGATCATTTACTTAAGTAAAAGTGCCAATACAACAATGAAAAAATACTCTGTTACAAGTAAAAGTATGCATCCAAAATCCTACTTACCTATTATGAACAAAATGTTCAAATACTCATTCTGCAGAAAAGTGGCGCCTAAGGATAGAGGACAGAGGACAAAATTTTTATTAGATTAAAAACAGCTCATAGGTTTAAAGGGAAAATGTTGCTTTGGAGTAATTGCTAACAACTCATAAACAGATGGGACAGAAGAAACAAAAAAGGTTGGAAACCACTTAATAATTTCCAACCTTTTTGTTTGGAAACCAAAGGATGGGTCCCCATTTTTTTTTCAAGCAGACGACAAAATCCGCATTTCTTTTCTGCGTAAAAACATGTTCCTGGGAGATTAATTGATTAATAATAATTAAACACATCAAACGGGCAGATCAGTCAGAATGGTCAGAACAGAGTTATGGCGCCCCCTATTGTCAATATATTTAATTGATGCTGTAGAAACAACATCACGGAGTTATGTAGAAGAAAGAGGGTTAAAGTATTTTTGCAGACAATTTCACAGATATTTTCCTCAACATTACCTAATTGTCTAAGCCTTACTCTCTAGTCTAGCCTTTACTCTACTGCTTTACAAACAAGGCAAAGTAAAGAGGCAAAAAGGAAAGGAAAAAAGGAATAATATAAGATAAAAATCAACCTTCATTGATTCCTAGAAGAGAAATCCATGACCCCTCACAGCACAAGAACAGAAATAAGTACAGATAAATAGAGCAAAGTAAAATAATTAAGAGAGAAAAGTACATTTAACAGCACACACCAGACTAGACTACTCTATATTATATAACTTGGTCTGTATTAAGTAGTCTTTGTTATGAACATGAACGCAGTATAGCCTAATAAATAATGAATATGGTTGGTAAGAGAATAAATAATTAAATAAATACAAATAGGCATTAAATAGGATTAATAAAACTGATTAATTAAATTAAATAACAAACGAAAAGGAAACAATGAAAGGTCCTTTACATAGATAGTTTTTTTTTCTTTCCTAATTTCCGATTATTCCTCATTTCCTCCAGCAGGGGACCGAGCTGAGAAAATGTGGGAGGAAAGGAAAAAAAAATCCAGGGAACTGAGTCAGCAGCAGCAGCAGCGGGTCTCAGTCCGCTGCTTCCCCCCTCAACTTCCGTGGATCGATTTCAGCTCTGTTCGCCACAAAGTCAACACTTTAATACTGAACAGTGAACCTGAATGGGTTTGCTTTTCAATAAGGGGCATCTGTGGGAGGAAAACCAGGCGTAAAAAGCAGAAGAGAGAAGAGGAAACTTGAGCGGACCATCCTGTCTCGCTGAGGTAACATCTCTAAAGATTTTTGCAGCTCAAACAAAGTTTATTCGGGACATGTATGTGGCTATAAGTCTATTTTGTTTTTAACCGAGATGAAAAAACTCTTAAGCTGCAGTTTGAATGTATACACATCGAGTTTGTAGAAACACTGGCCTGGTTTCAGTTTTATGGTGCCTCAAAGCAAATCTACCAAATTAGTCTTGTTCTTCTTCAGCTCAGATGAACAATAGGATTAAAACAGATCCACACACTAAGTGGATTTAACACTGATTACAGTTGTCTGGTCTGGCTCTGTATGTAGTCATGTAGCTCCAAACATTTTCTCTCATTACCGTATTGTCTGACTTGGGTCTCTGCTCCAGACTGTAACAGACAGTGGGGGAAATGTGTGTGTGCCCATCTATAAGAACATTGTAGATGGGCTGCTTCTGACACACACACTCACACTGTACATGGCACTGTAATTATTTCCTCTGGCATCCAGGAACTGACCAGTACTCTACAGCTTAAATGATTAATCAGTATGTTAGACCTGTTGGACCCCCCCCTACACACACACCCACCCCTCTTTCTGTCTCTTCATGTTCACCGCTGCCTTAATATTATGAATAAACAGATTTAACAAATTAAAATGGCAGATTGTTAATGCTGCTGTCCTTCTCTTTCCGTCCAGCACACCACGTCCCTGTGCTAAATATCTACCTGGAGGCTTCATGTCCGTCCGAGTTTCAGCCATGAGTGTCCTTCCTCCTGTTCGAAGGGACCGAATCATCGCTCAGCTCCCTCAGGTAAAATCATTCTCTGTTTAAGCCTCACATCTGTAAAACAGTCTACAGACTCACAAAGTCTTCTTCTTCCTCTCCTGCAGTATTTCAAGAAAGAAGCTGCTCTCCACACGAAAGACGATTTCAACAATAAAGTGAAGACAGCCTGCCAGGAGCAGCGCACCGGCACCGTGGGGTGAGTACACAAACCACAGGGCGGATGATACTGGATGTGGTGTTTTTTGCTGGCACTTATTAACTTGTTGCTCCTTCTTTTATTCTTCTCAGCAGATTTAAAATCTCTAAGGTCATTGTCGTGGGTGACCTGGCTGTGGGGAAAACCTGTCTGATTAATAGGTAAGCTCAAACACAGTCACTTACTAAGTGAAAGCAGGGTGAAGTGCAGTTCTGGGAAATGAATGACTTAAATAAGAAAGAGCTAAGACAAGAATTTACATCCCCCAAGAAAAAAGGTTTCCGTTTCCTTTGTCCAGGTTTTAACATATCCATTAAAAAGGCAACATCAGCATGTTCACCCACAACAGCTTTACCTGTTCATCATCTGGATTTTCTGAAGACATTCGCTTTTCTTTGTTTCAGATTTTGCAAAGATGCTTTTGATAAGAACTACAAAGCGACGATTGGTGTTGACTTTGAGATGGAGCGGTTTGAGGTGTTGGGTGTTCCTTTCAGCCTACAGCTGTAAGTATAACATGAACATAAACTTATGCATAAAACAGAATTAATATGCTACGACTCACCAGTGGGTTGTTCTGTTACAGGTGGGACACTGCAGGCCAAGAGAGGTTCAAGTGCATTGCTTCTACATACTACAGAGGAGCACAGGGTGAGAGATTGTTTTTTCAGACAGCAAACAAATAAGAAATGCACTAATGACTTTCCTCTTTGCATCTACATAAAGCCGTGCATATGTTACTGTAATTTGTGTCACTAACATGCTAAAACAACACTGTTAAAACTGTTAAAGCCTTTTCAAAGTTTTCTTTTTCTTTCAGTTGTGATCATCGTGTTTGATGTAAATGATGTTGCCTCTTTGGGCCATGTGAGGTAAGCTTATTTATTATTAGCAGATTGTTTGCACTCTAACAGTTTTATTTGTCCCAGCTGGACGATTTAAACTCGTCTCTTTCTGTCTACAGGCAGTGGCTCGAAGACGCCTTGAAAGAGAATGACCCCACTGCTGTCCAGCTGTTCCTCGTCGGCACAAAGAAAGACCTAAGTGTACGTCTTTTACTGTTTAAAATGGACAACGCCTGTGAACACGTCTGAGTCTTTACTGGAGTCAAATGTGAATAGTTTGGACTGTTGCCAGCTGCAGAAAGTGTTTGTGTCCAGACTCAAACCTCAGGAATGTGGTTTCTCATCCTTCAGTAGACCCCAAAGCATCTCAGACATTACTAATTGTATTTAAGCAGTGGTGGGAAGTAAGAATTGTACTTGCTCATTGTTGGGCTTGTTGAAACTGTGATTTAAATTGTTTAGACTTATAACAGGAAATCCTCACTTTGGAGAAGCTGGGGAAAAAAAAGTGATTTATTTTTTAAGTAAGAAAATAATTGTCAGATTGATCAATAATGAAAATAATAGTAGCAACCTTAGTATAAAGATTTCTTTTGATTAACTTTGTTAAATCCTGTCTAACTTGGTTGCCTCCGGTTTCTCTGACAGTCTCCTGCTCAGTATTCTCGGATCGAACAAGATGCTCTCAAATTAGCACAAGAGATCAGAGCAGAGTACTGGGCTGTTTCCTCGCTCACAGGTGAGTGTTTCAATTTGAATATAGTAAATCTATCACTTCCAGCAGCCATTGACGCCACCATTGACTTAGGGACTGTATGAAAATTATTAGTTGGGGGAGTGGGGTCAGAAAAGGCGGAGGGTTGTGTGTTTTTTTTCACCCAAACACCCACCCAAACCTGATGTGCATGAATTATTTTTTCAAAAAAGAGAGACCTGATTGGAGACCAGACCAGAGCATGATGAGACCCCATCAAAAACGCGGACAACCTGAACAGACCTTAACAGAGAGAGGACACAAAAATCAGCATGTCAGCATGAACAATTAAGCAATCCATATATCAATCACCCAGGGTGGAAACAGCAGCAATGTGACAATATAAATGTAAAGCCATAGAAACTAAAATAATTCAAATTTATATTAATAAGAAAAATGATTTAAGTAATGTAAAGTCCTATTTCCACTTCCTGCACCAACAATAAAACATTCTGTAGCCTGCTGGGCAATAGATGGACAAAACATATATAACCTATTTAATCTGAACTAAAATATTACAGTTCTACTACAGTGCAAGCTCTTCAGTGATCACATAGCTGCCGCCTGCTGATTTAATAGGGTGTTTAACCTTGAGTGGAATAACCTTGAGAAGGTTCTTCCTTTTTTAAAAGGTCAGACATAAGTCTCTGCCATCCTCCACACCCCAGTAATGTTCATACAGTCCATTACTGATCTTCCATCTCTGTCATGCTGTAGGGGAAAACGTGAAAGAGTTTTTCTTCCGAGTTGCATCGCTGGCATTCGAGACCAATGTTCTTGCCGAGCTGGAGAAAAGTGGAACGAGGCAAATTGGAGATGTCGTCAGTGAGTATCCAAACAATCTCTCTGTAATCATGAAAGCAGTGACATTTGTCACACAGTTTAACGCCCAGCATCTGTTTCAGGGATCAACAGCACTTCAAACAGTCTGTACGCTACATCGAAGAAGAAACAGCCAAACTGCTGTCAGTAAGGACGGAAGCGGGAGTTTAAAGTAGAAGGGCACGGACTGAAAATGAGGATTTCTCACGGTGGAAAGAGACTGTGGCTGCTCTCCAGTTCACGGGAGGGATTTCTGTGGTTAAAGGAGGAGGAGGAGGGACGCTACAGTTTCACTTCCTGACGTGTTTGAATTCAGTTTTTCCTGGCCTACGCTGAGTTTTCCTACATGGGATGTGGATTCTTGTGGTGCTGCTCAGTTTAACTTGTCTTGAGTTACAGAGTGACACAAAAATGACTGGTTCTGCTGAAATGCCAAAGAATGACTGGATGATTTTAACATGGTTTATGTGTGGATGCTTAATTTACTTTGGGCTTCAGTTAAATCTGCTGTAGTTTGTTTTACAACCAAGATTTTTCCTCACAGTAATACTCTGGTTTACCTTTAATTCTCCGTTTCAAATGGCTTTTCATACTATTGTAGATTAGAGGTTCCCAGCTTTTCTCCAAACAGTAAGGCATTGCAGTTTTCAAAGGGAACGCTTCATAGGTACTTTTTGCTTTTTGTTTACAATCAAACCGGTGACTGAATGTGGATAATCATTTTCTCAGAAATGCTGAAATGGTACATGTTAATGTTTGATCTTTTATTTTCTTTAAAAATTTCTCATTGTGTGGTTTACATGTCATAAAGATATTAAAAAAAGGGAAAATAGATCATTTTGTCATCATCAAAGTATTTTGAAATTAACAAAGATGTATTTTGAGGAGAGCTATTTAGTGAAATCACAGTACAGCTAATGTTAAAGAGGCTTTGAATTATTTGTTAAATATAACATGTCTATACAGATAAAACCATTTCTTGACCATCTCAGTCTTCCCCTTTCCTTCATTAAGTTCTGTTTACTTGTTCAGCTGTTAAAGCTTTTGAAAGAATCGAGATACTTCCGATCAATTTGGCTCTGCAGCTCCTCTGGGATGCAGTGAGAGAATTTGTAATTTTCTTTAATCCACTTTCCTCCTGCAGTGTTTTCAATGGCCACAGCAGCTACACCTACGGGAAACAGAGTGAGATATTTACATTTAAGTGTTGAGGTTCATTAAATTATGGCTTAATAATATTGTTAACATGTTGACTGACCCACAACAGTGGCTCCCAGCCTCTCTACCAGCTGGATGGCAGCCTTCATTGTGCCTCCGGTCTCTATCCATTGGTCCACTAACAACACTCTCACACCTGCAGGACAGAGAGATGTCAACAATACTTTCCTTATATCTGTTGGGCATTTTTGTATTTAAATATTTTTTTTAACTTAAGTGTTCACATGGCAAGCAATGTGAAGTATTTGAAAGGGTGCAACTTTTTTTTTTTTAAAGGATGCAAATGATGAAACAAATTAAACAGAATTTAAACAGCTGCTCGAGGTGGAGATAGTTTTAACTACTTTATATGTAGCTATGTAATTTAGTCTGGTGGTTCCCAGTACAGGGGTGAGGCCCCTGTAAAGTTTTGCCAGATAAATCTGAGGTTTCCTTAAAAAATTAACACTAATACTACATCTGTGGACTGGTTCTAACTGTAAAACAAAAGCAAGATTTGATGCTGTGGTTAATTAACAAAAGAAAACTTCTCTCTAATGATAATCTTCCAAAAACTGTTTACAGAAAGAAGACAGCAGGACACAGAATATCAGTCTATGGACTGGACTAAGATGATCTTGAATCTTTGGTGTGTAAAAAAATGATTAAAAGAGAGTTTAACAGCAAATTGGCCTTCACAATATCTGATACCAAAGATACTTCACCAAAAAAGACTGAATCCTAGAGCAACATCTACTGGATCTTCAATTCACAAATAGTACACACAGTTCATTTATTCATTTGCTTCAACTAACACTGGGGGGTGCTGTGTGACAGGGAATGAATGAACATAAACTTAAATGAAACCTGAGCCATAAATCATTTGGGCAATAGATTGCTCAGGGTTAGGCTGATTTTAGCAATTCCTAACATAAGTGCCACTTTAGTGTCAATTATTCATCATTTTAGTAATATTTACATCATCACATGTTCAAAATCCTCTTCAAATCTTCAATTTAAGTAGTTAGATTCTTCTTCTTATTTTTTATATTATTGTGCATGGCACTGCATGGAAATAATCTAATTAAAAGACTGAATATTTACAAAAACTAACAAATAACATTAGACTGAACTTGGTGGTGCACTTGTCAGCCCTCACAAAGACACCCTAACAACTGAAATCAAATGTGGTTTTTCAGCCTAGCTCTTGACCCTGAGGTGTCCAAACGTTACCAGCTGGGTAAACATTCATCCGCTCAAGAGAAATATATGACATGGTAACAGGGTAAAAAGCAAAGCATGATTAACCTGGCTTTAGGGCATCCAGTCTTACTTCCAATGTCTTTTCTCTGCCTGTGTAGTCGGTGTAGTTTTGACTTTGCGTTGCGACGCACAGGTGTCCTGCTTTACGGACAGCCAGGAAACCTTTTCCAAGAGTGGTGGCAACAGATGCCCCTGGAAAACATACATCAAAAATATTCATGCACACTGACAGAATGATATCTCTGAACTCCAGGAAGAATGCTTTCACACATTGTCATGTCTTTTGCCACAAGGCAGCGTGCAGAGGAGCCGAAAATCTAAATTTAGTATCTTTGCCAGAGGGGTTAGGTTTCCTGAGCTGCCTCTCAAAATAAAATTAGTACAAGACAGCACATGTGACTGGTGTCTCTGAAACTACTATTTATTTTCCTTCTTAGAATGAATTGGTTTGTTTTCTTACCAAGAATGAAACCCATTGCATCTATCCCAGCAACCAGGTCAATGGTGTCACTGTGGAATGGACTGAGAAGATCTTTGACACAGTCTGCAAGAGCCTGAATCCAGTGCAAAGAGAGTAAATGCACAAAATGCAAAGTCTGCATGTATGATACACACTACATGTGCATTTCTGCAGTTATGAATGAGCTGTGCTCAGTGAGCGCTAAGACAGCAGAAACAGTGTCAACAGCTCAACAGTCTTCTGAGTAACTACATATAATCCTTTTTCTCATCATACCTGGGAGTTGCAGTAGAGTCTGGATGGATCCAGCCAGGCAAATGTTGGTCCTTTTGTGTTGGGAGCCATCAAAGAAAGGTACCATCCTTTATGCCTGTCCGTAGGCACGGCCAACACGTCCATCTGAAAAAACAACACTTGTCTGAGCTGTTGGAAGGAGTAACCGGGGTGAATGAACTGAACTGTGAATGAGAGAGCTGCCCATATCAGATTCCAGTGGGGTGAATGCTGGGTGGGAAGGGGCTGTTACTAACACTGAACTTAGTCATTTATTCTCCCTGCAGTCAGCCTGCTGGATTTTTCATTCAAAATGAAGTCAGGTAATAATTTGATGACCAGTGTCAGTTACTGTGACTGAAAGGTTTGCTGCAAAAGAGATAAGTGTGCAGAAATTTAGATTTTTTTTTTTCCATTTCTTTGTTTTATGGTCGTGTGTGATATGCTGCTGAAATGCTGCTTTGTGTGCACAGTAAAAGTACATAAATTTACTATACAAATATATGATTTGCACATGAAAATACCCACATACACTCACCGGCCACTTTATTAGGTACACTTTGCTAGTACTGGGTTGGACCCCCGCAGCTGCTGCAGATTCATCAGCTGCACATCCATGATGGGAATCTCCCGTTCCACCACATCCCAAAGGTGCTCTATTGGATTGAGACCTGGTGACTGTCGAGGCCATTTGAGTACAGTGTGCTTACTGTCATGTTCAAGACACCAGTTTGAGATGATTTCAGCTTTGTGGCATGGTGCGTTATCAGAAGATGGGCAGTCATCAGAAGATGGGTACACTGTGGTCATAAAGGAATGGACATGGTCAGCAACAATACTCAGGTAGCCTGTGGCATTTAAACAATTGGTATTCATACTAAGGACCCCAAAATGCACCAAGAAAATATCCCCCACAATATTACACCACCACCATCAGCCTGAACCGTTGATACAAGGCAGGATGGATCCATGCATCATGTTGCTTACCTCGAATTCTGACCCTACCACCTGAACACAGGACTGAATGAAGTATGACTAAAGATCCAATAAAAATGTTAATATTTTCTATCCTCCATGCCTCAGGTTGTTATTCTAAATGCTGCTCAGAGCTGCTGTCTTCAGGCATTTGCCTTCAGATGTTTACAGTTACCAGGGGATTGGTGTCTAGATAAGCTCAGGCTGGGATCGTGTTCACTGCAGGAGACACAAAATCCACAATCTTCTGTCATTAAATAAACGGATATCTGAAATTTCACCCCAGTTTTGTGCAACAGAGTTCAAGCTGAGAGAGCTCAAGACTGGGTGTTCGCCTTTCTGTCAACAGTGACTGTACTTTCCCACAGCTTTGACTTATGTGTATCTTAAACCCAGTGAACTAACAGTACACGTTACACTGGAATGCTCACATACTGCCTTTTACACATTTGTATATTATTTGCATACATACAACATTTACAATGTAATATAGTGAACATAGTGGTGCTTTAAAAATGACTTAAATATAACTGCTTTAAGTGTTGCCCATTGTAGCATATTTCATATAGATTAACAGCATTTACATATTGAAGAGGTAACTGCATTCACTGACTTGCAAGAATCATTTTTGCACTTTGCAAACGCATCAGCTCATGGAAGGACACCGACTCCTCAGCTCATCCTGGGGGCGCTGTTCTGCAGCTGCTGGCCTGTCTGTGGATGACAGTAAATAAAAGGCGTCTTAGCAAGCAGGAATGAATACAATACATATTTCATTAAGTATCACCTTTCTGCTTCACTGTGTAGTGTTAGTTGACTCCAGATATTTCCTGGTGAACAGCAGGATTATTTTCTTTTTCTTTTTTTTTTTCTTCTCTAAATCCCTCCTCCACTGAGCACTTTAATTCATGTGAAAAAATGTTTTTTTCCTCCTCACTCAAGATCTGGTCGAATGTTGCCTCTGGTGATTTTACATCATTTCTCTCCGCCTTCCAACAATCCGATTTCAGTGCTTTGAGTAGGTTGGATCTCCGCCTCTAGAGCTCCATGTAAGACCAGCCATGTGACAAAACACTGGGCTGATTAGAAACCCAACCTGACAGAGGTTTTTCTTTTCTCCGGGGAACAGTCACTTGTTCTCAGATGCAGAACTGTGCATCATTTTTTAAACTCAAATGTGATTTCGATAATGATAATTTGTCAAAATAAGTCATACATAAGCCCACATAGATCAGGTATTGATCAGACACTGACCTACAGTACTTCAACGCACAAAACATGTTTCCTCACTGAGCTGATGTAGCTGCTGATACATTATTGTGTCATGCATACCATGCCCGGTGTGCATGACACCACATATATACTGTACTGTGGGCCAGATCCAAAAAATCTACCTAAATGACGATGTCAATAGCAAAACAAAACAATACAAAACTATATAAAAGTGAAGAAATCAGGGTAAAAATACTAATAGTCAATTTGCCTTGTTGTCCAGGCTTTTAAGACAGAGTTATGAAAACATAAACACATGAAACCTGAACAATATTTTCAGATTTTGATCATCTGTACACCAGAATATTTCAGGGTTTTGAAAAGACATTTAATGGAAAATTGACACCCTTAAATCATGATGCAGTAGTATGTACAGTGCTAAAGAAAACAGGGCTCATTCTCCACTTGTCCTAGACAGCTCACACACCTCGGTGTATTGTACATTTAATATCACGTCTCACCTGTGGGACCAAAGATCTTTTGCTTCTATTTGGGTGAGATCAAAGATATGATATAGGATCATGCTTTTGTTTAATAGGCATATATATTCAGTACTCAGTATTCAGTAAGGGAAAAAGCCTAATTGGAACAACTTGACTCATAGGGCATTAGTATTTGATCGGTGTGATATATTAAATACATAATTATAAAATTGTTTTATAAAAGGTTTTATGTCACATTTTACCATGATGAAAGCCATAATGCAAATAATATTTTTAATAACACACACCAAAAACAGATGCAGAGGGTAAAAAAAAAACATGGCAACAGCACCTAGACGCAACTTCAAGCACTAATTTTGGACTAACCCGGCTGCTAGATAGCCCGTGCCAAGCACTCAGGGTACCTAGATGCCAAGCAGTCACTTGATCCCTCCATTATTTTAATGAGCTTTGTTTGAATCCGACCATCACTTTAGTATCAGCCTCAGTCTCGTGGGCTGCTGAGGCCTTTTCAGTCGGTCAGTGAGTGAGGTTCGCGTGCGACAGCGCCAACCTTTCTCCACATTCCACAATGAAAGAGTTTTGTCCCTACATTGTGATTTAGGTCATCACCAATTCAGTGCCTGTTTTGTGGCTTCTGAAAGATGTCCAATCTCCTGGGTTGGTACAATCACCCCATGCCTGTTACCATGGAAAGCGGGGCAAACTAGAACCTCCTCCATGCGTGTTCCCAAAGTAAATCTCCACTTTCTAGGGGGGGTTGGGAGGTAACTTGCGGTCATCTCTCACTGCAGTGGAAGGTGCTGGAGGTTCACGCGCTACACACCCACAAATTGACCCTCTCCCGTCCTTCTGTAGGTTTTAATTCACTGAGGTAATATGCTGGTGGGTAATCTTTACTCTGAGTGCGCTTTGGCGCTCCGTGTAATAGATAAAGATACTCTACCCACGGTGGAAATCTAAAGAGGTTAATTCGCCTGACTCCTCCCAGCGTTGCCATTTATCGTATTAATAATCACACCACTTGGGCTTCGCCTTAAAAGTGGGAGGTTTGCTCGAGAGCGCCAGAAAACCACGAGGAGCTGTCTCCGTTACGCGTGGTGCTGAATGTGCCACTCGCCGCATCATGTGGTCGGTTTTCTTTGTCTTTTTGTCTTATCTGGACAGAAACTTCGTCAAGGGCGACTTTCTGAGCCACGCTTTGGACACAGAGAAGGAAAGCAAAGAGATGTTCTCCATGCTCAATGGCACCTTGTGCGCAAAAATGTCAGCCGTGGGGGAGAATTTCCTTTACCAGGTGTCAGACGGAGCCGAGGTGGTGCGCTCCGTCGTCAGTCCCTCCGGGAAGCTCGTGGACTGCTCTGTCATAGTGAACCAGATGCAGGTGAAATCGTTCATGCATGAGTGCAGGTTGGGGCTGAAAGAACAGAGAGCCGGGCGGCAGCTGGAGACGCGTTTTGCGCGCGTAAGTGAAGCCAAACTGATGTGCCGGGAGTTTAAAGAGAGGAACGAGCGCAACGGCAGGGTGAAAGGAAATGACAGTGATAACTCCGCGCTGCAGAACAAGGGTTTGAAAAGATCCAAGAGAGGCTTTACTTACCCTGGGACCCTGTGGTGTGGAGCCGGTAACATGGCTGATCACTATAACCAGTTGGGTAGGTTATATGATCTCTGTATTTTTAAACAAATTAAGTTAATAATTTTTGTGCGTGCCAAGTATTTACCCGGTTTAATAACGGGCACCTCCTCTGCGCAGGAGACTTTGCGGAGACCGACAGCTGCTGCCGGACTCATGACCACTGCCCTCATGTCATACACGCCTTTTCCTCAAATTATGGCTACACTAATTTCAAGTGGCACTCCATCTGTCATTGCGACTGTGACAATACGTGAGTAAAAGCTCTCTCTCTTTTTTTTTAATACTTATAATAATGTAATAATATTGTTTCCTCATTTTCTTTCCTCACTGGACTTCACTGTTTATTGGGCAGTTGCTAGAATTTGTTGAATCACCTGTGATATCTTTTGCGGAATATACATATACATATATATAATTGCATACAGTATTACTTTTTGAATTTCAATAGAATGACTGCACGAGGATATATATTCGTAAAAGAATCATACGTTTTGGACATCTTTTGGAATTACTCTACTTTTACGGGTCAAACTGCATCACCTTCTCTCCCTCTACATTTGAATGATTCGTGAATTGAGACTGAATCCTTGTTTTCTCTATCACTCTCTGCAGGTTGAAAGACTGTTTGAGGAAAGTCAACGACACATCTTCCAGGGTTGTTGGTCAGGCATTCTTCAATGTTATTGGTGTTCCTTGTTTTGAGTTTGCCTATGAAGAACAGTGTGCAGAGAGGCACTGGTATGGCCTGTAAGTATCAGGGGACTCTGGAGTTAAACTTTGAAATAGCTTTGCAGCATACTGACCTGTATTACTCTTTGAAATCGCCACACAAAACCTCTGATTCGCTCTCTCATAGGTGTAAACGATACGAGAAGTTCCCCATTGCTGTGCTGAAAGAAGCGGTCCCGTATGACTTTGGTGGTATTGATGTCATCGATGAGCTGACGGTGGCTCCACCCAAGAGGAAAGGTTCCAAGAAAAACGAGGAAGAAGAGAAACCGGAGAGTACAACTCAGTCTACCGTGTCAGGCCCTGAAGAGCCTTCGCTCACAAACGTTGTCACCGCCGCCGAGGACTTCATCAAGGTCCTCGCTACTGTCTCCACCTCTCAAAGCTCCACCACCGACTCTGACAAAGGTGAGACGCAAAGCTCAGAGAAGAAGAAGAGGAAGAACACGGGAAAGAAGAAGAAAACCACCAAAAAGCAAAAAGGAAAAGGAAAGGGGAGGAAGAGAAAGCTGAAAGAAGAGACAGGTGTTAAAACAGAGGAAGGAGCTGCAGTTTCACCTTCTGGCAGCAAAGCAGGGGAAGTCATCGTCCTGAGTAACTTCATCAGTGAGTCACACAAACACGACCAGTCAAGTAGAAACACAAACAGAGTTGGTGACAATGAATATGAGCTCGGAGGAAAAGAAGAGCCCTCAAATGAAGTCATGAAAGATGAACCAGTGAGGGATAAGGAGACTGTTTCCATTACGTCATCTACGATAGTCCAGAAGAGTCCAGCAGAGTCCGACACTGATGCACTGACAGACGAAATCACTCTTTCTGAATCAACAAGCACAAAAACTGTTATTCCAAATAAGGTAAAAAACAGAGGGCTAAGAAAGGGAAGGAGAAAGAAGAGCAAGAAAGTTTCTCTTCCTTCTTCTGAGGAGCTTGTAACAAACACAGCAGACCACTTAAGTGGCGCTTCTGTCCCCACCATCATTACCATAACCCCAACGGCACAGCCGGAGCAACAAAGCTTAGAGAGCCACACTGAAAAGCGACCGGTCGTCAGCACTGCCAGTACCCCCATTGTAATCCCCAAAGTCAAAAGGAACAGGTCAAAGGAGAGAGGAGACAGAGAGGGGAGGAAAAAAAGGAAGAAAGTCAGCTCAGCCTCTCCCATTGTGGCTGCTGCCCACGAAAATTCCTCTGTGGACAATCTGAAAATGATCCCTCTCAACGGGGCTCCCACCATAACACCGGTCCCTACCACAGAGCAGCACGTCTCTCACAGGCCAGACATTCATGGAGGGAAAACAGCCATCCACGTTGCATCTCTGAACTCTTCCTTTAGTGTTTTGAAAAGGCAAAGATCAAAAGAGAGAAGACTGAGAAGGAGGAAAACAGCTTTGCCTCTTTTAAGTAAAAATCTGCTTTATCACAACATCTCTGAAAATCCACTCCCTCTTTTCACAACTCCAGACACAAGCAGTGCACTGAACAGCCCTGCAACCACTACTGCAAATAGTAGGTCTACGAAAACGCTAGAAACTCACAGTGAATGGAGGATTTTTACAACAGCCGCCCCTACTGTCAGCACAAAACGACACAGGCAGACAATCAGACAGCAGAGAAAACCAAGAAAGAAAGCCGCGCCTGCTGCCCTCAGCGACAGAGTTTCTGTCGCTGAACAAACTGAACATGCACCAATGACATTTACAACCACGCCATCCAAAGCCACCACAGCTGATGAGCTCAGCCTGCAGAGATCTGAAAAGCCCTGCGTGACCACCTCAGCTGCTCCTGTCATGAGCCCCATTCAGTTATCTATTGAGAGAGCAAAAGCACAATTCACCAGGAAGAAGAGGAGGAAAGCAGCACTGTCTGTCAGACAACAATGAGCCATGTGCAAGCATAGCAGGATAGGCTTCAAAAAACAAGGCAACTGGCTAGGCTAGTCCCTGTCAATCAGATAAACCTGCTTCTTGATGACTTAATACATTAAAAATATTTACAGTAAATCTTCTTTGGTTCAGCGTTTAAATCACAAAAATGGACAGAAATCTTATTCGATTGTAAAGTGAGAATCATGTTTTGTAATACTTTATTCTGTATGTCTATAATAAAGTTTCCAAATGATTATGAATGCATCTCACCGTGCCTCCATTTATTATTTGGGAAATACGGTTATTCGTTTTCTTGCCGAGTGTTAGAAGATCGATGCTCCTTTCAAACCTGTGCACTAAAACATGAAGTTACCACACAAAATGAAACACATTGATTTTTCCACTTTGAGTTTTGCATGAACTACACAAAAGAGATCTGATGTGTTGATGAATGAGCTTTAGATGTGCTGATAGGTCGTTTTGGGTCTTTAGGACAAAGCCAGCCTAGCTGTTTCCCCCTGTTTCCAGTCTTTAAGCTAGTGGTAGCTTCATATTTAGAATTCAGGCATGAGAGTAGTATTCATTTTATCATCTAACTCCCAACATGAAGGCAAATAAGCGTTTCTCCCAAAATGTTGAACTGTTTCTCTAAACATCTTTGTAGACATCTGAAATCACACGTTGAAATAAGATATGGGAGTTCGCTATGATACACAGAACTTCTAGATATCATCTAAAAATTATTTTGTGTGCACATGCCCTGTTATCTCAGCTGGAATTATTTAATCAACATTGCAAATCCAAAACTCAGAGGCTTAACACATAGCCTCAATTTTTTGTGAACCTTTCTTTCCATACTGTTCACAGAAACTATGCCAAGAAAACGCTGAAAGTTTATGTACTGTGTTCTTTTGTTCTAGGGGACTGAGGACTTTGGTCTTATAGCTGCCCCCTGCCTAGGTGGTTTAATGCGGGGTCACATTCTACCCACAGATTAGGTGCTCACTTTGCACATTATACTTTCACCTCTCACCAATGAGGGTTGTAACACCCAGTGCAGAGGCTGAAATCCTGCAGGTCAGCTGATTCTCACATGCTCGCATAAGATGAATTTATCTGGATGAGTCTGAAAGGGTGAGATGTACAAAACAGACACACATAAAATGCATTTCAGCATTTTGAGGAAAGATTCGCAGATCTACCACAGACATCAGATTATATCCTAAGTCTTGCAAACAGTGGGGATGATGGAACAATAGAGACTTTCATTCTACAGCTCAAGTTCACAGATTTTTTGGAAGACACCCAAACATTCAAAGGAGCTTGGCATTCAGACACAATCATAAGCTGCAATGGCAAAGGGACTCTCAGAGTTGGGATGTGTGATAAAACCATTTCTCACAGGAAATAAAAAGTGGAAGGAATTTCACACACACACACACACACACACACACACACACACACACACACACACACACACACACACACACACACACACACACACACACACACACACACAGCTTAATAGTTTATTACAAGTGGAGAACTGAGAAATGTCCACAATAATTTCATGTTCACAGAATTGTTCATGAAATGTGTAAATATATCAGTAAATTCACACGATCTTAATACAGTTGTATTTAACACAACAATCAAGAGCAATTAGGGTAAAAGGGGAGAATTAACAATGAATGGGAGTTGCAAGATATTTCTACTTAAAACTAAGTTCAAATTTCTCTTCTCGTTGGGGTCTCGGTTTCACATAACCACGTTGGCAAGCAAAAGCTTTCTATTCCCTTTGAACCAGCTGTTGCGGTGATGGGACCTCCACCAAGGGGTCGTGAAATAAATTTAAAGGGTCGTGAGATTATTAACAGATCTGACTGAGAGAAGAAAGAAGAAAAAGACATTTTTACAACAAAAAATGTCTCTGTTTCCAGACATTCTGCTAATCTTTGCTTCTTTTCCTGAGAATTATGGGGTAATTTCACCTCTGTAGGCTTCTAAATATTATCTAAATATTAGGTATAAAGTATGTGTCCAAAAGTATATGGACATATATATTGGTTTTGGCTCCTTTATTCCAATTAAGGAAAATATTAGTGCTACAACATACAGTCATATTTTAGACAACAGCTTCCAGCTTTGTTACAGCCATTCTGGGGAAGGCCTTACAGAGGTGACATCACATTTTACTGCTGTAGCTGCTTGAGGTGCAACCAGTTTAATCTGGCTAGTGTAGTCCAGTGGTTTCAAACCGAGGATCAGACCCCCTCAAAGGGTCGCAAGATAGATCTGAGGGGCCTTAAGATGATTAATGGGAGAGCAATTAATAAAAAAAACAAAGTTCTGATACACAAATTTGTATTCATTTTTCAGACTTTTCTTATGTCTTTGCTGATGTTTGTGAATCAGAGTTTAGAGGGGAAACGTTCTTTAGTGAAACTGCTAGTGACAGGAAGCCAAAAATAACTGGTGTGGAGTAAAAAGTACAATATTTCCCTCTGAAATGCAGCAAGTAGCATAAAATCTAAAGACTCAAGTAAAGTACGAGTTCCTCAAAACTCTACAGCGCTTGAGTAAATATATTTAGTTACCTTCTACCAATGAAAAAAAAACGCAGTTAAAAAATGAAATTATACTGAAAATGTAAGATTTCTCAAACCTGGGTGATGGGTGTGGCTGGTACCTCCTCCCCAGTGTACTGCCTGGATGCCTACCGGGCAGGGTGCGTGTTAGGGTTTTGACCCCAGCTCGTTACAGCGGCGATGGCTTTGAATATCGGAGAGTGGGGTGACTGTTCTGGTCAGGCAGAAAAACACACAAAGGAATACATGATCCGTGGTATAAAGGAGGACGTGGTAATGAGAGGACTTACGCTCTGTGGCATCCTATTAGATGAAGAATCCAATAATCCATTATATTCGCCAACACAGAAGAGAATTTATTGATTGAGGAAAACTAACCTGCAGCGGTTAAATCGGCTCCTGTGGCACTGATGGATGAGGAAGTGCGTGTTCTGCCTCTGCTTAAAGCAACCCTTGTTTCTGAAATTAGAAGCAAGACAGCTCATCAAATACAGACAATCCCGGCTCTCCAATTTGACTATATAGATTATATAGAGCACGTCGTCTGTAGAAAGTATGTTGCATAGAAAGCAGGCCTACAAATGTTTCATAGCAACAAAACATACAATAAAAAGCATTTGATTAAAGATTTAAATGAACTCTCTTTGTGAGCGTTTCGTGTCTTATTGTGGTTATTTTTCGGTTGTTTGATTGACTGGACCACTGCCTCTGGTCCAGGGACCGGGGCCTGAAAGCGCTTACTAATTCATCCCTAACACTAACAAGCAAACCTCCTTTCACCTTCTGACTCTGAAAAAAAAAAAAGATGGGGGGGTGGGGGGGTCTGGTCACCCCTCTGTCCCCTGAATATGGGACAGCAACACGTCTTTCTCTGCCTCAACAGAAGCCCAGTAATCGTATTTTAATTTTGGCCGTTGACCATGGCTGAGACTACCCCCATTTCTCTGACACACATTTTCTGTTTGGGTGTGAGGTGCTGCAGCCTGGCACAAGAGGAGATTCTTCACAATGTTCAGTGCGTGTGGCCAAAAACACTGAGCGAAGCGCTTTACCAACATTTGTATATGTATACAAATGTAGACTCTGTGTAAATAGGCGTTCATTAACATCTGAAAGACAGTGGGTGGTGGTTGACAGTTGGCAGTGCCTAGCTATCCTTGGCTTTCCTCTGAGCAGGAACTTCCCTGGCAGCTCTCTACAGGCAGAAGCACAGAGAGAGATGAAAGTAGGTCTTCTTTATGCTGCAAATGGTGCATAATGTCAATACATTTGTCCCTTTCTGTCACAACCAGTACATTTTTGAAAACATTTGTGAGGACAATCTAAAATATGAATAGAAACGAGTTTTCAGCCATGCTAGCTGCTGCGTGAGGCTTTATGCCTCACAGCAGCATTAACCAACAGTGTCTTCAGCATGTAAATGTGTATCCAGGTGTGTTACCCTGTTAACACAATGTCACTGACGGATGCCATTTTCTCATGGTCTCTGCTCCTCTCCAGCTCCTCAGGAAAGGTCCCACGCCTTTGTGCATCCGCTGCCTTTGCACACTTCAAAGCATCAATAACCATCTTGTGCGTCACTCTCAGGACTTTGGGTGAATTTACGGACCATCCAGAGCCTCCATGTTGGTGTCAATGTTACAGGTACTCTTCATGGTAAATAAATGAGGTTCAGGATCTGAAACACAGAGAACACTTCACATATTGAAATTTATCAGAGCTATTTCAGTGACATCTAGTGGACATCAAAGGACAGTTTCTGTGTGATTTGACCACTCCTGTTAATTACATTTAACTGGGACAGTTTCACATGCTTTCACCACAGTTAAAATACAGTGAAGGAGTTTAACTAAATCACTTGCTTACTCTAATTTAATCTCATTTGATTCTCAGCTGCATACACTTCTAACTCAGCTTCCCAAAACATTGACATTTCTCTTACATGTGATGAGTCACTACAAGTAAATAGTGAGTATAGTAACAGTTCATTAATTCCTCTGGGACAGGAAATCAGTGGCTCACCTCTGACCTCCCTCTTCATGTGATCATCCCAGGACTCTTCTTCAGCACCCTCCCGCCCTTGTCCTCCACAACATTTCCAAGATTTAATTTTTGTTTGACTTTTTTTTCCAGATATTTTACTAATAAAATTTTGGTGATGTTTTAAAAATATATTGTCTTAATAATTCTTCATATTTATGTATTTTTATGGTTGATTTGCATGTACGTTATTGACCATTGTTGTTTATTGTCATCGGCGCACCCCCGTGTTTTATGTGTTTACGACCTGGCTACAAGTCAGACTATCTTCTGTGCAATAATAAAGCTGAAGAGCAACAAATTTAATCTTCAGATCAGACATTTTATTCTGGAAGTGCAATATTTCAGCATGAACTTTAAGACCAAATTTATTCTATGATTAGATAAAGTAATTAGTTTCACAAATGTCATAAACCAGTGAGATGGAGAATGAGTCAGTCCATAAAATCAGCTGTCACACGGCGCTACACTACGACACCTGTTCCACAGGTCGCATCTGAATGTCTCCAATCTGGAAGAAGGGATACATGGAGGTTATCTCATTATGTGGAAATTACTGATATTTTAACAGCAAAAGAGCAAAGGTCTTGTGTGATGAGTCACTATAAAAAGCACTGCATTCATACCTGCACGTGGGGAGGGGCACTGAGGACATATGTAACAGCATCAGCAACATCTATTGCTGTCAAAGGCTACAAGAGAAGTAAAAGTGAAATAATATGGATACATGCATTTATTATTATAGTATTTAGATCAACAATACTTTGGGGATAATATAATATTTTTACCTTGAATCTTGAATATGAAGCAGCAGCTTTATCTGGATTGTCTTTGTGGAGGCGCAGAGCAAATTCTGTCTCCACTACACCAGGAGAAATACACTGCAAAAAGAAGGAAGCAAACTCTGTGAATTTCAGTTCTAAAACAACTGTTGATGCCATTTGGTAAAGGTAGTATCTAGCAAGAGAAAAGCACCACAGAGAAATGCTACGCTGGTCAGAATGTATAAAAGTGTTGAAAAGCTGAAAGCACGTGGTAAAAAGCTAATCTTGAATATGACTCATGCTTTACTGACGAAATACAGAAAATTAAGCTATTAGTTCCTCCATATCAGTATCGGCCCTGTATTACATCCACTCAAAACCAATTCAGTTAGCATGACACTTTGATCCCATCAACTATGAAACCTTGGAGAAAATTGTGCAACATCTGTTGCCGTGACATTCTCCCCACAGGCTTTTTCAAAAATATTCTTAACTGCATAGCATCAGATCTTCTTCAAGTATTGGACATGTTTGTGGTCTCAGGCCACAGGCTCTGAAAACTGCAGTTATTAAGCTACTCTTCAAAAAGAATAACGTATAACTGCAGCAATTACTAGATTAAGCGATAGACAGAAAATTTGTCAAGAACTACTTTGATAAACAGTTAATTGTTTGAGGGTGTGATTCACATCTGACACACCAGCCTTAAGTCAACGAAAATGTCCTGGACAGGACTTTGAATTGCCTTAATGTTGAAAGGTATCACACAGATAAACTCTCCCCGCCTTATAATAGCACTAATCACTTGCTTAATAATGGTGTTAATGGAGCTGGTGAAGGTTTGTGGTAGATTTGAGGTTCAGCTTGGCTTTAGACATGTGAATTGTTTAACAGAGCACAATGCAGAGTTGTTTTTTTTAATGTAGACAGGCAGTGATGAGGCCTTACTGTGGCTCTGATGTGGGTGTTTGCTTCACGCAGCTCCTGTCTCAGGCCCTCGGTCAGGGCCGTCACAGCGTACTTGGTGGCGCTGTAGAAATGCACATCAGCACTGGGAATGACACGATGTCCACTCATGCTGCAACAGAAGAAGTATGAGTTGTAGGAAACCAGGTCAGCACCCGCATTCACCTACAGTAAATGTCCAACATTTCTTCAATCTAGCACCTGGACTGACAGGATTTGCAGCTTTCATTTATCTTATTTGATAGTTAACTGAATATCAAAAGTCATAGACTGCTTTATTGTCAATTCTGCCATATGTACAGCACATACAGAGGATTGAAACTGCATTACTCTCAAACCCATGGTGCAACAAAAAATATAAACTTCTAACATTAACATCAAAGTGCACACTAGAAAAAGTAGGTTTTGGATTCTTGATTAACAAAATGATTAATTGAGAAAATAAATGGCAGATCAATGAGTAACAACAATGCCAACAGACCACAACAGCACTTTTTGTAAACTAATTGTGGGCTCTGAATATTAAAAACAACGGAACTTCACAAGCACAACCATCATCGTACATCATCAGTAAACTAAACGGTACCTGTTTATGTTTATGATGTGCCCATCGTCAACATTTCTTTCTTTCATTGACTGATATGCTTCACGTGTGCATATAGACAATGCAAGAACGTTCACCTGCAAGACACCAAGCAGAAAAGACAGAAGTTAAGAAAAAAGTGTTGCATTAATAACTTTCAGATAACGGCCTTAAGATTATCTTGACCAATTTGCTCTATGTTCTTATTGTGTGTGATTTGTTTTCTCTGGATGTACCTGGTGAACTGAAGCCTTAACCATATGCATTACGTTTAATTTCTAAAATAAAAACACTAAGTTCTTACATCCAGCATGTTCTTCCAGCCACTGGTTTTGCCATTTAACAGCGACTCTGGATTAGCCAGGCCAGCATTGTTGATGCACACGTCCACACCTTTGTGCTGCGCTTTGATAACAGAGAACATTGACAGAATCTCCTCCTCACTGTTCAAATCACACTTGAGAGGCAGCAAAACACCACTGTGGCTTGCAGCTTGACACTCAGCAGCCAGTTTCTGAAACAAAACGAAAAGGATGTCAGACAATCAGTTTTATTATCAACTTTGTGAAGTGGGTCCACTGTCAATTAATCTCTGAGTTCAAGGAGACGACTTTAGAAGTCTTGCTTTGTCTGAATAACAGTTTATAATCCAAAGATAATCAGTTCACAAAGATAAAACAAAGAAAAGCGAAATTCTTCATATTTCAGAGGCTGAAAGCAGCATTTTAAAAGCATTTTATGAATGAACAATTCTAAACAATTACTTGATTATCAAAATAGTCCCCAATTATTTTTCAGACACTCAACTTATTGATTAATTGACTAAACATCACAGCTCTGCTCTAAACAGGTTAAACAAAGTTATATTCATTTGTTCACAAAAGCCACCCCACCTTGCATTTCCATTCAGGGGTTTTATTTTGACATGAACAAAAATACTGTAAATCTGTAGATTAGGGAAAGCCTTTGCACAAAATCTAAAGAAAGTTTTGTGCAATACAGTGCTGAGTATTTACACATCTGGATAAGCGGGGGAGTCATTTTAATCCGTCTCTTTAGAGTTCTTGATCTGGGAGATAAACTAATTATTGCTTTTTCTCCAGACATTTAAAAGGAATATGAAATATTTTATGACAGTAAACTTTTGACGTCAGGAACTCCTGGGTTGACTCTGCTGCTTTTAATACAGGATAAATCCCAGGAAATCATACACCTGAGGTGGTAAGCCACTCAGGTATTGATGCACATCATCTCTTGATCTCTTTAGTTAGAAAAAGAGCCAGAACAATGGCCACATTCATTCAATTTATGGCATTTTCTGTGTAGAATATCATCCCTGCCTCTTTGCTTTCAAAGGTTAATGTTTTATTTCATTAAAATTTTATGACGTCAGTGGAGGTGGCCTTTGTTTCAGGCAAGGTGGCCCATGTCTGCTGTAAAACACTGCATCAAACCCTGAATTAAGTGTTGGGTTAAGTGTGGCTTATCAGTAGAAAAAAATACCTTAGTCATTATGACAAGTAAATAACTTGTCACAAGTTTGACACATGAGATACAGGAAATCCAAAGAGGTCACTTTTTTGGTTTGGTTCCTCATGATTTAACCAGTGGTCATGAGACAAAAAAAAAAGGACAACTATCAGTATTTCATTTGTTTTTGCGGCCTCCAAAGAACAGTGGAAGGAGTATCCAGATCGTTAAGTAGAAATACTATTACCACACTGTAAAGATAGTCCATTGCAAGTAAAAGTCTCCATTAAAAATGTTATTTAAGTGTGGTCCTAAAGGGGCCCATGTCACTGCTATATTATCTTATCATTAGATTAGATTCTTAGTGTCTAAGCTGCATTTTACTGGAGCTGACTGGAGCTTAATTTTCCTCTAATCGTTTCATAAGTTCAGTACTTGAGTAAAAGTGCATTTTCGTTTCTTTAATGCTGCAGCAAATAACTCTTGCAACACTTACTTTTACGTAAACTTATTTTCACTTTGCGGTTTTCCAGTGACAAAAGACTTTGATTTGTACATTTATTTAGCTGAGTTACAGCTGTCGATTTGTGCGAAAGATCGAATGTTACTCATTAAATCCCTCAAAGTGCACAAATTAAGTTTTTATTTCAAGGCAAACCTGTATTTTTTCGACGTCCCTTGCACAGCCCACCACCTTCATGCCATGTCGGACCAGCTCCTTGGCTATAGCCGCCCCAATCCCGACCGAGGCTCCGGTCACCAGAGCCACTCTGCCTCTCCAGCGGTCCATCACGGCCGACAACACACCGGTAACCTGCTTTAAAATGCAAAACCCTCGCTATAACGAGAAGAGTTGCAAAGAGTTTGGCAGCACAGCCACAATCTCGACCACCTACACTCGGGATACCATGAACGCTGCACGGCGGAGGCGGTTCGACCGCGAAGTGCAATACGTCACTGTGCTGCATTCACGACAACGGCGAACTGTAGGATTTCGCACCAGCGCGTAGTTTGAAGAGGAGTAGTTCGCTCTGCAGGTTGTTGCAATATGAAGCTCTCACAAACGGTCGCGCTTACTGCTGTAATATTTATTCCTTTACCCCTGGATGCTCTTTTTAATCATTTTATGTCTTTTTGGTCTTTTTGTGTTTCTTTATGGTCATTTTCCATCTCTGCTGCCATTTTGGATGTCTCTGTAGTGGTTTTGAGTCTTTTTGTGTCTCTTTATGTAATGTACTTGTTTTGTGTATCTTTGTAATCATTATGTGCCTTTTTGTGGTAGTTTGATTTGTTTTAAGTGAGCTCTAAGACTTACAAACAAGAAATAATAACAGCCACTTTAGACAGAGGTTCTGGCCCAGGGCTCCTCTGACCTCTTGGGCCTCTGGGCCTGCGCTTGATTGGCTGGTTCAGTGATCCAACTGTGCCTTCATCTGATATCTGGGACGTATCACAACACTTTCAAATATACACACATATGACAACCAATCAGACGACCACAGAAATCAAACCAGTGACTGACAAGTTGAATGGACACACAGAGCATCACATTCTCTGTCAAAAGAATAAGAAAATTACACAACTATTGCCAGTTCATCCACCATCCATGCAACATCACAAATGCATATGCTTAATGCAAAAGAAAAACACAGTTGAAGCAACATTAATGAAGGAGTTAGATATACATGCCCTATCAGTATTTAAGTATGCCTGTAGTAAAAGCAGCAGCAGTAACAATACTTTTACTGATTACACTGATTGATTACTCTGCCTCCTATAAAATCATGAAATCCATTTTGCACCTGAATCATTTTACAGGATCTAATCTGGTTGTGATTTTTCTGTCTAAACTGCATCATTCAGGCTGTGTGTTTTCAGGTCAAACTCTGTGAATAAGAGTCCATTCATTATCTTGAGGGTATCAGTCATCATATATCAGTGTTTACTATGTATCAGTGGTCACAGAAATCAGGAGTCATAAAACCAAAGCATGCGTTGTGGGCGGGATTGAAAGGTTGGCCCACCTGTCTTATAACTGGCTGGTTGAACTCTGTTTCTGGCATCATCTTCCAAAACGTTCAGTGCAAATGGACTTGGGCAGATTCGGAACATTTGCAATGCTGCTTGCACCTGTTTTTTTTTTGTTTTCATCTTCCATGAGGATTGCCTCGGGGGCAGGTAGGTTCTCTGAGGAATAAAAACAATAGATTAAAATTCTATTCTGGGGTGTTTTGTTTGTGATTTAGTTGAATAATATCAAATATGATTCACATTATGGGAAAAAAGTTTGGGAGTTGTCCAATGTTCTTTCTCATAATCTGCTGATGTTCTAGATTGGTGCTATCAGTCCCAAGTTACATGCAATCACACCTGCACAGGTAAACCTCAAGACAAGCCAATAACAGTTAAAATAAATGCAGTAAATATGTAGTTGTGGAGTTACTGTATTTTTTCCATCCTCCTGCCTTCACAGGTCCAGACAAATGGGGAGTGGTTTCTCAGCACTGCAGCAGCAGATCTCAGTCTCCTGTTAACATTGTTACGAGGAGACTACTACCAGATGAACGTCTCACTCCTTTTCATTTCATTGGCTATCAAGAGACTTTTCATGGTCGCCTCATAAACAATGGTCACACAGGTATGTCTCTGTGATTTTAGAGGTTTTAATTGATAAAGATGATTTGGTAAAAAGACAGTAAGTCACCGTGCTTCTTAGGTGTTTGAATCAGCTGGATTAATGTAAACCGGCTGTAAAACACAAGGCAATTACCTCAGCTGTAAACCACCGGGTTAATGGTCCTATATGTTATAAGAAGTACAAAAATACATAATAATAACTAACAAAAAAAGTTCTGTAGCCCTACAAATAACTCCAACCAAAATATTAAATGTGCAAAAGTCTGCCGAATCTGTCCATATTTATAATCACTGACAGTGGGCTATCCGTGATGGTTTGTTTTCTAGTTCAACTGGATTTGCCCTCCACTATAAGGATCAAGGGAGGAAATCTGGCTGCACCGTACAAGGCACTTCAATTACACCTGCACTGGGGCAAAGATGGAGGGCCAGGGTCTGAGCACACGGTTGATGGGGAACAATTTCCAATGGAGGTATGAAATACGGGGATGGAACTGTGCCATTTTGTGTGTTCTGTATTCAGAACAAATAAGGATAAATTAATACTGAACCTCAAAAAAGTAACATTAACATAATATTTTATGCCACCTACAGATGCATATTGTTCACGTAAAAGAAGAATACACGTCTTTGTCCCAGGCTTCTAGAGACCGCACAGGTGTGGCTGTTCTTGGATTTTTCTTTCAGGTAATTTTACTCTATTATCTTATTTCCCCCACCAAAAAAAAAATGTTGATATAAGAAAGAAGATAAATTTAAGGGAATTTAAAGGTATGCACACTGAATCTTGGAAGCTTCAGTTAGACTTGATAACTGGCATCAGACTTTTGGGACAGAGGACTTTACACTTATGAAGAAAAGATGGAGGATCATGTCAATATGTTAAATTTAAAAATAATTAGTACATTTCTTAGTAAGTTAGTAAATTCTAAGATGGGGTTTTTCTGAATGGAGGCAGTGGACTTACAACGGAATTTGTGGACAACTGCCATAAACCATTTTGTCAATGGAATTTGCAGCCACCAGTTAACAAGTAACTTTAAACAGCCTGTTTAAATATTGTAATAATTGAGAAAAACTGAATTAATTTTTTGGAAAAGCAATTCTCAAAACATTTCTAGAACAGAGAGCAATAAAACTTTTACAAGGTTAGTGTTTAAAACCACATCCAGTATGTTCTGTTTTATTGCATAAAAAGTTCAGAAGGTTTAGGATGTAAATCCTTCAATAAACTTTATTGTTCCAGAGCGTTTCTGTGAACTGTCTCTGTTGTCAGGACACACAATGCATCAGTTTACCAGCTAAAACCTTCCAGGGACTGAACACTCCTTCAATCAGCAGTTCAACAATGAAAAGCCCTTTACAATTTAACTATCTCTTTGAACCAAATCATCAGTATTTTTACAAAAATGTGATTGCACCTCACTAAGTAACTTGAACATTTTATTCTTTCATTTCAGGAGTCTGTGTCTGAAAATAAGAAACTTGATCCTCTTATAAATGCTCTGAAACATATCCCACAACCCTGTAAGTCATGTCCACTAACATGGAAAAGAAGATGATTGTGCTTCATTATCTTCCAGTGACATGTCCTAAATGAATGTCAGGCTAAAGTGCAATTGTTATGAGATAACATAGTGTCATAAAACACCTTCTCTCACAGTCTAATAATAAATTGATTAGAACAATAAACAATGAAGATGTCACCTTGAACTAAATTGCAGTTTAATATTAGATTTCTTGCTTAATTTATTGTCTTGTTAATCTTTTATAAAAACCAGCCAACAGCACCACACTGAGGGGTGTGTCCCTGGACATGTTCATTCCTCCTCAGAGCAACAGGACCAAGTACTTTCGCTATGATGGCTCCCTCACTACACCTGACTGTGCTGAAGCTGTCATCTGGAGCCTGTTTGAAAACACTATTCCTCTCAGCCGGAAACAGGTAATAGTTTTTAAAATACTGCAACATCTACAAAGAAGAGGAAAGCACACTTACACTGAGGTGATGGTACTTTACTTGAAGAGTTTGGGTTTTGGAAAACTTCACTCCACAAACATATCTGACAGCTGTACTTCACAGTGTAGACTCAGATTTAAAAGTTTCTCAGCATGCAGTCCTTCAGCCAATCTGAAAGCATGAAAATATCCCAACACTGGATGATTTTCATGGGGATTTTCATATCTGAATTTTTGGTAATGTAAGTTATTGATGCACAAAGGTGTACCAGCACATGTTAAGCATAAGGAGTTTTTAGTTTTCACAACTTTTTTTTACGTCCTTGTTGTGATTTCATCTTTGTTTCAGCTTGCTGCATTCTCTCAGCTTCGGTTTTCTGATGGAAAGCAAATGGTCAGAACCTACAGACCAGTGCAGCCCTTGAATGGGAGGCAGGTGTATTATTCTGGAGGCCATGTTGCTCTGGTTAGCACTGTGTCACTCATCATGTCAGTGCTTGTGTCCAATGCACTACCCCTGCACATTACAGCATAAAAGCTCTGTTTAATTAACTCAGCCTTTATGAGTAAATACTGCTATATCCACTGATGATGGTCAAATCCAAGAAACATAATGTACTGTATATTTAAAGGTTAAATTATATATGTTGGAATCTACTGTATGCACTGCGATGCTATGTTTATGTATAAAGTGTCATATGCATTTTCTGTCTTTTTTCTATAAGGTACATCAAATATTAATTGTATATTTAAATTGCAGATTTAGCATTGATCAATTGTTTTTACTATGTTATTGCCAAGTTACCAGGGAAAATTTACAGAGTAGGGCGACTAATTGCTGATATTGTTATACTGTCTCTTGTGATATGTTATCACAGTACATTTGCTTGTGATACTGAGGTGTTTCCTTCCTGTTCTAAAAACATCTGAACTCTGAACTGTCCCTTTTCTTTTTCTCGCAGCTCAGGCTCTGGCCAGTTAATCATCTGAATAATGGCACACATGTTCATGCTGTCCTGTTAAAAAATAAAAAATAAAATAGTTTAGTTTTCACTCATCAGCTTTTCTCAGAGTTATTTCACCTATTTGCTGATTTTTATATTTTGACTCATTTAGCCTTTTCTTGTTTCATTCATAAATGTAATCTTAAATGTGTTTTATTGTTGTTGCTGTTTGTGTGTGTGTATGTGTCTACTCCAGGAAGAGTCAGAGGATCCAAATAAATGATAAAGAAGATACACCTTTAAAATCACAATAGTAAAACTATCAGTTTTATTTTGAAATTCATGAATTTAGTCAGTGTCACCTCCACTAACAACCACTAGGTGGCAGCACCGAGGAAAGTCTAAATGGTTGCTCAGGTTGCAGTTGCAACTGTACCTTCGTGTGAATTCAATGCCTGAAAAGTCTAAGACTTTTCATTTCTATCTTTAGGAATCATGGGGAAGTTTCATCTCTTATTGTGTGACTTGTTAACAAACCCACAGCCATGATGTAATGAGAAGGTTTGACGTGTGAGGTGACAGCAACAGGAACAATGACTTTTTGTACTGTATTAGAACATGCAGGCATACAGTCCATGGAATCGGAGCTCCTAAGCGCTGTCCATAATTATGACTGTTCAAACATATTCCATTTAACTTAATGACACTGACTGAAAAAACAAATAAAATACTTCCACAGCAAAAGAAGACTGACTTCCTGTCAAGAGATCAATCATCATAGGTAAAACATAATTCAATCAGTCCTTAGCAGTGGCCTGGAAGGATAATACCCACTGGTGTCATTAGATGCTGCGCTTGTTTTTGGCAACCTGACGCTATCTATATCACCTTAAGTACCCAAGGAGATCACTTTGGATATAATCCCATGTTGCACAGGAATAGACGTCTGATGCAAGCACAGCCTGTAGCGCAACAGTGCTGAGATAATCTGCAGGATGCACAGTCATGCTCGCCTGCTGCAGAGGTTCATTCCTCATTTTCTTGAACAAGACACAAAAGAAAAGCCTCAAAAATACAAAATTTGTGTGTGTGTGTGTTGTTTGACATGAATATGGTTTTTACTATCTGGTGCTTTGCAGAACATTAAACTTTTTGTCAAGTCTTGCATTTGCAACCTATTTTTTTTAATCAACTACTACATTACTGTCTGCAAGTCTTTTCTTCTTTTTTTTCTCACAAGGACATCTTTTCTTGGTTTGTGCACGCCGCCCATCCCCCCACTTCCTCTTATTTCTTTTGGTGTGACTCTGAGGTTTGGGTTGTCGTGACAACAGAGGACACAGGCCTGTCTCTCTTGTATTTGCTAAGTTTCTGTTGTTGCAAGCATATTGCACATTTGCTGCTGGGATAGGGAAGAGCCTCGCACCACCATCCCCCACCCACACCTTGTCAGAAACAAGCAGGCGTGAATGAGTTCTCAGAAATATAAGTGAGATATGAAGCTTTTCCTGTAATCTATACAGAAGATTTTTGACTTGCACTGCTTTTAACGACATATTCCTTACTCCCTTTGCTTACAAACAATTAACAGCTCCAACATCTCTAAAATGAGCTCACCCAATCTATAAGTCTGCTAAATCTTTAATCTTTGATCTACTTTAATCTTTTATCATTGTGTTGCCACTTCAGTCAAAGTACGCCCCAATGCTGCGCCGGTAAAGTGTATTTTGTTGTGTGATAATTTGTACACATCCACATAAATTATTATTTGGATCAATATCTATCTGCTATAGAGTCTGACTTCTTTTTTTAAAAGCAGGTGTCGACCCATAACTGCACTGTTATGTCCTTAAAAGGGATGAGCTCACACTTGGCAGCAGTGGTGCAGTCTGCCCGGGTTTAATGGGCGTAGGCTTTGAATCTGAACGCGTGTGTGTTTGTCTGTGTGCGTATGTGCGTGTGTTTGTGTGCCTGTAGATGTAGAAAGTAACTAAGTACACTTCCTAAAATTTAAGTTAAATTCTGAGGTACTGTTTCTTTAAGTATTTCTAGGTTGTGAAACTTTTCAGCTGTACCACATTTATCTGATGGCTAAAAGGTTGTACATAACAAGATGCATAAAAGGCTCTGACATATGTACTGAAAATTGTGGGACACATTTTACAACAAATAACTCTTAAACATGTTCACCTACATATGTTTCAGCGTGTGTGTGTGTGTGTGTGTGTGCGTGCGTGCGCGTGTGTGTGTGTGTGTGTGTGCACGCTGGTGTATGCATAAATGTATGTACATGTGTACGCACTTCCCTGCATGAATAGTTTGCGTGCTTGCGCATACGTGTGTGTGAGTGTGTGACTGTTAGGGCTTTTCCTGTGCTAACCACGTGGCTCAGACAGGGTTAATAAAAAGATCACGTTCACTTCTGGGTTTTCTTTCTTCTGTGGACTCCAGACACTGGTAAGACCCACACTGGTAAGACCCTGACAACAAGTGACTTTGTTCAAAAAAATCAAATGATCGCTGCAATTATTTGTTGTATCCTTCCATTGAAAATGCACTACAATATTCAGGAGATACTACTGTATATTTTCTGATGTGTATTATATTACACTGTATTCTGATGTTAATGTCTTGTATCAGCACAATTCTAGACAACTTTACTGTCAAATATTGTGGGGGCAACTCATGGCAATTTGCCTTCTTATTTCTCAGTTAAGAAACTGGGTTTTATCAAGTTTTTGTGTCATATTTAATTCATGAAAACTTGCCTTTATTCAACACGTCATGACTTCAGTGTTTGCGGTGGCGCGACCAGGAGCTACTGATGTACAGTATTGTCACCCATAAAGTAGAAAGCACTACTAAACTTCACTACACAGTGTAGTGTTTCCTACTTTATGGATGAGTATACTGTTGGCTGCAGAGGAATGTAAAAGAAGAAATCAACGACCTGTGTGAAGGATTTTAATGACTTTTAGGCCTGAAACCAAAACCTGTTTAATTTCTTTGTTGCTTTTGTCATTAAATTTTTTTATTGTGGTCATTTATCACAAAATGATAAGATAATGGTGAATGTGAAAACCTGTCACAGAAGAAAATTTAAATTTAAAATGTAGTAAAATCATGAACCAAAGAAAGCAGGTGAGCAGTGTACAAATTCAAGAGTTTATTTTCACTTTCGGCTTTTTTTTTTATAATTTTTGCATTGATAACATCAATATAGCATTAATTTCTTTCTTCATACAAAGTTTCTGTTGTATTTTTTTTTCTTAAAAATTGCTTTAAAACTGAAACTGAAAAATATTTTCTTCTTATTACTCCATATGAAAAGACTAAAAGCCAATTATAGAAAATATATAAACAGGCTGTAAGGCAAATACGGACATACTATATTAATACACTCTGGTCTGCACAAAATTGAGACTATAAGTGTATTATTAAGGCTAAAATAATCTATCATTTGCCGTCAGGTATGACTGAAATACTATATGTTCATATTAATACATTTACAGACATACAGCATGTATGAAATTTCATTTAGTAAATTCAGTCTTTGGCTCTTGTTGGTCTTTTTGTGAAAAGTGAGTCCACGTGACTTTTAAACGTTTTGGATTTTTAAAATATGTATTAATTGTAAATTTTCTGTAAACATTTTCAATAAATGAACTAACTGAGAACTGCATGACGAGAAGAGTTTTCACTTTGCAGCATCATGATCAATATTAGTTTAATTAACTGCGTATTTACATAAACCCTCATTGATTTGCCATCTAAAGCAGGTGCAGTGTTGTACCATAATATGCATAATAAAAATGAAAAAAATATTTTTCTTTTTCTTTTTTTTTTTTTTTATAAAAACTGATTTCTCACTGTGTCTGAGACTTGGCATTTGTAGCAAACATCCTAGCATGGCGTTTCGTCCTAATCCCAGGGTAGCGGCTGCAGGAAGTTGGATGGAACTAAACCTCTTCGTCCATGCAGGTCCCCCTAAAATTAGAATGAAAGTTGAGCTTGTGTATTAACGTCAGCATAAGAACTAAGCATCTGTCAGTTTGTTGTAACTGGTGACTTGTGTAAGAGGTGACACTCACAGAGTAAAATCCATCTTGATCCATGTCACCGAACACATATATGATATCTCCTGAACGAAAGCCAAGTTCAGCCTGTAAGAGAGGAAAAGTCTGAGACATTTTTTGTATTTAAAAACAACAGATTAACAGCTCATGTATGATTTTAGTGCTCACTTCACTGTCCATGTTGGGAGAACTTTCCCATGGATCATAGTCAAACAAGGCCACCATTCGTCGAACAACCACATCATCAGGGATACTGGCTATGTCACTCAGCTCTGGGGTTGGAGACATACCTGTGGGCCACAATATACAAGCAATGCTTTGATATCACACAACATTAATGCTGAAGTAGAAAATCAGTTTGCACACAGAGCACTGAAAGAATCAAACCTGAGCTAACCTGCCTTTGAGCATGTGCACTAAAACTGATCATTTAAGTGGCTGATCTAGTGACTACACATATAGTTACACGCAAGATTTCTGTTTTGCTTTTACTTCTTCTTATTTGCTGTAGTATCTTTTTTTAGCTTTAGTAACTTCCTACAGTTGCACACTTTCACACCAGGCAGCAGCTCACTACAAACAGCCGCTGTCAGATAATCACCTAGGGACTTCTGTACCTTGTTCAACGAAAGTTGTGGAAAGTTGTTTGTTTTTTTTCCCCCTGAGATAACTTCTGTGCATTACACCTACATCATTGTTTCTGCAGAGGTGAAAAGTAACTAAGTACATTTACTAAAGTACAATTTTGAGATATCTGTGATTAAGTATTTCCGTTTCATATCAATTTATTAAGTTCTGGGCAAGAAACCACTGAAATCTCATCGCTGCAATGTTTCAAAAGAGTTCCTCAGTTTTGTCGATTTCATAAAGTAATCCAACTTCAAACTTACTTAAGTGTCTCCACCATCTAGCTCCACCCATTTTCAACACTTTCATAACTAGACTCCACCACACTACCATTTACACCCGGAATACATCAGAACAAAACTGCAGAATTAGACACTGTAAGACTTCTTTTGCACAAACTGCTTTTTTTTAAATTAAAAGCACCACCCTCAGGAATTCTCAACCTCCAACTTTAAAGCAGATTAAGGATTTTAAACAGTTTACTAAAAAAGTCAGGTCCTGGTTAAAGTGTTTTGTTTGTCTGTTTACATGTCTGTTTGTGTTATGTCAATGATGGATGCTACCTCACCTCATGATTATACTCCATTTCAGATGGAATTAGTACTTTAAGTGACAGGTTTAGTTACCATACAAATCAAGATTTTACATACAAAACTTGTGAAGAAGAACTCTTGTTTGATTTGAATGAAATAAAAAAAATTACTTACCAAAAGTATGTAGAATTTGAGATTAAACAATCTGAAGACATCACTTGATATATAATTCAATATTGGATATTAAATCTCTGCTGGGATTCAGTTGTAAGTTGTAACTTGTCCTGCCACCAAAGCAGAGGAGTTCCTGAAGTCCTGAGAAAATGTTTTTGATCTTGTTTTATAAGATAATAACTTATGTATATAAAATTTTGTCATGTGTGCACAAGATAATTGTCATTAATTCAACACTCGTTTGCAAAATTCTGCAAAAAGGGTACTTTCACTTTGGATACTTAAAGCACATTTTGTTGGTAATACTCATGCACTTTTACTGAAGAACAATTTTGAATGCGGGACTTTTACATGGAGCAGTATTTACATCGTGGTACTGCTATTTTTAGTTAGGTAACAATTCTGAGTATTTCTTCCACCACTGCTGTTCTGCCAGTGTGTTACAGCACAGTGTTCTGCAGAAGCAGAGGGTTGATACCTGTGTGGTCCACAGGGAGGAATCCCTGCTGCATGAGTAGATGCTTCAGGTAATCATCATCCACTGGGATCTCAGCCACCATGTTACTTGGCACATAACCAGAGAGACCACCGGACTCACCATGATAGAAACCATCAGAGTCTTTGTCTCCAAACACCTAATAAATGCAGATAGAGGTAGTTCTGTGATTTTACTTAGGCTTTGGATTGAAAAAAAAAAAAAGAAGAGTATGTGTGTGTAAGTGCTAGCTGCAGCAGCAGTAAGATGCAGTTAAAGGGCGGCAAATCACATCAATCGGTTGAAAATGGTGACAGGAAACAGAAAAAAGACTCATATCTTTGCACACTTTCACCTGGCCTGAATCTAGCACAAACAGGAAACACTATCGCGTTTTTTTCAAAGAAGCTTTTCAACTCATGCAGTGAGGAAATTCAACTCAAACACATGAAATATCCTTGTATACTGTACACTAAACTGTATACTATGAGCCCTGAAGTGTGACCCTTTTACTGTACATGATGTTACAAAAGTAAGAGGTGTCACATAGTTTTTACCTTGATTATCTGGCCTGGTACAAATGGCAGCTCCTCAGCAGCTGTCTCATGGTTGGGAGACATTGCAGCAGGGTTGTATGGGTAAAGTGCCACAAAGACTCGGACAGTGGGTAAGGACACCTGGCTCGCGGTCTCAAGTTCCCATTCTCTGAGATCGTCAGGAGAAGCAAACCTCACTTCATCTGGGTATATCAAAACATCCAGCTCCAGACTTGTCTCCATTTACACCAGTGTGAGCGCTCAACTGTCTTCCTGGCAGACAGATGGCTGCTGTAGACAGCAGACCTCTCCTTACCCTTATCCTAATTTGAAGTAACTAAGCTAAGCAGAAGGAGCAGTAATCCTCTTTGAAGCAAGTGGATAGATTCATTAGTTCAGCACTGCCTGCTGCACTGTAAGACTCTACATGCAAGGAAATGGAAGCAATGGCTTTTTAAAAAGTTGCTAAAGAAACCAATAATGGTGTGTAGTTATTTCAGGCTGCTTTTAACTGATATGTAGCACCAGAGAAGTCATCCCCATGGCTAGATTCACCTGTTAAGAGGTGTCTGGGGGACCCCTTTGAAACCCCCCTCTGAATATTCTGCTGCCTCAAAACTCCCACTGACTCCTGCAACCAGCTGTGCTTCACTGAAGCAAGACTTTATTTGTCCTAGTTTGTGGTGATTTGATTAAGGTTTGTGGCTATAGATCTAAAGCGTTTTCCACACAAAAGGTCCTACTACAGGCCTTATATCTCCTTTTTTATGCCAAAAGTTTAAAACAAAAAGTTGAAAAACTTTACCACGTTTGTGCATCTGTAACTTTGGTTCAGTATCTCTCATACTGGTTGTGACTGTGATAAAACAGTGTTGAGAAGGAGAAAGCTATTCATTTTTGGGTACATTCTTTTTGGGCTTCAGTACAACAATTAGGGTAACGGGTTAAACACAGCTTTATTTTCTTAATATTCTACACATAAGGAAAATATAGACTAAAACATAATAAAGGTCACAAAGTTAGAGTGTGATACCCTCCACAAGACAGGGCCAGATGATTAGCTAATAATGCAGGACCCACATTTAGTGGCACACAAACCTTGACACAACTGTAACTAATGAATTTGCCTACACCTGCAAAGATGGATGAACCTGTGCTCCAGTCTTTGGTCAGTGGCCCACTTTGCCTGGTTGGTGATCCTGCCCTTCGGGTGTCAGTCAAATATTAGGTTGTACAATACATAGGCCTACTGCAAAAGCAGAAATGTATTATTGCAGGAATGTATTATTCCCAGGCCTGGAATAGAAAAGTAGAGATAAGAGATGGTGACCTAAACAATTAAGTTGAAGTTATGTAGGTGTTCTTGCAGTGATTTAATTTACCTGCTGATTTAATCTACTTGCTAAGATATAAAATGGCCAAGAAACAACATTTGTTATAATCAAATGTCCAACTGCCCAACTGTAATTTCATTGGACATTGTTCAATGACAATAAAGGTTATTCTATTCTATCAAAATATAACTAAAACTCAATGTCCTTCCATAGTCCAAGTCATAAGTACAACATTCATTTGCATTTTACCATCAAGCCTTGGTTGAGTGTGAAGCAGCAGTGTGGTTTTTTTTTGTGTTTTTTTTTTTTTGTTTGTTTGTTTTTGTAATCTATTTTGGCCTGACCCAGTTTATGCGTCACTGAAAGTCAACACTTCCTCTCTTGACCTCTGGCCAGGTCAGCAGGTGATAATCTCCTGCTGCTGCTGCGGAAGAGAAAGGTTGAATAAATCTCTGTGTGCTGGTTTTTGTGTTTGACTGTGAGACGGAGCGAGAAAAAACACAGAAAGGTGGAAATTAGGGACGATGGGGTGTGGAGACATCTGACAGCATTGCATGGGCACTGAAAGCGGGTTTTTGGTTCAGACTCAAAAAAAATAAAAAAAAAATAACCAAAAAACTAGTTGGTGTGGGCTTTTTTTTCCATTTTAACTGCTACTTTTCTTCCTCTGTATTTTTTTTTTTTATAGTTTTATCTTTTTGTGGCCGTTAGTTTTGTGATTAACACTTTTTGTTTTTCTTAGTATATCCACTGGGTTTGTTGATGTGGGCAATTGTCCCTAGAGGAATAAATAAAGTTGAATTGTAATGTGTTGTTTCCTGCTACTCACTGGTTTTACTGGGTCAGTGAGCCTTTGTAAACTGCTGACCTAAGAATTATGTCGTTCTTGCAGGTTTCAAAAGACGGTCCTGTGGTTTCAGAATATTTGTCAAGCCAGTAAGAAAATCTCTTACTTTCACACTAACCACTGTAGGAACATGGTATCTCATCCTCAGATACGTTCATTTCCATGTGTCTCCAGAAGAGGGAGCTGTGAGACGCTGTATCCCCATCTACTTTAAGTAGCTCACATGCAGGATAAAATAATTTTAAGCATTTAAATGACTTTAAGAGTGCACTGCTGAATTTAAGATGCTATGATAGAAATGTTCTTAAAGTATCAAAAGTAAAAGAAATGGCCCCGTCTGTGTGTATACTATGTACAGATACAAATTATGTTGTAATGTAAGGAAAAGCATCAAAATTGTTATATTTGAGAAGTTGAAATCATAAAATATATGCAAGAAAAAAAATCAATCGGTTATTAAACCAACCAATCAATTGATCGACAAGTGGTTTAAACTATAAACTATATGTCATATACCATTAAGTAGTTTAATTTCTTGCAGTGCACCATATTTTCTTAAGTTCATAAGTTCTTCACAGGTTTTGTTTATAGCTGTCAGATAAATGGGGTAAAAAGTACAATGTTTCCCTCTGAGGAGCAGCAGAGTGGAAGCATCGAGTGTCATGAAATTAAATCATACATCACTGCCTTTGATTAGTATGTTCTGCTCTCAGTGTATTTGTAAAATAACTGCACAAGTTCAACCTCACCAGCAGAGCTTGCTCTTTGCATCCTTCAGTCACTTGCAGCCTTGACAGGAAATGCAGTGTTCTCAGATTACAGTTCATGGACGTCCTGTGGCCTGCCCTGCAAAAAAATATATCATGATTCAAAAAGAATAATGAATATTTAAAAGTCAAGGTGTGGGATGCAGCGCTGTTGGTCAGTAACACTAATTACAAGGAAAACACTTTAAAAAAAAAATCAGTTTCATTTATTTTTAGACAATTCTGAGTTTGGATTGTTGGCTAGATTAAACAAACATTGTGAATTTGTAACGTGGGCTGTCAGTAACTGTGAAAAGCATTTTTCTGCCAGGATTTGACAAAGGAGGAGGACCCAACTAAGGCACAGATCATGCAGGCTAGAACAGTTCAGTAATTGTATTAGCAGAGATAGTGATAAAAAAAAAAGCTTACAAACAAAGAAAAAGTTACAACATGCAAAACATGAATGACACAACAATATGGGGGAAAGATGGCTGGTATTTAACTGCTGCTAGCTGATTGGGGAGTGGAAAGCAGGTGAGGTGGGTGTGGCAGTCAGCACTGGCTGATTAGGGAATGAGAAACAGGTGAGCAGGTGGGTGTGGGGAGTCAGGTGACTGAGACAGGGAGGAAAGTCCAAGGCTGTGGCAGGAGACAGGGGCAGTGGTAAAAAAAAAATGTTGAGACAGAAGTAATCGTGAGCTTTCGCACTATTTTCATAACTTTTACAAACCAAACAATCAGTCGATTAACGGAGAAAATAATCAACAGATTAATTCATAATGAAAACAGCCTTTCAACATTTTTGATACAAGAATTTTAGGATGGAGTAATTTGACAGAGTGATATTACAAACTATAATGAACAAATAAATTATAGTATTTTATTACAGGTCAAGATGAGAAACTTCCCCAGGTGGATTTCACACGCCTCACAGCAGCACAGAAAGTAGTTAAAATTAGCTCCACCTTAACCAGCTGCGACACTGAGGTGATGAACACATTAATGCTCAGTGATTATAACATATTTATTATTCTGAAATGGGTCATTTTTTTCATGATGAATCTCACTTTTGGTACTTTAAGTATGTTTTGATGCTAATACTTTTTTAACTTTGAGTAAAATTTTGAATACAGGACTGTTCTCCATCTTGTGAGCCATCTCTTGAAGACAGAAGCTGTGAAAATCCCCTTTTCTTTTAGTTTAGGCCCTTTGTTTTAAAAGTTTTGTTCTATCAAAGTGCTTCCAGCTTTTTCTGTGTCAAGTAATTAACACACAGAAAACCTCAAAGAAGATTGTATGATTCCGTAACAGAAGAGTAACGCAGCAACCAACAATTATTTTCAGTATCAGTGATATGGTCGAGACATTCCTACAACCAGCCACAGAGCACCTCATCTTCGAAAGCAAAGTTTGTACAGGTTGAAAAGGCACAGAAAAAAAATGGCGATTGTTTACAATACAAAACCATGCTGCGCAGCATGTGCAGTGGCCTCTGCCTTTGCCTTACAGGCACTATTCTCCAGAGACTGTTAAAGTGATCGTCATTATTAATCTGGGGAGCTGTTTTGAAACATGCCCCACAGTAGAACAGTGTGGCTCACTGGTGTGTTTCAAATAGTTTTTGGACAATAATGGAGGTCTATGGCACAGGAGAACAGGCTAAATCAGGTTCTGAATTCACTCACAATACTTAGAAGGATACATTCAGTCTTGGTCTTTTCATGGGGTTTGTTGACAGCTCCTTGTGGCTATACCTCCAGCATAATAATGCACCATGTCGCAAAGCAAAACTCATCTCAAACTGCTTTCATGAACATGACAGGGAGTTCAGTGTACTTCAGTGGCCTCCCCAGTCACCAGATATGAATCCAGTAGAACACCTTTGGGATGTGGTCACCTTTGGGTGATTGGCAGCATAAATGTGCAGCTGACAAATCTGCAGAAATGATGTGATGCAGTCATGTCAGCATGGACCAGAATCTCAGAGGACTGTTTCCAACATCCGGTGGAACCCGTGCCACACAGGATTAGTATGGTGTTCCTAATAATGTGCTTGGTGAGTGTAGACTCCAACAAGACCCCTCCCCACCCTATGAGCTGTCGGTTTGGACACGCTCCTGGCTCCAGAGAGCAGCCACCCAACACAGGACTCCATTTCCCACAGGGCCTTTAGCCCAGGGTTGCTCCCATGCATCTGTCCGTCCCTTTACGCCGGGCCCTCTGGTTCCCATGTATGGAGTGTTACATCATTGGCACAGACACCCCTCCTTTCTGAGTGATGACGCAGCCCAGGGAGAGTGTGTGAGGAGGAGGTGAGGGAGGGAGGGAGATGAGAGAGGAGAGGGTGTCCCGTCTGCACGGAGCATAGACAGACAGCAGGGAACAGCTGCAGCATTAGGCTCGCGTAGGATTTCACTGCATTGCGATTGAAAATATCAAAGATTTCATCCGCAAAACCCAAGTAGAGCAGCTCGACAAAGCAACCAAACATCATCTAAAACATGGTTGATCGCGAGCAGCTGGTGCAGAAAGCCAGGCTGGCTGAACAGGCTGAGAGATATGATGATATGGCAGCCGCTATGAAATCGGTAAGTTCATTCAGAAAAGATAATAATTATGACTTAGATGTATGCGAGTAATGTTCTGTCACTGCTCAGTTTGCGTAAAGGCTCGTCCCGTAATCTTGATTACGCTGGCTGTAAATGTTGGGGGGGTGTTACACTTGATATTACTGCACTACAACCAGGCATCACAGTAAACTATTTAATCTCTTTATTGTCTTGTCGCCAAATCATCGACTGCCCTTTGCCTTTTTCTTTCTTTCTTTCTTTCTTTCTTTTTTTTTTTTTTGATGCCAGTCGAGTCCAAATCGTCTGCTCCTTGGGCGGTGCCTTTCTGTCGGCAGTGCCGCTCAATGAAGGGATATTACAATGAAATGCATATAGGCCCGAGCTTGATCCCTCAGTTAATAAGGAGCTCATATCATATAATGGCTCTGCTCTATTGCATTTGCTGCTCCCCCCCCCCCCCCCCCCCCCTCTCTTCCCTTTTACCACCCCACCTCCCCTCCCTCCATTATACCGAATTTATAAGAGCTTCTGCTGCTGGGAGCCATGTGAGGTTGCTCGGAAAAAGCCTATCAACTGCTGCTGCCCCCTCCTCCTTCCCCTCTTCTTCTTCCTCCTCCTCTCTTTGTCACATTAATTAAAATGATACACATTATCAACATCTGCTTATTTTTCTCTCTTGTATACAACAGACGCATTTTTTGAGCATGCTTGCATTATAAGGATCATCCAAAGGGAGCCTTTAAACTGCTCTTTCCTCTAAACAAACGTAGGAGGCAGTAGAATCTCTCTAGAATATTCTTTGTCATATTGCAGTGAGTCAATATGGTCAGATTTGATTGTAGGCTTTGTTTTCGCCTCTCTTGTCCACTTTATTCCTAATAATGGCTCATGTCTCAATCTTGTGCATGTGCTGTTTCCGTGTCAGGGCAGATTCCTCCTGATATCCGGCAGCAATTTGAAGTCATTTTGGGCTAATGAGCCCGATTAACTAGTGTAATATGTGATGCAAAAGAGGGTGACATGGGTGGCCTGCCTCACAGGAGCTTTCTCAGCTCCTACTGGCCAGTGTTGAGAACATAGCCATTGTCTGCTTCTTCGTCTTCTTCTTCTTCTTTTTTCTTTGCCTCTCTGTGTGTCCCCTTAAGAAATTCTGGGAACTGGATTCACCAGTGGGTTAAAAAAAAAAAAAACTGCTGTGTCACACCAGCTTATACTGGAACCAATAGCACCCAGGGAGTC
Organism: Toxotes jaculatrix; assembly: GCF_017976425.1. Classification (NCBI taxonomy): domain Eukaryota; kingdom Metazoa; phylum Chordata; class Actinopteri; family Toxotidae; genus Toxotes; species Toxotes jaculatrix. The sequence continues at coordinate 5,524,637 of NC_054402.1, forward strand.
TTTGCCGGGACCCTAATGAGCTCACATATAGATCAAAATCATCATACTTGCTTTAAACGAGGAACATTTTGTCTTATGTTCCTCAGGAGAGGATAAGCAAACCCCTGTGGATCGTTTGTCATCGAGGGTTTCTGGTTGCAGGAGGTGGGATGATGTGTGTGCAGGGAGGGATTCCTTTCCGTTTAAACAATCTGCCATGTCAGTGCGGTCCAAACTAGGCCCTTTTGCAGGGGTGTGTACTCTCACTCTCTAATCAAAGGGAATCCCTTGCCATTGCAGCCAGAAATGACAAAGATAGGCCATCACCTTCGTGTTCCTCATGAAAAATATATTAGGATTAAGTTCATGTTAACAGCCTTTTGTGCAGCTTTTCAGACAGAATTTTTATGGATGTCCCCGGGGCTACAACTAAAGATTATTTTCCTTTTTAATTATTTAGGTCTTGATTTGTTTGACCAGTGGTTCAATACCCAAAGATATTCAATTTGCTATCATGGAAGAATAAGAAAACCAGAAGATATTCACATTAGTGACTTAAATCCAGCTTTTTTGCCCCTCCTCTCCACCACAAAAAAAAGTATAACGATTGATTCTGATGATCAGATTAGTTGCTGCGTACCTTCCAGTCATCTAGTTCCATATTTTTGCATGTTGTTTTTTTAGCTCTAAATTAGGATGTTGGTCGTTATTGTCATGTATTATAATTAATGCCAGTGCAGCCCACAGAATATATGATTGAGCAATGAGTTATTTGTGTCAGTCTGATGCATTATATATATATATATAATCCAATTGGCACAGTAGTAAACTTCCCAATCATCATTTCATTATACTTAAAGTGATGACCTATTTGTTTCCTTCAAAAAAACAAAAACAAACAAAAAACTCAACAACAAAAAAAAACAAAACTCAACAAAAGCTGAGTCATTAAATTAATAGAAATCAGCTTTGTTTGACTGTAAATGCCACTGTGTAAATGGCTTATTGTTGGCAGTCAAATGAGATCATTAGGTTTATGTTACAGGTTTGGAAACAAAGATAAAGGTCACTCCATCTCTACAGGTTGAGCCCCCCTCTCTGTCCTCTCAGCTGTGTGACGTCGGCGATCCTGGGCCATCTTTGTGCTCCTCTGCCTGAGCAGAGAATGTGAAAACAGAGAAATGAGAAATGCTAGGACATCAAGGAGGAGACTTTTAGATTAAAAAACTCAAGGTTAAAGGTTTTGTGAAGCCTAAGCTTTCTTTCTTTGTATCTGTATATTTCAGGCCCTGTGAAGTTATTGATCTGACAGAAGCCTCATTCCAACACAAGGTTGCTTTTCCAAAAAGTAATACAGCCTCTTTATAGTAGCACAGTGTGTAACACCTACCTCACCATCATCCTGATCCATCAAAATCTAAATTTAACAATCAAACTCAGAGTGATGTCACAACATGGTGTTTTAGACAGGTAAAAAGGTCAGTTTCAGCCAGAGAGAAGGTCACTGGGACACGTGAACCGCCTGTGCAGTGATGGTTTTCATTTACAGTGCAGCTGCCCCCAAGTGCTCGTGGGAACATTTTAGCCATCTCCAGCCCTCCTTTCACCCCCCTCCCTTCCTGCCTTCCCATCTCCTATCCCAACCCCCCCCCTCCCCCACCCCCACTGCCACTGACTATCTTGAATATCGTTTCTCACTAACTACCATTAGCTGTCCATGTGACAGCTGGAGCTACTGGTGCACTAAATGAATGGATTGCCATGGAAACTGGGAATTGCACATGACAAGTGAAATATTGCTCATCTTCTGTGCTGTGGACTGTACTGTTAGTCCAGATTCTTTCATGTAAAAAGACAGTGTTTTGTAATAATTAGGGCTGCAACTAATGATTATTTTCATCATCTGTCAATAATTTTCTTGATTAGTTGATTAATCATTCCTTTTGTAAGAAAAGTGCCCGTTACAATGTCCCAGAGCCCAAGGTGACTTTTTTTCCAAGTACATTTTCTTGGAATTTTTATGCCTTTATCACAGACAGTAAATGGAAGATAACAGGGAACAAGGACAAGAGATTTAACAGAGGTCTCTGGACAGACTCTGTCTGGGGATGATACAGTTGATGGTTAGCGTATTAACCTGCAAGCCACAGGGACATCTCAGAATTGCTTTTTGGGTCCAAAATTGAAAGATATTCAATTTACAGTGATATAAAGCAGAGAAAGCAATCCAAAGCTGGAACCATAAATGTTTTGCATTTTGGCTTAAATAGCTGTGAATTGACTAATTGACTAATTGTTTAAACAATTATAACGCTTTTCTCAGATGATATGTTCTGGCATTCAGTTTTGTATAATGCATATACAGTTTGGTGCTGTTAGTCACAGCTTGTGCTCTTAACTTGTGACTAAATTTTCCATTTTCTCCTTTGTCCAGGTAACAGAGCTGAACGAGGCCCTGTCCAACGAGGAGAGGAACCTCTTGTCTGTGGCCTACAAGAACGTGGTTGGGGCTCGCCGCTCCTCCTGGAGGGTGATCTCCAGCATTGAGCAGAAGACCTCAGCCGACGGCAATGAGAAAAAGATTGAGATGGTCAGAGCCTACCGGGAGAAGATTGAGAAGGAGCTGGAGGCTGTGTGCCAGGACGTGCTCAACCTCCTGGACAACTTCCTGATCAAGAACTGCAGCGACACGCAGCACGAGAGCAAAGTGTTCTACCTGAAGATGAAGGGCGACTACTACCGATACCTGGCTGAGGTTGCCACGGGAGAGAAAAGAGCTACCGTGGTGGAGTCATCGGAGAAGGCCTACAACGAAGCCCACGAGATCAGCAAGGAGCACATGCAGCCCACCCACCCCATCCGCCTGGGCTTAGCTCTCAACTACTCTGTGTTTTACTACGAGATCCAGAATGCCCCGGAGCAGGCCTGTCATCTGGCCAAGACCGCCTTTGATGACGCCATCGCCGAGCTCGACACCCTCAACGAGGACTCCTACAAAGACTCCACTCTCATCATGCAGCTGCTCCGAGACAACTTGACACTGTGGACAAGTGACCAGCAGGATGACGAGGGAGGGGAGGGCAACAATTAAAGAGAAACCACACTTCGAAAAAAAATATGAAGGGCCGGTGGACTTTGGCAGCCGCTTTTGCCGATGATACTACCGCAGCAGCAGTTCTTTATTTTTCCATGTGTTAAAAGAAAAGAATCAAAAGAGAGGTGAGAGTGGAGGTTAAATCTTAGTTTAAATATATATAGAAATATATATACAGTTGAAAGGGGCCTCCGTCTTCTTGATTTTCTCTTTGACATTTGCCAAAACCACTGATATGTCAGTCAATCAGCCTGAAGTGGTTGTTGTTGGATTGAAATGGCAGCCTCACACTGGCATAGGAACTGATCTTGTTCTGTCAAGATAAGCTGCTTAGTTAGGTTTTTGCGTGATAGAGATGCATTTGAGTCACTTGAGAGAGAAAATGCTTGAATGGGAATGCCTCACAAAACTAGTTTGCATTGGTTCCAGCAGTAGCCTGTATATGAGAAAGGGCCCTGAAAGCCATGGATGTTAAACTCACACTAACAACGAGAAAAGAGAAAGTTCTAGACTGATAAAATCCCCCAAATTTTAAAGGATAAATTACACAAAAGCAAAAATGAGGACTGTTTAGTCAAAAATTTTTCCCCTCCTTCTGTTTGAAGTGTATTTGGCATCTCACAGATTTGTCTGTTTTGTCACTGGAACCATAGATTCTTTTGGAGGTGAAGATTAATAAAGGCAGAGACTTAACGATATAAAACAAAAAAAAAAAAAAATAAAAAAAATAAAATAAAAGCAGCTTCAGAGTTTGTGGTTTACTTCTGTGTTTGTTTTATTAAATGCACTTGCCTACTATACTGTTTCTTCAGTGTAAGATGATGACAACAATAATATCGATTATTCAATATTGTGCATGCTGGTGATGTATTTATATACAGTAGCTTGACTTTATTAACTTATACTGTGGGTGTTAAGTATTCATATGATTGAGAAAAACAGGCTTTGTCTGATGTTGATTTCTAATTTCTAATTTATTTCGTTTTGTTATGGTTTTTGATTTGCTATACCAAAATGGTGATCGTAAAAATTGACCTGTAATGGGCGTTGCTATAGTGACATGCAATATGTGTATTTAATTTGTTAATGAAAGAAAAAAAAGGAAGATAAAAACCCACCAGTGATCACTTAATCTTACCAGCTGGTGTTTGTCACATTGAAGTATGATTATGGTATATTTTGTTCTTTGAACAGTATTTAAGTACTTTTTTCTGTCATGCTATCCAGTTTTAATAATGGTGAAGTTTTCAGGCTCAATGTTTCTGTTATGATTCACAAACATGGACCATATTTTATTTCTGACAGTATACATTTATTTTGTTTGTTTGTTTTTATACCTTTTAGCTGTTCCTGAGTGACAAAATATCTTGAATGTGAGTCATTATGTAGCAGTTGCACAAGAACCGAAATAATAGCTATGATAATAAAAAAGAATATGACTAAATTATACTTGCACCATTTCCGTGGTGGTCTAGTGTATTGTTGTATTGTCACCCGTAAGAAAATTGGTTTTAAGGAAAAACCATTTCATAGAAAAAACGTTTTAATGCTTTGTTTTGTGCCCTGGGTACAGTATGTGCTTTCATTTGGTGCCTGTATCATTATTTAATATGCCTCATTTGCAAGTTAACCTTTACAGAAAAAAGGATCTATCTGCCAGTATTTTTAAGTTCCTGCAAGCATGTGTGCAAGATGTAACATTTTCCCTTCAATGGTTCCTCACTTTTACATGTGTCTGCTCTCTGTACAGCACATAGATATGAATATTCAACACCAATGCACAAATACAGTCACAGGGAAAAAAGCATAGGCTGTTCACTAGAATTGGTTATTGATTAGCAAAATGTGAGAATTCACGTCTTCAGAACAAACTTTAGACACTAGGAAGCTGCTTAAGAGCACAGAAAGCTGCTGAACTGATTTATCTTCAAAATGCTGCTAGTTCTATAGATTATTACAGTAATATATTCATACAGATGGCAGTTTATTTTTCCTAATAGATGGCAGTTTTTTGGGGGGACAGATTTTATTTTTTATTTCAGATGTGATGGCTTAAGAGAGAAACCAAAAGCCTTAAGGTCAGTCACACACCCTTATTCATGTATGCCAATTATGTCACCATCATGAGTCAGCCTCCATGAGCTCACACTCTGTCACAGCTGCTTTGATTTATTTTTAACGTAGTATAAGGTTGATGGTCTTGAAGGCTCGCCAGACAAAATGCATGAAATCCTAATGCCAATCTGCACAACTGCTCACACAGCTTATAAATATTAGAATGGAGTTGAATCCTACACTTTAAGTTATGTGTGTTAAAACGAGTGGAAACTGAATATTTCTCTCACTTTTTTGTTGGAATATATTTTTGAAAAACCATGTCAGGAGACTTTCACTCATTTGCCAATAATACATGCATTGTGTTCCTTTTTAATTTTTTTTTCTCTGTGGTTTGTGTTTTGTTTTTTCATTATTTTAGATGTTGATCCTTGTTTCTGTGACATGAAAACATACAAATACGAGATCTGAGGAGAAAAGAATTAGAGTTAGATTAAAGAAGAGCTGACCTACTGGAAATTAGCAAGACGGGAGACGATAGCTGAAAATGGGATACAAACTGTATGCTCTGAGGACGTTTTGGTTGCCATCTGTTGCCCATTAAAGTTATTTGTTTATCTGTATTATTCTATATTTTCATTTCTTTCTGTAATGTAGCCATTTATAACCATACCAGAAACACCACAGCTCATTCCTTTTCATTCTGTAAGTTCATGACTGAAAAGATTTTCAACATTTCTGTTGAGTTTTGCAACCTACACATTAATACAGGAAGTCAATATGACCTTATGTAACCCTTTGGGGGGGCACATAACTGGTGTGTGTGGTATGTGTGAGTGTTTGCATCCATATCTGGATGGGAACATGGGTCCTGTGTATGCCTGCACCATTGCATGTGGTGAGTGACTGTGGGTGAACATATGAGATGGAGTCTGTATTAGCTGCAGTGCAGAGACACTGCCAGCTCACACAACAACTATAGTCTGTCTTGAATGAGGCTCTTTTTAAGGCCGCTTTGCTAATCATTAACTAAATTAGGGCATAGATCAAAGAATGTTGCTTCAAAAGACAACAGATTTTATGATCAGAGGAGGGCTTCAATAAAATAAAATCCTGAATCTCATGATGGACGATGGAAGGAGAAACAACATCTTTTCAGTATTTAAATTCACATTCACGTATTGTTTTTACACCCAAAGTGTAAAAGAGTTTATCGGGGTAATTATGCATATCTGGGTGTTTCAAACTGGCAGCTGAGCCCTCAGACTGATTGATAAGCTGAAGTGCCAAGCTGCTGGATCGCCCACCTTCAGACTGCAGCCTCTTGCTGCAGCTTGCTGCACTGAACGTTTCATGAGATGAAATTCTGTGCTTTGAACGGTCCTCCTTGCCAGCCAATTGCTGACAGGCACACTCACCGCAGCCACCAATCCCGTTCCTGTTGCTAGGGCTATAATAAGTATCCCACTATTAGCCCAGCTCCTTGCTGCACTGCTCAGACACCTATTGCATCCTGTAAAAAATGAAAGCTCAAAGCACACAAGAGGCATTAGGATTCAGCACCAACCTATCTTCCAGCCTGTGTTTTAATGCACCGCTACACTTTCAGGGACATCGGTGTCGTCTTTATTGGTAAATGTTGGTGACATTACACATCCCGAAACACAGCGGGGCCTACTGATGGACATATAATTGAATCTCCGGCAGCTACAAATTCAATTTAGCACTTTTCATGTCAAAGTCAAGTAAAACTAAAGAGATATTTCTCATGAAATGATGTACAATTCATGCTGTTTACATTAAACATACATCCAGTCAAACCAGTTTATTTAATGGATGTAACCTACATCCCTGGAGAAGATGATGTCATAAGGGTCACGTCTACAGGATATGTAGGAAACATAATATTGCTCTGCCATGCTTCACTTCCACTTGTACAATAACTTCTCTGTCTGACCATTTTCATCACATGAAGCATTATTTCCTTAAGGGGAGGCCAGGATGACAAGGCACAAGTGATCATTGAGCCATAATGTCACCCAAAGGCGAATGCCCTCTAAATCACTGCACCGAATTCCTCATTAGCATCAGTGGACAGCCATTCTGATGACACTTTTCAACAGTGCCTTGTTGAAAAAGTCCTGATCCTATGAAAGAAACTATTAAAAATAAACAGTGGAAGCCAATTATGTCTTGCAGATGATACAGGGAAGTTATTTTTGTCCGCTCTGAATTTCATGAGCTCTTTCAAGTTTGTAGAAGGATAGTTGCGTACACATTCCCTTCTCTTTTTAGGTCAGGTAGAGGATAACAGATTCACTGAAAGGAAAATGAAATCTATACGCACTACATTCAAGGAAGTAGTCAGACATTTTGTGAAATGTGCTTTTTTTCCTTACTTGCTGAGACTTCTATGAGAAGATCAACAACAGTCTTGTGTTTTATCAAATTTCCTCTGTGACAAGTGATTAACACACAGAAAAATTGAGGCAAGGTAGTATAATTCCATCATAGAAGTACTGTAAGGCAAAGCTTTTCTTTATCAATATGTCTGACAGTTGTTTTCCTTAACAATCAATTGTTTGGTGAAAATAGTGAAATATTCTGTCCTGTTTGGTTTCTGGGTGCCTGGAGCTGCCATGTACTGGGGGTCAATAGGGGCCCAGCAACAAATTTTTGGCCCCTGAGAGATTAATCCGACCATGTCTGTGGCTCATGCTCCTCACACTGATTGCTGACCCACTCATCATCAGCCAAACCTCACGGCTGTTGTGGCTAGTTTTGTGGCTCTGGGGCAAAAGTGGCAGCTGTACGGACTGGACACTGGATGGCAGCAACATGAGAGCAAAGAGACTGAAGTTTGACTTCACACTTTTCTGTCTAATTTTGAAACAGGGTGGATAAAGATTGATCGCCAAGTGCGCTTGAAAGTCTGGAGGTGAAACATAGCAGCTCCCGACCAATCACTATCCTTCAGGAATGAGACTAGACATAATGAGATTATATTTCTACACAGCACGCCACACATATACTGCTAAAACAGACAGACACTTCAGTTTTTTGAAAAGTTTAAGATCCAACTCAACGTGATCTGAAACTCAAAGATGCAAAGAAGATAATAGCTGTGCAGATCCAGAAATATCAACCCATTAGAGGGAGGGAAAGTGGGAGAAAAGAGAGATGGAGAGAAAGAGGGGACCGATGTAGAAGCAGAGAACAGAGACAGATCTATAAATAGGCCCCCCTGCAGCCTGTGAGTAGACAGTGAGTAGACCAGAGACATCAATGTGACAGCCTCTCCACTATAGAGACTATCTGCTTCTGTATGGACTGTGAGTTTTCATATCCTCATTTAAGAGAGTCCGATTCATCAGTTTAACCTCCAGTTGGGCAAACGCACAAAATGACGTGAAATTATGCAGATTATACAAATAATCAACTCTGATATCGGCTGTTTCCTTTCTTTTTCTCGCAGCATTAAGTTATGATAAGACAAAGAGCACTGCTGACTCTTTCAGGCACAAAGACAGCTGTTACGCATGACTACTGCAAAATGAATTATTCAGGCTAACATTTAGACTTTGTATTATTTATCAAAAAGTGCCACAACGTTCAGCTGAAGGTTTTAAGAGACTATTTTAGGGAGCACTTGGCCCAAAACATCATAGGATACATTGCTTGTGATAGAAAAGCTCTCCATCTGGCTGCGACATACAACATTGCTGTCTTTTCATTTAATTATGTGGTTATGCGTGTTTTGCTACTTACATACTGTAGGTGAGTATTCATAACTACAGAGGCTCATGTGATGAACAGAACTTTGTAAAAGGTGAGTCTAAAATTAAGTCCCCCCCCCCCCCCCCCCACCCCCCCCCCCCCCCACCTCTATCTCACAGTTACGTCACATGTACTTGCAAGGCCTCCCATTGCTGGAGAATCACAGTCACACCACATTCCCTGGCAAAATCACACAAGTTTGCTCAAACTCCATTCATTCTCCTGTTATACTTATTTATGTTAAAGATCTACCTGCTCATTGATAAGCAAGCACAGAATGTGGAAGATAACTTGGAACAAAAAAAAGAAAGAAAGTTAAAGGCAGGGACAGGGATAGTTTTGTAACATACCTGACATGAACGCAGAGCAGATCAAATCAAACAGTTTTTGGTGACTACACTAACAATCTTCACTGTATAATAAAACCCTTGATAAAAATACTTTTCATTTTCTTTTTGCTTTTTCATTGTTTAGCTGACTGAAAAGTAGGTTCATCTTCAGTCCCACTGTTGAGAAAAAAAATTCACTTCAGCCACTGACTCAGTGGCTTGACGACGTAACAGAGAACAGCTGCAGGACAGACCAAAAAAACCCAGAAAAAAGACAAAAGAAAAGATAGAAAAGAATTTAACATATTAATGGTCACAGTTTTTTTTTGTTTTCTTTTTTTAGATTTTTAAAAAAACCTGCTCCTCTGTTGTTCTAACATTAATGATGTTGGGTAAGTGACTTCTTTGAGCCCATCATAAAGCGTCCAAAACTTCCCTCGACAGTCATACAGTCGGAGGACCCTCCGCAGTCAGCTCACTGTCAGAGGACGTGACCTATCCGTGTGACCTCCTCTGACAGAGCGCTGAGCGTCTGCAGCGAGGAGGCCTCACACAGTCAAACAGCTATAATGTTGTGCTAAATTTAGCTGTGTCCATCAGAAAGAGATCTTTTTTCTTTTCAGCCGATGTGTTTTTCTCAAGCTTTTGCTCATCGTCAAGCTTGGCATAGATATTTTTACAAAGGATAAAAAATAAAGTAAGAATGAAATGACATCACCTGAATGAATGAGATGTTATATGAAGACTTTTGGTATTTTCTGCTATCTGTTAATGCTGGATTTGATAAAAGACTTTCTTTTCTGACTGACTTTCTTGCTCTTTATTTCCAGTGTATTGACTCCTGGAAGAGTCACCGGTCTGTATTGTGTGTTTCTGCCCCTTATTGTGAGGTGACTGTGTATTCTTTAACCTTAACAATGTCTAGCCAGTCATGCTTTGTTTTACAGCTAGCTCCTCAGGTGCCAACTGGCTGACAAATTATACCTCCCAGTGTTTGTGGGTCTGCCTGACGTCGGAGCTGGTGACTCATTATGTATGTGGGCACAGGGGATTCCTAACAGTGCAGGGAAGAAGAAGAAGAAGAAGAAGGAAAAGAAAAAAAGAAAAGCCGTCCTCCACTTTGCAGCCTGGAGGGGATGTACAGTTCAGTTGACAGTGGATCGGCAGGGTCAGTCATGGTGAAAAGAGACAGAGAGGGGCGACGGTGACGTGGAGCCGGGGTGAAACGTGGCATGGTGACAGGAATAGAGAGGTAACAGTGAGATCCAAGGGTCAATGTTTAGCTAAATGGTTGAGGCTGAACTGCAGCTGGCTCTGGATGTGGAAACTGAAGGGTGTCTGGGTGTGGAACCAGACGCTGAGGCAGAGTTTCCCCTGCCCATCGCTGAAACAACGACACCACAGTTACCAGACCAAGAAGAAAGATCTTATTCTGCATTTGAACATAAAGAAAATAGAGTAGAATAGAACAGAAGAGGACATTGCATTACTACTCAGACAGCGTGAGCTGAGGAAAAAGAGCAGTCATACAGTGAAGTTACTACTCTGTATGAGCGCAGTATTGTGCTGTTGCATGGCAACAGTTTCCACAGAAATCTTTGCTCAGAAACACTCCTCTTTGGTTTTCACATAACTGCAACGAGCAGAAAAATGGGCTGACTGCAGGAATACAAATGGTCTCATGAACACTTTTAGATTGCAGGGACTAAAGAGTTGTTTTTATTTTAACACATTTACAAAGCAGCTAACACATAAAACCTAACGTGAGTGTTCAACGTAGCTCACTGAATTTCATAATTTAAAGCTTTTTGTTTTGGGACTGCACTGTATCACAATCTATAGGCCACCGCAGGATAGTTAAATGTCAGATAATTATCTGTGATAGAAAATCTGTCACACCACAGCTTGCCTGCCTGACAAAGCCAAGAGCAATAACAGTGAAGTGGAGGAAAAGGGTTTGAAGGCTCTTAGTCAAACAGTATAACAGATGCTCAGCATAATCGGTAAGACCACAACATTAGGCAGTGTCAGAAAGTCAGATTCTGGTCTTAACTCAACTTTGATCGAATATGTAGTTACTGCATTTTGCCTTTATCGGACAGTATATGATCATAAGGGTAATTCCAGCCCTGAAAGACATATATCAAACCTTGAGTCCAGCTTTCCTTTCTGTAATGCTATGATACTATTCCTGTCACTTGGATGAAAAGTCAAATTGAGAGTCAGCAAATCACTCTCTTGGAACACATGATTACCAACTATCACCCAAATCCATCAAAGGACAGGCAACAATCAAACATCTATCATTCAGCTCTATCTGCAAAAAGAACACATTCATGTACTCAATGCTTGTTGCTGTTGTTTCTTTTCCATATTGTACTGTTGCCTCAGACCATCAGAGATTGTTCCACCTACTACACACACCTCCGGAGGAACCTTCAGGCCCACTCTACCTCAGTAAAGCCCGCCTCTCCAAAACCAATGGTGTATCCACAGCTCAACCCGATAAACCTGAAATTTGTGCTGATCGGGACACTTCGCGGACAGTAAAGCTTTGATGGTGACTGGCAGTGGCACTACTCTTGCTCAGAGATTTTACATTTTGCAGCATCATGCCTCCTCCTCATCCTTTGAACTGAAATATCTATTTTTGCAGCACAATCAAAGCAGAGAAGACAGCAGTGTAGAGATGTATTTGAATAAAATATCTATTGGTACTTACAAGATTTCCAGTCTAAGTTACTTTATGCTCTGTTACATTTATCTGACACGTGTAGTAGGTACTTTGCAGATTCAGAGTATTAATGCAAAATATACTCAACAGTAAATTCTGACGTATTATAGATTAAAATTAGCCACACCTTTTCCAGCTGCATGACTAATGTGATACTTGCACAGATGCACAGAAAAATGGTTGTTGATATTTTCTATGTTGACAAATCACACAAAATTGCAGCTGTAGCAACATTAAACTGTAAAATATTATTAACTGGACCAATAATGCAGGCACATGTTGCATAATGATGTTTATGTGTCTGAATTTCATCATAAATTAAAGGGGGAAATCGAATTTAACAGTGTGTAATTTTTGGATGCTGTTCTTGAACATTTCTTAACAGCTGGAAAGGGGAAATTTGTCAGATTGCTGCTAACGGGCTCAAACTCAGGGCATCCTGGTTTATGGCTGATCTCTTTACTTGCAACACAATGCCGCCCTCTATTGGTCTGGAGAATGAAGTGCATTTGACACTGAGGGAGGCTTTGAAAACAAGTCTTAAAAATTAAAATCAGGCCACTGGTTCAGAGTTTCAGAGTGTGTATAGGGATGTGAGATCCTTGTGGTGTGGCCACTGAGCATTTTTGGAGGTTTGAGAAGAATGCATGGTTATGTAGGGGTGAGGAATCTAAAAAGCATCTTCAAGAACAATTCAAATGCTACTGATGGTAAAATGATATGAAGCTCCTGGAAAACATAGCAGAGATGAGTAGCTAATAATGAGTCAATCCAAGGACAGAGCAAAGATTAAATGATACAAAGGTTGTCACAAGGCTGCCCTCTAGTGTCAGCAATACTCCTATTCTGCTGTACGTAATAAGAATGGCAATTCCACAAAAACATCAGTCGCATTTAAAATTAGATCTTTTATTATTTTAACAGCTGTAGGAAAATGTAAAAATATCTTCTTTATGGAGCATATTTACATTTTTAAGAACAATCCAAAGTAAATAAATCATATAACATCCATGAGCAACATATGTCACTGGCAACTGTGCCATCTGTAATTTAAATATTAACAGAACAGTAAACAAGCAGAGCGGACAGAGTCAAATCTAATCTTACTTGCTGTGATTTTATGTATCTACCCATCTATTCAATATTCAACATATCACAGAACTGTTTCTTGCACTAGGAGTGAGAAAAAACTGTAAGCATGAGAGCACAGGAAGCATGACGCAAAAACATGTGTGTCAATGCATGTGGGAATTTAATCTGTGCACTCTGTAAATGTGTCGACTTCATACAAGTCCTCCAACTCTCCCTCTCTGCTCCCCTCGTTGCTGACTTTCCTGTGGGCGACAAATGCTCAATCATGTTGTGGAAGGTGGGAAGTGAGACTGCAGATGAGGAGGAGGAGGAGGAAAAGGGATGGGAGGGCCAGGGCGGTAACACTAGACTGATAAATGTCATAGAGTACATGTCCTCCACAGCACAGCTCATCACTTTTTATCCACATCGACCTCAAGAGGACACAAGAGAAGCAGGAAAGACAAAGTACTCAGCAACAACCCTGTGCTTGTCCATTTATTTTAGGTGCAGCGTGTTGTTGAGAGCTTTGCGTTGTCTTGTCTCTCTTAAATCCTCTTAAGGTTCGGCAAACAACTGATGAGCTGTACTGTGTGCGGAGCGTGTGAGCTCAACCTAAATGCTTGTGAAAAATTTACCTCAAGGAAGGATGAAGCTGAGGCGAAGACCCCAGTACGCCCCAAAAACCACTGCAAGAAGAGGATGTGATTTAAGAGGCCAGAACTTATACTCTGTTAGCTTGCACACTCTAAAGCCCACAGATTAACACTAAAGGCTATATCTCACTTGTTTACAAGATTGAACAAGGTAAAACATTTTAATTAGCTAGCTTTAGAGGTGCTGACAGGCAGTTTTGTTGCCTTAGAAGTAAGTCAGGCTCACTGTTTCCTCTTGTTTCCAGACCTTATGCAAAGCTACAGACTATAGCTTCATATTTACTGAGCAGATGTGAAAATGGTTTCAATCTTCTCATCCATGTCTCAGCAAGAAAGCCAGTAAACATACTTCCCAAAGTGTCAGTTCCTTTAAGCCTCAGCATTTGAAATTTTAAACTTTAACAATGGCGCCTCCATCAGGAAATCTGTACATTTTATTTTAGTGCCCCCGTCAGGCCAACTGTGCCTGTGCCTTCACTGTGCTTATGCTCCAGATAACATACAGAGAGCCAAAGTTCTTGATTTTAAATAAATAAATATTTTGTCTCTATTTATTCACGTTCACCTTATTTCATATTGTCATATTTATTTATTCATTGGACATTTTGGGTCTCCATACAGAACAACAGCTTCTGTCAGAATCAGACCAGAGATTAGATTTTAATATAAAATCTAATCTTGAATTAAACTGTCCCTCCTACTCTAGGCAGAAAAGTGTTGTACTCAGTCACTGGACCGCAATGCCACAATACATCATCCCTCCAAGAAGATCAAATCTAAACATTTTGATCTTCTTCTTCAAGCCAGCTGTAGCACCAAACTACGCTTTTCAAATTGTAAAATATTTATGTTTAACATTTCCTTAAGCACTTGAACACAACTTCAACATGCCCATTATCAGCTAAAGTTTTCTCAGTCCTACCTGCTGTCGTCCAAGATTTCACCATTTACATACAGTATCACATGTCAGATGGACAGACAGCCTGATCTCCACACATTTCAGCGTGTGGGAGACTGCTGCGCTGTGTACTGGTGGTGTGTGTCTGTGTGGAGGAGGATGTAACCGCAGCTCCACATCTCTTCACATGGAGGTGTAATTAGCAGTGCCACCACAGACAGGATTGGCTTGTTAATGGAAAACAAAAGCAGCACAGCCATTATTACAGCTGCCGCAGGGGCTTCGATTTAGCTTATCAGGAGAGGACAAAATGCTTTTATCTGCCTGAGTGTGCCACTAATATAAGGATCAAAACAAAACAAATACAGTATGAGAGCTAGTTTTCAGTATTCGAAGAGAAATGTTCTACATGTGATGGTCGATTTAATATGTTTAGCAAGTAAGAGATACACTGCACATTTAAAGTTTGTAACTGACTGATCTATTTTTATCCAAGCATCTGCTGGCTGCTTTGTTTTGTTAGAGGCCTAATCGCAGAGCTGGCAGAGCAGAGCAGGCAGGATTTGCAGAGTAGGCTACTTACGTAAGAAGACCTCCAGGGGCAGACATGGACCTTTCTGCCCGTCTGCCCTGACACTCAAAGGGATTACTGAAAGACCGCTTCCTCAGCATGGACTTCACCAGAATCTGCAGTGGACATCACAGAGTCTCAGTGAAAAGATATTTTCGTTATGCCAGTTAAGTCTCCAGACCAAAATGTGCTCTTTTAAATGTCAAGTTTGTATTTTATTATTTTTTTTAAATATGAAATCCCATTAAAAATCAGATTGATTTCAGTTTCTTTTGATTGGCTGCTCTTCATAGTTTTTAATGAAATGATATCACAGATCACAGATTGTTTATTCATGTTCCCTTCATCTATCCCGTCATATAAATATTGCAAATTTGTGACATGATGAGCAAAATTATAGTTTTTGTGCGCTCGATGAAGCACTCTGCGTCTTTCCACGTGTTTTTGCCCTGCCTGACAAGTTTCATCAGGAAAAGGGATTTTAAGGGAAACCTTTCAAGAAAAAAACTGCATCTGAGATATTTCCATGGGAATACGCAGCCAGTTTTGGGGAGTGTTGTCTTTAAGGTGTTAAATTATTAACGCGTTTGGACTTACCACAGCAGAAAGGCTGGGGATGAGTTTGATGCTGTTCTGCACCTCCTCCTCAGTGACCTCCACTGCCTTGCAGTGCTCCTCCTCTAGAGGGAGAGGATTTGTGCCATTCTCTGTCACCCACGGATGTAGCTGTGACAACACACATAAAAACACCTTCATTATGAAAAACTAGCACAGTATGCTATTTATCTGATGTAGTGATTTTTCTTTTTTGTGACCTTGATTTCAGGGATGGTGATTCTTGTTTCAGGGTTTTTATCCAACATCCCTTTAATGAGCTCCTTTAATTCATTACTAATCACTGGCCTGTGAAAAAAAGTAATAGTCAAGGCAAAGAATAGATTCACCAAACTGAATCTTCATACAGTCAGAAGCACAAACTGAACTAGCTGAGTTCCTTTGAAATTAAGAAAAAGCTTTTTATGTCTGCTAGTCTGTTAAGAATTTTGTAATATTCACATCTACTGTAACACCTTTACAAAGTCACCATGTGCCAGATGTTGTCACTTGTCCTCTGGAGAAAAACTTAACTCTTAGACTGTTTGATTTGAACCCAAACTGATATTGTTGATGCTACATCCTGTTACATAAGATGTTTACTCACGTCTCTGGAAAGTCCACAGGTTTGTTTTTGATTTTGTTGTGCAGAGACACAATGTATTCATCATAGAAAGGGCACTGGAACAGGACAAACAAAATCAAATGATGGAAATGTTCAAATTAAATGTTGGACTGGATTTTTATTCCGCATGCAGTGTGCTGTGAATGTGCTTACCTTCCCAAAGACAAAACAGTACAGTGTGACTCCCATTGCCCACACGTCTAATGCCTGGTAAACAAACAACACTAATTATCAGGGATGTGTCATTACTGAAAAGCCCTTAGTGGGCGGCTGAACAGCATTTCTTGATAATTCCTCACAATTACACAAAGTCTGATATGAGGAGTCACAGCCAAAACATACTGTATTTAATTCAGTGACTATCACCGTCTGTTCTCCAGCTGACCTGCAGAAGTAATTTTGTCTCACCTTTCCACTGAAGCTCTGCTCGTGTTCAGTCATCATCTCGGGGGCCATGAAGGCCGGTGTCCCCACCGTGCTCGACAGGAGGGCGTCTGTCCCTTCAAACTCGTTGCTCACACCAAAATCTGCTATCTTGACATGGCCGTCGTCCCCCAGCAGCAGGTTGGAGGGTTTAATGTCTCTGTGGATGATCTTGTGGTAGTGCACTGAACAGAAGATTTCAGCTCAATAGTAGCAAATTAATTTTTCATGAACTTATGACAGTACCCATGATTCATCTCAATGTTTAATTCACTTTCAGCTGGTTGAAAGTGATAGTGGTGCTGTTATTACTGTGTGATATTTATAGTTAAATCCTAACTCTAAACGTACAGTACTCAATTCCCAGGACAACGTCTCTGAAGTAAAAGCGAGCCTGCTCCTCCGTGAAAGGGTCGTCTGTAGGCACCTCCATCACCGGGCTGATCAACATGAGAGGTGGAGAACGGCAGAAAAGTAATTAAATATTTATACTGTGTCTCATGGTAGTATTACCAACTCTTCATATGTCCAGCCAATCTCCACTTGGACTTTTAACAAAATACACAAATTCACAAAAACATACCCTTTTGTCATCAATTCGAAGGCTTGAGGATAAATAATGAGATTTTAATGACTTCTTTCCTTTGTACTGATACTATACATTAGGCTCAAAATTCAGTAACTGCAAAATGGATGAATGAGTCCATACCCATATGAAGTCCATCATCGTCAGGGTCATCAAGCACCTGCAAGACATGTTGATTCAGGGGTCTCACATTCTGCCCTATTTTACATAAATCCAGCGATTTATTTGTAAAATAGGAATAATAAGAAAAGATAAAGATATAAGAGAAACCACCTGCTTTTTTTTCTCTGCAGGAACTTTAATTCATTTTATTTTCACGTCTCTCTGGTTGTATTCTCCTGCTTCTGCTGCACAGATTTCTCATGGAAATCATTTAAATTAAACATGTTAGATAAACATGTAGGGCATCTTACTGACCTCCACTAGTTTAACAACATTATGATGGTCCAGTTTCTTCAGGATGGCGATCTCCTTGTACACTCTTTCCAGAGGCAACATGGCTTTAGGGAACAGATCCTGCTGCTGCGAGTTTGATCCTTGAGGAGGCATGCGGCCTGAAAGTAGAACACAAAAACACACAGTATCACCGGAGCAACCCTAACCCATTAGACTTTTAAAATGGCTCTTAGAGATGGAGATTTCCACTCACGCAAAAATCCACACTGCCTCATCAGCTTCTTCTTTGAAACAACTTTCATTGCCTGGATAAATACGATAAAGCAAATAACGGTTGGATCAATTCACATGGAAATATTTTGGCCATAAATTCACAATTTATGAGCTTCAACTTACATAGTACTCTTCAGAATCTTCATTATAAGCTAACTTCACCACTCCATATGAACCCTGGGGAGTACAAACAATAAATGTGAGTAACTTGATTAAAATCTAAGATCATCAGCTTTGTGTCATCTGGATTTTTACATGTTTATTAATCACCTTTCCGATCTCTTTCTTCAGCTTATACTGGTTGAGCTGGACACAGTCCTACAGAAATTGAAGGGAGAATTCAATCAGTGAAACATCTTATGGGCAACATGTTGAATCATGCTTCTGTCAGATCAGGAGTCCTCACATCAGCATCTGTGATGGAAACACGTTTGGTCTCAATGGTGGGCTGTCGCGCCATGCGGCTCCCTCTCTCCTGCAGAGACAATTTTCTGTCCGAGAGTCGAGCTCTGTGAGAACTGGTGGTCCTCAGAGCACCAGACCTGGAGCCGCTGGGCGGGGTCATACGGTTGGCGGTCACATTCATGGCCGCCACCAAGTCGGCCAGCTCGCCGTGGTGCTCCGAGTCCAGCTCTGCCCTGCAGGCAGTGTCTGCGCTCATGGTGGTTTGCTGTTGTTCAATCACAGCTGAACGCTCCAGAGGTGGCTTGGTAGAAGTACCAGAGGATGCATCACTGCCCTGTAAGGTGTGGAAGCAGAAATGTAAATACATGAACTCACACACTATCTTTCAAGCAAGTTTCTGCTGTGCAAGCACATCTCCAAACAGTACTGGAGGAGTTAAAATCACTGGCTGGCTGGAATATGGGGAATCTGTTTACAGGTTTTGGGGAATACAACTGAATAAGTGAAAGTTTTATAAAGCCTTTTGTGGCTCCACTAGAGGCTGCAGGATGTTTGATAAACTGCCTCAAGTGATGTTGCTTAAATCAGCAACAGATGGGGCGGAGGACGAGAAGTTTGAAACAAGAAATTTCCTACTGAACTGTCGCAGTGAGAGTTGCACTGTGGGTAATGTATGTGCCAAGTGTTAACAAGGAAACCCTGTTAATCCCTCATTTTCAGTTCTGTTAATGGTCTGAGCATCTAAACATAAGGCAAAATGTATGATTTTGGACTATAAATACAACATTGACTTGAGTTTAAATTTAAAATTTGTACTTGATAGTAATAGAACTCACTTATATACTGTTTTGTTTTATTCAGTGTCTTGGCTACTAAACTGCAAATAGCTTCAAAACTGTTTGTTGTTTTGTCCTGAATTCTTTAACAGATGGCACAAGTCTCAGATAATAATTCAGGTGAAAAGAAATAAAAACAAAGACACAAGAAATCTCATCCTCTGACAACAGCCTGTCTGCAGATGACAGCCAGCTCCTTATGAGCACGACTCACTGTTGCCTAAAATACAGTACGGAGAACTGAAAAGCTTCTTATGTAACAAAGTAGAAAGCTTCAACAGGCAAGTAAACTCACAATACTTACACAATACACAACACTGACACAGTGTATACACATATTTTAAAAAAAGCCTCAAGAATATGTAAAGGTATAAAAATGGTAAATTAAAAATGATAAACAGCAGCAAGAGCCTGCTATTTACCTGAATCCCCTGTAACATATCACACAAACAAAATACTGTGCAAGATAAAATGTGAGGTAAATTGTTGACTGTACTTACAAAGTGGAGGTGTCCTGTGTTGAGGGCAATTGTAGTTAATCTGCATGTTGTCTTGCTGCTCTCAGGAGGGGAAACTCCTTTATGTCTCAGTGCAGGACTTTCACCGACGTGCAGGGAGGGACCTCAGCAGCGCTCGTCTTAAGGATTAACTGAGGCTACATATAGCCAGACAGGCAGAGTTATTCTGAGGGAGGCCGGCAGCCATCACCTGCATAGTAGGCTGTGTTGACTCCAGCAGGCTCCACCCAGGTCCACGCAGGACAAACACTCACAGGACAGAGCAGGACATTAGGAGACACACGTGGGCACAAAGCCAGGGTCATAAATCTAGGAGAGTCTGTCAACAAGTTGTCAACAACACACTTTAGTTTTACTGTAAACAGAAAAATGTATGTTTTATGAAATGCACATACCATTGTTCTTTCCTTTTCATTTAAAGACAATAGTGTACTTTTGAATATACAAGCAATAATAATAATTGGTACACTATAAGTATTGTTACATTTTTCATTATGCAAGGCTGACATGTTTATCTACAGACTTTTCATCCCTTGTTTCATATTCACATATCTGCATTGTTATTTAAAACACTTTTTTCCCTCACTATTTGTGGCTTGTTTAACAGTTCCATTACCTGTGTCCTCGGTTGACTTAAAGGTTTAAAGCAAAGCCTAGCTATGACCTTATCTGTGACTGAAACTTGAAATGAATCACTTCATCGATCCATTTAAGAGAAAATTACATTATATCATAATTTATTTTTAGACAGCAAAGGTGTGGGTACAGCAGACATCACTACAATCCAAGGAGGTTTTCAGATTATTTTGGAATTCTGAGAATGTACATACTAGTTATAAAGCCTATAGTACAACAAAATACATAAGCAAACATACATGACAAAACTAAAGTTTGTAAAGGAGAAATTATACAACACAAGGCCAACAAGAGGTCAGGGGGCCCCTGGGCTGCAGCCTCTGTAGAAGTGACAGTTAAGAAACATACTGAAAATATGAAACCTAAGAGACAAGGCCATACATTGTGCTCTCCAGAAGGATAATAGCGAGTTATCCGACAGTCCATGAATGCACCAGCAGCAGCTCACCTTGTGTCCCAGCAGGATGCATCAGGTACCAAACTTTGATGAGCCGGGGAGCACCCAGAGCGGAGGGTCATCATGTCTCTGTCGATGCAGGTTTTTCACTTTGGAGTTTTTAGGACCAATGAGCTGCGAGAGCTCCTGGAAGATGAAGACAAAATAAATAACATCATCATGCGTAGTGAGAAGGTGAGTATTTGACAGCATTAATTCTTGTGTAGCCTAATATATGGAGGTACACACTGACTGGCCACTTTATTAGGTACACCCTGCCAGTACCTAATAAAGGTACTAGCAAGGTGCCTTCAGAACTGCCTTAATTCTTCATGGCATAGATTAACACACAAACTTTTTTGCAGGCTTTGTTTTAAATTACAACAAATTTAGGAGGGTTAAACTCTGTGGTCATTTCCAGTTTCGGGGACTACAGAGGGCTGCAGAGAAGATGCTGGTTTCAAATCAAAGACTGGCAAAAGTAAATCTTTCTCAAAAAACAAAATTTAGAGATGCTAAGTTGCTACTTGCAATGAAATACAAGGAACTGGAAAAACTTAGAAGCATCATTCAGGCCAAACAAGAACTACTTGGTGAGTTTTTTCAAATACATACTGATATATTGTGTCCTACTTGTCTTGATAATTTTGTTTAATTAAAATCCTGAAAAAATGTTTTTTTCACCCCCATTTGTAGCAGAAAAATACAGCATTCATTATGCACAGTTGTGTCTCCTGAAAAAGGTAAATCATGCAGAGGAGGACTGTGAGGTAAGGATGCACTTTTTTAAATCTCTATTGTCAGAACACTGGTCTGTGATGTATTTTCTTTAATATTTAGTGTTACAGAACAGCATATATTCAGTTACCTTATGAATAATTTGTCAATACACAGTAGATTATGAGATGGTGTTTAACAAATGATCCCAAAGACTGTTTTTTTGTAATACATCAAGAAGATCTGCAGCTAATAACATCAGTGGTCCTATTAGAAAGGTCATTGTGCAAACTAATATGTCCCTTCATTTACCATATAAAATTGACGTAACCTGGCTGTTTTCAGGTACTACATATAGTTTTACACTCTCTGGCAAAGCAGTGAAAAACTACCACCCCTCTTATGAAAAAGGCTTGGAGGACAGAAAACAGAAATGCACAGGTGACAGGAGAGTTAAGCAGATAAATAAAACATGACTAGATTAGATTTTCAAATTTCAACTTTTCAACTTAAGAAAGCCGATCACATCAGACTTTCAGAAGCAAAGGAGAGGTCTGACCTGATGTTGGGAAGTAATGAAATATTTCTCCTTACAGCTGCTTTTTCAGAGGTTTACAGAGGGGAAAACGCCACTGGCAAATTTCTTGGATTCTTTTCTCAGCTCACGGAAACTCCACCACATCAGGTTGATCCTGGTGAAGAAACTGCAGGAAATCATTCGACACAGAGAGAAAACACGACAAAGACACAGTGAGATTCACCCTGAAGCTCAGGATTTCTCAGTGGGTTTACCTGAGCAGATCCATAATCCCTGCCACCCCATCTACAGTCTAACTACAGCTCTTGTCTTACCGTCCTGCTGCCACCCTCCATTCCTGCCCTTTGGTGACCATGGAAACACTGCCCAATATCTAGCACATTTACCCTTTTGTTTTGATTACGATAAGTGTCTTCGTCCAGGAGTGTGTGGACGAGGCCCCAAATGGCCAACAACACCTGTCCGTCTTCAGCCACTGAAGGTGCAGCGAAGGAGGCATCAACAGGCGCCACAGTGAAGCCTAATCCAGCCTCAGTAAGCAAGTTTTGTTTAACAAAGTTTCAAAGATTGGCAGTATCTCAAGAAAAAGTTCACCCCGTGACTGTCATATATTATTATTATCAATCAGAAGTTCAAAACCACTCCAGGAACAAGTCTAGAAATGCTGGAACTTTTAAAACTCGCCTTGTTTTATTGGGGCTATCATTAACTGTAAGACTGTGGCAGCAGCACCGATCAAATCTCAACGCCAGTGGTAGGCAAAGGGCCAGATCTAGTCCTCCGAGAAAACTATTTTGCCACTTGGTGAAAGCTGAAAATTTCAGTTTAGTAGCACTCAAAACTTATATTGTTTTTAATTTATTTACAGTAAATATTAATATAAATACAACATATACATAAAACCACATAGACTGGACCTTGTGAAATACTCTGCGCAGATCATATGTTTAGCCGAGGTTTGTCCCTGAGAGAACTGGTTCTGCCTGATGACTGCAGCAACTGACAGTTACACGGATTGTAAACGGCTGAGTGCACAAACAGAAAACATGTGCACGATCATGTCTGGTGAGAACATATTTGTGTTTCCTTGTGTTAGAAAAAATTCTGAACAGAACACCATTGGTTCAGTGAACCTGAACTGTTCACAGACACTTGATATCTTTGATCATCAGTGTGGGGAGACTCCTGCCAAGGTCAGCAAAGGACCATAAAACTCACCATTAACACTGTTCATCCTTATATTTACTGGTACATCGTTCAACAAAAGTCAGATGGTAAACTTTCAAAACCCATCATTTGTTCAGTATCATTGAATTTTCCCTCCACATAGACTCACCTGGGCACTCATGAAGGTTAGCCAGAGTGCCATATGGCCCAGAAAAACTTTCCAAACAATTCAACCATGGACAAACCTCACTGGTACGACAGGAGATAATTAGCAAGGTGGAATGTGTTCAAAAGCTTTTGTTACACCACAGACTTAAGTTACATCTTTGTCAGCAGCCTCTTTTGTCCCACAAGACTCAAATTGGGCAATTTTCTTGTCTGTCAGCTGATTGTTTTGTGCCTCTCACCTCATTCACCTCCATGTCTTTGCATTGGCTATTTTTGCACAGAAACAGGTGGAGACCTTTTTTAATGAGTTGGTATACACACTATTTAATGATGCTAAGTTATTAAAATGCTACAACAAAGCTATTCTGACAAAAGACCATGTCCTAAAAATGTGGCCACACATATTGGGCCGTATTCTTGATGTAAACACAGCTGCTACAAAAATTTAGCCTGAATGTTGTTGG
Organism: Toxotes jaculatrix; assembly: GCF_017976425.1. Lineage (NCBI taxonomy): Eukaryota > Metazoa > Chordata > Actinopteri > Toxotidae > Toxotes > Toxotes jaculatrix. The sequence goes on from NC_054402.1 coordinate 5,548,583, forward strand.
CTGTCATCTCACAGTTATTTTATCTTCGCACTGGTCCCCTGAAAGGTTTCGTGTAAAGGGGATTATACGGTAGAGTATCTATGACAGTATTTGATAGTAGAGCAGGTATGGAGTGATGCTTAGTGGGGTTCATTGTTTACAAATGTGGGTCAGTGTTTGGTTGGTTGGTCAAACAGACAAAACCATTAATGGATATATTTGAATTATTCCATTCATACTTTATTTAATTTGTGAAATGTGTCTTGTGGGTGTGCTTCCAGCATCCTGCTTTAATTGTATGATACACCTAGACAAATACTATAATAATAAAGACTCATACTATAATAATACATATATATCATGTATTATTCATTATTCATAGAAACTTTGGAGTTAAAATTATTATTTTCATAAAAAAAACAAACTAAAATTTACTTTGGCAGACTGCATAGCCTTGGCTCATTCATAATAGAGATGAAACACTGTCAGTTAGTCGCTTGACATTATGATGACATGATACGCATTGTTCACAATCAAATAATGCCAAAAGACTAAGTGATTAACTGTAAAAATATTTTGCAGATAAATCTCATGAAAAGAACCATTTGCTGCAAACCTAATTCATAAATAGAAATATGAAAGAATGAATTTCACCTGAAACCACACATTAGTAGATACAAAATCCCAACCGAGACAATGACTGACAGGAGGAAGCCCTGCATCCCCATCCACACCAGATTATACTCAGTAAACAGGCCTTTTTTACAGCAGGCGTTTTGACTCGTCACAGTAGGAAAAACACTGGAGATGAAAAAAAAAAAAATACAACAACAATGCATCCTCCAGCAGCTGCAGGATGCAAATGTCTGTTTGTTCTCCAGTGAGTTCAGCCTGACTCTAAAATCGGGCTGGGGCAACCGTTTTAGGGCTTATATCAAGCTGAATCAGTGCAGTGTAAGCCAGCATGAGCAATATCAGGACCCTGAAACTGAAGTAGCTAAATTAAATTCAACCATCATTAATTTTATTATTTACTCCTGTGCTTTTCCTATGGTGACATATAAAAAAGTATTCTGTGAAAAGGCCTGTTAACAACATTAGAAAACATGTACAAGATTGTGCGCAAGTCAGCGAAACTTCAACATGACTCATCCTTGCTGTTTCTCTTCCGAGTACAGCCTCTTTAATAAGCTGCACAGTTTTATCCCTGAGGGAGGACAGGTCTGGACCAGACTGTCTCTCTTGATGATGTCTTGCTTCATACAGGCAGTCCTGGCTTTGCCACAACAGTTGCACTACTTCACTGCCAAACCAGCTGTCAGACGGGCTAGAACGTAGACTCTGCTGAACCGCTAGGCTGCTGAAACCTTTTCACAGCTCTCTTAATCTGCTCATAGCTCACAAACATCACAATGTTCCAGGAACCCAGACGAAGAAACGAGGGCATAAATCTAAAAATAAATAAATAAATAAATCAGGTGAATTAAGAAAAATGGAAATTTTCATTTATTTTTTGTTTGTTAAACAAACTTTTGCACTATGGATTCTGACATGTGGTAGTACATACCCCTTATAGAAAGCTGTGGGTCCCTCTTTAATGAGCATGGTTAAGGCACAGTTAATAGCCCCGCTGTACTGCCCGGGCACTGAGTTCATGAAGCGTGTTTTTACCACATCAACTGGAGATGCTACGATTGTGGTGCAGAAACCTGCTGCGAAGGCTGATGTGAAGTGACACGGCATGTTGTCTGTGGAAATCAAAATAGATGGTGTAGAATACATTTGCACTGTAACTTCACCCTAATTTTTATTTGCTATTGTGTTATTATATTTTATCTTATTTTTGTTCTATTTTATTTTTTAAATGTCTTTTTTTTTTTTTTTACTGCCTTGTGTTTTTCTTAAGGCCTTTTTTGTCTTATGTAAAACACTCTGAACTGTACAAAGAAACAATGAGGCGAAACGAGGCATCTGCAATGTTGAGGATTTCACCTGAGGCGACTCAACTCACCTGTCATCAGGTTGTACTTCAGAATGAGCTCTTTAATGATGTCATAGGTCACCAGCTCGGAGCAGTTTACGATGGCGTTACGAGTTATATTTGGCAGACAACCTGAAGCAAACAGTTCAACATTTTAAACAACAAAATTCAACCTGGACAAACTTAACAGGAAAGTCCACCAATTTGCACAAGTTCCTATAATGTTCAGATTCAGATGGACGGTTTTACTGTCAAAACCTGGAGCCTACTTTACCCGCAGTGTAACTCTAACAGCCAGCAGTTTGGTTCAGATTCAGATGTCTATAACTTAGATAGTAAAAATCACTACAGTGTTGCTCACCATTTAGATAATACCACTGTGTAATTACAAAGTTGTATCTTTATTCCCCCAGTTTACCTTTCCAGAGCCCTTTAACGCCTTCATCCCTGGCAATGGTCTTGTAGGCATCAATGGTGCTGCTGTATCTCTTCACAGAGCCATTCTCAGGAAGGCGGACCTGAGCTTGGAACCTGACTTTGACCACATCAGTGGGCTGAGCGAAGGCCACCGCCATCGCCCCTGTGGTGCAGCCTGCCAGCAGCCGAGTCCCGATTCCTACATCTGTCATACAAGGAGATTGTATTAGACATTAATTTTGAAAAATCCAGCAATCAATGGTGAAAGACTGCAGCAGGACAGAAGAGCATTGTTTACTTTGAGGACACAGACACTACAAAGCTTCAGGCAGAGCACTCTGCTTTAACATTCCAACTGGTTTAAACTGGTTTGTTATCTGCAGACGTGCAGAATGAAAAGGCGAAAGTCATTTTAAAACATTGTTAAAAGTTAATAATGCTGGTCTGGCCGAGGCAGATGGCTGCACACCCAGAGCCCAGCTCTGCTCAAGGTTTTTTCCCGGTAAAAGGAGAGTTTTTCCTCGCTGGAGTCAAGAGGGTCTTGCTCATCGGAAATGTTGGGTCTCTGTAAATAATATTATAAGGAGTATGGTCTAAACCTGCTGCATAAGAAAAGTCCTCTGTCACAATTTCTGGTACGATTTGGCACTATATAAATAATATTGATTTGACTTGACTTGTTGAAATGATGGAGGTGAACCAGGAAAGGCCTCCAGCATAAACACAGATGAGTTCCTTCATAGAGGAATCTGCCCTGTGTCCTATATCCCGCAGCTGTTTTCTGCAAAACGAGTTTGTACCACATAGCTCTTTCTGTTTTAAACACAAATGTCAGGCTTTTTATGCATCTATATAGTCAGCTATAGTCTGTAAATAGTTATTTGATTGGCCTTTTTTTTCCTACAGTGTGGGCAATATTTTCTTACATTTGGGGGGCAGTGTTTGAACAGTATCAGTCTCCTTCACTGAGCTCAGTATAAATCGACCTGACTGGATGTCGTTGGAGCAGACAAAGATATAGGTATATTTTAAAAGTATATTTATTTTTATGAGTATTGTTATACTGTAATGACATACTTTCTGATCCCCTGCTGTAGACCTGCTTCGTAGTGTCGTAAAGGCCGATGCGGACTGAGGCGAAGCTCATCTGTCTCTGCAGCCCCGCCACCAGTCCACTGTATAGACTCCTCGGGCCCTCAGTTTTCACCATGGTAAAGAGGGTGCCAAACACACCTCTGTATCTTGTGCTTTGGCCTTCCAGCAATGGTTTAGATTCACCTTGAATCTGGAGCAAACATAAAATGAACAACAAAATCTGTTAAAGAGTTACATTCCTCAACCCAGGCTGTTTTTCAGCTGTCTGCTGGGAGAATTATGGCTTCTACAATCAAATCATATACTGTATAATAGACTGCATTTACTATTTCAGTTTTTATTAGTGTCCTCTAAGTTTACACGCCTGTTATAAGTTTCCTTTTCATTGATTGTTAAGTGTCACATCCTTGATTTGACACGTAGCAAAAGGTTGTGTACAGATATTCTCACACCAGGGCTGTAAATACCACTGATAACACTGAGGGCATCTTGTTTCTAGGAATTTGAGGGGTAATAACAACCTGAGGAGGTGTTTACATTCTATAAAAACACAAGACATAAACATGGAGAGTTTTTAAAATGCTTATTCTGGTACATAGAGCCATAGATTTGGCTTTTTAGGTCACAAAATAAAGGAAAGTAAAGGGTTTCAGTGATTTGTTTTTTTTTTCTTTGCAGAGAATTAGATCCTGGCACTGTTTTAAGTGCTTTGACAGAATCTAGAGTATCATGCAAATGAATACCTAAATTAGATTTGTGTCTAAAATGATTTGGAGTGGTTGGAGGATTGATAACCTGACAATAAGGAGCGTACCCTCACCTGCAGTCTGACTTTGGCTGTGTCCAGGGGGAAAGTGACCAGGTCGGCCACACAGCCAGCTGCTCCAGCTGAAAACACCTTGGCAGCGGCTGTAAGGGACAGATCAGCGGACCCTCCACCAACCATGATCAACGCTTGAGCTCAGAGGATCCACAACAAGTCTTACTCAGAAAAACACAAAGCGCAGCGAGTCCATAAAAATTTAGACAAAGCAGCTTCTGTTCTCATTGAAGCATTATATCCTACAACATTTATATTTGCATAACCGAGTCATATGCCGGGAGTTTAAGCCCGGGATCAGATCCAGGTGGGCTAACTACTGCTACCAACTTCAGGTTTCAGGTAATGAAAAGTTTGTCTTTTGAAAACTGAGTCCTCTTCTTTCGCCATTAGTCATAAAAACGCTCCAAACTACCATGCCACTTTAAAAGGTTGAATTTAAAGAAAGAAAGAAAAAATAGACTACAAGATCCGGCTTCCACCGATAACACAAACACCTGACCGCAGCATAAGCGACTTCAGCCTCCTCTGCGCGGTTATTGACTCTGTCTTTAAACGGTGTTGACTGCTGTTGCACCGCCCCGCACGAAAACCAAACACACGACATGCAAATGGGTGGCTCCACAGCTCTGGGATGCCAAAGGCTCCTAAACTACCAGCAGGAATGTTTTCTGGCTCATGATTCACCTTGTTTTGAAGCCACAGCACAACAACAGCCAGCAACAGTGTCATCAGGCACCAGGCACATTAACAAACACCCTGGTGTCTTGTTTGCGGTTTAGACTGGTTACTATGCTGCGCTGATGTTCAAGGCGCTTGTTCTGTGAATAAAAATTAAAATGAAGTACAAAAAAAAAAAAAAAAAAAAAAAAGAAAAAAGAAAAAGAAAGAGAGAGAGGGAGAAAAGAAAAATCAGGTTATTTTGGACAAATTTTCTGTAGCAGTGCATTTACTTATATAATTCTGCGACCATATTTATACACATTTTACTTGTCATCTTGTCATAGTTACAAAGCTTTGTCTCAGTCTCCAACTTGAGCTCAAAGACTACATCTTTGCTGTTCCATTGAAAAATACAGCCTTTACTAATTAAACATTTTTAAGAGTACTATTTGTATTGTTCAGGAATGCACCTGCAACACCCTAAATACCTGCAGCTCATTCTACCACCAAATCCAGTTACTAAGCTCTTTGTACAACAGGACAGCACAACAAATTCCACACACAAGCTGTTAACACACTCATGTTTCAACATGAAAGTTTTGTTTGAAATGACTTGACCTCAGATGTCAGTGTCCTGTATGTCTGAGCTTCCAGACAAAAGCGTGGATCAGCCAAATGAAGCACAGGTTCAGACATTCAGGACATAAAGTAAATCTGAACACTACCTGAGGCATGTTCCAGGAAACAGTGTTTAAAACTGTTCATATTTATTTATAAAAATACAAATATTACATTTAATTTACATGATATTTTCACAGTCTGAAACAACTGAGTAGAAAACAGGTTTTTATCAAACAACACCACCACATACTAATGATTTTCATCAAAGCGAGCTGCAAAGATTTTTGCTATTCTCTCAGTCTCTTTCTTCAAGGATGATGGCGACATGTTGGGACGCCGTGGAGGACCTCTGCGATGAGGAAAGCACTGAACTGGAGAGATCTGTCCCTGGAAAGTTGAAAACAGAAAAAAAAGAAAATGAAGAGTAAGCGTTGCAGCAAACAGAAATATGAGCCTAAGAATACTACTTTCTAATGTACTTAACATAGAGAACTTGAGATAAATAAATGAATAACGGATGTACCGAATAACAAACTTACAAGGTGTGACTCAAAACAAACAACCACACTAATCATTCAAAGAATAATAACACATGCAAGAGGCACTACTCAAACATTCACACACAAAACTTTCTTTAGGTATCATTCATGTTAATGGGCAGATTGTCAAACAGGCTCGTCAGGTGTGTCCGTTTGTAGTACATGGTGTACAGGCTGCAGCTCATTAACAAGTAACTAGCTCGAACGGACTCATTAAAAGGCCATTCCCACCTCACCTCCCACCTCAAAGTGCAACACCTAGCTAGTGGAGCTCGCTCCACATCCTCCTCGAAACAGGATCCATAATTAACACTTGCATGACGCAGAAATAACTTTCTATCTCTACAGCTGACTGGGAGTCACCCGGCTGACCTGTCTGACGCACACATTACAGACGCCTGTGGGCAAAGACTGTGTGCATATGATACTGTGCTTTTTTTACTTAAGCAGAATGTGGACAAGCCACAAATGATGGATTTTGATACCATAAAGTTTCCTTTTCTGTGCTAAAGTGTAAGATGAGTGAACTGTAATAGTGTAATAATAAAAAATGTAAGGATGCAGAAATTTAAATGAATGTTTAAGAAAACTAGAGCTACACTTATTGATCAATTAGTCATTTCAGTCATCACAAACATCCTCAGGTTTCAGAGACAGCTGAAGATATATTTTACCAAAAAAAGAAAAGTGCTTACTGCTACTGTTTTTTGTTTTTTAACCAGTTTTTAAAATTTACTGTCACAAATGGATTTTCTTCATAAGTCAGATTATATAACACTGAGTGGACCTCAACCTGTTAATGCTGTACAAATGAGAGTTAAATTACAGTGAACTTAAGTTGGTACACACTGTCACTATTCTTGACTGGCCTCTCTGGTCAGAATGCATCGTATGAAATGTGATTTATTAATAACAATGATTTTGCAAAGCAGTTGGGCAACATGTTAACTGACAACAAATTTGTCAATTTGTCTGAGAAATAAGTGTAAGTAAAGTTCTTCAAACAGAAATGCATAAAATTTATTTGTTATTTAAGTTAGAGTTAATACCAAGATGTTTAGATATGTAGTGAGAGAGGAGTGAAAAGTCAAAGGGGTGGAGAGAAACAGAGAGCGAGTGTGAATGCCAGAAGTAGAGCTGGTGACAAATACTCACGTGGTCACTGGACAACTGGGAGAAGGAAGGAGCTAACTGTATGGCTCTCATAGATTCCTCCAGTTGGTGAGAAGGGAGGAAGAAATTAGGTACTGAGCTTAATGTAAAAAAGTTAAAGAGAAAAACATATATTGAAAGCATGAAGGTAAAGGATTCATGAGAAGAAACTGGTAAAAGCAAAAAAGCTTTGCCTCATATTCTGTCTGACCCCACAGTTACACTGTATAGTTTCAGAATACAGTGCAGTGGAAAAGTGTTAGGCACTTTAGATGTTTAGATTCTTTTCCATCACACGGTACCATCAGTGAAGTGTCTAATCGGTCCTAAATTCAAAGAACCTACCTGCCAGGTACCTTGAAAAGCTGTGCACAAGAGTAGAAAAGAGAAGTGGTGTTTCTGTTATTTAGCCTCATTGATATAAATGAGGTTTACAAAACACAATTCAGCAGCACCACAAACTCCATTTTAACCCAAGACTGGGACGCCCAAGGGATAATTCACACACTGAACTATTTCTGTTGCGAAACTTTGATCTGGCCTCACCTTCTAAAACAAATTACAGCAAAAGCAACAGTAATGTGAGGGGCAGAAAGACACCGATCAAGGATACGGTTGGACCTGTGAATCTTGATTGTCCAGGGAAGCATCAGGGGTATCTGAGGTGTGCTGTATGGTGGCGGATGGACCTATGCCACCTGACCCCTCGTTGGGGCTGTGGGGAATCTTTGCTTGTCTCTCATCTAAAGTTGGCAGTGTCCTTTCATCATCTCCCTCTGTGTCTGAAGCGTCTCCTGCTGATCCATTACAACTGTCACTTTCTTCTAGTCTTGGACATTGATGTTTGTCACTTGAGTCATGGGTTTCCAGATTTATCATCTGCCTCTTCTCATCCTCGTCTTGGCCCAGGCCCGGCTCCTCGGGTGCCTCCAAGCTCTCCAAAGACACCATGTCGGGCTCTGACAGGATGCTGGTCCAAGGACTGGTTTTGTCTGTTAAAGAGGTGACCTCATTTAGATGCCTTGGCTTTACCACAACCTCATCGTATTCTTCATCTTCCCCTTCTTCATCATTAGCTTCCTCGTTCCATCTGCCGTCCGTCCCATCTTCATCTTCATCAGTTCTTTCTCCGTTTTCATCCTCGGACACAATAACTTTGTAGCTTTGTCTATTCTTCTCTTCGTCACCCTCAGAGTCCGTATGGTCTTGGGACATCTTTGAAAGAGGTGACGGCAGAGGAGAAATATCTTCTTGGGAAGAATTCAAAGCTCTGCGTAGACTGGAGATACTCTCAGGGATAGTTTGAGGGTTGTCATCTCCAACAGGGGAAGTTGTTGAACTGCTCTGGGGGTTGGAGGGAATCACTTCCAGGTGGTGTCGTCCTCGTAGACCTGTGTGAGTAGAACAGTGAAGACTTATATCAGGCCTTTGTTTTTTTATTTTATAATCTTTGTCAGTTATAATGTCAGTAAAAACTGTGTTTTTCTCTTCCAGCATTCAAGCTTATACTTCTTATGAACTTTTTTCCTGTTCTAAATGCAGGTAATATCTGAAACCAGTTATTGAGGTTATCATAAACCAATTTTTGTCTGTGTCCAAAATTCTCATGACAGTAAAAAGTGGAAAATGCCCGTTACAATTTTCCACAGACCAAGGTGATATCTTAAATTTTTTTTTTTTTGGTCAGATCCACAGTCCAAAATTCAAAGATGTTCAGTTTACTATCATGTGACAAAGAAAAACATCAACATATGTTGTTTACTTAAAAAAATAACTAGAATAATCATGCACTATTAGAGTGACACCACTGCAGCAGTGACTTTATTCCATTAGCTGACATTTCAGCACCTACGTCAGAAGACTGAAGAAGTTAGTGATACCTCCTTTTATGGCAGGAGTGTTCAAACTACACAGTAGACTGTGTCCACAATGAACTCTGGGTCAACTGCCAAGGCTGAGTATATTAGAACAAGTTTTACCTGCCAAGAATGATCCTTACATGGTAAAATGATTAATGGCAAATGAAAACACATATACCATCCATGATACCAATTTTAAATGCTCAAACGTTGTATTCATTATAGACTAGTGATGTAAAAATGTTTTTTCATTTGACATTTTCTGGCTGGTAATTCCCCTCACCACTAATGATATTGTTGACTTCTCCAACTAACTGGTTGGACTTGAGAAGAAGCTGACTTGTGTCTGTCTCTGACTCCCTCTGTTCCTGGTGCTCAGGGTGACAGTCATGCTCAGTCACAGACGAGAAGGTGGGAGTGGAAAGTTTACGAGTGAAATATCTCTGGATGTTGTCGAGCTCGCTCAGTTTTTTCCTGTTAAAAAACAAATAGTCAAAGCTCAGATAAAAATAAAAATGCAAATAATCTACAAAGCAGCGACGTCCGTCCGTCTGTCTGAGGACTGATACCTGAGTGCTGAAAACAGGAGTGAGCTGGAGGGATTGATGTCACCTGCACCGCTGCTGCAGACAGAGTGAGCTGCTGTTTGTTCCTGCAGACCCTGATGGTAAAGACGTACTTTGTCCATGTGCTCAAAATGACGGTCACTGTCATTGGACCTGAGCAGCAGTAAAGAAAACAAATAAATAAAGCGGTGGACAGCATGTGCGGATGCATTTTTAAATGACCGTTGAATTGAAAAGTGACCTTTGAGAGAACAGCTTGTCCGTGTGGTCAGGTGACGAGATCTTCTGCTCGGGGTAGCGGCTGATGTGAGAGGGGAAGCTACTATAGGTGGCTGTGGTACGATAGCTGAGAGGAAGGGCCTGAAATAAAGCCTGTTAATCAAACACATTCATCATTACTAATCTTTAATAATCAGACACTTTTTTGTGATAAGTTTTTTTTTTCCTGAAGGGTTTTCTGTTATGTGTGAATAATTCCTCTCACCGACGAGTTTTTGGCAGCTTCTTCATTCACAGTTTTTCTCTGTCCTCTGAGGTCGTGGACCCCCTTTAGCGGAGTGATGGACACTTTGAGTTGGCCATGACACTGACCACTGAAGTCTGTGATGTTGTACCAACCACACACTGACTGGAAACCACAGAGTAAAGGGGACAGGTCTACAGAGGCAAAGCCAAGCACCCTTTCCATTTCTATGGAAGCAAAACAACCCAAGAGTGAATTAACATATCAAACAGATCAATGTCACATTAATGAGAAATAAAAACTTCCCCCTGTACCTCCTTTGTGCCAGACTTTGAACACGAGAGATTGTTCTGGATCAACCAGTAGCTGCTTTGAAAGCCTGGAAATTTGAAATAAAACATCAGACCGATATTGTTTTAGTATAATCACCATACCTTCAACAATTTAAGTTGATGTGTGTTATATAACTCGACCTGCACTCGTGCTGATGGTCCCACACGGGGGAGTCAGTGTTGGCTATGACAGTTGTGGACACTGGTTCGGCAGAGTCAGCAGTGACATATGAAACACAGCAGCATGGTGTCCCTTCACTGCGCTCTGCCAGAGGACAGCCTGCCAGAGAGGGGTGTGTTTTACTTCACGTAAATAAGAAAAAGGAAAAGAAAAATGAATTGTTGTTCACAGGCTCACCTTTCAGATTCAGGTGCATGGCCCGGTCCACCGTGACAGTCACAGGGAAAGATTCATCCATGCTCATCTCTGTATGCTGCACACATGAGATATCTGGAGTGGTTCTGGAGGATTTGTTCTTATGTCTGTTTTGTGTACATTTTTTGGGGGTGGTGGGCGAGGGGGGGCGATCTGCTGTTTCCACCTCTTCTGATAAGAGTTCCTCTAGGCTGTCAGAGTCCACCTGAGTGTCAGCTCCAACAGATACCTCCCTGGGGACAGAACCTGCTGTCAGGGTGATGTGCACTCTGAGAGCTGCCCCTTGTAGATCTGCTGCAGAGCGCCTGAACAGCGGGTACACGCCTGTGAAACCACAAAACCATGACTACACAGCGAAATACAGCCTAAAGCAAATACTTACTACAGTAGTAAGCATTAGTTAAATTCTAACACAATGAAAAATTTCTTACCACTGAGAGTCAGCTTCTGTTTGTGCGTCTTTGTAAGAGAGGACAGATCGACAAATGCTGAGCCAACCAGCCGGTCTGTGTCAGTGGGTCTTCTGGTTTTTTCCTTCTTAAAGGCAACCCACACCTGCACCTCTAGCCTCTCCTCTTGTAGATACCAGATTAAAGGTTGAGTCCTCCTTAGCTCCACAGTCCTACTTCCTTCAAAACTCACAGTGGCCTGGCCGTCCCTCCCACCCTCTTCAACGGACGGGTGTTTCATATGAGAACAGAAGGCCTCCTGGTCATAAAACTTGTACCTGAAGTAGCAATAGGTGGAGCGCTGAAGCTCACTGTGCCCTGGCAGAAGCAAACAGTGGACTGGTATCCACGCTCTAGGCATCGAAAAAGTCAGAGAGAGTTTCTTCATGCTTTCTTCCCAGGCTTCATCATCATCCTGCTTTTCATAGTCACTCTGGGCCATTACCCAGCCCAAAGCCTGAGCAGCTTTAATGACTCTTTCTCTGTCCGAGTGGTGGGCAAAGTTGACGGAGATCTCTAGACCTCCGACCAAGACGTGCTGGTGCTGAGAAGAACTTGTTTCCTGAGGCATATACACTCCAAACCAGCCGGAAATACCTTTAAGTTTGGAAAAGATTAAAACAATAACTGTGTTCATCAGAAAACGAACATGGTCCAGCAGTATCTAAGAGCACAACATACCTGTTCTTTTATGGATGAGATCAGACATTGGTATTTTCACTGTGCCCAACATCACATCTTTAGGCTTGGAAACATTCACTGCTGCAGCAAAGAGCACAAAATCAATTTGAGTATTACACATAGATACTAGACACTACTGATGGATGCTACAATGACATGATTATGAATGAACTGATTATGAGATTTGCTGATGACTGATTTTCTGTCCAGCAACCAATCAACTTAAAGTCTCGGGTCTTTCTAAATAGGAACAAGAAAAATACAACTGGCTGTCAAAAATTTAAATTAAGCATTAAATAATATTATTTTCAACATTTTCATTGGTTTGTGAAAGTGCTGAATAAGGCATAATAAGTTCTCTCAAACCTCTGCGATTGTCTTTGTTCCACACAGTGAAGACAGCCGAAGCCTCTTCCAGCTGCTCAGCCAGGCTGCAGGTCTCTCCACTGCTCCTGGAAACCAGCAGATCACAGGACACCTCCGTGTGGTGGTCAAACTCGGGGCAGAAGGTCCTGGCAGCGATGCGGGTACACCTCCTCTCACTCTCAGGCAAGAAGGAGAGCTGCACTGTGACGTATGTGTTCACACCCACACCAGCAAAATAGCTGAACCTTTCATCTTGTTCTGATATTAACCTGCAACAGAAGATGCAAATAATTCCAGTTTGATGCAGTGAGATTTGTTATCTCCGTTGCTGTGCCGCTTGCTTTCAGACCAAATAACGAAGCTGAATGTTATTTCCCTTTTTAATCTCAGAGCTTTCGGATGAAACTAACACACGGTTACAGATGTGACAGTTGTGTCAGCAGAACTATAAAAAAATTAAAACCTGTACCTAATAACAGTGCTAAGGGGAGTTTTAAAAAACCAAACCAAACACAAAATACAACCGTAATGAAGCACCTTGCTGCTGCCTGCAGACCTGATGCTCTGTGCACTTGAACCACAAGGGTCACAACACGAGAGGCAGCTCCTCTACCAGTCTGTCCATTAGGCCTCACAGCCCGGTGCTTGTACTGAATGCACACATCCAGCAGGCCTGAGAAACAACACAGACCAGTCACAAAACTGAAGATGTTAAATAAGTGTGCATAAAGTATTATAATGCCTTTGCTCTGTATGTCTGTATACCTGAGGGCTGGGGTTGATGTCCTGTGGGACTATCTGTCCTGGGAATCAGGGGCAGGGAGAACATTTGGGCCTCATTACGATGTTGTCTCTGCATGGTGACCATTGCACACAGCTTGGACAGTGGAAGCAGTCCTTTGGCCACAAGCTGATCTCTGACATTTGGATAATAATATCTGCAGAGATATATTAATATTTCAAATACCCGAATATTTCAAGATTGTAAGCTATGAAATTACAATCAAAATTAAATGTGTTGGAACACTTTGAAACACAATTCAGCACTTATCAGACACACTGTCCCTTGGAAAGAGAAATTTCAGGGTAAATGTCAGAGTTATAATCAACATTTTTGTTATAGATACAGAAGGAAATTTTATTAAGATGGATAAGAAAGTAACAACCACAAACCTGCACCACACTTCAAACTGGATGCCTCCTCCACTGCTGAGGCCTTGACTTGCAAGAGAGCTGAGCAGCAACCTTTGGACAGGCACTCCTTCAGGAGCCAGAAGCACATGAGTCTCAGTGTGGCCAAACGCCGGGTCAGGCACACAGAGAGTGGTGGTGGTACGAAACGGCTTCAGGTTCACAGCTGTTGGAGATGAGATAAAGGTTAGAGAAATGCCAAGAACAGAAAGACTTCTCAGGTGATGACTTATCAAGATTTTGTAAACTAAAACGGCCTTACTACTCTCTATGAGGTTTTGATCCACTGTTGCAGCAGGGTCAACATCCTGACATGGAAAACTGTACTGGATGTAACAGTCAGCTTCACCCCAAACTGTGGACTGCAGAGGTGTCAGCCCGCTGACCTTCTCCACTCTTATCACAAACAGATGTTCTCTCATAGCTTCCTCTTGAGCTGCCATCCCCTGAGGAAGAAACAGTATTAAAGGGGGTGAAAGGGACTTGTTATTATGTTTATCATCTTGTCAGCACAGTCAGTGCGTATGCTTCTCCATGCCAAAAAAAAAAGAATATGCACTGGTTGAAAGGTGCAACATTCCTTTGTTGACATATTTGCAAACATATACATGCTGTTATATAAAATGAGTAGCATAAGAGGAGGGTGAGGCATTGGGTATGAACCTATTCAGATGACATTAGTATGAGAAGAGACAGACTCAAACACACTAAGGTCTTTACAAATACTAATTCATTAGTAATAATTGTGCAGATTTTATTGTTTACAGTCTGAACATGTTATTGTGCATCAGCAAACATCTTTCAGTAGAGTTCCCCTGGCACTTTTCTGTTAACAGCAGGGAGGTTGCCATATACCTGCAATTATCTGACTGACAAGAACACACAAAAACTGCTGCAAGCATTTTGTGGCCAAAATCAACACTGACCTTTGTTTGTAAATGTGGCTGGTGATCAAGCAGATGAACTGGTTTCACAAGATGAGACAAATAGTTATATTCCTCATCTCTTGTGCGCTGGAGGGCAACTATCTGCTCTGATCCTCCCATAGCCAAAACAACCCTGAGGTTTCCTTTACAACTTCCTGAGAACACATCAATGACTGGCATGTAGCAGTCCACCCCTAAAACAGGGTACTGTGCCTGGAGAAGAAGGTGGGTGATCTTTGGATCTCTGGAGGGGAAAAAAACAGAGGAGAGTTACTGGTTTCACATGCAGCCTCTCTGTGACAGCTGTATTTTAGTCCACATTTACAATGTGTAATTTAATTTGTAGCTTAGTTTGTTTGGATATTTCTGGTGGTAGAAGACACTTTAAAATCACAGCTAGGGGGATTCTGGCAGTAGTTTATGCAACCAGTCTCCAATACTTTTAACTCCTTATTTCCAAAAAGCGCAAAATAAAATTAGCTTAATAGACAATAGCTTGTTCTTATACAGTTACCAATACCACCTTTCTTAAACTGAAACTGTATTGTCTTTCCCTGACTTACCTGAATGACATATAGAACTGGTGAAGAGGTAATTTAACAAGGCCCAGGAGTCGATCTTGCCCTGAGCTTCCCATTTTCTGCCACAGCTCGATTACCATCACATTGTTCTTCATCCGCTCCAAAAGCTTAGTTGTTAAGGCAACCGGGGTCACCTGTCACAGAGGATGGAGAAAAGGTCTTGAGGGTCAGTGTGATCCTGTATTCACACTGGCTTTATGTAGCTTAATTTCAACCTTTAGATATGGTTAGAAGACTCTCTCTTGGACTAACCTGAGCAAAGTTGAAAGAAGGGTTTGCCTGACCCCAGCTGACGGCAGACCTCGCCATCTCATCACACCAAAAGAGTTTACAGTTCAAGTAAACATTTGGAGCCTGCATGGGCCCACAGATGAAGTTCTTTCCATCTGGCACCATGAGCAAGGTATGCAGTAGAACCTCTGGGTCCTCCTCCACCTGCTGCCGTGATTTACAAGGAGATGTGTGGAGGCCAGGATGAGGCGAGGGTTCCTTCCGTGGTTTCTGAGGACTCCAAACATTTAGCCTGGAGTCTTCTAAAGAGTGAACTGGTAATTCCTCTTTGCCAGTTTGAACATGCTGAGGTCTGGGGCTGGTCTCTCTCTGTGGACTGTGTGCAGTTTGTGAAGGTGACGTGTCTCTCCAAGCCAGCTTGCCTTTGCTGTGTCCAGAGGAGAAATCTTTGCTGTCTGTTTCAAGTTCTAGTGACACCTGAAAAAAATGATATTACTTCTATCACAGTCAAGTCGGTCACAAGTATCAGGTTTGTAAACATTCATTCCTGGGAAAAGAACAGCATATTACCACAAGAGGTCCAATCCCCTGCGTTTCACTCTTTCCTTCCAGGCTCTGTACAGGTAAGACGACAGATTCACTCAGCTGCTTGCTCTGCAGCAGACAGCGCAGTGGGTGGATTGCTTTACCGATGAGAACAGGCTGCAAGAAGAGAAGGCATGTTCACGTCGTGATGGATTTTATTGAATGCAGATCTGTGTTTCTAAGCATTTAAAAGAATAAGGAAATTGTTTATTTGGAATTTATGGAAGCTCTATGTCACACAACAATCACATCAAAAGCAGTTTTATTTTTTAGCAGAGCTAAATGACTCATTTCTAACCTATCAAATGAGTAACATCCAAAGCTACTTACTTTCTTTTGGTCACTCTTTCGTGAGTAAATCTTGAAAACCAGATCAGTTTGCAACCATTGTTTAACTGCTGCTGTGCTGAAGCGCACAGGAAACACAGAGGGTTGGAGGAACTTCACAGCTTTAAAACAAAAAACAAATATATGTTGGATACAGTCACAAACCATGTACCACAGACTGACAAGGAGAGACAAACGTTTTTCACTCAGGTGAATTTCAAAAAAGCAGATCCTAGCAGGTAATACCTCCTCCTGTGACTTTACTGGAAGCAACTCTGGTCACCTCCCCATCTCCAGCTTTACCACGATCACGTCGACTGGAAGTGGATGCCATTGGGAACACATACTCAACAAAATAAGTGCTGAAAAAAAAGACAAACAGAGAAGCAAGATGTCACAGATTTTTGTCAAAATAATTTTTGTAAAATAATAATAATAATAACATAATGCTATATGTTTTGCCCACCATTTTTTGCTGGGTAATGGTCGAGGAGGTTTCCCCTTGTTAGAAGTCTTTCTAGGTGTGGCGGTCGTACTGCTTGTAGGTACAGTCAGGGATTCAATGGTCACTCTTGCCACTTGGATCGAACTCAGCAAAGTTAACTGTCCAGCACTCAGGCCAGGAATAATACTACCAGCATCTGGAGCCCGCTGAGCCTCTGAATTTGAACTGGACAAAGTGAAAATACCGTGAATAATTTTCTTGAAGGTACAGCATGACTTAAGACGCACATAAAGGCCCTTACCCTCCACTAATCTTGGGTCCCGACTGTGTCAGCTGTTTTGGCTGATTTTTACCCGAGGACATTGTTCCTTGACCCGTTGTCTCTGTGTCATCTGGTCGGCTATCTGACATCTGAAAGAAGTCAAGAAGGACTTTAAAGAACCCTTTGCTGGAAAACTGGGTAAGCTGACACCAATATCACACATAAAGCATACATTTTCCCTTAAAAATCATCAGAAAATCTTCTACTTACAGGGGTTTTGTAAAATAAATTTTCCAGTAAGCTCTGATCATATTGTGGATCATTGAGCTCACTATCCCCACAAACACTGCTGTGGCCAGACAGAGATTCAGCAGAAAAGCTCTCTCCATCCAAGAGAGGCTGAGGAGAGGTGTTTAAGCTACAAAAGAAAAAACAAGAGAAGTGCAAAAATCTTGGGGGAAAGAAAAGGATAACATTTCTGTCATATTTGGAAGTAAATGCATACATAGGTACCTGCCAAGGAGAAGGTCCACAGCTCTGTTGTCCATGTCTGCAGCACAGTCTAAGCTGCAGTCTGAGACGACAGCAACATCGTCGGAGTGTTTGTGAGTTGAGTCAGAATGCAGAATATTTTCAAGAAAAGTCCCAGAAGGAAAAGTAACAGGCCTGCAGTGAGAGAAATTTAAGTAGTATAAACTGCATTATAAAGTTAAATGTTAAAATGCTGTTTGTTTGTTTTATGTTTTTTTTTTTTTTTACAAATTTTTGAAACACTAACTTGGAAGGTGGTAGGATATTGTCCTTTGGAAGAGGCAGAGGGGCATCTTTCAGAGCTGTGGCAGAATCCATGTCACATGTCAAAGCTGATAAAACCATAGCGTTTCTAAGCTTGTTGCCACGCTCTAAAATAACTGAGATGAAAAAAGATGTCGAAAATTTGTTCAGAAACAATTACATTTGTCCATCTGTAGTTAAGTACATCCAATGAGCTGTAATTCTGCTACTAACCTGAGAGGACATCATTGGTTGTTTGTCCACAGGTTTCCTGACTTGAAGCATTCACAGCTGTTTGACTGTTCTGAGGTCTGTTTGCTAACGGCGCCTGATTCTCCTGTGGTTGTTCTTTGCTGTTTTTCTGGGTATTTTGGAAATATAAGTGGTCTTTCCCTCTGAAAATATTACAGCCAAAGATGGAATGAGATCATTATGCTTACATTCAAATTTACAACCTGTGGGCTCTTACAGCAAGACACAGACATCTGATTATGACTACCGACAACATCTAGTCAACTATTTCAAACCTTGGTGTGTTTCCACTGCTGCTCCCCACTGATTCTTTCCCGCTGCCAGCGGAGAGTGATCTGGGCTGCGAGGGCACAGGCAGTGTGGTGACTTGTGGTCCTTCAGCACTGATGTCTGTGGTGGGACCTGAGCTGCTGCTGTCATAGGCTTCAGTCAGAGGCTCCAAATTAAGTGAAACCTGGGGATAATAAAAGAAAAAGTTAAAGTGTGGATGGTCCCCAGAGTGCCAGCACAACTGGTAATGACAGTACAGTTCTATGCATGTTCATGTTATTTACTATTGCTGGTGCAAAATTATAACACCTTGACAACGTCTGTCTATGGGAGTTTCAATGATTTGTTCATCAGTGCCACAACTTTAAATGATAAGGTCCAGATGTAAATGATAACAAATGCTGATAAATCCTAAATTACTGAATGCCTAAACTCTTTACAGATATAATCATGGATACATAAATGTTTATAAGCTTGAAAGGTTATCAAAGGCATAACAGATCCAGTGTCACATCCAGTGTCTTCACACAGTAATGACAGCATGGTGAGAAAAGAGGCTGATATGCGCTGAGGTTTGAGGTTTTGCACACTTTCTTAAATCCGTTTAAAAAAATGTAAATACTGATTTCAGTGATAACCACTACAAATGCATGGGCTTACACTTGATTTAGTCATTTGAACAGGTGGGGCAATGGATTATTAAACAGTTAAGGGGGCCCATTGAAAACAGATATGTATGGGGCTCAGATTTTTGTGATACACTACCGCTCGTATCTGCTGTTCCTCAGTGTTGCCAGATTGGAGGTAGTTTCCTCTCCTTTAACTCAGTGGTAAGGAATTTAGTAAAAGCTCATAACCATGAAAAAAAGTTGCATGTTTATTGTTCAGAGTAGTGTGTATATACGTAATTTTTAATTTAATTTACACCAGGCCACTATTCATATACCTGTCCATCAGTGCTTTTCCCATTGGGGTTCTCTGATAGCAGGCCAAGAAAGGCAACACCACATTCAGTTAGGGTAGGTTCCATGTTTGTAGCCTATACTGCCATCTTGTGTTTGAATAGGGTGGGTATTTTGTACTGGCTGCATTATGTGGTGGTTGCAGAACACTGTCAAAAGGGGAAATTTTAAAGTTTTGTCCAGTTTAAGTGGAGAAAACATAATGTGCTCGAGGAGTTTCCTCAGTAGAGCTCCTCATCTGTCCTGTAGTCATAAAGTCACTATACAATGATAAATGTCAGTATACCAAACATCACTTGCAGGTGCTATTCCACAAAAACAGTTTACATGCAGTTTCCACTCACCTGTAGCTCTCCCAGCTTTTCAGATGTAGGAGATACAAGGGTGTAAAATCCACCAATGGGGTGTGACAGGGAGAGACGGGAGATCCCAGCGACCTGAGCCCGTGCGATTGGCAAATGATCCGCTTTTGTCAGAACTTCCAGCACCAGTGAGCCCATATCTGTTCATGAATGGCAGGTTAGTACAAATAAAAATATATGTTTGCAGCATAGCCAGCTGAAAACATATCTTAGTCCTCTTAGTTACCCGTTAGATATGAGGTGAACTGCTTTGGCCCACAGCGGATGGCAAAGCGAGCTGTGGTCTTGATGGTCTTCTGTGAGAGCTGAGATCCATCCCTTGGAAAGAAGTGCGTCCCGTTGGACGACTCTCCCCACCAGCGAAGCCTGACGAACGTTGTAGACGGAGGCTTGTGGACTGTCCATAACACCCGGCTTACTGTCACCCGCAGGAAGCATCTCAGCTGGCCCTCGACCAGAGGAGGGAGGCTGGTGGAGGGGGACACATCGCTGGAGACTGCAAAAGAGTTACTTTGGATTACAGCAAAAGCAAGACAAATGCACTATTTTGTCGACACAACACTTCACCGCAGTGACGGAAATGAATCAAAACAACTAACACTAAAATAAAACCTCAACGCTAGACTCTAATTAAACCCCAGCTATTAGAGAGTTTGTGTCTCGCAATGACATTAATTAATTTGTGTGAACCCGTAACCTACTGCAGTCGTTCTGGGAGTTTAATCTTTATAAATTCCTCACCAAAACTTTTGGTTAAGCCTTATCACCAAAAGTCTGGTTTCTAGGCCGAGGTAATCTTTTTAAGAGTAATTTCCTGCGAGACAAAAAGTGTTATACGTCAGTTTGTTTAGCATCATTCGGCAAAACCACAAACTGCTCTAAAACGCGAACGTTATTAAAACGAGACACATTAACAACGTTAACAACATGCAAAAACACAAACCGAGAGAAAGCAAATTTACTGAACATAACATTAACAGGTGAGCTAACATACGAGGCTAATGTGAAACTGACAGCTACTCAACAACATTAGCATTAGCGGCTAGCAGAGCTAACATTAGTTTACCTTTCCTCTTGCTGCTTCCAGCTTTGACCGCCCTCTGTTTTCTGCTCTTCATCCCTCAGTAAATACGAGTGGTGAAGGACGGCCTGACCAAAACAGTGTCTGAACCGTTAGCAGGCATGATTTTTATCACACTCCGGCTGACTAATAATCCGTTTAACAGAGCCGCCTGGGCTGCATACACACGTACAGACTAGACACATACAAACGGCAGCGCGCAAAACTGTTTCCGAGCAACAAAGTCCGACCGATAACTTTTGTCCCGCCTCCTCTGCCGCTACCTTTCACAGAGGCATTCTGGGAAACGGAGTTCATTGTTTTATTTTAAAGAAACTTTATAAAGTTTCTGGAAAAGGGAAATAATTACGCAATAAAATAAAACAGCTGAGTTTAAAAAAATGTATTTAAAAATGTCATTGTTACAGTTGCTCAGATTGTGTAATGACCAATAAAATAAACTCAAATAGATAAAACTAAATAAAGTGTTGCTAAAGTTTACTTACAATAAAAGCACCATACATTGTTTAATAGAGTGGAAAAAAAAAATACATTTCACTGACACCATGTAGCCTTCTTTAACATCACCAGCAGAGGGAAGCACTGATCTTTCCATTACTGCAAGAAAGCTGCTTCCTGACAGGACCATGGAGTGATTTTCTCTGATCCTGTTGTATTCCTACTTTATTTATTTCCTCTATTGTTGGGCAGTTTGGCTGTCAGAGTTTCAGTGTTAAAAAAAAAGAAATGAGTCTTTTAATGTGCAAAATTACTGAATGTATTTGACAATGTGCTCATGCTGACCTGTGACCTTGTCATGCCTGCTTTATGTAGTGTGGACTACGTTCTTGCTAAGCAACAAGTCCCTCTGCAGCCATGTTTGTTTTGGTGATCATGGTAACAGTGAAGGCCACTGAGGGTGCATAGGAAGCCCTTTGAATTCTGGTAAAAGTGAGGTGTCAGGTTCTATGGTCCTGTGAAAAGATAAGTCACTCAGACAAGTAGCTACAATCTGTTTCTGTCAATATAGCCAAAGTAGTTGCAAATATTTTGTTGACAATGTTGTGTCCAGTTCTATAATTAAATAAGCTTCTGGTCCCAGTTGCTTAACATTTTGAGTCTGAATGTAGCTAAAACAGTGTTTTGTACACGTACAAATTTCACATTAACAGCAGCTGTCAAACAGATTGGAAAGTGATTCAGATCCATCACTTCACAGGGAAAATAATCAAGTCCTGCTGTGCACCCAGGAATCTGCAATATGTATCCAGTATACGGCCTGTGCTTATATTTTGTGTGTATTAGTGTGTGTGTTAAGAGTGTTTCCGTGCACTGTGACCTGGAAAGAAAGCTTGTGTTTCTGTGGGCAAGCAGAGGTATTATGCCTTCCCCTTCTTTTCCACTTTCACTAATCCCTGCATATAGAGAAACCCGCTGTTCAGTCCGGCTCACACAGTGAATTTCAATACTTTCAATACTTCAAATGTCCCATCTCACTTTGTTTTAAGATGGGTTATGACCTACTTAGACGCAGATATCTGAGATATCTGAGTGGTATGCAGACAGCGTTGGTTGTGTGAGTTCTGTGAGTTGTGTGAGTGAGACTAGAAATCTGGAGCAGACGGGTTCACAATCACTGGGCGTGCATCTGAACGTGATTAATGACGACCAGCCTCTGAAGCTCAACAAGAGGCTGACAGATCTGGTTCATTCGTTCCATTAGACAGTTAGTTACATCAGATCAAATGGAGAGAGTCTCCCACAGACAGTGATGACCACATCGTTCAGTCAGCTGGGAATTAACAGGCATACTCACAATGACTGGCTCCTTTGACTCATAGCACCATCTTAACTGTTGTCCTGAGGTCTGAGATGACCAAACACAGAAAAACTTCAACCAAAACCTCTGTAGATAAGTCATAAAGTACTTTTTTCGACCTTGTAGAACACATCTTCTCTATCTGCTTGTGCCAGCATTTCAGTGAAGGAATTGTCACTCATACAGTAACAAATTTTCTAACCCAGAAAAGATTTTTGTCGACACCATCACACCTAATGGATATTTTTAGATGTCTTGTGCATCACTTTATACACAATCATCCTGCCATAGCGAGTATCTTTATACATTTGGCACATACACATATAAACTTCTTAGAGTCTGCACAAAGTTCAGCTGTGTTGATTTGTAATGACAGACCCTTGAGTGGGCCCAGCATAGGAAAAGAGCTGCATAAGTTTTAAAGCCAACAGGAGGTAAACAGCCCTGCACAGTTAACTGAAACCAGCACAGTGTGAGAGGGCAGAGGCCTCTCTCCATCTGCAGGATCTGGCCAGTAGGAGCAAGAGAGCATTTGGCCTCTGGGGGTTGATTGCCAACTACCCCACTCCTCTTCCACCCCGCCTCTTGGCGTTGTGCTATCCATATCCATTGCAGCAGTGTCTGCTGTACACTCCAGGCTCCCTGGGGCCCGGGGCTCCAATCACAGATGCAGGCTGCCCCTTCACAGCTCTCACCTCCCCTGCCTGTGTGTTCACTTTTTGGCTGCCTCCCTCTCTTCTCCTGCAAGTGTGCCTCTCAATTGTAGAGACTGGCTCTTGTACTCCAAGGGGCCCAGCTAATGCTCCAGCCCTCTCACTCTTCAGGATTCAGACTGCAGCGATGTTGGAACTCTTGGCCATGCTCATGGATCCATTTGTTTGCCACTGGAAGATACAGACAGATCCAAACTATGTTAAAATATATTTTAAGACAGAAAAAAGATTAAAGTTTTCTTGCCCTTGCAGCTTTTAAGATCTACAAATTTAACTTGTAAGCAAGTACAACATGTTAACTTGAGTATTTTCTTTTCTTTTCAGAAGGAAATGTACTTTTTACCCTACAACATTTATTTAACAGCTGTGGTTACTAGTTTCTCTGCAGATAAAGACTGTGCATACAAAACCTTCTACCATGCCATTAAATATGATGCATTTTTATAGATTAAACTCTCTAACAGTGTAACTTTTACTTGTTACAGAGTATTATTAAATTGTGGTATTGTTACTTTTACCTATAGTCAGAATACTTCTCCCACCACTAGTAAAGCCTTAATATTAATTTCTGATAATACATATGGTTACTAAAACAACACAGCCACCAAATGATTCTGCAGCTGCTTTGTGACGATTAATGTCCTTCTGTCAGTTTAACTGGGTCCCTAACACACGTTTCTGCGTTGGGAGTTCCAACCGGCAGCAGATGTTTAGCTTCCAAGATGATCCCTCAGTGTCAGAACTGCACTCTGTAACATCTCTAAATGCATAATGCTGCACAGATGTGGCCTTGCTGTTGTAGATTAGCTCCTGTATTACAGAAACATTGGAAAATAGAGCGTGATGTTAATGCAAACAAGCTCAATGTGTTTAATAGACAACAAGAGGTCTCACAAATTTCGGTGACTTGCTTTTTTCCATAATTACATCACTTCTTTGGCTCACTGTGATAGCATCATCACATCATACCCTGAATCTACTGAGTCTTACCCCATTTGTCACCAATAAGCACAGGGCAGCCAGCATGCAGGGTGTCTACATCTCCTTGACCATTTCTATGGAGGTTCCACCAGAAGATGGCAGCTTTCTGTGATGTGAAAAAGACATAAAGAAACAGAAAAGAAGTTAGAAAAGTCTTTTGGTATAAACAAAGGTTACAACTAACAATTATTTTCATTACCAATTAAGGTCACAATTATTTTCCTGGTTAATCAATTAATCCCTTAGTCTATAAAACATTGGAAAGTAGTGAAAAATGCCCATCACAGTTCCTTAAAGCCCAAGATTTATTTCACTGAGAGGTACAAGTGTAACGATTATTTTTCTGTGGATTACTACTTTAACTTTAGTCTGCTAATCTCAGACAGAGCTGAATTTTAAGCATGAGAGAAGCTATTTTATTATTTTATCAGTTAATGAGCTTTGGTTATTTTCTGTATAAACAGTCAGGAAATGAGATGTCAGTAAAATGAAAGGTGAAAGGTTAAACCCCAGGGATGGCCTGTTAAACCATCCACTGCAGCTCGTTTGTCAACCCCCAAAAAAGCTCCACTGAGGCTCAACTATACAACAGCAGTACTGTCGTTAAAAAAACTCTCATGGCTGATGCTGCAATGATCTGACCTTTTAACATTTTGACAGCTGCACCAGAGAAAGTGAATGAGGTGAAACTAAAACAGCTTGAGGCAAAAATGACACTGAAGACAAAAGAGACTGCTTTTATTTCATCTTAGACAGACACAGTTTGTTTACCTCCACGACAGGAGCACTGAAGTTGGCGTAGATGAAGGCTGTGGACCCACCTGCCTCAACAGAGCTGAGCTGTGGAAAAGGACATTCCTTCAGAGTTGTGTCTTGTTTTTTATGTGCTCATGTTATGAAAAGCCACTCTGTCTGCTGCACTTTCTTTTTAAGCCTCACATAGCCATTATTTTTGTTATCACTATCCAACTTTACTCTTATTCAGCTTCAGTCTAAGTGATAAAAATACATAAAAGAACAAATAAATGTAAAATTATAGAAGTAGACTGCAAAGCAAAATTATAGAAGTAGACTGTATAATGGAGGTCAGAGACAAAAATTACCTTTGCTGCATTACAGAACATCTATAAAAGTGTAATTTAGGCATTGAGGTCAGATCTAGTCTGAGTTTCTCAGGCAGGTTGTTCCGAAGTCTTGCAGCACTTGTGGCAAAAGGCTGACCTCTTTGTTTTTAATTTAGACTTTGGATCAGCCAACAGGCACCTGCCCAAGAACCTCTGACTGCTGTCTGGGACATACAGGGTCAGAGTAAGACTTCACTCACATATATCATAAAAGTTGCCACTCGATTCCCAGTTTTTAGCTTGAACACAGGACTTGAAGGTGACTGGTTGCATGGAAATGTAAACAGACATTAGAAAGCAGCTGTAAGTCATTATAAATGTAATAACAGACGACAAAGTCTATAGCACTATGAAAAATGTTGAAACTTGTCATGCATGTCTAACAACTAACTTACTGTAGCATGGTCAAAATGAGGCTCATAATGGCCACCAATCCCATAATTCACCACTTGGAGGTACTCGCCATATGGGTGGTTCACATTCAGACCTGTCACCATGGAGATCCTCTGGTCCAGCTTCCCAACAATGGAGTGTGCGGAGCCCTTCAGCCATGCACTAGAAATAAGACATATTTATAAAGATATCTGTTATCTGCATGCTCGATTTTCTTTTCTGATTTCAAAGTTATTACCCCTGCAAATGCGTGTAACTGAATTTGTACCATGCCTAACCCTCTAGACATGCTAACATGAATTAGATAGCTGATAATAAACAACATAATAAACATTCTAAACTGTTATGAGTATCTAAGTAATTTGTACCTCTTGCTGATGCGATAGTCTGCTGTTGCTTGTTTCTCCCCAGCTGCCACCACAGACCTGCTCAACTTGTTAGCAAAGACAGAAAGCAGCATCTTATGTTTGGGATTCTTACAGGAGCCAAGCTTTGATGTCCAGCTGCAAGCCCTGACAAGATATGAGTAATAGCATGAAAATATGCTCCAATGACGTGTACAAAAGGAAAACTGAGAACAGATAAGAGAGAATAATCCAAAACTGCCATGACAATGGACTTGGATTAATCTTCTCATGTGCTCTGGATGATAAATGATCATCCTTGACTGAAAAAATCAACAGGAAGGATGGAAAAGTTTACAGACTTGCTGATTTCACCAATGTGCAGAAACACCACTTTCCCCACAGATAACAGTTTCAAGTTTCATTTTGTTTTACTAAACAGCTTGTCAAAGTGGATCTTAAAGTCTGACTCTGGAAGTGAGTCTGTGGAAGTCCAGATGTTTTGGACCAAATATTCCCCTCTTAAAATTGAGCCTCTGTGATTTACCAAGGACAGCAGAATCATCACACTCACTGATGTCATACATGTTTTCCAATCTGCAGCAGGCACATAAACTGGTACAATGTTCTATGCCAAAAATTGGTTACAAAAATCGAATTCATTTTGGAGATCAAACTCCTTCTAACATCCTGGCATCTTATGATCCTCCAGAGACATTACTTTATTCAACTCAAAAGGGCTTAAACCATTTCAAAAGAGATAAAATACTAAAAAACTAAGTCAACTACTGATGTCACACATCAATTAATCATAAACGACGACACAATGGCATATCTGTTGATTCAAAACAGACCTGCGTTCTGGTTCCCAGGACTCTGGATCCAGCATGAACAAAGTGTAAACCACGATCATGGTTAACAAATGCTGCCCACTCCTCCAAACTAATACCATACCATGGGCCTGTTTTCAATCAACCCACTAGCTGACATAATGATGAAATAAGTACAGGGGTTTCAATCTGAGCAAAGGATGGAAAACTCATTGAACAATGCCAAAACCTCACAGAAACTATAGGGCAGCAGTTGTGTTAGCCCACCAAATATTCCTTAAAGTAACCGAGTCAGCGCACTGAGAGAAGCTATTAGGAAGGAGCACTGTAACTTTCATTAGATTTTAATTTTTAGAAAGTTGTGTTTAGATAGATGCTGAAGCTCATTGATAGTGAACTGAATATTTACCAGTGGAGCCCAGCGGGGTAATTTGGACAGTCTAAAACTCTCAGCCAAGTTTTCATAGTAATGTATCCCTCATTCCTTTAAGCTGTGCTAGATGTTTGGAAGCAGACCAACTCTTCCTCCATAGGGTCTTTCTGGGATCTTTCCAGTAGGGAAAGGTATACGATTGGCTTAGACCCCAGTCTAGAGAGAGCCCCACGGCAGAGAGCATTATGAGGAAATATATGCAAAAGTAATATTTAAAAAAAAACAACCTTTTGATAGATATTCCTTGTTTTGACACAATAAGACATTTTCAACTTCAAGTTAACTTTCCTTGTCAATGCACATTACAAAGGAAGATTTAAGGTGCAAAATGCACATAAAATACTGTAGTGCAGTAGAACTAGTAGTTTCCTTATGAGAAGCAGCAAAGACACAATGGATTGTAAACAAAAAATATGAACATGGACCAATGAAAAACAGTAACCCTAGTATTGGTTGTCTGTGGAAAAAAACAGCTTCACATACCTGATTCTGTAGTGTGAGACTAAGGTACAGTTCACATGGCAACAGCAAAAATGTTTGTTGATTTCAACAAACTTAACGGACTCTTTTTGAACTCGTGCTGTTGCCAATAGAAGACTTTGCAGCTTCACTGTTTGTGAGTCCCATGTGGAATAAACAGCATGTTTCCTGCTTGTTGGGAAATCTCTATAAAACATGGGATTACAAAAGCATTTGAAAGCCTAATTGGATTAACAACAAAATGCATGATGCTAATTGTAAAGACAGGCTCTTTTTTCTTAATTCCTAAAAAGCTGACATATTGGACACATATGTTTTTTCTTCTTTCCTCCACAAGTTGACGGAGAATGCACAGTGCTGGCACTTACTCCAGGCTGGGCGAGACTCTTGATGTCTTCAGCCTCTGTGTCAGTGATGAAGTTGTGGTACAGGACCACATATGGCTGCAGGCTCAGCACTTCACGTCTCACCGGGAGCAATAGCAGCCCAGGATTGTCGTTGGTGAAGTAGTCGCAGAATAGTCTGGGGTTTTCAAAATGCATTGGCTGTCAGGAGAAACAGGCATCTGAAGTCCATTAACAAGATCAAACCAAGAATTGTACTTCTTTTTAATCCATAAAACAGTTACTCTTAGCATTGTTCTGTCCCCACACATGCTTGAAAGCAAACATGACTTCAGAATAATTACAGCCTTTTTATGGCCAATTAAACTCCCATTACAAACTTGGATCTTGATTAATTCTGGGATAAAGGATGAAACATGAGAATTATGTCAAGTCTTTGAGTAACTACTTGGAGAAGGTTAAAAGACAATTAAAAAATCTTTTTTGTGGATTTTTAAATGTTTTTGGATGGCAATGCCAGTGCACCACTTTCCCAACAACTACAGGATGGATTTGTACATACCTTTTTGTACATACATTCGTGGTACCCAGGGGATGAATCATACTGACTTTGGTGATCCCCTGACTTTTCCTCTAGCACCACTGACATTTTGGTTTTTTAGTGAAATGTCTTAACAACTATTTTGAATGAACTGCCATGAAAGTTGGTCCAGAAAGAATTAATCCTAATTAATCTAGTGGTCTCTTAACTTTTCTTCTAACCCCATCCTGAGATCAGAGATTTAATTTGTCTAATAGTTTGGTGTGTGACCAAATATCTGCTAAATATTCCCATCAGCCTCAGCTATACATTTAAGTTGTACCTCACAAGCGTATAACTCCCTGCTGGCTGTATAAACATAGACTCAGCTACAATGGCAAATAAACAACAGCTGGAAAAGTGGATTCATTGGTACAGTTGTATGCAAAACTTTGGGAAAGTTACACATTTTGTTGTTTTTTAAGTGAAAAGAAGTAAATACACACCCTGCAGCAAACAGATACTGGGTGGAATTACTAAGAGCTGAATTTGTGGTACCAAAACCTTTGAATATGCTCCAAATCCTGTTTAATTTTCTTCTATTTTTTTAAGTTCATGAAACAAATAATAATAGTCCATTAGGACTATGGGAATCAGCTGTGCCCAAACTCTTGCATACAACTGCATGCCCACTGGTTGTGGTATTAACTTAACCCTGTTCTCTTCCATATATTTTTCTAATACACAGTATGTGTCCAGAATGTTTAACTGTGATAAATACCTGAGAGCCTTGGGTCTGGCAGAGTCTCTCATAAGTGTCTCTGGTTCTTAAATGATTGGATGGGGGTCTCCTCAGCCCATTGCCTCTGGGTGGACTAGCAGCAACCAGCAGCTTCTCATATTTCTCAACATTCTGCAAAACTCTTCCATTCATGGGATCTGAAAAGAAACACATGTAGAGTGACAGGCCACGCTGTTCTCTGAGGCAAAGCTACAACCTGTACAGATGATTTCTCGGGGACTGTATATGCAGCACAGGAAGGATTAAGAGCAAAGGACAGAGCAAAGAAGATTTACCATAATGCAGTAACTCCTGAGATAGACTCAACGCGTAGGAGACATTTCCAGTCTGGAACAACAATAGGAATTCAGAACAGTTCAATTCATCAATCATCTAACAAATGTGCATTTTAAGCGTCCTTCTACCTACTTTAAAGTGAGAGAAGGCCAGGTGATCCAGAGCATCCTCTAAAGTCCCTTCATTCTCAGGGCTCCACTCGCCTCCTGTTCCTCTGAAGAGACGCACCGACTCCTCCAACCACTGCACTGAGTGGTAGTAGTCTTCCTGCTCATAGGCCACCTGTGTGCAGTAGCGTAAGTAAAGTGCATCACATGGCAGGTACCAGAAGGAAGAATTCATTCAAGCATCTGTGGTTTTGCTGTATCACCGTTTATCTTTTTTATATTATAAGAGACACAATGATGTAAGAGTACAGTACTAAATTGGTGAGGCACAGTTGGCTCATCAGACAGATACACTGTGGATGAAGATACGTGTCTGTCTGATCAAGGAACACCTTAAGCAGTGTTTTTACTTCTCTAAATTCAGGAACACTGGCAGCAGTCTGCTTTTTATGGGTTTCACATCCCATTTGGCGCTGACTTGACTTTATTAAGTAGGTGCTGAATAAAGGCCTGACAGCCCCCACACAGAAAGGGTGGCGCGTGGCTCCTCCCATCACAGATTATATCCACAACACCTCCAGACAGCACACAAACAAAAATTCCAGTGTAGCATTTAACCCCCCAAACACACACACAAACTCACCAGTCAACTAATCAAATACACAGACTTATCCACCCTGCCATTTCACAACATTACACACCCCTTAATTTGGGAGCTGTTGGTCTCTACAGCAAAGAACTAGTGAATTTTTTAAAAACACTTCATATTCTGCATATCTTCTCATTGTCTGAGTGAAGCTTCAATCTGTTTTAAATTTTTCCCAATGAAACAGACAAGCTACAAGTTTCAGTTAACACACTCTGCTGGTTTTAAAGAGCAGTTGAACAGCCATATAAAAGCAGGGAGCTCTTTTACAGACAACACCCTAAAGCTAAGCATCTCTGTTTAAAGATTGTCTCAGATAATCTCAGCCTCAGTGCAAGTGAAGGCAAGCTCTGCTCCTCAGTCCAAACACTTCTTAACGTCTGCTGTGTGAGATAATGTCTTTTCCATACAAGAGGATGTTTCTCCCACACAGTGCCCTGCCCTTACACATCAGCACTGTACATAAACAGTGGAATCTACTGTGCGGAAACCATTTTTTTCCCCTTCATACTTGTAGAATAGTACATTCATCTTCACATGAAATGGATTCCCAGACACGCAATGGGAAGAATTCCACTTTTTCCAGCCTGACAGTGTGGATTCCCACCACTCAATAACGGACAGGCCTTTTGGAAAGGGGTGTTAATCAGGGAGAGGAAATTTTCACAGCAACATCTTCCAACATCTCTCTTCTTTTCATTAGCTTACACGAGCATTTGGAGCTTATTTAACTCAGAAATGTGACCCACAAGGATGGCATATGTTCCAGCACATATGTCTTTTGCTATATTTAGGAAATGCAGAGGTGACAGCAGTAGATTGATGCATCAGTACAAATCTAATAATGTAATATATACTGTGTATATAATACATATTTTAAAGTTTACAGTTTATACTTGTACCTTTGATACTATAAGTACATTTTGCTGATAATACTTTTGTTCTTTACATTTGAATGCAGGAACTTTACTTCAAATGGAGTATTTTTACATAGTTTAGATAGATATCATTACAAATAGGTTAAAAACAATGGGAGGAAGCCATAATGGAAAATAATGGATTGTATACCTTTCCAACCAGAAAGCAGTCATCGCCAGACAGTGGGACAGAAACTGCAGGCATGTAGATATCAGCTGGCTTGCCATTAGTGATTCTCTGGAAACGACCCCTTACGAGGCTCGCAACTTGGAGAGCATACACATCCTGCAGCCTCATCAGTCCTTTAGCGGCCCCCTGTAGGTCTTCCAGTTTGGGCAGATCGGCCTCTTCCTCCTCGTAACTGGACCTGAGGGCTGGACAGCAGAAGGGCAAAAGGTGAACTGGGGGGTTGGGTGGTGACACATGGAAGAGGAGGGAGTTTAGTTATCACCACCAGATGTGTCTGTGAAGAAGGCAGCGAGCCAACCTTGTGCGTTCTCCAAGGCTTCGTTGCTGTAGACGACATTCAGCCACTCTGAATGCAGCCTCTTGATCAGGGTGAATGCTACCAGTGGGTTTGCCATCGCAGTCCCTGGGCCTTCGTAAAGTTTTGCGTGCAGGTCAGACACTCTGGCATAAAAGCTGTGTGAAACATCACAGACTGTGGTTACAAAAAGAAAGAAGAGGCAAAGCACCAAGTGAGTTTTACAAGTAAGCCCTGGGAACCTTACCATGCTCTTGAAAAATGTCAGAAATCATATGACAGTATGCTGCAGTCCCCAAGATTAGCACAATTAAGAAGGAGGAATTAAATTTAAATTAAATTAAAAATACAATAGGTTTCCCTTTGCAGCTGTTTTTTTCAAAGGGCCACCAAGTCAGATGGACTGTTCAGTATCTGGATTTTCAGACCGGAATGATTGAAACCTGCATCTACTCACACATATATATATTAATTAAACTACTCATAACTATTTCTTTATTTGTTTTTTAATCACTTTATTTGTTTTTATATCCTTACGTTATTCTCTTATAATCATAGCAACCTTATTAATAACGAATTAAACGAAATAAACAAATTTCCCGACGGGGATTAATAAAGTATCTCTATCTATCTATCTAATATCTGCATGTGCACTGTGGGACTAGGAGGAAACAGAATTTTGTTCTGATGAAAGTACAGAAGAATGACTAATAAAAGCGAAATTTGAATCTTGGTCACATTTCCATTATCATCATGCCACAACAGATCAATGAAGCTGTTGCATGACATGGCTGATTTTCCAACCCCACGCCACAAAAAAGCCACCACAATTTAAGCGACTAGTTTAGGTTTCATGGTCAAAATGGCACCTCCATAAAATTTGTGGCAGTCAGTTCCACAGAGAAACTATTAAATCATAAACGTACATTAGTGGGAAGTGACTTAATAAGTCCTGTTCCCCATCAGTCATCCTCTTTCCCTCCCTTTTCCCTTCACAATTTATGGATTCAGGTTATTGATGTAATTGTTTTCTGGTAAAGAAAAACCCTAAAACAGGAATTTCACCGTGCTTTCCCAGAACACTGAAGTCAGATATTTTGAGTTGAAAAACAGGTCACCAAGAAATTAAGTTTAAACGCAGGATGATTCCCAACTGTGTATCTGAAATTACCACCATATCCCAGTAAAACCTCTACACATGTGCTCTCATCATCATGTCCAAAGACTCGATCCATTACTATTCACTGTGTGGAGCAGTTCCAGGATGATATCATCACCACAGTCAAACTAAAACAGAGCTGTGAATTAATTCTCCACAAACAAACATTAGAGGTGTTGTCCTGCCTCCCAGACTTTTTGCAGCCTCTGAACTCTGAATGTATCAATGAATTATTTCATTTCTAACATGCCAATGGAAAAGTGCTCATCTCTCTGAAGCATGTGAGTCACCACCATGCATGTCACTCACCGTTTAATGTCCGTCAGCCTCTCCAACTCGTGGTCAATGTAAGTCCTCAAGTAATCGATCAGCTTCCGCTCAACACTGATCGCCTGCTTTACGTTCAGCAGCGATGTGTACATTTCTCCTAAAGACACGGGGATCACAGCTACAGTCAGGAGACCCCAACTCAAGTAAACACATGTACGATAATTCATCTCCAGTTGAACAAAACATCGGCTTTGAATTGTTCCCTTTCTTCTGTAGCAGCTCCACACTTTTCCTGAACAGCACTGAGGATCTCCAGGACTCTCTCCTGGCTCTTTCTCTCTGGGAATCAAACGTGCCTCTACAGTCCGCACTGTGATCACCCTCAGATCTGGGATCAGCTTTCAGGCCTGCCGCCTGAACTCAATCAGGGCGAGCTCATCTCTGTCATCGCTGCATTCATCTGGAAGATTTATTTGCTCTATAATAACAACATCAATTTACAAAACCTAATGGATTTTGGATCCAGCGTCAACAATTTCTGTTTCTGGTTAAATAAACTGCCCATTCAGTTTGAGCCTGGTTGCATGCAAATAAATTATGCCATGGTGGGATATTATTTGTTTACTACCTTTATTATATATCTTTATTTAATTTTAATGCTCTGAGGGTAGGTCATTGTGAAGACGGGTATTGAATTTGGAGTCACAGCGACACCCGCAGGCGACAGCAAGTACAACAATCAAGTTTTAATAAAGAAGCTCCACAGTGAAGACTTTTAAACTGAAGAGTATTATTTCATGTAAGATGAAACCACTCGTTGCATCATGCTGCTTTGTGCTGTAGAGTAACAAAAACAATCTGTATACAAGGGATTTTTTAGGTAGTAACTTTAATATTTCCCCCAAAAACTTTTATAAAGAACTTTCTGATAGGAGTTCACACAAATCAGCAAAGAAAGAAAAGCGTAAGTCATTTACGTGGTCCTCTTATTGATAGTGCAAATATTAAACCAGTACAAAAACTGATTTTCCTTTTACACATACTTCTAATTCTGGGTCCCTGAAGGAGACAGTGGCTTGAAGGGTTGCGTTCTGTATTACTGTTTATTTGAAGATGTATGTTGTTGCAACTATACAAGTATCCTATACAAGTAATATTTTGTCATTTTAGGTTTTAGAACACTGTATGCTCAATGTGAGAATGAGAGGGTGAATCCCAGAGCAATTGCCAGACTAAACGTATGACACCTGAAGCTCACTCACACAGCTGAGTAACCTTTATTGATGCTGCTGGCACATATTTACTGGCACTGCTTGGTTTATATTTAACAGCGGTGGATCTATAAAGGTGTTGACCCAAAAAGCGGTGCCGTGAAAGCTTTCATAGGGCATTGGAGGGCACAGGAGGTTTAATCAGTTTCTGATTGATTCTTGTTCTGAACTCAGATATGGCTGTTCTCTTAGTATCACAAATGTTTTAATAGTCTGTACATCTTTGAATTAGAACAATATAATATTAGTTTCCACTAAGTATGACAGTATGATGGGAAGATATGACCTGAAGTAACTTATGATTATATAACATTTATTTCAGTGCCTCCCATCATTACATAACACCAGTTTCTACTGATACAATTAATTTGAACTGGATCCAGATAAGCAGAATAAAATGGACGGATGAATTAAACAAGGAAAAATTATAGATTGAACCAGCCTCCTGCAGCACAATGAAAAATTGAAACCCTACCCTTTAAGACTTTTTAAGATCTGTACCCTCACAAATACATCTTATGACATTTGTGCGTTATGTATGAGAGGTTGGTCAAAACTAAATCAGCCTGTTCAAGAAGCGAACAAGATGTCTTGCAGTTTGCCTCTGAGTCGTGGTCTGATTTTGTTTGAGCAGCAGAGGAATCTTTTCCCGATGTAGCCCCTGAGACTCTGATCTCTAAAGCCATAGATGAGGGGGCTGAGAAAGCGTGGGATTAGGATGAAACAGAAGTAATTGAAAAAGGCAATGTCTTCTGGTAGCCAGTTAGCATGCAGCACTATCAGAGTTTCAGTGATGGGGTGAGTGAAAGCCAGCATGCACAGCAACAGCTGAAAGCCGTGTAGCAGCACAGTGTGCATGGCTTTGCTCACAGATGCTCTGTCCTGTCTCAGCTTTCTGGTTTCCAGCAGGATTCTCACATATGTGAAGAGGATGATCACAGCCACTACTGCGAAGAACAGCACGCTTATAGCAGCTCTGAACAATGTCTGGATTGGAGATGAGTTGATAATGACAGTTTTGCAAAGCACAGGGGTAGAGAGGGCATCCACAGCAGGGTCATGTTTCCCGATGGAGTAGTCAATGATAGGGAAGATACAGCTGATGACCCAGAGAGACAGAATGATGATCCAGATACGGTCTGAGCGCCAGGTGGCCGGGCGCTGCAGGGGATAGAAGATGGCAACATAACGCTCCAGTGACATGGTGGCCAGGATTAAGGGTGTGTTCTGGAAAGTGGCAGTGGATATGAAAAGCAGAGGAACACAGTATACAACAGCAAATTTCACCTGACCCATGACAAAGAGGAAGAGCAGCACAGAGGACAAGAGCTGGAGGGTGTCATTGATCAGCATGTAGGCAAACAGGATGTAACGAGATGTGTCCAGAAACTGCCTGTGAGACGCAAAGATGTGCAGCATGACAGCAATGCAGCACAGGAAGACACAGAAGAAGGGGATAACCACACACACCTTGATGATCACAGACAGGCTTTTGTGGGATGTTGCATTGGCTGTAAGTTCAGTCAGATTCTGCATTTTGCAGCTGTACACTGCTCACCTGTGAAAGGAAAACATGCATTAAAGGCCCATGTACATACTGAGAAATAAAATAAATACATAAAACATGCATATTAAATATCTAAGTGGAATTAGGATTAGAACAAAATTGTAGCTGCATGCCAATTGTCCCAACATTGTAAGAAAAATAAAAGCTGCTTTGTCTTTAAAACAAACTAACAAAAACACATTTGTACTGTAACTGAATACACATTCAACATTCAGAATAAAAGAGCATTTCACTCACCTAAGAATATCTTTGTCAGTCAGAGGTGTTCAGATTTCCATGCTTCGTATCATAAAACGTGTGTTCAATGAACAACATCTCTGAGGCATACTGTCCCTTATCTTGTGCGTTTGGCCTCCCTCAGATATGTTTGACTCACTCCTGATTCCTCCAGGGATACATTACTGTCATGTTATCACCAATAAGCATTGTGTTTCTCATAATCAATAGATTTCAGTGGGGAGGCAGGCTGACGGGCTGATAGTCTTGTATGATGGGATTTGTGGAAGGAAGCTCTATATCCGTTAATGTGACACATAACTGTTTAGCAAATCCTCCCTTAATGTCACAAAAATCCTAACAAAGAAGTCACAAGTGATGTTTCACTGAACTTTCACTTGTTAAATCATTGTAGGGTCATTCCTACTGTTTTTAAAAGGGGGAAGCACAGTGGTTGGCACTGGCACCTCATGGCAAGAGGGTTATGGGTTCAAGCCCCAGCCAAGGCAATTCTGTGTGGAGTTTGTGTGTTCTCCCCATGTCAGGAAGATCATCAGGCATAATTAACGTGACAAATATGAGAATTATCACGCTCAGATGATTCGCTGCGGCAAGTCCCTGACGGGGAACTGCTGAAAGTGGAACAACAAGAAGTGTGCTATTTAAAAGGTCTCAAAAATTTTCCTTTTAAGATTTTTTTTTCTTATGTACTGCTGGCACCTGGCATCTGGGCCTTTTCCAGTTGGAGGGGGGAGCTCTCATATTGATTGTTGGCACTAAGATGATTCTGCTGAGCGGACACTTTTAAGTGAGCTGGGTCAGTCGCTCCGCTTGAAACTTGTCTAATGCAGTTTGTGAACTGTTGAGCAAAGTGTTTTGGCAGCAACCCTCAGTGCTTTTCACTTCAGTTTACATTGTAGAAGTCATTTGGGATTTGTGAGCTGTAGATGTCGCTGTTAGTAAAGTTAAGTCGCTTTCGAGATGAGTTCATCACTGCAGTATTACCAAAAGAGGGGCCTAATTACGGAACTGCCAAGTTTGGCCAAGTCCCACAAAACACACAAAACAACAAGAAAAAAGAGGAAAACTGTGTGCTATACATAGTATAATACAGTAGATAATGCTTTTACTATTTGCCATCAATGTAATACTGCAGCCATGGGTTTCAGGTTTACATACTGTAAACTACTTGTAAGGCTGCTCCTGTGTTTGTGAACTGTAGCGCAAAAGATAAACAGACCCCCCGAAAAACACTGATCTGTCACAATCCTGGTGGCATTTTGCACAAACAACATGCGCTATTTAATCCTTTTTTTGACAATGTTCCAATGTCACACTCTTACACAACATTATTGATGTCAGTAATCACAGTGAAAACATCGTCACATCATAGTGATATAATATCAGTATTGTTTTTCAAGAAGATGATGAAACACTTAAAGAGATGTTTCCATAGTTTGAATGACTTTCAGGCGCAGCACCGAAGTGAGATACTGTACTGCACTGTATCTCCAGGGCACGATTAGAGAGCATGTCCCATGTCCCCTGTTTAGTAATTAACAGACTAGCTGATTATTAACATACAGCTCCTGAGTCTAATTGTGCAACCTGAAGTTTTCATTTGTTTGGCAAACAAGTTGACTCTACTGGGAGCAGCCCGCTGGGGCTTGTCAGCTCTTTACGCAAGTTTTGCGTCAGTAATCAGGACTGCAGAGGATTGGACCAAAATCTGTGTCCAAAACAAACTCTCTGCTTCTGAACCCCAGCGGATGCTACCTCAGCAAATAACTTATTTTCTGGATGAATGGCATTGCCAAACTTTTGGCAACAAGAGTTTTAGTGAAATATTAAACAAACTACATGTAGATATGTCAAAGAATTTTGGCTATTTTAAGTGAAATGAAAAAAGTATGGATATAATGCAATGCAGCATTCATGCAATACTGGTAGATTGGGAAGAAGAAAAAAAACTGTTAATCCAACTTGTGAGTGTTCCAGCTTGGGTTAACCCAGGTACTAAACTTGTAGTCAGAAAAATGGCTGGCTCCACTCATAGAAACCCCCTACAGCCTTGAACGGGACATGCATGGATGGATAAATATACATAAAACATAAGACTGTTTAATTTCAATTGGTGGGAAACATGATGGAGAGGAAGAACAGACCAAGCATGGTTATTTTTGTACATGTTTAGAAAAACTCACAGAAGGAGTCACACAAATCAAAATGTGAGAAACTGAGTAACTGTAAAGGGGATTCAATGAGTGAGGCGCCACTTTAATAGCGTACGCTAAGATAACAAATATGAACTATAAGTATTTATTGTTTCATCACATGCTTTACATTACTTTGTAACTCTGTTATTTGCTGCATAGATTAGGAGCATTTAAGTGGCAAAGACTGGTTAAATCCAGTCTATCAGACTTTATATTGCATTTGGGGTTAGTAGTTTACATTGTGATGTAATCACTGTTATGCTTACATGCTCAGAAATGTGAAAATATAGAAAAACAGAAATATAAGCAGAAGCAGAACATAGTTAAAACATGCCTCCAAATCTTAACTCTTATTAAGTGAGGCCATCCTCAGTGATTTTTTTTTAAACAAATGGAAGAAAGAATAGCTTTTCAGTTCAAGAAAAAATTTTTCATCCCTTAGACCATAAATGAGAGGACTCAGACATCTTGGAGCAAGGTTAAAAATTATGTAGTTAAAGTACCTAACATTTATAAATAATCTCAAATCAGTCTGAAGTACAGCAGTTTCTATGAATGGACACCACAGCTGGATGAGACAGAGCAGCAGCTGGAAACCATGAAGAAGAACTGTTCTGAGCCCTTTCCATGTTGACTTTTTATCCTCTCCTGATGCAGCTCTGGCCACTTTCATGATTTTAACATAGGAGAACACAATGGTGAAACACATGATCAAGAAGTAAAATTGGTTTATAGCTGACCTAAGATGATCCTGCCATTGGTGAACCAAGAATATCTCCACAGAGCATATTTTGTATTGTGTGTATACGTTAAGGGAGACTGAGGCAAGAAAAATGGAGAAAATAATAATACAGGGCTATAAAGCTC
Organism: Toxotes jaculatrix; assembly: GCF_017976425.1. Taxonomy (NCBI): domain Eukaryota; kingdom Metazoa; phylum Chordata; class Actinopteri; family Toxotidae; genus Toxotes; species Toxotes jaculatrix. The sequence goes on from NC_054402.1 coordinate 5,587,950, forward strand.
AGACCATGAATGATGAGGATACCGTGCATAGTATTGCGTGTAGAGCACAGCTCTCCATGGCGCAGGGGCATGCAAATGGCCACGTAGCGCTCCAGGGTCATTGCTGTCAGAGTAACTGGTGTGACTGTACAGAAAAGATATGAGGTGAAACACAAAATGATACAGATCCCTACTCTCATTGTGAAGAGAAAGCTCAAGACGAGCAGAATATCAGTCACTAACAATATTATGCTGTCAGACACTAACATAACGGCAAACAAGATGTAACGTGTTGTTGTGTAGAAGCACTCCCTTTTGAAAAAGGTCATGATGAGCAACAAGTTGATGCAAAGAAAAATCATCACCAGGAGCTGCACTATAATGACCCGGTCATTGATCTGTCGATGCAAAGACTCAGCACCAACCACTGAGTTGTTAGCGGCCATATATTTTCTAAGCAGACACAAGTATCATTCAGTGATGCACCTCTCAAAAGAAAATTAGATTATTGTTACAAAATGATGAAAATTAAGTCCAACATGAAGCTTCTCTGAAGAGCTAAGATTCTGTGGTAAATGCAGCCGTTCACCAAACCCTCCATGTTATTCCAAAGAGCTGTGTCTTCAGCTGAGCTCTGTGCAGCCTTCTGAGAGAGAGCTGTGCATGAAGACTTTAAAGACTAGAACATCCCATAATAACACCAAATAAAACCTTGCTCGCTACACTGTCGTCATTTCCTCTTACTGCTTGTCCCCCTCATAGGCCATGTATGTGCCATGTTAGTGACAATTTCAGGGTATGTCATATCAGGTCATGTCAAGTCTTTACTAAAGGCCTAGTGTTGTATTGTGTTGTTATAAAAAAAAGAAGAGTACTGCTTCTTAAAAATGCAAACGTTCCAGAAAAGAAACTGTTAGATGAGTAATAATTACTATGCTGATCATCATTGTGTCATTTTAGTTATTAATCAATTTACTCAGAAAAAAATAGCTGTTTACTTGCTTCTTGTGTCTTAATAGTTCATACTTACAAAGAACAGGTGTAAAGCCAAAATACTCAACAATATTGGAATCATGGCAATCAGAATAAACTAAAAATCAAAATAATTTTTGAAAATCTGCGAAGTGCAAATGTGTTTTATTCATTTGAAGCAACTATTCAAACATGGAATATGTGTTTTCAAGACTTTTAGTCTTGTTCAGGGCTAAACAGCAACTCATTCTTGACTTCACTGTCTTTAATGCAAAGGGCCATGTGCTCTCCCCAGTGTAAGACCAGGCTGAAGACAAAAATGCTCCAGGACAAGAAAGAAGTGTCAATAGCTGCAGCACAGGCCTGGCAGAGTAGCATTAGGGAAGAGCACAAGTGTTATAGACTTCAGACTGCAACAAATCTGCAGCCCAATATGAAATGTGATGGCTATATTTAAGTTTACATTACTTAGTCAAATCCATTTTGGGTCACTAAAATTGGGTAACTATGCTGAACAAGTGCCACAGTTCCCACGTGGTTCATTTTATATGGAGGTAAACACCTGTAAACTTAAAAATTGAGACTATACTGTAATCAAATACTGCACACCCATGTTGTCTGCTGCAGTTCTTCAGCTGTTTTACATGTTATTTGCATCATCAGCCCTGACGCATTTAACATGCGTCTGATTTTTGACTGAAGAATAAGTGGAATGTGGCATTTTGTGCATTCAATGTACCCTCGGGTGGCAAGTGTTAGTTTTTATGCCACAAAATGGTTATGGCCATTTTTAGTCCATGCAGTGAAGAAAATAAAATTGGCATAGTCACAATTATACCATTATCATCTTGGATTATTATTATTTTTTATTATTTTCTAATATTGTATTTCTGATTAAGGTCTAAAAAAATAGTATAAATTACTCCAAGTTTTCTTCTTTCCTGACTTCCAGCCGGTCCTCTTTCTCTCTCTCTCTCTCTCTCTCTCTCTCTCTCTCTCTCTCTCTCTCTCTCTCTCTCTCTCACACACACACACACACACACAATTGAGAGGGAGAGAGAGAGTAACTAACACATCAGGTTCTGCAACCTGCACGTAATATCTGTCTCTGTGAGCTTTTGCAGATAACACCAAATACGCACATTTGCTGGCAGGGTCAACAGATCAATGCCTTTTACGCAATGGAATAGCACTGGGGCCTTACAAATACCCACTGCACATGACAGTTGTCATCGAGCAGACCGAACGATTTCTAGCAGCAAGCTAAATTTATTACTCTGATTTTACAAAGTCAAGACAACGGTGAGTTGACAGCAGATTAGTTTGAACTGCAGAAAGTAGAAAGCCTGTAGTCAGCAACTCCTTTTACAGAGATCATATCAGAGACGTTCTTCAAGTGCAGGAGATTTCATTAACCTGCAAAAATGCAAGCTGTTCATCAGTGTTCAGTGTGTGCCCGCCGTGCTGCTGGAGGATTTCTGCGAAATCACACAGACATTTCATTGCTGCAGACCAACAAGAGTGTGCTCAGAAGAGGAGCATCCTGCATCCGCGTCCTAAGGTTGGTTATGAATAATAGACAATGTCACTGTATGCAGTAAGAACACAGTCTAGATCTTTGCTGACAAGTGCTTCCTGTTGAAGATTAAGGTTCAACAGCTTAGATACTGATCTTTTTCCCTTTGTGTTTAAAGATGCATTTTTTAGATTTAACTTCTTAAATGTCGCCCGAAGATTTGGGCTTAAGATTATAACTCACAGCACAAAACTTTGGCTGAAATAACCCTGGTCATGACTGTGAAAAACCCCCTTTATATCATTTCCTAATTTCCCCGCAGCAGCTGTGAGAATGTCCTGTTAAGCAGCAGGAAGCCAGGAGTCCAAGTGTCAGGGGAATGGACAAACACTGCACACATGAGTGTAGCATCTTTAAGTGTTGCACGTGGGCTTTGTGCTGTTCCTTTTACACAGGTGGGTGAGTCTCCTACCAGAGATAACATAGTACATGACTTGTGTCCCTTTGGAAAATGTTTTTTCATATTTGGTACATGCAGAAAATGAAGGAAGGAGTTAATATACTGAATTCACCCCCTATTTCTACCTTGTGTTTGTAGCAAGTGGAAAACCTTTCTCATGACTCCCTGATCAGAAGAGCAGCATCAGTGATTACAGACGGTTCATGTACTTTCCTCTCCCAGACCACCTTGGCTCTCATAGATGCCCTTACAGATTATTCAAAGGTAGGTTTTCATCATATGTTAAACATTTTATGCACATCATATGACTGCTGGCCTCAATCTGAGAGTTTAATTCATCATTGGGAAAGAAAAAAAAACATCACATGGGCATAGACCTGGTGCAATCATTGTGATTTAAACATCCATACATAATTTTATAGTAAGGATCTTTTCGCATTTGATAAGAGGCGTATGTGTTTACAAATTAAGACCTTGAGTTTCAGTCTTAGGAGTAAAAAACTAAATCTGCTCAGTGCTGTAACATGTATAACCTTTGTCTGATGACATGACATGAACCGTGTTTCAATGACATTGTGTCAGATAGACAAAAATACTGTAAAGTCATTATTTTAAAACTTACTCTGTGTTGTTCCTGACTGTCTGCCCCACCTCTGTTTGCTAACAGGCTGTGCACACACGCATTGCTCTCCAAAGAAGGTATTTGGCCTCACTGGGAAAACTGACCCCAGCAGAGGAGGATTCGCTCCTGCAGGCGATCAATGGCCAGCGTGCAGAGGTTAGCTTGTGTTGTCCTCTTTAGAGAAACATTGCTGAAAACAAAACTAAATGTACTTAAAATACTCAGTTTTTCATACCAGAATTATTAGTCCTTAGGACAACAACAAAATCAGATACATCTCTGATATTGAGTTTGTCTCATCTCTTTCACCTGACAGGTTAGCATCAGACTAGATGAATGCAAACGTTTTGAGTCATCCTGGATCAATGCTGTCAACTTGTGCAAAATGGCAGCGGAGGCAGCATACACTTCAGGTGAGTACAGCCGGATTTCTTAAGGCCTGATGCAATGTTGAATACTGCTGTATTTATAATGGTGGAATAATGAAAGGATTTAAAATCGTATTAATCTTATGTCCGCTTTGCACTTCAGAAAGTGCCCAGATCAGATATTGTCACTCTGCAGAGCTTTATTTTAAACAAAACTGAGCTAGAGGACAGGAGTTCCTTCTTAAGATCCACATCTAATTCTTTAAATTAGGCTGGTGCCATGACAACCTCTGAACTTTCTCAGCAGTTTGACAAAATGCATGTTTGCATCTGTGTCTTTCCAGGAGCTGAACAGGCGTCCATCACAGTGAGGACGAACATTCAGGTGGCCCAGTCGCAGGTGGCAGAGGCACAGAAACTGTCAGTGGATGCAGATAAGAAGTTGGCCGAGACTAAAGTAGAAGAGATCCAAAGGATGGCCGAATATGCCGCCTCCTTAGATGATAGTGAGGAGCATGAGGTGCATGAAGCTTATCTACGAGAGGACTAAGAGAAATAGGCAGATGTTGGAAAACAGGAAAAATATGTTAATTTCATACTGCGACTTCAAAAGCTTTGATCTTTCTACATTTCAGTATCCTATTATCTCTCTATACTTTTTTGAGCCCATAAGATGTTGTTGACAAAGAAAATCAAATTTTAAGTAGGGAAAAAAATAAACTGAAAACAAGTCATTCGTTACCACTGAATAAATCATTATTTAAGACTATTTATTTGATTAATGAGTGTTAGGTGGTTTTGTAGCTTCTGGAGAATGATTATGAAATCTTCAGTATATATTGTAAGGTAGTGGGGCTTATCCAACATTGGAACAAAATGTTTATTTAATATTTTGCTGTAACAAAGACATTCTTTTTTATAAAAATATTGTTTGCATCAATGTTTTTTCACTGTTCATGTAATAAAAAATAAAGTGAATCTATATGTTTTTAATGTAATAAATATGCTGATGGGTCTTTATTTGTTGACATATCATTTAATCCAAAATTACTGTGACATGACTCACTCCTAAAGATGAATAACTTGTGTGAAAGTGGCATCAATTGATTTATAGATTGATATTTGATTTTGCATAAAGCATAATTAATGACAAGCTGTGCAATTACAGAAAAAAAGGAATGCACAATGCACAGCCTAATCATTCTGAACAATCCACAAATAGCACAGAACTTCAATAACAAAACACTATTTGTGACGGACATAGAGCCTGGTTTCGTCAGAGGGCCTTATTAAAAGGCCTTGCAATCACTGTGTGTTCCAGATCTCACCTTTCCTCATCCTGCCTCCTTTACAAGATGTCTGTTACTGAAAAAGTAGACGACAACTTATTCTGTCTGTAATCTTTAATAAAAACAAGAATAAGTTTGAGGCCCAAATTTTCAACCCTAGAGACTAGTCCACTACCACAGTCAATACCTCTGGGACTCTTTCATTGAATGTTAACTCACATGCAAGAAATCTTGCATCTGGTTTAAAAATTGATCTATAAATCAGCTGCAGCTATCACCCCTAGCTTCTTTAATCTTAGCTCACTTATAAAATAAAAATCATTCTTGTTGGTGAAAGGTATGGCATAGGAGTTACTTATTGTACATTAATCCTATTATAGCCTGAAAAACATTTGAAATGTTCAAATGAACACTGTGGAACAAATACACAAAAGAGTGTTCAGTTTGAATTGTCACTTAAATAGCAATATAATCACATTCATGCTTATAATTCTAATTATAATTTCAGATTATTATTGATTTGATAATTATAATAATAAAAAGTATATTATTAATAATCATTTTTATATGCTCTTTCCATTCAGTTCTTTCTGTTGGAAAGTTCTGTATCTTCCCTGTCAAATATTTCTTTTATACCAGCCAAAGGATACATAGTTTTTCAATGCATGAAAAAATGCTTCATCTCTGAGGCCATAAATGAGAGGACTCAGACATCTTGGAGCAAGACTAAACATTATGTAGTTAAAGTACCTAACTTGAACGAACAACATGAAATCAATCTGAAGTACAGCGGTTTCTATGAATGGACACCACAGCTGGATGAGACAGAGCAGCAGCTGGAAACCATGAAGAAGAACTGTTCTGAGCCCTTTCCATGTTGACTTTTTATCCTCTCCTGATGCAGCTCTGGCCACTTTCATGATTTTAACATAGGAGAAAATAATGATGATGCACATAATCAAAAAGTAAAGCTGATGCACAGCTGACCTGATGTGATCCTGCCACCTGTACAAAGAGAATATCTCCACAGAGCATACATTGTGCTGCTTGTAAAAACTAAGAGATGCTGATGCAAACAAGGTGCAGAGAACAACAATGCAGGGCACAGAGCTGAGGCCATGAATGATGAGGATACTGTGCATAGTATTGCGTGTGGAGCACAGCTCTCCATGGCGCAGGGGCATGCAGATGGCCACATAGCGCTCCAGGGTCATTGCTGTCAGAGTAACTGGTGTGACTACAATGTACAGAAGTGGCACAACACAGACAATGACACACAACCAAACTTGCAGGGTAAACTCAAAATAGGTAAAGATGAGCAGGATATCAGACATGAACAACAACAAGCTATCAGACAGTAGAGTAACAGCAAATAAGATGTAGCGAGCACTTGTGTAGAAGCACTCCTTTTTAAAAAAGGTCATGACCAGCAACAAGTTGATTGAAAGAAAAACCATCACCAGAATCTGCACAATAATGACGCTGTCATTGATCTGTCGCGGCAAGAACCCACCACCAACCAATGAGCTGTTGTTTGCCATCACATCAAACATTCCATTATCATCATTAAATGTGTCTGTCAGAGAAAAATGAGATTCTTTTCACAAAATGATAAAAGTTAAGGTGGTGCTAAGAAAATTGTTTATGTACAGAAGTTGACCAAACCCTCCCTGCATTGGCAAAACATTGTGGCAGATTATCTAGCTGTTGTCTGTGGAGATCTTCGTAGTGCTCTGAGAGAGGGCTGTGCATGGAGACTTTATAGGAGTGACTGAAATACAAGGAGAGTAACAGCAATGAAACTTTGTTCACCACACTTCACCTGTTTGTTATTGCTATTTTCAGCAACGTAATCACATTCATGCTTATAATAATAAACCAGTTTTTTAAAAAGTATTTCAGTTGTTTATTTTTGTATTTTGCAGTTTTTCTGTTAGAAACTTATGAATCTTCCCTGTTACATATTTCTTTTAAACAAGCAAAAGAAGACATTGTTTTTCAGTGCATGACAAAATGTTTCATCTCTGAGGTCATAAATAAGAGGATTCAGAAATCTGGGAGCAAGACGAAACATTATGTAGTTAAAGTACCTAACATTTATAAATAACCTAAAATCAATCAGGTTGATAGATATTTGATTTTGCATAAAGCATAATTAATGACATGCTGTGTAATTACAGAAAAAAAGAATGCACAATACACAGCCTAATCATTCTGAACAATCCACAAATAGCACAGAACTTCAATAACAAAACACTATTTGGGACAGACATAGAGCCTGGCTTCGTCAGAGGGCCTTATTAAAAGGCCTTGCTATCACTGTGTGTTCCAGATCTCACCTTTCCTGATCCTGCCTCCTTTATAAGATGTCTGTTACTGAAAAAGTAGACGACAACTTATTCTGTCTATAATCTTTAATAAAAACAAGAATAAGTCTGAGATCCAAACCTTCAACCCTAGAGGCTACTCCACTACCTTATCAGTACCTCTGGGCCTCTTTCATTGAATGTTAACTCACATGCAAGAAATCTTGCATCTGGTATAAAAATTGATATATAAATCAGCTGCAGCTATCACCTCTAGCTTCTTTAATCTTAGCTCACTTGCAAAATAAAAATCATTCTTGTTGATGAAAGGTATGGCATAGACAGACAGACAGACAGACAGACAGAAAACTTTATTAATCCCCAAAGGGAAATTAGGTTGTTCCAGTAGACCGTGAAGAGTAGATAAAATAGGATAAAACAATATGAGATATACAAACAAGAACTCCAGTACTAAAAATATGTATAGATAAAAATAGAGATAAATAGAAATAACAAGAAATAAAAATGAAAAATAAAAATCTAATACAATAGAAATAACGAGGTGTTAGAACATATGGTATATACATAGGAAGGTGCTGTGAGTAAGGTGCAGTGGAAGGATGGTGTTTAAGGCTGATGGTAGTGTAATGTTACTGAAAATAGCACAATGTAATGACATAATAACAGTATATAGTGCAATAACATAATATAATAACATAATAACAGTATATAGTGCAAGTAGTATATATATAGTAGGATATAGTAGGAGCAGTAATAATAATAATAATAATAATATAATATACATTACGATAATTATTGTAATAATTATAGTATAGCATTCTATGTCTAGCACACATTGTGGCAATGGTATATTATAATTATGATAATAGATAATAAACACAGTAAGAGTAATAGCAACGATAATTATAATATGTGCATGAGTAGTGCAAACTGATACAAATATTGCATGGTGATACAAATATTTATGATATATAATATCAATATAAAGTGTAGGCACATATCACTCAGTGACAAACGACATTGAGTGAATGTTCCAGGGATAGTTGGTTAGTCGATTAGTTGGTTAGTCGATTAGTTGGTTAGTTGGTTAGGAGTTACTATTGTACATTAATCCTATTACAGTCCATCTTTTAACAAGTATGAAATATTTGTTGAAGTATTTGTTGATACATGGAAATGCTACAATGGTCAGTAATTAATATTAGATATAATGTAACATGAAGAGCAATAACAGCCTGATAAACAGTCACTTCAAATGAACACTGTGGAAAAAATACACAAAAGAGTGTTCAATTTGAATTGTTGCTTAAATAGCAATATAATCACATTCAAGCTTATAATTCTAAATAATTTCAGATTATTATTGATTTGATAATTATAATAATAAATTATATTAATAACAATCATTTTTATATGCTCTTTCCATTCAGTCCTTTCTGTTGGAAAGTTTTGTATCTTCCCTGTCAAATATTTCTTTTATACCAGCCAAAGGATACATAGTTTTTCAATGCATGAAAAAATGTTTCATCTCTGAGGCCATAAATGAGAGGACTCAGACATCTTGGCGCGAGACGAAACATTATGTAGTTAAAGTACCTAACATTTATAAATAACCTGAAATTAATTTGAAGTACAGCAGTTTCTATGAATGGACACCACAGCTGGATGAGACAGAGCAGCAGCTGGAAACCATGAAGAAGAACTGTTCTGAGCCCTTTCCTTGTTGACTTTTTATTCTCTCCTGATGCAGCTCTGGCCACTTTCATGATTTTAACATAGGAGAAAACAATGATGATGCACATAATCAAAAAGTAAAACTGATACACAGCTGACCTGATGTGATCCTGCCACCTGTACAAAGAGAATATCTCCACAGAGCATACATTGTGCTGCTTGTAAAAACTAAGAGATGCTGATGCAAAAAAGGTGCATAGAACAACAATGCAGGGCACAGAGCTGAGGCCATGAATGATGAGGATACCGTGCATAGTATTGCGTGTGGAGCACAGCTCTCCATGGCGCAGGGGCATGCAGATGGCCACATAGCGCTCCAGGGTCATTGCTGTCAGAGTAACTGGTGTGACTACAAGGTACAGAAGTGGCACAACACAGACAATGACACACAACCAAACTTGCAGGGTAAACTCAAAATAGGTAAAGATGAGCAGGATATCAGACATGAACAACAACAAGCTATCAGACAGTAGAGTAACAGCAAATAAGATGTAGCGAGCACTTGTGTAGAAGCACTCCTTTTTAAAAAAGGTCATGACCAGCAACAAGTTGATTGAAAGAAAAATCATCACCAGAATCTGCACAATAATGACCCTGTCATTGATCTGTCGCGGCAAGAACCCTCTACCAACCAATGAGCTGTTGTTTGCCATCACATCAAACATTCCATTATCATCATTAAATGTGTCTGCCAGAGAAAAATGAGATTCTTTTCACAAAATGATAAAAGTTAAGGTGGTGCTAAGAAAATAGTTTATGTACAGAAGTTGACTAAACCCTCCCTGCATTGGCAAAACATTGTGGCAGATTTTCTAGCTGTTGTCTGTGGAGATCTTCGTAGTGCTCTGAGAGAGGGCTGTGCATGGAGACTTTATAGGAGTGACTGAAATACAGGGGGAGTAACATCAATGAAACTTTGCTCACCACAGTTCACCTGTTTGTTATTGCTATTTTCTGCTTGTCTCCCCCAGGAGCTATCTGTAGATGACTACAGGTTGAAAGCGGATGTAAACACCATAAGGATTTGTGAAGGATTTCACGTTTTAAGCCAGTTTACCAAGAAATTTCAGCTTTCAGTTTTCGAAAAAATCCCTGACAGGAGCTTTTTCTTGATTCTACCAGTTAGGGCAGGTAGGGGAGCTGCATTTTTTGTTTTTTTTTTCCCAAACGAGGGGATGAGGCTTCTATAAAAACCTACAAGCCTAAGAAAAGCTTAATGCCTCTGTCTTTCTGTAGAGGGCAGTCTTCTACAGCCTTAATTTAGTTTGGCTTTGGAGCAACTATTTGTTGATACATGTAAATACCACAATGTTCTATAATCAATATTATGTGTAATGTAACATGAAGGGCATTAACAGCCTGAAAAACATAGTCACCACAATTGAACAGAGATGCATGCAGCTCTCACTTGGTGAAGGAGAAACAGTATTTCGATTTGCTTGTATGTTCTGCACATATAGTGAACTGACAATAAAGAATCTTTGAATCTTTGAACAAATACACAAAACAGTGTTGAGTCTGCATTATCACTTCAATAGCAACGTAATCACATTCATGCTTATAATAATAAACCAGTTTTTTAAAAAGTATTTCAGTTGTTTATTTTTGTATTTTGCAGTTTTTCTGTTAGAAACTTATGAATCTTCCCTGTTACGTATTTCTTTTAAACAAGCAAAAGAAGACATTGTTTTTCAGTGCATGACAAAATGTTTCATCTCTGAGGCCATAAATGAGAGGACTCAGAAATCTGGGAGCAAGACGAAACATTATGTAGTTAAAGTACCTGACATTTATAAATAACCTAAAATCAATCAGGTTGATAGATATTTGATTTTGCATAAAGCATAATTAATGACATGCTGTGTAATTACAGAAAAAAAGGAATGCACAATGCACAGCCTAATCATTCTGAACAATCCACAAATAGCACAGAACTTCAATAACAAAACACTATTTGGGACAGACATAGAGCCTGGCTTCGTCAGAGGGCCTTATTAAAAGGCCTTGCTATCACTGTGTGTTCCAGATCTCACCTTTCCTGATCCTGCCTCCTTTACAAGATGTCTGTTACTGAAAAAGTAGACGACAACTTATTCTGTCTATAATCTTTAATAAAAACAAGAATAAGTCTGAGATCCAAACCTTCAACCCTAGAGACTAATCCACTACCTTATCAGTACCTCTGGGCCTCTTTCATTGAATGTTAACTCACATGCAAGAAATCTTGCATCTGGTTTAAAAATTGATACATAAATCAGCTGCAGCTATCACCTCTAGCTTCTTTAATCTTAGCTCACTTGCAAAATAAAAATCATTCTTGTTGGTGAAAGGTATGGCATAGGAGTTACTATTGTACATTAATCCTATTACAGTCCATCTTTTAACAAGTATGAAATATTTGTTGAAGTATTTGTTGATACATGGAAATGCTACAATGGTCAGTAATTAATATTAGATATAATGTAACATGAAGAGCAATAACAGCCTGATAAACAGTCACTTTAAATGAACACTGTGGAAAAAATACACAAAAGAGTGTTCAATTTGAATTGTCGCTTAAATAGCAATATAATCACATTCAAGCTTATAATTCTAAATAATTTCAGATTATTATTGATTTGATAATTATAATAATAAATTATATTAATAACAATCATTTTTATATGCTCTTTCCATTAAGTCCTTTCTGTTGGAAAGTTCTGTATCTTTCCTGTCAAATATTTCTTTTATACCAGCCAAAGGATACATAGTTTTTCAATGCATGAAAAAATGTTTCATCTCTGAGGCCATAAATGAGAGGACTCAGACATCTTGGAGCAAGACTAAACATTATGTAGTTAAAGTACTTAACTTGAACGAACAACATGAAATCAATCTGACGTACAGCAGCTTCTATGAATGGACACCACAGCTGGATGAGACAGAGCAGCAGCTGGAAACCATGAAGAAGAACTGTTCTGAGCCCTTTCCATGTTGAATTTTTATCCTCTCCTGATGCAGCTCTGGCCACTTTCATGATTTTAACATAGGAGAAAACAATGATGATGCACATAATCAAAAAGTAAAGCTGATGCACAGCTGACCTGATGTGATCCTGCCACCTGTACAAAGAGAATATCTCCACAGAGCATACATTGTGCTGCTTGTAAAAACTAAGAGATGCTGATGCAAACAAGGTGCAGAGAACAACAATGCAGGGCACAGAGCTGAGGCCATGAATGATGAGGATACTGTGCATAGTATTGCGTGTGGAGCACAGCTCTCCATGGCGCAGGGGCATGCAGATGGCCACATAGCGCTCCAGGGTCATTGCTGTCAGAGTAACTGGTGTGACTACAATGTACAGAAGTGGCACAACACAGACAATGACACACAACCAAACTTGCAGGGTAAACTCAAAATAGGTAAAGATGAGCAGGATATCAGACATGAACAACAACAAGCTATCAGACAGTAGAGTAACAGCAAATAAGATGTAGCGAGCACTTGTGTAGAAGCACTCCTTTTTAAAAAAGGTCATGACCAGCAACAAGTTGATTGAAAGAAAAATCATCACCAGAATCTGCACAATAATGACCCTGTCATTGATCTGTCGCGGCAAGAACCCACCACCAACCAATGAGCTGTTGTTTGCCATCACATCAAACATTCCATTATCATCATTAAATGTGTCTGTCAGAGAAAAATGAGATTCTTTTCACAAAATGATAAAAGTTAAGGTGGTGCTAAGAAAATTGTTTATGTACAGAAGTTGACTAAACCCTCCCTGCATTGGCAAAACATTGTGGCAGATTATCTAGCTGTTGTCTGTGGAGATCTTCGTAGTGCTCTGAGAGAGGGCTGTGCATGGAGACTTTATAGGAGTGACTGAAATACAAGGAGAGTAACAGCAATGAAACTTTGCTCACCACACTTCACCTGTTTGTTATTGCTATTTTCTGCTTGTCTCCCCCAGGAGCTATCTGTAGATGACTACAGTTTGAAAGCGGATGTAAACACCATAAGGATTTGTGAAGGATTTCACGTTTTAAGCCCTGTTTCCAAGAAATTTCAGCTTTCAGTTTTCGAAAAAATCCCTGACAGGAGCTTTTTCTTGATTCTACCAGTTAGGGCAGGTAGGGGAGCTGCATTTTTTGTTTTTGTTTTTTTCTTCCAAATGAGGGGAAGAGGCTTCTATATAAACCTACAAGACCAAGAAAAAGCTTATTGCCTCTGTCTTTCTGTAGAGAGCAGTCTTCTACAGCCTTAATTTAGTTTGGCTTTGGAGCAACTATTTATTGATACATGTAAATGCTACAACGGTCTATAATCAATATTATGTGTAATGTAACATGAAGGGCATTAACAGCCTGAAAAACATAGTCTCCGCAACTGAACAGAGATGCACAAATACAAAAAACAATGTTGAGTATGCATTGTCACTTTAATAGCAACATGCTTATAATAATAAACCAGTTTTAAAAAATATTTCAGTTTTTTTATTTTTGTATTTTGCAGTTTTTCTGTTAGAAACTTATGAATTTTCTTTGTCACACGTTTCTTTTAAAGAAGCAAAAGAAGACATTGTTTTTCAGCGCATGAAAAAATGTTTCATCTCTGAGACCATAAATAAGAGGACTCAGACATCTGGGAGCAAGACGAAACATTATGTAGTTAAAGTACCTGACATTTATAAATAACCTGAAATCAATCTGAAGTACAGCAGTTTCTATGAATGGACACCACAGCTGGATGAGACAGAGCAGCAGCTGGAAACCATGAAGAAGAACTGTTCTGAGCCCTTTCCTTGTTGACTTTTTATCCTCTCCTGATGCAGCTCTGGCCACTTTCATTATCGTAACATAGGAGAAAACAATGATGATGCACATTATCAAAAAGTAAAACTGATACATGGCTGACCTGACGTGATCCTGCCACCTGTACAAAAAGAATATCTCAACAAAGCATAAACTGTGCTGCTTGTAAAAACTAAGAGATGCTGATGCAAATAAGGTGCAGAGAACAACAATGCAGGGCACAGAGCTGAGACCATGAATAATGAGGATACTGCGCATTGTATTGCGTGTGGAGCACAGCTCTCCATGGCGCAGGGGCACGCAAATGGCCACATAGCGCTCCAGGGTCATTGCTGTCAGAGTAACTGGTGTGACTACAAGGTACAGAAGAATAGGAATGGAGATAATGATACACAGCCACACTTGCATGGTTAAATAAAAATAGGTAAAGATGAGAAGGACATCAGACATGAATAACAACAAGCTATCAGATAGTAAGGTTACAGCAAATAAGATGTAGCGTGGAGTGGTGTAAAAGCACTCCTTAGTATAAAAGGTTATGATGAGCAGCAAGTTGATGCAAAGAAAAATCATCACCAGGATCTGCACAATAATGGCCTTAATCTGTTGCTGCATGAGATCACTGCCAACCAGTGAGCTGTTTGAGGTCATTTGTCATTTGTCATTTGAGGTCATATCTATTTTCTGAAGAAACACACAAATGTTTGAGGCACAGCCAAAAATCCATTAAAGTGTCATTATGTAAGATTTACGCCAAAATGACAAAATGATAAAAGTTCAAGTCCAGTGTCAGCCTTTCTTGAATTATTCAGATGCTGGTTAAGGACAGCCGTTTGCCAAGACCTCCATGCTGTTACGTGTAGTGTCTTCTGCTGAGCTCTGTGCAGCTCTCTGAGAGACGGCTGTGCATGATGACTTTAAGGACTATAACATCCAAAAATAACCCAGAATGAAATTTTGCTTAGTCATCACAGCGTCATCATTACAACTTCTGTTCATCCTCCTCATTAGTTGTCCCTAGCTGGACAGATGAAGTACTGCAGAGACTTGAAAGTGATCTCATAGGTTGGGCCAGTAACCTATTCCATAGGTATTGTTTTTCCAAAGTCAGTCACCACAGGGAATGATAGTAATGGGTCAGGTTATTAACCAGTTCAGGTCTTTTTTTCCCCCCTCCAGTAATGATGAGTAATAGGCTGCTCTGGCATTACAGAGGGCCTGCCTATATGTTTAACACTATCTTGTTATAATTTTTCACAGTGACACAAAATCTCCTATTTGACAGGTGAGGTGAAAACCATCCCAAGGCTGTACCAGATGTCCTGACCCAGGGCCTCAGTCTAACAAGATGCTGGGATTGATCTTGTTAAAGGCTGCACTAAGGTCCAAGATTACAAGGACTAAGCATATGCTATCATTAGCAGTCACTGAAATGTCACTGGTAACCATGAGCAGGGCAGACTCAGAGCTGTGATACTTCTGCAAAACCAGATTGAAACTTTTTAAAAAAGTTTTCCAGTGCGGATAGAATTTGTTTGGACACCATCATTTCTAAAATGTTGATATAAAAAGCAACTGGAAATTGGTCTTTAGCTTTGAGGGAAGAAGGGACCATGCCCAGATTTTATTCATGATAGGCTCACACAAGCAGTTTTAAAATAATTAGGGACACAGCCATTTGAAAAGGACCTGTTAAAAACAAAAAGCAAAAAGAGGCCAAAAGATTACTTTACTTTTAGTAAAAACATTGTTGATAATATATTAAGAGAGGATGAAGAAACTCTCATATATGATAAGGTTTATAAAAGTTTGAGTAAGGTAGTTGGATAAACGTGGTTCAGACTCTCTTGTTGTAGGTGACACATTACTGTAATTAGAACTGTAGGTGACAGAGAGTCTACTTGACTCCACTTCATCAGTAAAATAGGATAAAACTATTTCACAGTCAGCATCACTTTTAACAGGGGCAAGGTTCACCAGGTGATCAACAGTATTAAATAAAAATCTAGGTTTGTGTTGATGGGAAGAAATGATTTCTCAGAAAGACAATAATAACTAAATAATAATGATAATAATAATAATAATAATAATAATCTTTAGTCCCTTTTTTAAGTATTATTAGCATAAGTATGTTTAAATGCCAAAGGGTCTATGATGAATGTAATATAACTTATCATGGAGGTAAAAAGCTACAATATGCAGTCACCTTAAAAGATCAATGATGCACAAAAACAGTGTTGAGATTGAATTGCAGCATAAATAATTTAATCACAGTCATTCTTATAGCAATAAACTAATTACTTTAAACTAGTTAAAAACATACTTAAAACATTTTTATGTAAAAGTGAAATGCAGACATCCTCCTCTTCAAATATTTCTTTTATACCTTCTAAAGGATACATAGGTTTTTAATGCATGAAAAAATGTTTCATCTCTGAGGCCATAAATGAGAGGACTCAGACATCTTGGAGCAAGACGAAACATTATGTAGTTAAAGTACCTGACATCAAGAAATATCCTGAAATCAATCTGAAGTACAGCAGCTTCTATGAATGGACACCACAGCTGGATGAGACAGAGCAGCAGCTGGAAACCATGAAGAAGAACTGTTCTGAGCCCTTTCCTTGTTGACTTTTTATCCTCTCCTGATGCAGCTCTGGCCACTTTCATGATTTTAACATAGGAGTAAACAATGATGATACACATAATCAAAAAGTAAAACTGATGCACAGCTGACCTGACGTGATCCTGCCACCTGTGCAAAATTAATATCTCCACAGAGCATAACCTGTACTGGTTGTAAAATCTAAGAGATGCTGATGCAAACAAGGTGGAGAGAATAACAATGAAGGGCACAGAGCTGAGGCCATGAATGATGAGGATACAGTACATAGTATTGCGTGTGGAGCACAGCTCTCCATGGCGCAGGGGCATGAAAATGGCCACATAGCGCTCCAGGGTCATTGCTGTCAGAGTAACTGGTGTGACTACAAGGCACAGATGGACAGGAAAGGAGATGATGATACACAGCCACACTTGCATGGTTACATAAAAATAGGTAAAGATGAGAAGGACATCAGACATGAATAACAACAAACTATCAGATAGTAAGGTTACTGCAAATAAGATGTAGCGTGGAGTGGTGTAAAAGCACTCCTTAGTATAAAAGGTTATGATGAGCAGCAAGTTGATGCAAAGAAAAATCATCACCAGGATCTGCACAATAATGGCCTTAATCTGTTGCTGCATGAGATCACTGCCAACCAGTGAGCTGTTTGAGGCCATTTGTCTTTAAATCTGTTTTCTAAAGAAACACAAATGTTTGAGGCACAGCCAAAAATCCATTAATGTGTCATTATGTAAGATTTACGCCAAAATGATAAAAGTTCAAGTCCAGTGTCAGCCTTCCTTGAATTATTCAGATGCTGGTTAAAGACAGCCCTCCATGCTGTTTAAGTGTAGTGTCTTCTGCTGAGCTCTGTGCAGCTCTCTGAGAGACGGCTGTGCATGATGACTTTAAGGACTATAACATCCAAAAATAACCCAGAATGAAATTTTGCTTAGTCATCACAGCGTCATCATTACAACTTCTGTTCATCCTCCTCATTAGTTGTGCCTAGCAACATATTACTATTCCATAGGTATTGTTTTTCCAAAGTCAGTCATCACAGGGAGTGATAGTAATGGGTCAGGTTATTAACCAGTTCAGGTCTTTTTTCCCCCCTCCAGTAATGATGAGTAATAGGCTGCTCTGGCATTACAGAGGGCCTGCCTATATGTTTAACACTATCTTGATATAATTTTTCACAGTGACACAAAATCTCCTATTTGACAGGTGAGGTGAAAACTCAGAGCTGTGATACTTCTGCAAAACCAGATTGAAACTATTTTTAAAAAGTTTTCCAGTGCGGATAGAATTTGTTTGGACACTGTCATTTCCAAAATGTTGATCTAAAAAGCAACATGGAAATTGGTCTTTAGCTTTGAGGGAAGAAGGGACCATGCCCAGATTTTATTCATGATAGGCTCACACAAGCAGTTTCAAAACAATTAGGGACACAGCCATTTGAAAAGGACCTGTTAAAAACAAAAAGCAAAAAGAGGCCAAAAGATTACTTTCAGTAAAAACATAGTTGATACTATATCAAGAGAGGATGAAGAAACTGTCATATATGATACAGTTTATAAAAGTTTGAGTAAGGTAGTTGAATAAACGTGGTTCAGACTAATAATGATAATCTTTAGTCCCCTTTTAAGTCATATTATCATAAATATGTTTAAATACCAAAGAGTCTATAATGAATGTAATACAGTATAACTTAACATGGAGGCAAAAACCTAAAAATATGCAGTCACCTTAAATGAACAATGATGCACAAACTCAAAAACAGTGTTGAGATTGAATTGCAGCTTAAATAATTTAATCACAGTCATGCTTATAACAAACTAGTTACTTTAAACTAGTTAAAAACATTCTTAAAACATTTTTATGTAAAAGTGAAATGCAGACATCCTCCTCTTCAAATATTTCTTTTATACCGGCCAAAGGATACATAGTTTTTCAATGCATGAAAAAATGCTTCATCTCTGAGGCCATAAATGAGAGGACTCAGACATCTTGGAGCAAGACTAAACATTATGTAGTTAAAGTACCTGACATCAAGAAATATCCTGAAATTAATCTGAAGTACAGCAGCTTCTATGAATGGACACCACAGCTGGATGAGACAGAGCAGCAGCTGGAAACCATGAAGAAGAACTGTTCTGAGCCCTTTCCACGTTGACTTTTTATCCTCTCCTGCTGCAGCTCTGGCCACTTTCATGATTTTAACATAGGAGAAAATAATGATGATACACATAATCAAAAAGTAAAACTGATGCACAGCTGACCTGACGTGATCCTGCCACCTGTGCAAAATGAATATCTCCACAGAGCATAACCTGTACTGGTTGTAAAAACTAAGAGATGCTGATGCAAACAAGGTGCAGAGAACAACAATGCAGGGCACAGAGCTGAGGCCATGAATGATGAGGATACAGTACATAGTATTGCGTGTGGAGCACAGCTCTCCATGGCGCAGGGGCATGAAAATGGCCACATAGCGCTCCAGGGTCATTGCTGTCAGAGTAACTGGTGTGACTACAAGGTACAGAAGGACAGGAAAGGAGATGATGATACACAGCCACACTTGCATGGTTAAATAAAAATAGGTAAACATGAGAAGGACATCAGACATG
Source organism: Toxotes jaculatrix (assembly GCF_017976425.1). Classification (NCBI taxonomy): domain Eukaryota; kingdom Metazoa; phylum Chordata; class Actinopteri; family Toxotidae; genus Toxotes; species Toxotes jaculatrix. The sequence continues at coordinate 5,607,251 of NC_054402.1, forward strand.
AATAACAACAAGCTATCAGATAGTAAGGTTACTGCAAATAAGATGTAGCGTGGAGTGGTGTAAAAGCACTCCTTAGTATAAAAGGTTATGATGAGCAGCAAGTTGATGCAAAGAAAAATCATCACCAGCATCTGCACAATAATGGCCTTAATCTGTTGCTGCATGAGATCACTGCCAACCAGTGAGCTGTTTGAGGCCATTTGTCTTTAAATCTGTTTTCTCAAGAAACACACAAATGTTTGAGGCACAGCCAAAAATCCATAAGTGTCATTATGTGTGTCAAAATGACAAAATGATAAAAGCTCAAGTCCAGTGTCAGCCTGCCCTGAATTGCTCAGACGCTGGTTTAAAAACAGCTGTTTACCAAGACCTCCACATTGTTTAAAGAGTGGTGTCCTCTGCTCTGTGCAGCCTTCTGAGGGAGGGCTGTGCATGATGACTAATTAGCATAACATCTAAAAATAACACTGAGTGAATCTTTGCTCATCAGTGTCATAGCAAGATACATGAACAGCTGGAGAGACTCGAAAGTGACCGCATAAGTTTTGTTCTTTCAAATTTGATTCCAATAACATATTGTTATTCCACAGGTCCTGTTTATCCAAAGTGTACAGACCATGAGGTGCCCAGCTCGCAGGCCATGTGGGGCCAGTAGCTTTATTTGTAATGGCCCATAATTTATTTAAAAACTATATTTTTAGCCCACTACTATTAAAATGCAGTTCCTGTTGTCAACACTGGGCATCACTATCACAATATGGAAATATTAGTCACAGGCATAGAGGTCACAGGGCACAGCCTGTGAGCTGGTGATGTGAAAATTATTAGTCTCATTTGGCAAGAAACCTAATCACCAGGATTTCTGGTGTTTCTGTTGGAAATCGATGTGCAGTATAGGGACATAATATAACACTCAAATGTTGGCTTAGCTGTCAGACAACCCCCCATTTTCTGAGATTTGAAATTGTCTGAAACAGTCATAGCCTTATTCAACTGGAGACCTCTGAATTGTTGGCCAACCTAGTCTTTTTAGCTGATTACACTGTCCATCTGAACACATGAAGGGAACCGAGGCAACCGGGAACACGAGGGAAGAGAGGACTCAAATGCAAAAACCCCCAAGACAAGCAGATGAGTAAACTAAAAAGTCTTTTAATTAACTCAAAATCACTTGGAGTCCAGAGCCAGAGAACAAAACTAAAACAATTAAAAATCATCCACACAGGAGGGAAAAAGGCTGGAAACATAAAACACAAAAGTGAAAAGTCCTTACTTGAAATCAACAGGTAACCAAGGTAAGTCCATGAGGTGAAGAAAAATGCAAAGGCACTGGTACTGGAACACGTGGACTTGACAAGGCAGGGGAGGCAAGGCAGAAGCACACACCCAGAACAACACAGGTCGGGGAAACAACAAGACTTAAATAAACAAGGCAATGGGCAACAGGTGACACCAATTAGGGCGGGGCAGATAATCACAAAAGGAGGGAAAACCAGACAAAGAGAGGAAGTAGAACAAGATAAGATATACAAGGGCTGTGAATTCAAAATAAAACAGGAACTACTAACAAAACGTAAGAAACTAAACAAGAGTCCAAAATGGTCCAAATGTCCACAAAGGAGTTCAAAACAAAACAAGGGTTCCGAAAACAGCCCCCTTAGGGGCTGGTCATGGAAAGATGGGATTTTGTTGCAAATGTATGTACATGTGAAATCACTGTGAAGCTTCGACTTTGAGAGGGAAATTTGCGACAGTTATTCTGAGGTCCAAGATAACAGACAGTCACACCCAAGGTGTACTGCCAATCTCCACTAAAACACCTGATGCCTGATCTGACGCCTGATCTGACAGCAATTCTTTACTTCACGTTCTTACACATTGCCCCTTACAACAACATACAAAAAACTAGAATGTCACTCAGTATCTCGAAGTCTTAGGGAAAGCTGTACAAAAAGGCCTGGATCCGCCCCTTTAATCATATCTGCACCAACATTTGATGGGTTCATCCCTCACTGGCAGAGATAACAATAGAAAATGGGTGAATTACTTTCTTCTGGAAAGTTTACAAGTATTCCAAAAAATGCAACTAGCACATTTGTACAAACATTTGCATGTTAACACAGATTTACTTTTTTCATTTAGGGCAATCTATTTAGTTTCTATTTACAAAATGTAAAACCCTAAGCATTTAATATTTGTTAATCATTAAGAAGTCATAAAAGATATAATCAGGACAAAATGTAGATACTGGGAAACATAACATGGATCTATCCATTATATTTCCTTTCTTCTCAGTCATTGTATGCGTGGTCAAGTGCTAGGGCATTTGTTAGAAACACCAAGTGGAAGAAAAAAAATGGACATCAGCTCATTTGACTATTATTAAAATGAAGGACCTGATATATATCCACCAGCAATGATACAGAGATTTTTTTGAAACATATCTAGCCTATGTAGACCAGTTCAACACCCACAGCTGCCAAAGAAAAAATGTGTTCAAATCTAGTTAGTCAAGTGATATTTCTTTTATTCAAACCAAGGTAGACAATGTTTTTCAGTGCATGAAAAAAGACTTCATCTCTGAGGCCATAAATGAGAGGACTCAGACATCTTGGTGCAAGATAAAACATTAGGAAGTTAAAGTACCTGATACTTTCGAATAAAGTAAAATTAATCTGAAATAATGAAGATTCTATGAATGGACACCACATCTGGATGAAACAGAGGAGCAGCTGAAAACCATGAAGAAGAACTGTTCTGAGCCCTTTTTGTGTTGATTTTTTATCGTCTCCTGATGCAGCTCTGGCCACTTTCATTATTTTAACATAGGAGAAAACAATGATGATGCACAAAATTAAAAACTGGAATTGATATACAGCTGATCTAAGATGATGCTGCCATATGTGAAACAAAAAGACCTCCACTAAACATATATGTTGCTCTTTGTAGAAGCTAAGGGATGCCAAAACAAAGAAGGTGGAGAGAACAACAATGCAGGGCACAGAGCTGAGGACATGAATGATGAGAATGCTGTGCATAATGCTGCGTGTGGAGCACAGCTCTCCATGGCGCAGGGGCATGCAGATGGCCACATAGCGCTCCAGGGTCATTGCTGTCAGAGTAACTGGTGTTACAGTAAGATACAAAAATATCACAGCACATATAATGATACATAACCAACCTTGAATGTTTATATGAAAATGGGCGAAAACGAGAAGGAAATCAGTCATGAATAATAACAAGCTATCAGACAGTAATGTAACAGCAAATAATATGTAGCGAGCAGATGTGTAGAAATATTCCTTTTGAAAAAAGGTTATGATGAGCAACAAGTTGATGGAAAGAAAAAGCATCACCAGGACCTGCAGAGTAAGGAACCCGATCTTTCGGTTTAAGAGATCATCACCAGCCAGTGAGTTGTTAGCAGCCATATATCTTGATTTCTGTTTTCTAAGCAAACACACATGTGTTTAAGGCACTGCCAAAAATTCTGTAAACTGTCATTGTGTAATCTGTCAATAGAAAATGAGATTATTCTGACAAAATGAACAGAGTTAAGCTCAGATGCTGGTTTAAAGACAGCTGTTTACCAAACTCTCCATGCTGTTTCAAGGGTAACGTCTTCTGCTGAGCTCTGTGCAGCTCTCTGACAGAGGGCTGTGCATGATGACTTTAAAGACTATAACATCCAAAAATAACACAGAATGAAACTTTGCTCACGTCAGTGCTGTCATGGCCACTTGACTCGTCCTATCAGTGGCTGATGTCATTCACTACTAAGGTCATGACCATAGATTAGGGTTGGAACATGGATTAACCTGTAAATCAGCTTAGCACAATGTCTGCATTACTGCTGAGGTTGCACTTATCCAAGTCTTGATCTTACACACCATTTGGGGCATAAAAGAGCATAACAGAGCAGTCCACCATTTTCTAATTAAGAACCATGGCCTCAGACTTACAGGTGCTAATTTTTATCCCAGCTGCTTCACACCTGACTCCAAACCACCCTGGTTCATGCTGAAGGTTGTGGTCTGGTTAAGTCAGTAGAGCCACATCAACCGCTATTCTGAGGTCCCCAAACTGGACACTCCCCTCCATCCACCTGTGCCTTGAGAATCTTTCCATGAAAATCACAATTGGTGACAAGGTACAATCTTGGTGGAGGCCAAGACCCACTGAAAACATGTTGATTTTCTTGTTGAGGATACAGACAGAGCTCTCATTCTGGTCATATACATACCAGATGGCTTGAAGCAGTGACCCCTTTTTCTTTCAACCTGAATGACCGTATTGGTCATTTGTCTCTACCCATTGATACACATAGCAGCATCTCCTGAAATAGCACACTTAAGGTGGCAGGAGTACTGGACTTTCGTCATGGTCCCAACTGTAAACATGAGGTTAAGGTCATGCTACGATCACATTTGGTTCAATCTGTTTTATTTCTTGTAAGTTGCATTTTGTGTAAACCTCGGCACCAGTTTTTCACTGAGCACTCTCAGACAAGGAATGCTGTGAAGTAATAAAATGAGTTCAGATCACATTTTTTCACTGATTTATTTTCATATTTAAGGTTTACTTTAACTTTATTTGTGAACGAAGTAAACAAGTTGTAGCTTTTAACACTGAGGCCATAAATGATGCAACGTGAAATCTCAGACAAAGGTTCAACATTACATACATGACTTTAATAATCTGAATGACCTTAATCAATTACCTGAAATTAATCTGAAGTAGAGCAGCTTCTATGAATGGGAAACCACATCTGGATGAGACAGAGCAGCAGTTGGAAACTGTGAAGAACCACTGTTCTGTGTTCTCTCCATGTTGACTTTTTATTCTTTTCTGATGCAGCTTGGGGGACTTTCATTATTTGAACATAGAAGAAAACAGTGTTGATGCACATAATCAAGAATTGCAATTGATATACAGATGATCTTAGATGATCTTACCATAAGCTGCCACACCAGTGACCAATGACCTTTTGGCTACAGTTCTAATCTTAGATGATTTTACCATAAGTGAAATAAACACACCTAAGTATAATTCTCCACTAAACATTTCTGATATTGTTTGTTGAATCTAAGGGATGCTACCAAGCACCTCACTCAATATCATTATAATGTTATGCAGGACCTGATACGTATCCATCAGCTATGATACTGTGGTTTTGTAGAAAAACACCCAAAGGGTCATTATCTGTAAGCGCCGTCACATTAAAGCCAGTTCAACATCCACAGCTGTCACAGAAAAAACATTGCGAGCAGAAAGTGAGTAACTGTTAATCTAATTTGTCACATATTGTTTCTTTTGTACAAGCCAAGGTAGGCAACGTTTTTCAGTGCATGATAAAAAACTTCATCTCTGAGGCCATAAATGAGAGGACTCAGACATCTTGGTGCAAGATAAAAAAATACAAAGTTTAAGTACCTGACAATTTCATATAAACCATAATTGACCTGAAGTACAGCAGCATCTATGAATGGACACCACATCTGGATGAAACAGAGCAGCAGCTGAAAACCATGAAGAAGAACTGTTCTGAGCCCTTTTTTTGTTGATTTTTTATCCTCTCCTGATGCAGCTCTGGCTACTTTCATTATTTTAATGTAGGAGAAAACAATCATTATGCACAAAACTAAAAACTGGAATTGATATACAGCTGATCTAAGATGATGCTGCCATGCCTGTAATAAAACTAACTCCACTAAACACATCCAATATTTTGTGTAGAAGCTAAGGGATGCTGATACAAAGATGGTGGAAAGGATTGCAATGCAGGGCACAGAGCTGAGACCGTGAATGATGAGAATGCCGTGCATAGTATTGCGTGTGGAGCACAGCTCTCCATGGCGCAGGGGCATGCAGATGGCCACATAGCGCTCCAGGGTCATTGCTGTCAGAGTAACTGGTGTTACAGTAAGATACAGAAGTGGCACAACACAGATAATGATACATAACCAAACTTGAATGTTAATACGAAAATGGGTGAAGATGAGAAGGATGTTAGAAACGATTAACAACAAGCTATCAGACAGTAACATAACAGCAAATAATATGTAGCGGGCAGTTGTGTAGAAATATTCCTTTTGAAAAAAGGTTACGATGAGCAACAAGTTGACGGAAAGAAAAATCGTCACCAGGAACTGCAGAGAAAAGAACCTGATATGTCGGTTTAAGAGATCATCATCAGCCAGTGAGTTGTTAGCAGCCATATATCCTGATATCTGTTTTCTAAGAAAACACACATATGTTTGAGGCACTGCCAAAAATTCTGTAAACTGTCACTATGTTATGTGTCTGTCAATAGAAAATGATATTATTCCGACAAAATGAACAGAGTTAAGTTCAGATGCTGGTTTAAAGACAGCTGTTTACCAAACTCTCCATGCTGTTTCAAGGGTAACGTCTTCTGCTGAGCTCTGTGCAGCTCTCTGAGAGAGGGCTGTGCATGATGACTTTAAAGACTATAACATCCAAAAATAACACAGAATGAAACTTTGCTCACGTCAGTGCTGTCATGGCCACCTGATTTGTCCTATCTATGGCTGATGTCATCGAATCAGATCCCCAAATGACCTCAACTGGCTCCTTTCAACAGGAAGGAACTGTGAGCTCCTCACCCTGTCCTATCTCTAAGCCAGAGCCCAGCCACCAGACAGAGGACACTCATTTTGGTCACTTGTATTCACAGTGTCATTCATTTGGTGACTACTCAAAGCTCATGACCATGCAAACCACCCTGGTTCATGCTGAAGGTTGTGGCCTGGTGAAGTCAGCAGAAACACATCAACTGTGATTCTGAGATCCACAAAGTGGACACTCCCCTCCGCCCACCTGTGCCTTGAGATCCTCTCCATGAAAATCACAACTGGTGACATGGCACAATCTTGGTGGAGGCCAAGACTCACTGAAAACATGTTGATTTCCTGTTGAGGAAACAGACAGAGCTCTCATTCTGGTCTTATACAGACTGGATGGCTCATAGCAATGGCCCCTCTTTCTGTCATGGTTACAACAATAAACATGAGGTTAAGCTCATGTTACAGTCGTGTTCTGGTTAAGTTTGGGGAACAAAGACTGCTTGGTTAGGTTTAGGATAAAACCATCGGTGGGGTTAAAATAAGTTCTTCCTTCTGGTTGGAGGACCTTTGCTATTATGGCTCCAATAACAATCAATTAAAGACATGGAACAGTCATGGCTAAAACACACAATGCTGACTACAGACTAGTCACAGAGGAAAAGAACAGCAGTCTTCTTTGGCAAAATCACATGTTTTCATGTGGTCTCATCCATCCACCAACTAACTCCTCCTAACAGATTTTGTCTCTCTTCATAATACATCACCTTACTTTGTCCTTTGCTCCTGTCATAATCACTATGGCCACTAGAGGTCACCTAACAATAAAACGCATTTAGGGGTCACAAGAAGCTGCTTGCACAACCTATGTGCTTCTTTTCCACAGGAGGACAGTTGGATTAAAATATATTAGTTTCTATGAATGGGATGAGACAGATCATCATCTGGAAAGCATGAAGAACCACTACTCTCATAAATATAATTCTCCACTAAACATTTCTGATATTGTTTGTTGAAACTAAGGGATGCTGATGCCCTAACACAGTGAGGCCATGAATGAATGTACATGATGATAGTAAAGGTTCAGTAAAGTCCTCCCACAACAATGATTTTGTTTTATGGAGAAGAAACTGCAGGTCTTGAGTAGCTTGATTCACCACAACATCATGTTTTTAAACTGCCACACAGTGACGAATGACCTTTAGGCCACAATTCTTTGCAGTCGCCTCAGCAATGGAGGCTTTGAGTTGCACACTGAGACTCCATGACCCCACCATACCTGATGATGCAGAAATAAAATCGTGCCTCACAGTTTAGTTTAACACCTGGTCCAACTCAGCAGCAGTTGGTGACTAGTGTACTGCTCTGCTCCTCTGTGTCATATGTGCAGATTTTTAGTAAACCATACAAGAAACAACACAAAACAGGTGGACTGAATTTATTTGGAAAGTTTACCAAAAAAGTCTCAATTTCTACATATGTAAAATATAATACAGAGGAAAAAAACTGGACAGCATCTGATTTCTCAGAGCTGACCATTTACACCATGAAGCAAATAAGCACACCACTGAGTAAAAGCAAACACAGAGGACCCTTAATACCTCCAGCGTAATTAGATTCTTGCTTGAAGATTTCTGAGCGCTGTGCACAAAGAAAACGTTCACAAACAAATATCCATATTATAAACATATGTGTCACTGTTTGACTGACAGTTAAATTGTCCAGTTTGACAGTCTAATCAGCAATATGCACTCAACAACATAAACACAGTGATATGTACTAGAAAAAGTAATAACATGCGGAACTTTCCATCCAAAGCCATAAATGTGCTGCACTATATACATAAACTTTATGACTGACAGCTACAAAGCACCTCACTCAATATCATTATAATGTTATGCAGGACCTGATACGTATTCATCAGCAGTTATACTGTGGTTTTGTAGAAAAACACCCAAAGGCCTCATAATGTTTCACATAATGTTTCTTTTGTACAAGCCAAGGTAGGCAACGTTTTTCAGTGCATGAAAAAAAACTTCATCTCTGAGGCCATAAACGAGAGGACTCAGACATCTTGGTGCAACATAAAACAGTACAAAGTTTAAGTACCTGACAGTTTCATATAAACTATAATTGACCTGAAGCACAGCAGCATCTATGAATGGGCACCACATCTGGATGAGACAGAGCAGCAGCTGAAAACCATGAAGAAGAACGGTTCTGAGCCCTTTTTGTGTTGATTTTTTATCGTCTCCTGATGCAGCTTTTGCCACTTTCATTATTTTAATGTAGGAGAAAAAAATAACAATGCACATGATTAAAAACTGGAATTGATATACAGCTGATCTAAGATGATGCTGCCATGTGTGTAATAAAATCATCTCCACTAAACACACCCAGTATTTTGTGTAGAAGCTAAGGGATGCTGATACAAAGATGGTGGAAAGGATAAGAATGCAGGGCACAGAGCTGAGGCCGTGAATGATGAGAATGCCGTGCATAGTATTGCGTGTGGAGCACAGGTCTCCATGGCGCAGGGGCATGCAAATGGCCACATAGCGCTCCAAGGTCATTGCTGTCAGAGTAACTGGTGTTACAGTAATATACAGAAGTACCACAACACAGATAATGATACATAACCAAACTTGAATGTTAATATGAAAATGGATGAAAATGAGAAGGATGTTAGTCATGAATAATAACAAGCTATCAGAAAGTAATGTGACAGCAAATAATATGTAGCGAGCAGATGTGTAGAAATATTCCTTTTGAAAAAAGGTTACAATGAGCAAAAAGTTGATTGAAAGAAAAAGCATCACCAGGACCTGCAGAATAAAGAACTTCATCTTTCGATCTAAGAAATCATCACCAGCCAGTGAGTTGTTCACAGCCATATATCCTGATATCTGTTTTCTAAGCAAACACACGTGTTTTTACAAAATGAACAGAGTTAAGTTCAGATGCTGGTTTAAAGACAGCTGTTTACCAAACTCTCCATGCTGTTTCAAGGGTAACGTCTTCTGCTGAGCTCTGTGCAGCTCTCTGAGAGAGGGCTGTGCATGATGACTTTAAAGACTATAACATCCAAAAATAACACAGAATGAAACTTTGCTCACGTCAGTGCTGTCATGGCCACCTGATTTGTCCTATCTATGGCTGATGTCATCTAATCAGATCCCCAAATGACCTCAACTGGCTCCTTTCGACAGGAAGGAACTGTGAGCTCCTCACCCTGTCCTGTCCTTTTTTGGTCACTTGTATGCACAATGTCATGAATGACAATGCATGACATTAATGTATAACATGAAATCACTTGAAATTAATCTGAAGTAGAGCAGCTTCTATGACTGGGCACCACATCTGGATGAGACAGAGCAGCAGCTGGAAACCACGCAGAACCACTGTTCTGTGTTCTCTCCATGTTGACTTTTTATCCTTTTCTGATGCAGCTTGAGAGACTTTCATTATTTTAACATAGAAGAAAATAGTCTTGATGAACATTATCAAGAGCTGGAATTGATTCAGATAATCTTACCATAAGTGAAATAAAAACACCTAAGTATAATTCTCCACTGAAAATTTCTGATGTTGTTTGTAGAAACTAAAGGAGGATGCTGATGCCCTAAAACAGTGAGGCCATGAATGAATGTAAATGATGATAGTAAAGTTGCAGTAAAGTCCTCCTACAACTAAGATTTAGTTTTATGGAGAAGAAACTGCAGGTCTTGTGTAGTTTGGCAGCTTGATTGACCAAAACATGTTTTTAAACTGCCACAGCAGTGACCAATGACCTTTAGGCCACAGTTCTTTGCCTCGGCAATGGAGGCTTTGAGTTGCACACTGAGACTCCATGTCCCCACCATACCTGATGATGCAGAAATAAAATCATGCCTCACGGATAGGATCAGCTTAGTTAAACACCTGGTCCAACTCACCAGCATTTGATGACCAGTGTACTGCTCTGCTCCTCTGTGTCATATGTGCAGAGTTTTAGTAAACCATACAAGAAACAATACAAAGCAGGTGGATTGAATTTATTTGGAAAGTTTTCCAAAAAAATATCAATTTCTACATATGTAAAATATAATACAGAGGAAAAGAAAGCCGTACATGTGCTACACTATGTACATAAATGTTATGACTGACAGCTACCAATCACCTCACTCAATATCATTATAATGTTATACAGGACCTGATACTTATCCATGAGCAATGATACTGTGGTTTTGGATAAAATGCCCACTCGCTCATTATCTGTAAGCACCATCATACTAAGGATGGTTCAACTTCCACTGCTTTCACAGGAAATACATTGCATACAGGAAGTGAGTAACTGTTACTCTAAATAGTCACATGATGTTTCTTTTGTACAAGGCAAAGTAGGCAACATTTTTCAGTGCATGAAAAAAAAATTCATCTCTGAGGCCATAAATGAGAGGACTCAAACATCTTGGTGCAAGAATAAACAGTACAAAGTTTAAGAACCTGACAATTTCATATAAACCATAATTGACATGAAGCACAGCAGCATCTATGAATGGACACCACATCTGGATGAAACAGAGCAGCAGCTGAAAACCATGAAGAAGAACTGTTCTGAGCCCTTTTTGTGTTGATTTTTTATCCTCTCCTGATGCAGCTCTGGCCACTTGCATTATTTTAGTGTAGGCGAAAAGAATCACTATGCACAAAATTAAAAACAGGAATTGATATACAGCTGATCTAAGATGATGCTGCCATGCCTGTAATAAAATTAACTCCACTAAACACACCCAGTATTTTGTGTAGAAGCTAAGGGATGCTGATACAAAGATGGCGGAAAGGATTGCAATGCAGGGCACAGAGCTGAGACCATGAATGATGAGAATGCCGTGCATAGTATTGCGTGTGGAGCACAGCTCTCCATGGCGCAGGGGCATGCAAACGGCCACATAGCGCTCCAGCGTCATTGCTGTCAGAGTAATTGGTGTTACAGTAACATACAGAAGTGTCACAACACAGATAATGATACATAACCAACCTTGAATGTTAATATCAAAATGGATGAAAATGAGAAGGATGTTAGTCATGAATAGCATAAAACTATCAGACAGTAATGTAACACCGAATAAGATATAGCGAGCAGTTGTGTGGAAATACTCCTTTTGAAAAAAGGTTATGATGAGCAAAAAGTTGATGGAAAGAAAAAGCATCATCAGGACCTGCAGAGTAATGAACCTGATCTTTCGGTCTAAGAAATTATCACCAGCCAGTGAGTTGTTAGCAGCCATATGTCCTGATATCTGTTTTCAAAAGTGCTTGAGGCACTGACAGAAATTCTGTGGTGTCACTTTGTAATTTATCTGTCAATAGGAAATCAGATTATTTTTACAAAATGATCAGAGTTAAGTTCAGATGCTGGATTAAAGACAACTGCTTACCAATCTCTCCATGCTGTTTCAAGGGAAATGTCTTCTGCTGAGCTCTGTGCAGCTCTCTGAGAGAGGGCTGTGCATGTTGACTTTAAAGACTATAACATCCAAAAATAACACAGAATGAAACTTTGCTCACGTCAGTGCTGTCATGGCCACTTGACTCGTCCTATCTATGGCTGATGTCATCTAATCAGATCCCCAAATGACCTCGACTGGCTCCTTTTGACAGGAAGGAACTGTGAGCTCCTCACCCTGTCCTATCCTCTTTTGGTCACTTTTATCCACAATGTCATACATGACAATGCATGACATTAATGACATTAATGATGTCTAACATGAAATCACTTGAAATTAATCTGAAACAGGGCAGCTTCTATGACTGGGCACCAGGCACCAGTTTGCAGTCGCCTCAGCAATGGAGGCTTTGAGTTGCACACTGAGACTCCATGTCCCCACCATACCTGATGATGCAGAAATAAAATCATGCCTCACGGATAGGATCAGCTTAGTTAAACACCTGGTCCAACTCACAAGCAGTTGGTGACCAGTGTACTGCTCTGCTCCTCTGTATCATATGTGCAGAGTTTTAGTAAACCATACAAGAAACAACACAAAGCAGGTGAATTGAATTTATTTGGAAAGTTTTCCAAAAAAAATCAATTTCTACATTTGTAAAATATAATACAGAGGAAAAGAAAGCCGTACATGTGCTGCACTATGTACATAAATGTTATGACTGACAGCTACCAAGCACCTCACTCAATATCATTATAATGTTATACAGGACCTGATACTTATCCATAAGCAATGATACTGTGGTTTTGGATAAAATGCCCACTCGCTCATTATCTGTAAGCACCATCATACTAAGGATGGTTCAACTTCCACTGCTTTCACAGGAAATACATTGCATACAGGAAGTGAGTAACTGTTACTCTAAATAGTCACATGATGTTTCTTTTGTACAAGGCAAAGTAGGCAACATTTTTCAGTGCATGAAAAAAAAATTCATCTCTGAGGCCATAAATGAGAGGACTCAAACATCTTGGTGCAAGATAAAACACTACAAAGTTTAAGAACCTGACAATTTCATATAAACTATAATTGACCTGAAGCACAGCAGCATCTATGAATGGACACCACATCTGGATGAGACAGAGCAGCAGCTGAAAACCATGAAGAAGAACTGTTCTGAGCCCTTTTTGTGTTGATTTTTTATCCTCTCCTGATGCAGCTCTGGCTACTTTCATTATTTTAATATAGGAGAAAAGAATCACTATGCACGAAATTAAAAACTGGAATTGATATACAGCTGATCTAAGATGATGCTGCCATGCCTGTAATAAAACTAACTCCACTAAACACACCCAGTATTTTGTGTAGAAGCTAAGGGATGCTGATACAAAGATGGTGGAAAGGATTGCAATGCAGGGCACAGAGCTGAGACCGTGAATGATGAGAATGCCGTGCATAGTATTGCGTGTGGAGCACAGCTCTCCATGGCGCAGGGGCATGCAAACGGCCACATAGCGCTCCAAGGTCATTGCTGTCAGAGTAACTGGTGTTACAGTAAGATACAAAAGTGGCACAGAACAGATAGTGATGCATAACCACCCTTGAATGTTAATATCAAAATGGAGGAAAATGAGAAGGATGTTAGTCATGAATAACATCAAACTATCAGACAGTAATGTAACAGCAAATAAGATATAGCGAGCAGTTGTGTAGAAATATTCCTTTTGAAAAAAGGTTATGATGAGCAAAAAGTTGATGGAAAGAAAAAGCATCACCAGGACCTGCAGAATAATGAACCTGATCTTTCGATCTAAGAAATTATCAACAGCCAGTGAGTTGTTAGCAGCCATATATCCTGATATCTGTTTTCAAAAGTGCTTGAGGCACTGACAGAAATTCTGTGGTGTCACTTTGTAATTTATCTGTCAATAGGAAATCAGATTATTTTTACAAAATGAACAGAGTTATGTTCAGATGCTGGTTTAAAGACAGCTGTTTACCAAACTCTCCATGCTGTTCCAAAGGTAACGTCTTCTGCTGAGCTCTGTGCAGCTCTCTGAGAGAGGGCTGTGCATGATGACTTTAAAGACTATAACATCCAAAAATAACACAGAATGAAACTTTGCTCACGTCAGTGCTGTCATGGCCACTTGACTCGTCCTATCTATGGCTGATGTCATCTAATCAGATCCCCAAATGACCTCAACTGGCTCCTTTCGACAGGAAGGAACTGTGAGCTCCTCACCCTGTCCTATCCTCTTTTGGTCACTTTTATCCACAATGTCATACATGCCAATGCATGACATTAATGTTTTAATGACATTAATGATGTCTAACATGAAGTCACTTGAAATTAATCTGAAACAGGGCAGCTTCTATGACTGGGCACCAGGCACCAGTTTGCAGTCGCCTCAGCAATGGAGGCTTTGAGTTGCACACTGAGACTCCATGTCCCCACCATACCTGATGATGCAGAAATAAAATCATGCCTCACGGATAGGATCAGCTTAGTTAAACACCTGGTCCAACTCACAAGCAGTTGGTGACCAGTGTACTGCTCTGCTCCTCTGTGTCATATGTGCAGAGTTTTAGTAAACCATACAAGAAACAACACAAAGCAGGTGAATTGAATTTATTTGGAAAGTTTTCCCAAAAAAATCAATTTCTACATTTGTAAAATATAATACAGAGGAAAAGAAAGCCGTACATGTGCTGCACTATGTACATAAATGTTATGACTGACAGCTACCAAGCACCTCACTCAATATCATTATAATGTTATACAGGACCTGATACTTATCCATAAGCAATGATACTGTGGTTTTGGATAAAATGCCCACTCGCTCATTATCTGTAAGCACCATCATACTAAGGATGGTTCAACTTCCACTGCTTTCACAGGAAATACATTGCATACAGGAAGTGAGTAACTGTTACTCTAAATAGTCACATGATGTTTCTTTTGTACAAGGCAAAGTAGGCAACATTTTTCAGTGCATGAAAAAAAAATTCATCTCTGAGGCCATAAATGAGAGGACTCAAACATCTTGGTGCAAGATAAAACACTACAAAGTTTAAGAACCTGACAATTTCATATAAACTATAATTGACCTGAAGCACAGCAGCATCTATGAATGGACACCACATCTGGATGAGACAGAGCAGCAGCTGAAAACCATGAAGAAGAACTGTTCTGAGCCCTTTTTGTGTTGATTTTTTATCCTCTCCTGATGCAGCTCTGGCTACTTTCATTATTTTAATATAGGAGAAAAGAATCACTATGCACGAAATTAAAAACTGGAATTGATATACAGCTGATCTAAGATGATGCTGCCATGCCTGTAATAAAACTAACTCCACTAAACACACCCAGTATTTTGTGTAGAAGCTAAGGGATGCTGATACAAAGATGGTGGAAAGGATTGCAATGCAGGGCACAGAGCTGAGACCGTGAATGATGAGAATGCCGTGCATAGTATTGCGTGTGGAGCACAGCTCTCCATGGCGCAGGGGCATGCAAACGGCCACATAGCGCTCCAAGGTCATTGCTGTCAGAGTAACTGGTGTTACAGTAAGATACAAAAGTGGCACAGAACAGATAGTGATGCATAACCACCCTTGAATGTTAATATCAAAATGGAGGAAAATGAGAAGGATGTTAGTCATGAATAACATCAAACTATCAGACAGTAATGTAACAGCAAATAAGATATAGCGAGCAGTTGTGTAGAAATATTCCTTTTGAAAAAAGGTTATGATGAGCAAAAAGTTGATGGAAAGAAAAAGCATCACCAGGACCTGCAGAATAATGAACCTGATCTTTCGATCTAAGAAATTATCAACAGCCAGTGAGTTGTTAGCAGCCATATATCCTGATATCTGTTTTCAAAAGTGCTTGAGGCACTGACAGAAATTCTGTGGTGTCACTTTGTAATTTATCTGTCAATAGGAAATCAGATTATTTTTACAAAATGAACAGAGTTATGTTCAGATGCTGGTTTAAAGACAGCTGTTTACCAAACTCTCCATGCTGTTCCAAAGGTAACGTCTTCTGCTGAGCTCTGTGCAGCTCTCTGAGAGAGGGCTGTGCATGATGACTTTAAAGACTATAACATCCAAAAATAACACAGAATGAAACTTTGCTCACGTCAGTGCTGTCATGGCCACTTGACTCGTCCTATCTATGGCTGATGTCATCTAATCAGATCCCCAAATGACCTCAACTGGCTCCTTTCGACAGGAAGGAACTGTGAGCTCCTCACCCTGTCCTATCCTCTTTTGGTCACTTTTATCCACAATGTCATACATGCCAATGCATGACATTAATGTTTTAATGACATTAATGATGTCTAACATGAAGTCACTTGAAATTAATCTGAAACAGGGCAGCTTCTATGACTGGGCACCAGGCACCAGTTTGCAGTCGCCTCAGCAATGGAGGCTTTGAGTTGCACACTGAGACTCCATGTCCCCACCATACCTGATGATGCAGAAATAAAATCATGCCTCACGGATAGGATCAGCTTAGTTAAACACCTGGTCCAACTCACAAGCAGTTGGTGACCAGTGTACTGCTCTGCTCCTCTGTGTCATATGTGCAGAGTTTTAGTAAACCATACAAGAAACAACACAAAGCAGGTGAATTGAATTTATTTGGAAAGTTTTCCCAAAAAAATCAATTTCTACATTTGTAAAATATAATACAGAGGAAAAGAAAGCCGTACATGTGCTGCACTATGTACATAAATGTTATGACTGACAGCTACCAAGCACCTCACTCAATATCATTATAATGTTATACAGGACCTGATACTTATCCATAAGCAATGATACTGTGGTTTTGGATAAAATGCCCACTCGCTCATTATCTGTAAGCACCATCATACTAAGGATGGTTCAACTTCCACTGCTTTCACAGGAAATACATTGCATACAGGAAGTGAGTAACTGTTACTCTAAATAGTCACATGATGTTTCTTTTGTACAAGGCAAAGTAGGCAACATTTTTCAGTGCATGAAAAAAAAATTCATCTCTGAGGCCATAAATGAGAGGACTCAAACATCTTGGTGCAAGATAAAACACTACAAAGTTTAAGAACCTGACAATTTCATATAAACTATAATTGACCTGAAGCACAGCAGCATCTATGAATGGACACCACATCTGGATGAGACAGAGCAGCAGCTGAAAACCATGAAGAAGAACTGTTCTGAGCCCTTTTTGTGTTGATTTTTTATCCTCTCCTGATGCAGCTCTGGCTACTTTCATTATTTTAATATAGGAGAAAAGAATCACTATGCACGAAATTAAAAACTGGAATTGATATACAGCTGATCTAAGATGATGCTGCCATGCCTGTAATAAAACTAACTCCACTAAACACACCCAGTATTTTGTGTAGAAGCTAAGGGATGCTGATACAAAGATGGTGGAAAGGATTGCAATGCAGGGCACAGAGCTGAGACCGTGAATGATGAGAATGCCGTGCATAGTATTGCGTGTGGAGCACAGCTCTCCATGGCGCAGGGGCATGCAAACGGCCACATAGCGCTCCAAGGTCATTGCTGTCAGAGTAACTGGTGTTACAGTAAGATACAAAAGTGGCACAGAACAGATAGTGATGCATAACCACCCTTGAATGTTAATATCAAAATGGAGGAAAATGAGAAGGATGTTAGTCATGAATAACATCAAACTATCAGACAGTAATGTAACAGCAAATAAGATATAGCGAGCAGTTGTGTAGAAATATTCCTTTTGAAAAAAGGTTATGATGAGCAAAAAGTTGATGGAAAGAAAAAGCATCACCAGGACCTGCAGAATAATGAACCTGATCTTTCGGTCTAAGAAATTATCACCAGCCAGTGAGTTGTTAGCAGCCATATATCCTGATATCTGTTTTCAAAAGTGCTTGAGGCACTGACAGAAATTCTGTGGTGTCACTTTGTAATTTATCTGTCAATAGGAAATCAGATTATTTTTACAAAATGAACAGAGTTATGTTCAGATGCTGGTTAAAAGACAGCTGTTTACCAAACTCTCCATGCTGTTCCAAAGGTAACGTCTTCTGCTGAGCTCTGTGCAGCTCTCTGAGAGAGGGCTGTGCATGATGACTTTAAAGACTATAACATCCAAAAATAACACAGAATGAAACTTTGCTCACGTCAGTGCTGTCATGGCCACTTGACTCGTCCTATCTATGGCTGATGTCATCTAATCAGATCCCCAAATGACCTCAACTGGCTCCTTTCGACAGGAAGGAACTGTGAGCTCCTCACCCCGTCCTATCCTCTTTTGGTCACTTTTATCCACAATGTCATACATGCCAATGCATGACATTAATGTTTTAATGACATTAATGATGTCTAACATGAAGTCACTTGAAATTAATCTGAAACAGGGCAGCTTCTATGACTGGGCACCAGGCACCAGTTTGCAGTCGCCTCAGCAATGGAGGCTTTGAGTTGCACACTGAGACTCCATGTCCCCACCATACCTGATGATGCAGAAATAAAATCATGCCTCACGGATAGGATCAGCTTAGTTAAACACCTGGTCCAACTCACCAGCAGTTGGTGACCAGTGTACTGCTCTGCTCCTCTGTGTCATATGTGCAGAGTTTTAGTAAACCATACAAGAAACAATACAAAACAGGTGGATTGAATTTATTTGGAAAGTTTTCCAAAAAAATATCAATTTCTACATATGTAAAATATAATACAGAGGAAAAGAAAGCCGTACATGTGCTGCACTATGTACATAAATGTTATGACTGACAGCTACCAATCACCTCACTCAATATCATTATAATGTTAAGCAGGACCTGATACTTATCCATGAACAATGATAATGTGGCTTTGGATAAAATGCCCATTTGCTCATTATCTGTAAGTGTCACAACTGAACAGGGTTGAACCCAAAAGCACAACTCAAACGAGTAAGATCAAAAATAATGTCTTTATTTAACAAAGTAACAAATAATAATCACCCAATAGGGGAAAAAATGCAAGGAAACAAAGTATCAAAAAAGAACACAAAATCACTCTTACGAGGAAAAAACACAAACTCCAATCAAAGGAAAGGCAAGGCAACGCAACAAGGCAATAAAGAGAACGACCAAAGTACAAAAGAACACAAAAACCTGACATGGAGATTAATCACAAGGAATAGGCGCTGGTTCACTCAACAAAAAAGGGGAGACGCAGACTGTATATACACAACAGGTAAGGGGAAACAGGTGGAAACAATTAGGGCAGGGAAGACAATCACAAAGGCAGGAAGTAAAATGAGACAAGAAACACAAGGGCAATGATTTCAAAATAAAACAGGAAACCACGTGACAACATAGACGCGAGACAAAGGCATAACTTGACATAATTTCACAAGGTATGACAGTAAGCACCATCATACTAAGGATGGTTCAACTTCCACTGCTTTCACAGGAAAAACATTGCATACAGGAAGTGAGTAACTGTTACTCTAAATAGTCACATGATGTTTCTTTTGTACAAGGCAAAGTAGGCAACATTTTTCAGTGCATGAAAAAAAACTTCATCTCTGAGGCCATAAATGAGAGGACTCAAACATCTTGGTGCAAGAATAAACAGTACAAAGTTTAAGAACCTGACAATTTCATATAAACTATAATTGACATGAAGCACAGCAGCATCTATGAATGGACACCACATCTGGATGAAACAGAGCAGCAGCTGAAAACCATGAAGAAGAACTGTTCTGAGCCCTTTTTGTGTTGATTTTTTATCCTCTCCTGATGCAGCTCTGGCCACTTTCATTACTTTAGTGTAGGAGAAAAGAATCACTATGCACATAATTAAAAACAAGAATTGATATACAGCTGATCTAAGATGATGCTGCCATGCCTGTAATAAAATTAACTCCAGTAAACACACCCAGTATTTTGTGTAGAAGCTAAGGGATGCTGATACAAAGATAGCGGAAAAGATTGCAATGCAGGGCACAGAGCTGAGACCATGAATGATGAGAATGCCGTGCATAGTATTGCGTGTGGAGCACAGCTCTCCATGACGCAGGGGCATGCAAACAGCCACATAGCGCTCCAGCGTCATTGCTGTCAGAGTAACAGGTGTTACAGTAACATACAGAAGTATCACAACACAGATAATGATACATAACCAACCTTGGGCTGGGCAGTGTCCTGTCTGATGTGGTGGTGAGTGGTGTGGGAGCCCCTCAGGGCACTGTGCTCTCTCCTTTCCTGTTCACCTTATACACCAGTGACTTTCAGTACAACTCAGAGTCGTGCCATCTTCAGAAATTCTCTGATGACTCTGCTGTTGTCGGGTGTATAAGGGACGGACAGGAGGGGGAGTACAGGCGGCTGGTGGACGGATTTGTAGAGTGGGCGGGAGTGAATCACCTGCTGCTGAATGTGGACAAGACCAAGGAGATGGTGATAGACTTCAGAAGGAAGGGATCAGCTCCTCAGCCCCTCAGCATCCAGGGCAGAGACGTAGCTGCTGTGGAGGAGTACAAGTACCTGGGAGTGACCATCGACAACGGACTGAACTGGAAGACCAACAGCACAGCTGTGTACAAGAAGGCCTGCAGCAGACTCTACTTCCTGAGGAAGCTGAGGTCGTTCAACGTGTGCAGCAAGATGCTGGAAATCTTTTACCAGTCTGTTGTGGCCAGTACTCTGTTCTCCTCTGTGGTCTGCTGGGGGGGCAGCATCTCAGCCAATGACACCAACAGACTGAACAAACTGATCAGGAAGGCTGGCTCTGTCATTGGCTGCAAACAGGACTCTTTTGAAGCAGTGATGGAGAGGAGGACTCTGAACAAACTGTTATCCATCATGGATAACCCTGACCACCCTCTCCATCTTGTACTGGACGGACAGCGGAGCGCCTTCTCCAAAAGGCTCAGACAGCTTCGCTGTCATAGGAACCGCTACAGGAAATCATTCCTGCCACATGCTATAGGACTGTATAACTCATCACCCCTGTGCCAGAGATAACCTGTGTTATTGCTGTTATGATGATTATGCACCTTAACCTTGTTTACAACTGTATTTCATCCTGCACTCTTATTCATTTTTATTCTTGCACATTCATATTACTGTCCTACAGTTTTACAGTCTTAATAGTTTTCATAGTTATTTATAACAATTTTTTATCTTGCACTCCTATTCATCTTATTTTGCACATTCATATTACTGTTCTATAGTTTTTACAGTTCTTATAGTTCCATAGCTGTTTATAAGAATATTTCATTCTGCACTCTTATTCCTCTCATATTGCACATTCATATTACAGTGGTATAGTTTTTATTGTTTCATTGTTGTTTATATACTTATTCATCCTGCACTCTTATTCTTCTTATATTTGCACATCCATACTACTCGACTGTTTTGGTGCACTGACTTGCTACTATGCACATTCTGGAGAATTCATTGTACTACTTTGTACATTTGTACTCTGGTTTCACAAACTTAACTTATTGTTACCGCTGACTGTTACTTATACTTAGCTTTATTTAGCTTTTTTACTGCAGATTTATGTAGGGCAAATCTCCTTATTTTTTGTACTTGTTACCATTGTACTATTGTGTTTATTACCTGTACACGGCTGCTATAACAGTTGAATTTCCCAGTTTGGGATCAATAAAGTATTTTTATCTTATCTTATCTTATTGAATGTTAATATCAAAATGGATGAAAATGAGAAGGATGTTAGTCATGAATAGCATAAAACTATCAGACAGTAATGTAACACCGAATAAGATATAGCGAGCAGTTGTGTGGAAATACTCCTTTTGAAAAAAGGTTACGATGAGCAAAAAGTTGATGGAAAGAAAAAGCATCATCAGGACCTGCAGAGTAATGAACCTGATCTTTCGGTCTAAGAAATTATCACCAGCCAGTGAGTTGATAGCAGCCATATATCCTGATATCTGTTTTCAAAAGTGCTTGAGGCACTGACAGAAATTCTGTGGTGTCACTTTGTAATTTATCTGTCAATAGAAATCAGATTATTTTTACAAAATGATCAGAGTTAAGTTCAGATGCTGGATTAAAGACAGCTGTTTACCAAACTCTCCATGCTGTTTCAAGGGAAATGTCTTCTGCTGAGCTCTGTGCAGCTCTCTGAGAGAGGGCTGTGCATGATGACTTTAAAGACTATAACATCCAAAAATAACACAGAATGAAACTTTGCTCACGTGAGTGCTGTCATGGCCACTTGACTCGTCCTATCAATGGCTGATGTCATCTAATCAGATCCCCAAATGACCTCAACTGGCTCGTTTCGACAGGAAGGAACTGTGAGCTCCTCACCCTGTCCTGTCCTTTTTTGGTCACTTTTATCCACAATGTCATACATGACAATGCATGACAATGGATGACATTAATGTATTAATGACATTAATGACATTAATGATGTATAACATGAAATCACTTGAAATTAATCTGAAACAGGGCAGCTTCTATGACTGGGCACCACATCTGGATGAGACAGAGCAGCAACTGAAAACCATGCAGAACCACTGTTCTGTGTTCTCTCCATGTTGACTTTTTATTCTTTTCTGATGCAGCTTGGGAGACTTTCATTTTTTGAACATAGAAGAAAACAGTGTTGATGCACATAATCAAGAATCGCAATTGATATACAGATGATCTTAGATGATTTCACCATAAGCTGCCACAGCAGTAACCAATGACTTTTAGGCCACAGTTCTTTGCAATCGCCTCAGCAATGGAGGCTTTGAGTTGCACACTGAGACTCCATGTCCCATTATACCTGATGATGCAGAAATAAAATCATGCCTCACGGATAGGATCAGCTTAGTTGAACACCTGGTCCAACTCACCAGCAGTTGGGGACCAGTGTACTGCTCTGCTCCTCTGTGTCATATGTGCAGAGTTTTAGTAAACCATACAAGAAACAACACAAAACAGGTGGATTGAATTTATTTGGAAAGTTTTCCAAAAAAACTGTCAATTTCTACATATGTAAAATAAAATACAGGAAAGGAAAGCCGTACACTTTTTAAAAAAGGTTACGATGAGCAACAAGTTGACGGAAAGAAAACGCATCACCAGGACCTGCAGAATAAAGAACTTGATGTTTCGGTCTAAGAAATCATCACCAGCCAGTGAGTTGTTAGAAGCCTGTGTTATTTTTATAAAACAACCCAGATGCCTGCTAGCTCATTCTCTATGAGCACCATCATACTAAGGCCAGTTCAACATCCACAGCTGTCACAGAAAAAATATTGCACACAGGAAGTGAATAGCTGTTAATCTAATTAGTCACATAATGTTTCTTTTGTACAAGGCAAAGCAGGCAACGTTTTTCAGTGCATGAAAGAAAACTTCATCTCTGAGGCCATAAATGAGAGGACTCAGACATCTTGGTGCAAGATAAAACACTACAAAGTTTAAGTACCTTACAATTTCATATAAACTATAATTGACATGAAGCACAGCAGCATCTATGAATGGACACCACATCTGGATGAAACAGAGCAGCAGCTGAAAACCATGAAGAAGAACTGTTCTGAGCCCTTTTTGTGTTGATTTTTTATCCTCTCCTGATGCAGCTTTTGCCACTTTCATTATTTTAGTGTAGGAGAAAATAATCATTATGCACAAAATTAAAAACTGGAATTGATATACAGCTGATCTAAGATGATGCTGCCATGCCTGTAATAAAACTAGCTCTATTAAACACATCCAATATTTTGTGTAGAAGCTAAGGGATGCTGATACAAAGATGGTGGAAAGGATTGCAATGCAGGGCACAGAGCTGAGACCATGAATGATGAGAATGGCGTGCATAGTATTGCGTGTGGAGCACAGCTCTCCATGACGCAGGGGCATGCAAATGGCCACATAGCGCTCCAAGGTCATTGCTGTCAGAGTAACTGGTGTTACAGTAAGATACAGAAGTGGCACAGCACAGATAATGATACATAACCAACCTTGAATGTTAATACGAAAATGGGTGAAGATGAGAAGGATGTTAGAAACGATTAACAACAAGCTATCAGACAGTAACGTAACAGCAAATAATATGTAGCGAGCAGTTGTGTAGAAATATTCCTTTTGAAAAAAGGTTACGATGAGCAACAAGTTGACGGAAAGGAAAGGCATCACCAGGACCTGCAGAATAAAGAACTTGATCTTTCGATCTAAGAAATCATCACCAGCCAGTGAGTTATTAGCAGCCATATATCCTGATATCTATTTTCTAAGCAATCACGTGTTTGAGGGACTGGCAAAAATTCTATGGTGTCACTTTTTAATTGACAATTCTATTGTCAACAGAAAATGAGATTATTCTGACAAAATGATCAGAGTTAAGTTCAGATGCTGGCTCTGTGCAGCTCTCTGAGAGAGGGCTGTGCATGATGACTTTAAAGACTATAACATCCAAAAATAACACAGAATGAAACTTTGCTCACGTCAGTGCTGTCATGGCCACTTGACTCGTCCTATCTATGGCTGATGTCATCTAATCAGATCCCCAAATGACCTCAACTGGCTCCTTTCGACAGGAAGGAACTGTGAGCTCCTCATCTTATCCTATCTCTAAGCCAAAGCCCAGCCACCACACAGAGGACACTCATTTATGTGACTTGTATTCCCAATGTCATTCATTTCGAGCTCATGACCATAGATTAGGGTTGGAACATGGATTGACAAGTAAATCAGTTCAGTACAATGTCCGCATTACTAGTGAGGTTGTACTAACCCAAGTGTTGATTTTACACTCCATTTTACACTTTCTCTTGAACTACAGCGACTCGTCATGGCCTCAGACTTACAGTTGTTGATTTTTAATCCAGCTGCTTCCCACTTGAGTGTAAACCACCATGGTTCATGCTGAAGGATATTGTCTGTAGAAGTGAGCATAATCACATAAAATGCAATTCTGAGGTCCCCAAAGTGGACACTTGTTATGATCAGCCCCTAACGGGAGCTATTGTGAACTCTTTTGGAATGTTTTCGAACACATTCTTTATAGCCTGTATCTTATGATGTCTTTTGAACTTGTTTTGGACTGGTTTGGACACTTTGTTTGGATCAGCCCTGTCAAAGACGCTGGACCAGGAGGCCAGAGATACTGGCGGTTAAGTTCAGGGGGCCGACTAGGCAGACAGAGCAGCTTGGGAGGCCGACCAGACAGGTGAAGGCGCTTGGGAGACCAACAAGACTGGTGAAGACACTTAGGGGCCTTACCAGACAGATGGAAATGGTCAGATAGCCAACCAGTAGGGCGACAGTAGAAGGCGAGCCACTACTGGAGTCGAAGCTGGAGGGCGACAGGGGTAAAGACGAGCCCAGAGATGAGGAGGCTGCCGATGGAGGGGCAGGATCAGGTGTCGGCCAGACTGCCGCCTGGAGACGAAGGGCAGGTGTCGGATGGCCCAGTGAACGGAGACATGGAGCAGGTGTCGCCCGAGGCACCGACTGGAGACGAAGGGCTGGTGTCAGACGGACCGCCGACTGGACGTGAGGGGCAGATGTTGGCTAAGGTGCCGACTGGAGGAGCGGGGCAGGTGTCAGCCGGACCGGCTACTGGACATGAAGGGTAGGTGTCGGCCAGACCGCTGACTGAAGAGCAGGAATTGGTGTCGGCCGGGCCTCGGACTGGACACGAGGGGCAGGTGTTGGCCAGACCGCCGACTGTAGACGTGGAGCATCAGCCAGGATGAGGCAGGAGGCTCAGGAGCAGGCAGAACGTCGGCCAGGATCCCCGATGCTGGGACATGGGAGACTGGCTGGAGGCTAGCAGGCCGGATGCTAGCAGACTGGGAGGCTAGCTGGAGGCTAGCATTATCCTCAAAGCACTTGAGCCCTTTGGGAAGGGAACTGCAAACAATGGCTTCTTAGAGAGTGTGCTTAGTTTCTTCATAAAACCCACCGGTACAGCTAGCTGTGGATATATTTCCATAGGAGTGACTTTAGAAAGCTCCTTCGTGAGAGCTTGCATGTCTACTTGGTCTTGGAAAAGGAGCGAGCGCTTGAGCTCAAAGTTAGCCTCACAAATGGAGTCTGCTGGGTGCATATCTGGTCATTTTGTCTGGTCAGTGTCATGAACAGGGAACACTGGTTTTGTACTGTAGTGGGCACTTTCGATCAGCCCTATCGAAGACGCTGGACCAGGAGGCCAGAGATGCTGGCGGGGGATACTGGCGGGGAAGTTCAGGGAAGAGAGGACCCAAAAATCCCCAAGACAGGCAGATTAGTGACTAAAAAGTCTTTTAATTAACTCAAAATCACAGGAACTCTGTCCAGGGCCAGAGAACAAAACTTAAACAACTAAAAACACACAGGAAGAAAAAAGGCTGGAAACATAGAACACAAAAAAAAACCTCCAAAAGTCCTTACCAGAAAACAAAAGGCAACCAAGGTAAGTCCATGAGCGGGGAGACGCAAGTGTATAGGTGCAAGAACAAGCACAGGGACTTGACAAGGTAGGGGAGGCAAGGCAGAAGCACGCACGGGAATCAACACGGGGAACGAACACAGGTGAAGACACAGGCAGACTCAGGTATGGACACAGACAAACTGACAATAACACAGGGAAATAACGAGACTTGAATACACAAGGCAATGAGTAACAGGTAACACCAATTAGGGCGGGGCAGACAATCACAAAAGGAAGGAAAACCAGACAGAGGCTCAACATTATGCAGTTTAAGTACATGACTTTAATAACCTGAATGACATTAATGAATATAGTTGAAAAAAATTCTGAAGTAGAGCAGATTATATGGCTGGCCACCAGCTGAATGAGACAGAACAGCAGCTGGAAACCATGCAGAACCACTGGTCTGTGTTCTCTTCATGTTTTCTGCTGTAGCTTGGGAAACTTTCATTATTTTAAAAGTTCACAAGCAAATATCCATATTATGAACATATGTGTCACTGTTTGACTGACAGTGAAATGATCCAGTTTGACAGTCTAGTCAGCAACATGAACACAGTGACGCGTACTAGAGAAATTAATGACATGCTACAATTTCCATCCAAAGCCATGAATGTGCTGCACTATGTACATAAACTTTATGACTGACAGCTACCAAGAACATCACTCAATATCATTATAATGTTATGCAGAACCTGATACGTATTCCTGAGCAATGATACTGTGGCTTTGTAGAAAACCACCCAGAGGCCTGCTGGGTCATTATCTGTGAGCACCATCACATTAAGGCCAGTTCAACATCCACAGCTGTTACAGAAAAAATATTGCACACAGGAAGTGAATAGCTGTTAATCTAATTAGTCACATAATGTTTCTTTTGTACAAGCCAAGGTAGGCAACGTTTTTCAGTGCATGATAAAAAACTTCATCTCTGAGGCCATAAATGAGAGGACTAAGACATCTTGGTGCAAGATAAAACACTACAAAGTTTAAGTACCTGACAATTTCATATAAACCATAATTGATCTGAAGCACAGCAGCATCTATGAATGGACACCACATCTGGATGAAACAGAGCAGCAGCTGAAAGCCATGAAGAAGAACTGTTCTGAGCCCTTTTTGTGTTGATTTTTTATCCTCTCCTGATGCAGCTTTTGCCACTTTCATTATTTTAATGTAGGAGAAAAGAATCACTATGCACAAAATCAAAAACTGGAATTGATATACAGCTGATCTAAGATGATGCTGCCATGCCTGTAATAAAACCAACTCTATTAAACACCGCCAATATGTTGTGTAGAAGCTAAGGGATGCTGATACAAAGATGGTAGTGAGGATAATAAGGCAGGGCACAGAGCTGAGACCATGAATGATGAGAATGCCGTGCATAGTATTGCGTGTGGAGCACAGGTCTCCATGGCGCAGGGGCATGCAGATGGCCACATAGCGCTCCAAGGTCATTGCTGTCAGAGTAACTGGTGTTACAGTAAGATACCAAAGTGGCACAACACAGATAATGATACATAACCAACCTTGAATGTCAATTCGAAAATGGGTGAAGATGAGAAGGATGTTAGACACGATTAACATCAAACTATCAGACAATAATGTAATAGCAAATAAGATATAGCGAGCAGATGTGTAGAAATATTCCTTTTGAAAAAAGGTTACGATGAGCAATAAGTTGATGAAAAGAAAAAGCATCACCAGGACCTGCAGAACAAGGAACCTGATATTTCGCTTTAAGAGATCATCATCAGCCAGTGAGTTGTTAGCAGCCATATTACCTGATATCTGTTTTCTAAGCAAACACACATGTGTTTGAGGCACTGCCAAAAATTCTGTAAACTGTCATTATGTTATGCGTCTCAACAGAAAATGAGATTATTCTTACAAAATGATCAGAGTTAAGCTCAGATGCTGGTTTAAAGACAGCTGTTTACCAAACTCTCCATGCTGTTTCAAGGGTAAAGTCTTCTGCTGAGCTCTGTGCAGCTCTCTGAGAGAGGGCTGTGCATGATGACTTTAAAGACTATAACATCCAAAAATAACACAGAATGAAACTTTGCTCACGTCAGTGCTGTCATGGCCACTTGACTCGTCCTATCAGTGGCTGATGTCATCTAATCAGATCCCCAAATGACCTCACCTGGCTCCTTTCAACAGGAAGGAACTTTGAGCTCCTCATCTTATCCTATCTCTAATTTGGTGACTACTCAAAGCTCATGACCATAGGTTAGGTTTGGAACATGGATTAACTATTAGATCAGTTCAGCACAATGTCTGCATTGTTCTAGTGAGGTTGTACAAATCCAAATGCTGATGTTACACTCCATTTTGCACTTTCTCTTGAACTACAGTGACTTGAACTTATTCAGCAGAGTAGTCCATCATTTTCTAATTAAGAACAATGGCCTCAGACTAACAGGTGCTAATTTTCATCCCAGCTGCTTCACATTTGACTGCAAACCCCCCTGTACATGCTGAAGGTGATGGTCTGGTGAAATCAGCAGAACCACATCAACTGCAATTCCTAGGTCCCCAAAATGGACACTCCCCTCCACCCACCTGTGCCTTGAGAATCTTTCAATGAAAATCACAATTGGTGACAAGGTACAATCTTGGTGGAGGCCAAGACTCACTGAAAACATGTTGATTTCCTGTTGAGGAAAAAGACAGAGCTCTCATTCTGGTCTTATACAGACCGGATGGCTCATAGCAATGACCTGTGTTTCCTCCAACCAGAATGACTATATTAGTCATTTGTCTCTACCTACTGACATGTCACATAGCACCATCTCCTGAAATAGCACGCCTAAGGTGGTAGGGGTACTGGACCTTTGTTGTCATGGTTGAAATAATAAAGATGGCATAAAGCTCATGCTACAATCACATTTTAGTTAAGTTTAGGCAACAAAGACTGTTTGGTCAGGTTTAGAAAAAGACCATGGTTGGGGTTGACATAACTTCTTCCTTCAGGTTGGAGGACCTTTGCCCTTAAGGCCCAATAATAATCACGCAATTAAGGACGTGGAACGGTCATGGCTAAAACACACAACGCTGACTATTAGAGTCACAGAGGAAAAAAAACAGCGGTCTTCTGTGTCAATGTCATGTGTTTTGATGTCTGATCCATCCACCAACTAACTCCTCCTAACACAGATTTTGTCTCTCTTTATAATACATCACCTTACTTCCTCTTTTGCTCCCATTGTAATCACTATGGCCGCTAGAGGTCACCTAACAAAAAAATGCATTTAGGGGTTACAATAAGCTGCTCACACAACCTATGTGCTTGTGTTCTACAGGAGGGCAGTTGCATTGCAATACAGCAGTCTCCATGAATGGGCACCACAGCTGGATGAGACAGATCATCAACTGGAAAGCATGAAGAACCAGTATTCTGAGTCCTTCCCATGTCGACTGTCCTCTCCTGATGCAATGTTGGTCACTTTCATTATTTTACTGATGTGTCTTTGCTCTCCTTTATTACTTTAAAATGGGAGAATATTATGATGCCAAACAAAATTAAGAAGTAAAACTACAACTGATTCATATTTGACCAAACATGACAGCCACATATTGCTGATAATAATCTCCAACCCTATTTTTAATCTGGAGAACAGTTAATGTATTATTCTATAGAAAGCATTTGTTTTATTTGCTTTTACGTTGCATTTTGTGTAAACCTTGGCCACAGTCTTTCACCAAACACTCTGAGGTGGGGCATGTTGTGAAGTTACAATATGAATTTATATTAAAATATTCATTACAAAGTGACAGTGCTGCAGACATGCTCTGTCATTTCAGATATATATTAATAAATTCAAGTCAATAACGAAGTTGAACAGAAATTGATTTATATGTGGGAAACTGATTTACTTGCATTTTTTACGGTTTACTTTAACTTTATTTGTGAACAAGGAAAATAAGTGCTAGCTTTTCATCTCAAGAAAAAAAAAACATCATTGAGGCCACAAATGATACAACTCAAAACTCTCAGGCAGAGGCTCAACATTATGGAGTTTAAGTAAATGACTTTAATAATGTGAATGACATTAATGAATATAGTTGAAATGAATCTGAAGTAGAGCAGCTTCTATGACTGGCCACCACAGCTGGATGAGACAGAGCAGCAGCTGGAAACCATGAAGAACCATTGTTCTGTTGCCTTTTTATTCTTTTCTGCTGTAGCTTGGGAGACTTTAATAATTTTAAAAGTTCATTAGCAAATATCCATATTATGAACATATGTGTCACTGTTTGACAGTGAAATGATCTAGCTTCTCAGTCTAATATGCAGCGTGAACACAGTGACGTGTACTAGAGAAATTAATAACATGCTACAATTTCCATCCAAAGCCATAAATGTGCTGCACTATGTACATAAACTTTATGACTGACAGCTACCAAGCACCTCACTCAGTATCATTATAATGTTATGCAGGACCTGATACGTATTCATCAGTAGTTATACTGTGATTTTGTAGAAAAACACCCAGAGGCCTGCTGGGTCATTATCCGTAAGCACTGTCACATCAAGGTCAGTTCAACATCCACAGCTTTCACAGAAAAAACATTGCACACAGAAAGTGAGTAACTGTTAATCTAATTAGTCACATATTGTTTCTTTTGTACAAGGCAACGTTTTTCAGTGCATGATAAAAAACTTCATCTCTGAGGCCATAAATGAGAGGACTTAGACATCTTGGTGCAAGATAAAACACTACAAAGTTTAAGTACCTTACAATTTCATATAAACTATAATTGACCTGAAGCACAGCAGCATCTATGAATGGACACCACATCTGGATGAAACAGAGCAGCAGCTGAAAACCATGAAGAAGAACGGTTCTGAGCCCTTTCCTTGATGATTTTTTATCCTCTCCTGATGCAGCTTTTGCCACTTTCATTATTTTAATGTAGGAGAAAACAATCATTATGCACAAAATTAGAAACTGGAATTGATATACAGCTGATCTAAGATGATGCTGCCATGCCTGTAATAAAACTAACTCCACTAAACACACCCAGTATTTTGTGTAGAAGCTAAGGGATGCTGATACAAAGATGGTGGAAAGAATCACAATGCAGGGCACAGAGCTGAGACCATGAATGATGAGAATGCCGTGCATAGTATTGCGTGTGGAGCACAGGTCTCCATGGCGCAGGGGCATGCAAATGGCCACATAGCGCTCCAGGGTCATTGCTGTCAGAGTAACTGGTGTTACAGTAAGATACAGAAATGGCACAACACAGATAATGATACATAACCAAACTTGAATGTTTATATGAAAATATATGAAAACGAGAAGGATATCGGTCACAAATAATAACAAGCTATCAGACAGTAACGTAACACCAAATAATATGTAGCGAGCAGTTGTATAGAAATATTCCTTTTGGAAAAAGGTTACGATGAGCAACAAGTTGATGGAAAGAAAAAGCATCACCAGGAACTGCAGAGAAAAGAACCTGATATTTCGGTTTAAGAAATCATCACCAGCCAGCGAATTGTTAGCAGCCATATATCTTGATTTCTGTTTTCTAAGCAAACACATGCGTTTAAGGCACGGGCAAAAATTTTGTGGTATCACTTTGTGATTGATTTCTATTGTCAATAGAAATCAGATTATTCTTACAAAATGATCAGAGTTAAGTTCAGATGCTGGTTTAAAGACAGCTGTTTACCAAACTCTCCATGCTGTTTCAAGGGTAAAGTCTTCTGCTGAGCTCTGTGCAGCTCTCTGACAGAGGGCTGTGCATGATGACTTTAAAGACTATAACTTACTCATCCTATCAATGGCTGATGTCATCTAAACAGATCCCCACATGACCTCAACTGGCTCCTTTCAACAGGAAGGAACTGTGAGCTCCTCATCTTATCCTATCTCTAAGCCAGAGCCTACCAGAGACTACTCAAAGTCATGACCATAGGTTAGGGTTGGAACATGGATTGACTAGTAAATCAGTTCAGCACAGTGTCTGCATTATACTAGTGAGGTTGTACTAATCCAAGTATTTATCTTACACTCCATTTTACACTTTCTCTTGAACTACAGCGACTTGAACTTCGCCAGCATAACAAAGCAGTCCACCATTTTCTAATTAAGAACAATGGCCTCAGACTTACAGTTGCTAATTTTTTATCCCAGCTGCTTCACACTTGACTGCAAACCCCCCTGGTTCATGCTGAAGGCTGTGGTCTGGTGAAGTCAGTAGAACCACATTAACTGTGATTACTAGGTCCCCAAAGTGGACACTCCCCTCCGCCCACCTGTGCCTTGAGATCCTTTCTGTGATGGTGACAAGGTACAGTCTTGGCGGAGGTCAAGACTCTCTGAAAACATGTTGATTTCCTGTTGAGGATACAGACAGCTCTCATTCTGGTCTTAAGTCTAAGTTGTATTTTGTGAAAGCCTTGGCCACAGTCTTTCACCACTCTCAGACAGGGCATGCTGTGAAGTAATAAATTGAATTCACGTTAAAATATATAACATTAATTTCAGATATATTTTAGATATATTTTAATAAATTCAAGTCAATAACAAAGTTGAACGGAAATTGATTTATATGTGGGAATCT
Source organism: Toxotes jaculatrix (assembly GCF_017976425.1). Taxonomy (NCBI): domain Eukaryota; kingdom Metazoa; phylum Chordata; class Actinopteri; family Toxotidae; genus Toxotes; species Toxotes jaculatrix. The sequence continues at coordinate 5,640,264 of NC_054402.1, forward strand.
GATTTATTTGCATATTTTAAGGTTTACTTTAACTTTATTTGTGAATAAGGGAAATAAGTTCTAGCTTTTCATCTCAAGAAAAAAAAATCATCATTGAGGCCAAAAATGATGCAACTCAGAACTCTCAGACAGAGGCTTGACATTACAGAGTTTAAGTACATTATTTTAATAACCTGAATGACATTAACAAATAACATGAAATCAGCAGAAATTAATCTGAAGTAGAGCAGCTTCTATGACTGACCGCCACAGCTGGGTGAGACGGAGCAGCAGCTGGAAAGCATGCAGAACCACTGTTCTGTGTTCTCTTCATGTTGCCTTTTTATTCTTTTCTGCTGTAGCTTGGGAGACTTTCATTATTTTAAAAGTTCACAAGCAAATATCCATATTATGAACATATGTGTCACTGTTTGACTGACAGTGAAATGATCGAGCTTCTCAGTCTTATCAGCAACATGAACACAGTGACGTGTACTAGAGAAAGTAATAACATGCTACAATTTCCATCCAAAGCCATAAATGTGCTGAACTGTGTACATAAACTTTATGACTGACAGCTACCAAGCACATCACTCAATATCATTATAATGTTAAGCAGGACCTGATACGTATTCCTGAGCAATGATACTGTGGCCTTGTATAAAACCACCCAGAGGCCTGCTGGGTCATTATCCATGAGCACCATCACATTAAGGCCAGTTCAACATCCACAGCTGTTACAGAAAAAACATTTCACACAGGAAGTGAATAGCTGTTAATCTAATTAGTCACATAATGTTTCTTTTGTACAAGCCAAGGTAGGCAACGTTTTTCAGTGCATGATAGAAAACTTCATCTCTGAGGCCATAAATGAGAGGACTTAGACATCTTGGTGCAAGATAAAACACTACAAAGTTTAAGTACCTGACAATTTCATATAAACTATAATTGACCTGAAGCACAGCAGCATCTATGAATGGACACCACATCTGGATAAGACAGAGCAGCAGCTGAAAGCCATGAAGAAGAACTGTTCTGAGCCCTTTCTGTGTTGATTTTTTATCCTCTCCTGATGCAGCTTTTGCCACTTTCATTATTTTAATGTAGGAGAAAACAATGATTATGCACAAAATTAAAAACTGGAATTGATATACAGCTGATCTAAGATGATGTTGCCATGCCTGAAATAAAATCAACTCTATTAAGCACCGCCAATATTTTGTGTAGAAGCTAAGGGATGCTGATACAAAGATGGTAGAGAGGATAATAAGGCAGGGAACAGAGCTGAGACCATGAATGATGAGAATGCCGTGCATAGTATTGCGTGTGGAGCACAGGTCTCCATGGCGCAGGGGCATGCAGATGGCCACATAGCGCTCCAAGGTCATTGCTGTCAGAGTAACTGGTGTTACAGTAAGATACAGAAGTGGCACAAAGCATACAATGATACATAACCAACCTTGAATGTCAATTTTAAAATGGACGAAGATGAGAAGGATATTTGTCACAATTAACATCAAACTATCAGACAATAATGTAACAGCAAATAAGATGTAGCGAGCAGATGTGTAGAAATATTCCTTTTGAAAAAAGGTTATCATGAGCAATGAGTTGATGGAAAGAAAAAGCATCACCAGGACCTGCAGAAGAACAAATCTGATATGTCGGCTTAAGCGATCATAATCAATCAGTGAATTGTTAGCAGCCATGTTACCTGATATCTCTTTTCTAAGAAAACACACATATGTTTGAGGCACTGCCAAAAATTCTGTAAACTGTCATTATGTTATGTCTCTGTCAATAGAAAATGAGATTATTCTGACAAAATGATCAGAGTTACGTTCAGATGCTGGTTTAAAGACAGCTGTTTACCAAACTCTCCATGCTGTTTCAAGGGTAACGTCTTCTGCTGAGCTCTGTGCAGCTCTCTGAGAGAGGGCTGTGCATGATGACTTTAAAGACTATAACATCCAAAAATAACAGAATGAAACTTTGCTCACGTCAGTGCTGTCATGGCCACTTGACTCATCCTATCAATGGCTGATGTCACCTAATCAGATCCCCAAATGACCTCAAGTGGCTCCTTTCGACAGGAAGGAACTATGAATTCATCTTATCCTATCTCTAAGCCAGAGCCCAGCCACCACACAGAGGACACTCATTTTGGTCACTTGTATTCACAGTGTCATTCATTTGGTAACTATTCAAAGCTCATGACCATAGGTTAGTGTTGGAACATGGATTGACTAGTAAATCAGTTCAGCACAATGTCCAATATTACTGCTGAGGTTGCCTGGCCTGGTAAAGTCAGTAGAACCACATGAACTGCGATTCTGAGGTCCCCAAAATGGACACTCCCCTCCACCCACCTGTACCTTGTTTCCATGATAATCACAACTGGTGACAAGGTACAATCTTGGCGGAGGCCAAGACTCACTGAAAACATGTTGATTTCAGTTTGAGGATACAGACAGAGCTCTTATTCTGGTCTTATACAGACCGGATGGCTCATAGCAATGACCCGTGTTTCCTCCAACCAGAATGACTATATTTGTCTCTACCTACTGATAAGACACATAGCATCATCTCCTGAAATTGCACGCCTAAGGTGTACTGGACCTTTGTTGTCATGGTTACAATAATAAACATAAGCATCTCATTAGCATGAGACGTAAAGCTCATGCAAACTAAAAATCAACTTTTAGTTAAGTTTAGGCAACAAAGAACTACTTGGTCAGGTTTAGAAAAAGACCATGGCTGGGGTTAAAATAAGTTCTTCCTTCAGGTTGGAGGACCTTTGCCATTATGGCCCCAATAATAATCATGAAATTAAGGACATGAAACGGTCATGGCTAAAACACACAGCGCTGACTATTAGAGTCACAGAGGAAAAGAACAGCGGTCTTCTGTGTCAAAGTCATGTGTTTTTATGTCTCATCGATCCACCAACTAACTCCTCCTAAAACAGATTTTGTCTCTATCAGGCCAGGCTCGGACCAGGGACTCAAAGGCACAACTCAACGCAGACTCAGATGAGTATAGGCAGGCAAGGGTCGTTACACGGTAGTCAGTAGAATCAGGCAAAGGTATCCACATTGATAGGCTAACTCGAGAAAACACAAGGGAAAAGCTAGATCAATAATCACAGGGAAAACACACTAGGAAAACTGCTGGAACGCTTGAGTCAAAGGATGAAGACAAACTGGCAAAGAACAAAGGGGAAGACACAACTTAAATACATGAGGGGGTGGAGAGACAATAAGAAACAGGTGCAACACATTAGGGTGGAGCCAGGTAATCAAACAGGCAGGAAACACAGGAGGGCAGGAAGTAAAGCTGAAAAGAGACAGAGGGTTAGAGCTACAAAATAAAACAGGAACACAACAAAAAGACATAACTTGAATCAAGGGCTAGACATGACAGTCTCTACGTATAATACATCACCTTACTTCCTCTTTTGCTCCCTTCGTAATCACAATGGCCGCTGGATTTGGGGATGAAGGCCATTCCTTGTTGCAGATCCTCTCCAGTTCTGTCAGGTTGGATGGTGAACATTGGTGGACAGCATTTTCAGGTCTCTCCAGAGATGCTCAATTAGGTTTAAGTCAGGGCTCTGGCTGGGCCATTCAAGAACAGTCACAGAGTGGTCCTGAAGCCACTCCATTATTTTAGCTGTGTGCTTAGGATCATTGTCTTGTTGGAAGGTGAACCTTCGGCCCAGTCTGAGGTCCTGAGCACTCTAGGAAAGGTTTCGTCCAGGATATCCCTGTACTTGGCCGCATTCATTTTTTCTTCAATTGCAACCAGTCGTCCTGTCCCTGCAGCTGAAAAACACCCTCACAGCATGATGCTGCCACCACCATGCTTCACTGTTGGGACTGTATTGGACAGGTGATGAGCAGTGCCGGGCTTTCATGTGTCTTGCACTGAGGAGAGGCTCCCCCGTTTGCTCAGTTTGGCCGGACAGCCAGCTGTAGGAAGGGTTCTGGTCGTCGCAAATGTCTTCCATTTAAGGATTATGGAGGCCACTGTGCTCTTAGGAACCTTAAGTGCAGCAGAAATTTTTTTGTAACCTTGGCCAGATCTGTGCCTTGTCACAATTCTGTCTCTGAGCTCTTCAGGCAGGTCCTTTGACCTCATGATTCTCATTTACTCTGACATGCATTGTGAGCTGTAAGGTCTTATATAGACAGGTGTGTGGCGTTCCTAATCAAGTCCAATCAGTATAATCAAACACAGCTGGACTCCAGTGAAGGTGTAGAACCATCTCAAGGATGATCAGAAGAAATGGACAGCACCCGAATTAAATATATGAGGGTCACAGCAAAGGGTCTAAATACTTATGGCCGTGTGATATTTCAGTTTTTCTTTTTTAATAAATCTGAAAAAATTTCAACAATTTTGTGTTTCTCTGTCAATGTGGGGTGCTGTGTGTATATTAATGAGGAAAAAAATGAACTTAAATGATTTTAGCAAATGGCTGCAATATAACAAAGAATGAAAAATTTAAGGGGGTCTGAATACTTTCCGTACCCACTGTATATTTAGGGGTACAAACCAGGTGTAAAGTACTACAAACTTACCTGTATAGTATGTTCATTTTTCCTATCTACCTGTATACCTGTACATACATTTAGAGGCACAATGCATCTGTATAGTATTCACCTGTATAGTATGTTCATAATACCTATTTAACTGTACAGTTTGGCCACTGTAAGTTATACATACTGTAGATACTGTATATCCTGCACTTGCTGCTTTTGCACTTCTGGTTAGATGCTAAACTGCATTTCGTTAATCTGCCCTTGTACATGTGTAACGACAATAAAGTTGAATTTAATCTAATCTAAATCTAATTACAATGCAGCAGTTTCTATGATTGGGCACCACAGCTGGATGAAACAGAATCATCAGCTGGAAAGCATGAAGAGCCACTATTCTGAGTCCATCCCATGTCGACTGTTTTCCTCTCCTGATGCAACGTTGGTCACTGTCATTATTGTACTGATGTGTCTCTGCTCTCCTTTATTACTTTAAAATGGGAGAATATGATGATACCAGGAGAACATGCAAACTCCACACAGAAGGGGTTCGAACCTGGAACCCTCTTGCTATGAGGCGACAGTGCTAACCACTGCACCACCGTGCCGCCCTAATTTCAGATATATTTTAATAAATTCAAGTCAATAACGAAGTTGAACAGAAATTGATTTATATGTGGGAAACTGATTTATTTGCATATTTTAAGGTTTACTTAAACTTTAGGGGAAATAAGTTCTAGCTTTTCATCTTAAGAAAAAAAGGCCATAAATGATGCAACTCAAAAACATTAACATTATGGAGTTTAAGTACATGACTTTAATAACCTGAATGACATTAATGAATAAATATTAAATCAGTTGAAATAAATCTGAAGTAGAGCAGCTTCTATGAATGACCACCACAGCTGGATGAGACAGAGCAGCAGCTGGAAAGCATGCAGAACCACTGTTCTGTGTTCTCATCATGTTGCCTTTTTATTCTATTCTGATGCAGCTTGGGAGACTTTCATTTTTTTTAAATTTCACTAGCAAATTATTAACATATGTGTCCCTGTTTGTCTGACAGTGAAATGATCTGTCAGTCTAATCAGCAATATGCACTCAACAACATAAACAGTGAAGAGAAAGTAATAACATGCTACAATTTCCATCCAAAGCCACAAATGTGCTGCACTATGTACATAAACTTTATGACTGGCAGCTACCAAGCACCTCACTCAGTATCATTATAATGTTATGCAGGTTTTCATCAGCAGTTATACTGTGGCTTTCTATAAAACCACCCAGAGGCCTGCTGGGTCATTATCCATGAGCACCATCACATTAAGGCCAGTTCAACATCCACAGCAGTCACAGAAAAAACATTGCACACAGGAAGTAAATAGCTGTTAATCTAATTAGTCACATAATGTTTCTTTTGTACAAGCCAAGGTAGGCAACGTTTTTCAGTGCCTGAAAAAAAACTTCATCTCTGAGGCCATAAATGAGAAGACTCAGACATCTTGGTGCAAGATAAAACACTACAAAGTTTAAGTACCTGACAATTTCATATAAAGTATAATTGACCTGAAGCACAGCAGCATCTATGAATGGGCACCACATCTGGATGAGACAGAGCAGCAGCTGAAAACCATGAAGAAGAACTGTTCTGAGCCCTTTCTGTGTTGATTTTTTATCCTCTCCTGATGCAGCTCTGGCTACTTTCATTATTTTAATATAGGAGAAAAGAATCATTATGCACAAAATTAAAAACTGGAATTGATATACAGCTGATCTAAGATGATGCTGCCATGCCTGTAATAAAACCAACTCCACTAAACACACCCAGTATTTTGTGTAGAAGCTAAGGGATGCTGATACAAAGATGGTGGAAAGGATTGCAATGCAGGGCACAGAGCTGAGACCGTGAATGATGAGAATGCCGTGCATAGTATTGCGTGTGGAGCACAGCTCTCCATGGCGCAGGGGCATGCAAATGGCCACATAGCGCTCCAGGGTCATTGCTGTCAGAGTAACTGGTGTTACAGTAAGAGACAAAAGTGGCACAACACATATAATGATACATAACCAAACTTGAATGTTCACATGAAAATAGATGAAAACGAGAAGGATATCAGTCACAAATAATAACAAGCTATCAGACAGTAATGTAACAGCAAATAATATGTAGCGAGCAGTTGTGTAGAAATATTCCTTTTGAAAAAACGTTACGATGAGCAACAAGTTGATGGAAAGAAAAAGCATCACCAGGACCTGCAGAGAAAAGAACCTGATATTTCGGTTCAAGAGATCATCATCAGCTAGGGAGTTGTTAGCAGCCATGTGTCCTGATATTGGTTCTCTAAGCAAACACACACGTTTAAGGCACTGCCAAAAATTTTGTGGTGTCACTTTGTAACTGATTTCTATTGTCAATAGAAATTAGATTATTCTGACAAAATTATCAGAGTTATGTTCCTCTGAATTGCTCAGAAGCTGGTTTAAAGACAGCTGTTTACCAAACTCTCCATGCTGTTTCAAGGGTAACGTCTTCTGCTGAGCTCTGTGCAGCTCTCTGAGAGAGGGCTGTGCATGATGACTTTAAAGACTATAACATCCAAAAATAACACAGAATGAAACTTTGCTCACGTCAGTGCTGTCATGGCCACTTGACTCGTGTCCACGATGTCATTCATTTGCTGACTACTCAAAGCTCATGACCATAGGTTAGGGTTGGATCATGTATTGACTTGTAAATCACGAGCTTCACCTTCAGGCTAAACTCCATCTTCACCACACCAGTCGAGCACAGCGCTCATTTTTAGCCTCACTCATGAACTGGAACTACTTGAACAGAGTTGTAGGAACTCACCCTAAGAGTGCAGTCCACCATTCTCCAGCTAAGAGCCACAACTAAAGGTGTTGATTCTCATCCTGGCTGCCTGAAAACTGCGCTGGCTCATGCTGAAGGTTAGGGTCTGGTGAAGTCAGCAGAAGCACAATAACAGTGATTCTGAGGTCCCCAAACTGGACACTCTCCTCTCTCCGGCTGTGCCTTGAGAGAGTGCCTCCTTAAGATTACAAAGGTTGTGTGGTGAGAGCAGCATGTTAGCAGAGCTGCAGCAGCTTCAGGCCTCTACAGAGGATATGTTTGGGTACAATATTGTGTGTAGGCCACCCGCCTTTCGCAGGTGGCAAGACTCTGTATAATTTGCCACTCTGAAGTAAAGTCATTTTTTAATCAAAAACTTCTAGACCGACTCTCATTTTCTCAAACTTAAACTTCAGATATCAGATTTTTCATCTGTAGCAAGCCATTTGATAAACTTCAACTCCAAGTATGGATAGGAAACCATGTCTCAGCCTAATTTAATGTTTACATTTGAAAAGGAGAAGCCTGCAGAGGGGTCCTAAATGTGCATTTGATGGCTATGTATGTGATATCATGCTAGTGCACCACCATGTGATGAAATAAAACAGACTGAGGCTAAAGTTGTCACAATAAAAAGTTCACATCCTCACCGGTGGATAATAGTTACAGAGGACGTTATTTATAATATTTTCACATAATCAATACAAGGCCATTCATGTGGATTTGTTGAATGGTGCAGTTTCTCTAAAAATCACCCACATATGAATTACAGTAGTGAAGATGCCACTGATGATGTTGGAAGACTCAGGGTAAAAATGTATGTACTTTAAAATTTCACCCAAATTTGATTTTCTTGATCATATATTACCCATGAATACTGCAGCAGGTGTTCACTATAGCTATATAACATTCAAAATCAAAATCTGTAAATTGGGTCTGACTTGTTCAGAAAAAGGCAAATATATTGTAATGTACAATAAGTAACAAGTGAAGGATGAAGGTTGAAGGTAATATACGTTAATGTTTGAATGACATAAGAACAGCAATAAACATTAGTATTTAATTAAGAACAAGAGCAACAGGTCATGACACCAATTTATCAAACAAAAGAAATCTGCACATTATTTTTTACGCAGTGAAATCCAAAAGGGACATTGTGTTTCAATGCAAGAACAAACTTTTCATCTCTGAGCCCATATATGAGAGGACTCAGACATCTTGGAGAAAGAAAAAACATTATGTAATTAAAGTACCTGACATCAATGAATAACCTGAAGTTAATCCTAAGTACAGCAGTTTCTATGAATGGACACCACAGCTGGATGAGACAGAGAAGCAACTGGAAACCATGAAGAAGAACTGTTCTGAGCCCTTTCCATGTTGACTTTTTATCCTCTCTTGACGCATCTTTGGCCACTTTCATTATTTCAATGTAGGCAAAAATGATGGTGGCAGACATGATTAGGAAGTAGCACTGATACACACCTAATTTAACATTATCCTGCCATCGGAGAAAGACAAACTTGTCCATGGAGCATATGCTGTATTGGGTAAACAAGCTCTGTGGGGCTGATGCAAAGAAGACAGAGAGAATGACAATGATTGGTACAGAGCTGAGGCCATGAATGATGAGGATACAGTGCAAAGTGCTATGTGTGGAGCACAGCTCTCCATGGCGCAGGGGCATGCAAATGGCCACATAGCGCTCCACAGTCATTGCTGTCAGAGTAACTGGTGTTACAAAAGTGAATAGAACTAAAATAATATAGATAATGACACACAAGCCAATTTGCATAGTGAAACCAAAATAGCTCAAGATGAGAAGGCTATCAGACATGAGTAGTATCAGGCTATCAGACAGTAGTGTAACAGCAAATAAGATGTAGCGCATTGTTGTGTAGAAATACACCTTTGAAAAAATGGTCACAATGAGCAAGAAGTTGATGCAAAGGAAAATCATTACCAGAAACTGCACTATAAGAACCCGGTCACTGAACTGCCACCGCAAGGACTCGCCACCAGCAGCCGAGTCGTTATCTGCCATACTATATATAGAAAATGTTTTAGATACTACTAAAAGTCAGCTGATATACCTTCTAATATCAACACACAGTAAGATGTCAGTCTTAGCCAAGTCCAGTGTCAAGCTTATTTTCAGCAATAATAACTTCAAATACAGCTATTTACCCAGTCTACAACTCTGCAGTAGTGTCATATTGTGGCACATTATTTGGCTCTCCTGAGCTCATTGCAGCCTTCTGAGAGAGGATTGTGCATGTCTTTATAAGTGTGACTAGAGCATCCCAGAGTAACACCAAATGAAACCACCAAGCTCACCACATTGTAGTCACTGCTCTTTAACTGGGCTTGTCCCTCGCTGAATATTTATAGTTGGATGTTAGATACAGTGAGTCCTATGGAGTCTCTAGAGTGATCTCAGCAGGTCTACCAAATACGTTTTCACACAGAGTTAAAGTGTAAGAGTTTTTTTTTTTTGTTTTGTTTTGTTTTTATTATTAAGTTGTCCATGCATGTGTGAAGGTCAGATGGGTGGATGGGTATGTAGCACCTCTGACCCTTATGTCCTATCACAGACATGCATGTTAACTTTTTTTTTTTTTTGTAAATTTAAAAAGACCCATATCTTTTCATGCCAAAAACTGGCATAAAGTGGCAATTTTCTAGGTTTATAATTTTATATACATAGTATACATAGAATACATAGTCATGTGTTGGTGGCAGGATTTCTTGCTAAAGTTTGTGTCATGCTTTAAGTTCATTTGCAGCTAATATAGGGTTTCAACAGTCTAAGCTTCCCAAATCCAGTAGGCATCTTTGTGCTGGGAGTCATGTGTACATTCACAGCTCCACTGCAAAGAGAGAGTATAAAGAATCACTGAGAGACAATCTCAAGCTGCCAAGAGTGGAGAGTCTACTTTTTGTTGCCTCAGGATTTTATGCATGTTCTTGTCCAGATGTGATTATTTTTTGGCTGTAACCTTCATTGCACACTGAGGCAGACTGCATTGGGTTGAGAGTCATTTTAGGTCTGCATGGTCAAAACAAGACTAAGAGCAATACAACAGCAGCAACTCTGTGAGGCTGTACACAGCTGTGAGCTTAATGCTAACACACTCCCAGTGACAATGTTAACATGCTTAACTCTTCTATTTCTGTGCCTACACTTTCTCTGCCACTGCATTGTGTAGAAAATGGTAAAACGTGTTAATGATAGCTAGAATGTGCTGTGTAACAGCTATGCAAACTGTATTTAACACACTGCTCAAAGGTCCCACTGCAGAGGGTCATTTCAGGAGAAGACCATGGCAAAAACAGCTGAGTTGCATCAGGGGGTTAAAGTGTACAAGAATTGGCTCAGTAATGGGCTGGGTGAAAAATGTTATGTAACAAAGGTTCTTTTAAAATGCCTTCACAGTCAGTTGAAAGGTGGTGCCAGTAGTGCAGTAGTCCCTGGGAGAAACTGTAATAGCACTTTCTGGCCTTTAACTTTCATTGCACAGCCACAAATCCAGAGTATGGTGCATATCAGCATTTAGTTTGAAGATAGTTATCACTGTCAAAATAAATGATATTTTTTGGAAGCGGTTTTAAACGTTAGTACAATCACATGACATTTAGTATAGCAAAGGCTATTTTAACACATGACTTGACACAAACGTGATGAAGTTTGTTGGCAATGCGAATTGAGAACTGAGTTTAATATATTGTAAACAAATGTACAGGGAGTGGGGTGGGATATTCATTAGTGCAATGTAATCACACACGTTCTAAGATAATGTCAACAACCCCAGACACATTTATGATATTTTAGCAGTTTTGTTGTTATTGCAAAAGGATCAACGGAATCATTTCAGCTGCATTTTTCTGTAATATAATAACAAGATAAGTAAGGCCCATGGAAAACATATTATTTTAGTAGCGTAACATCATGACTTAAATTTGTCATGAAAAGAACTCTGATATTTCTTATACAAGCCACAGAGAGCATAGTATTTCAGTGCATGGAAAAAGATTTCATCCCTGAGACCATAAATGAGAGGACTCAGACATCTTGGAGCAAGAATAAAAGTTACATAGTTAAAGTACCTGACATTAATGAATAACATGAAATTAGTCTGAAGTACAGCAGCTTCTATGAATGGACACCAAAGCTGGATGAGACAGAGGAGCAGCTGGAAACCATGAAGAAGAACTGTTCTGAGCCCTTTCCATGTTGACTTTTTACTCTCTCCTGATGCAGCTCTGGCCACTTTCATAATTTTAACATATGAGAACACAATGGTGATACACATGATCAAGAAGTAGAACTCACTTATAGCTGACCTAATATGACCCTGCCAAGTGTGAAGGATGAACATCTCCACAGAGCATATTCCACTCTTGGTGTAGAAGCTGTGGGTCGCAGATGCAAAGAAGATGGAGAGAACAACAATGCAGGGCACAGAGCTGAGGCCATGAATGATGAGAATGCCATGCAGAGCACTGCGTGTGGAGCACAGCTCTCCGTGGCGCAGTGGCATGCAAATGGCCACGTAGCGCTCCAGGGTCATTGCTGTCAGAGTAACTGGTGTTACAAAGGTGTACAGAGACAAGACAATATACATAATAAGGCACAGCCACATTTGTATTGTAAAATGAAAGTAGCTCAAAATGAGCAGGATATCAGTCATGAGTAAAAATACACTATCAGACAGTAGTGTAATAGCAAATAAAATGTAACGCATAGTTGTGTAGAAGAAATCCCTCATTAAAAAAGTTGTCATTAGCAAAAAGTTGATGCACAGGAAAAGTGACACCAGCACCTGAACTAAAATGACCCGATCATTGATCTTGTATACTGAAGAGTTATTGGTTGCCATGTACTGTTTCTGTTATAAACAAATTTACAAAGTTATTAGATACTACGCCAGTTCATTTACCTTTAAAGACAGATGTCAAGAACTCAAGAACTCAGCTGCAACTAAACCGCATCTGGAAATATAATCCAAAATATTTGTATAAACCAGATCCCCAGATTTTCTGTGGCATAAGGCTAAAATAGTTTCAATTTTAATCAATGGAAGGAATTGGTGTTGACAAAAGCAAGCACAATAAACATCATTATAGTATCGCATGTACTTACAGTAACTTAGGAATATATCAACAACCCAAAGGACGTAACAGTCAGTTTACTAAACCATCCGTGGAGTAACTTGGCATTCAGTTCCATTAACGAAAAATCCTCTGCTGAGCTCTGTGCAGCCTTCTGAGCAAGGGCTGGGTATGAAGACTTTATAGGGACAATTCTAACACCAGGGGGACATCAAATAAATGTGTCCATCACAATGTCGTCATCACTAACACACGCAACAGTGACAATAGTTACTCACTTTGAGTTAATAGATGTTCTGAGCTGCCACATACCAAGGTCGGGTAAAAATCCAGCCTTCAAGAGGGGGCAGAGATGCAATAATTAATATTTGGGGAAAGCGGTGCATATTCTCTGCTGGAAGACCTTCATAGCACTGCACACATGAAAAGTGTTCACATCAAAAGTGACAAAAAGATGTGTGCAAAGAATGAAGAAAGAGAGGTAGAGAGAGAAGTTAAAACCCTATCAACTGCCACAATCCTGGCCAATCACTGTGTAAAGTTGGGATGACTGTAGGATTGTTTTGGAAGTATATAATATGTAATATATAATATTATTTACAGAAGCCCAACATTAACATATGAGCAAGAACTATATTGATGTATGCTGCTGCCTTTAGACTAATTTGATAAGACTCTGTCACTCAATGATAGTATATAACTGAATACCGCTTAATAATAACAGTATTTGTTTCTGAGCAATTAAACAGCACAACAGCCTTTAGAAATGGTAACACCACATCTGGATGGCACAGAGGCGCAGCTGGAGAAACTCCTCTGAACCCTTTCCATTCTGTCATTTTTCTCTCTCCTGATTCAGCTTCGTAAAGGCTTGTTCATCTCGTGTTTGAAGAATCCTGACAGCATGTATGACTTTTTAATCTTTTTATGGGGCCTGGTAGTTTTCATGTGGGAAAACATACAATTTTACAAATAGTGCTGATTTTTTTTTTTTTTTTTTTTGGCCTCTTGGGCACAGCAGAAACAAATTGTAAAGGATGTGAGAGTGAACCACAACAGTAAAGTAATGGCCAAATGGTTAAATAATGAGCTGAAACTCACTATGGAGCTATTTTGAGCTGTGGGGAGCTGCAGATTTAAGTGGTAATTCTTTGTGGGGTTATTACAACAAGTGACCCCTTTAAGGGTCATTATAAGGCTGTTTTAGTGTAAAGTATTGATTATAGTCAGGTTTATGGCCATGACATTGGTAAATACAATGAGCAGATCCAAAACCAGTGCTCTTATTTTCAGCAAGTGAACACTACTTAGAATTGAATAAGGCCATTCTCCTATGTGTAAGATAAAGTGATATAATTACACACAACGTCTCAGCTAAAAGCAGAAGATTTGATTTACCATTCATTTAGTGACAAGAGCCAGTCAACAAATGAGGACAGAAGTAACTAGTGTGGATAGCAATTGAAGCTGTGTTGAAGAGGGTCAGGGAGGACATACACTATAATGACACAATATGATTTGTTACTAAGTTTTAACGTCACAGAAATCAAATATAATCAACATGGTACAGATGCAAGCAAAAACTTTGTAAATGCAGTCTTCTCAGAGATGCATCAATACAAGAAAAGAGAGTATCTCTTCTAGTATTCTCTTTTTCTCTATCTAACGTTTTTTTTTACTGAACCGTGTAACAGATCCAACAAGCAAATAATACAAGTTATGACAGATATAACAAACATTACACTTTTTCAAAAAGGTGAAAGGTTATTAGAATTTTTGTGAGTGAAACATAAAAAGAGAAACAGGCATTACATGGTGAAATTACTAAAAGAATCAACAATGTAACACCAGGCCTACATAAAGAGGTCAAGACAGCATTTCCCATATACCATGTGGATGAAGGTAGCTTCATTTCTGAGGCAAAAGTAGGGCTCTAACTCGTCATGTGAAAATATGTTTCTTATACAAGCCACAGAGAGCATAGTATTTCAGTGCAAGAAAAAACTTTTCATCCCTGAGGCCATAAATGAGAGGACTCAGACATCTTGGGGCAAGAATAAAAGTTACATAGTTAAAGTACCTGACATTAATGAATAACATGAAATTAATCTGAAGTACAGCAGCTTCTATGAATGGACACCACAGCTGGATGAGACAGAGGAGCAGCTGGAAACCATGAAGAAGAACTGTTCTGAGGCCTTTCCATGTTGACTTTTTATCCTCTCCTGATGCAGCTCTGGCCACTTTCATAATTTTAACATATGAGAACACAATGGTGAAACACATGATCAAGAAGTAGAACTCACTTATAGCCGACCTAATATGAGCCTGCCAGTTGTGAAGGACGAACATCTCCACAGAGCACACCTTGTATTGGATGTAGAAGCTAAGGGATGTTGATGCCAATAAGGTGCAGAGAAAAACAATGCAGGGCACGGAGCTGAGGCCATGAATGATGAGGATACTGCGCATAGTATTGCGTGTGGAGCACAGCTCTCCATGGCGCAGGGGCATGCAAATGGCCACATAGCGCTCCAAGGTCATTGCTGTCAGAGTAACTGGTGTTACAAACGTGTATACAGATGTCAAAATGTAGAAAATGAGACATAACCACATTTTCATGGTCAAACTGAAATAGCTAAAGATGAGCAAGGAATTTGTTGCAAGTAAAATCAGACAATCAGAGAGTAATGTAATGGCAAATAATATGTAACGCATGGTTGTGTAGAAGAAATCCTTCCTAAAAAAGGTTGTGATCAGGAAAATGTTGATGCAAAGGAAAATTGCTACAAAAACCTGAACTAAAATTAGCCGGTAGTTAATGCTTCGCATTAAGAGTTCACCGCCTGTCAAAGAGATGTTGTAAGCCATATATTTCTCAGTTGTAAGCAAATTCACAAGATTTTAAATGACACTGACACCTGCCTTTCCTGTTTTGATTAGGTGAAATAAGTTCAATATGCAGGACCTCCAAGCTGCAACCACTAGAATTTTCATTGACCAAAACAAACAATTCGCACCAGGAGCATACGACATATAACAGATTGACAAAAATGTATCAACAGATCAAATGTTATAGAATCTTTCATTTTACTAAACCGTCCCTGGTGTAACATGACAGGGTGGTACACTGATGAATATCCTCTGCTGAGCTCTGTGCAGCCTTCTGAGCAAGGGCTGTGCATGAATACTTTATAGGGACAACTCCAACACAAGGGGAACGTCAGATGAATGTTTACTTACCACTGTGTCGCCAGTTACTGCTAATGCATTTCATATGCCATTGTAATTACATCATGTGTTGGAAAGATTTTTTTTGTGTGTCCTTAATAGTAGGCTCTTCCATATAACTTTTCTGACAGATTTACAAGTAAACAACAACTATTGCATGGACTGCCATGACAGACACTCATTGCCCTCCACAGGATGGATCCTGATGACCCTGGTGATCCACTGATTTTTCCTTTAGTTGCATCATGATGTTGAAATCTGTGGTTTTGAGTTAAACGTCTGATGGACTTAAAAGTGTGAAGGACTGCAATGAAATTTAGCATTCATGCCGCCCTCGGGATGAGCAGTGATTTTGGTGAACCCTTGAGTTTCCATTTAGTGCCATGAGCAGGTCAAAATCTCGATGGGCCCAACACCTTGGTTCATGACTGAATACTTACTAAACTGATGGCATTGTTCACCAGCCTCAGTGTTTAGTGAGACGTATAGTAGAAGTATTAGCATGCTAACTAAAATTAGTGCTAATACTAAAGAAAATGGTGAGCATGGTATACCTTCTCATCAGCACTGCTTTACTTAAGGCAAAATTTTTCAACTATTTTACCTTAAAGTAACAGCTTCCAAATCATTTTGATTTTGACACTGACTTTTAATTGGGAGAACAATACCATTTTCCCACAGTTCAGTGAAAATTTGCAACTTTGCACGTAATCAGTGCAGTGTGTGTTCACGGTGTATGTCTCCACAGCTCCTCAGCTCCATGGTCAGCTTTTTACTCCACCTTCAAATGCAGCCATTCTGAACTGCAGTTCTGCAATTCTGACACATTGCAACGACACATTGTGCAAACTAGTTCTTGTCCAGCGTGTGAAATAGGATTAATACCGTTTGGTTTCGATTTTGGGAGAGATAATGTAATTGAAATGCTTTGTGTTTTACACTCATCTTATTATCTTTGACATCCTTTATATGTTTTATAGTGTAAGAGATTTTTCCTTAAGTCATGCTCACATATCACTAGCCGGGGAGGCGAACATCGTTTAACAGGACAATGAACCCAATCAGTTGTAAACATGCTCCTAGTTTAGTCAAATTCTTTAAGCCACGTACTGATGTACTTGAAAGTAAGAGTTGGCATTGCTTTGAAACTTGTTTGTTGTCATCATCTGGTTTGTGCTCTCAACAACCTGCATCGGGTGACACAGAGGTATCATGAGGGAATTGCACTGATGATGATTTTTCTCCATGAGGATTTAGACTCCAAACAGAACAGCAGTGTTAATGAGCTGATCATTGCTATTTTCCTATGGCAAATAAGTTCCTGTGAAACTCATTAAATTAATTGGTTCATTAATTATTCAAACTATCCACTGTTGGTTTTAGCTTTAAGTGAAGATGGATGACAAAAGTTTTAACAACTGGATGGACCTGCATGTTGATGCATGTATTAAATTATTTATTTGACGTTGAAAGATGAAATTAAACTTAACCCTCCTGTCGTGTTCACCTCCCGCCCCTTACTTTAGTGTTCCCGGTCAAAATTGACCGGTCTGTTTTAACTGCTCTTAAATTAGCACAAAAACCATTTTTCACCACCAAATTTTTGTTCAACATTCTTTAGCTGTGAATGGTGTCTCAAAGTAGTGCTTAACATGAATTTATAGAATTAGACATAAAATAACTGCAGTAAAAATACAAATAGGCACTGAAAATATATTACAAAATGAACATGTAATGTAAAATAAATGGAAAACCAAAGACCAAACTCAACATGAAGTTTGTGTGTGTGTGTGTGTGTGTGTGTGTGTGTGTGTGTGTGTGTGTGTGTGTGTGTGTGTGTGTGTGTGTGTGTGTGTGTGCATCTGAATTCATGCACATGAGTGGCATGTGACACTCAGGTCAGAGTGGGCCTTGCAAACATAGGCATCACAATGTGCTGGCGCCGTTGAATAAGAGGAGTCACCAAAGCTTTCCCCAGCTCTGCTAGGAAAAGTCTCCTCTTGAAACTCTTCCCCTGATTCCAGGTTGAGTCGATGGCTGTCCACACCACATACGCGTTGAAAGCAGACACATCAAGGATTTCTCTCCAGGTGTCCCCAAACACACGCTTCCCCTCCAGGTTTGTCAACTCCAGTATAATTCCCTCAATGGGAAAAAGAGTTGGAAGCTGGACTTGATGTCATCCACACGAGATGTCATCCATCTCGTTGTACATGTAAAAGATGTCCAATGACAATAAAAGGCATTCTATTCTATTCTTCTATTCTATACCGTGTTGGCCCCGGCATCATCTTTATGATGTTTTCCACTCTTGTTCTACTTCCTCGGTCCTGGGGGGGATGAAGACCAGAGCAAGTGTCCACTCTTGGACTGGAATGTCTCCTCAGGTGCCTGTTCTTCAGGTGTCTCTACCTTTCCATCTGTTGACTGGTCAGTCTGGATCAAAATCTGTGTTGTCTTCCACTTCCGAGGCATCCTCCTCTATCTCTGGTTCAATTTCAGTGCCCTCTTCATCATGTCCAAAAACCTGGACCAGAACCTCTTCGACAGAGAACTGCTTGGTCAGTCGCCTACTCATTGTGCTCAGAGTTAAAGAAGTACATTGATTAGTCCGGAAGGTGTGGTTCACGTGGGGGATAGGCACAAAAGCGTGGGAAAGAGATCGGTTCACATAACAGACACCTGTCTAGTCTGTGTGAAGATATGATCCATTGTTTCATCAGGAGGTTGGTTCACGTGGGAGGATCGGCACATAAGCGCGGGAAAGAGATGTGTACCCGCAAAAGACATTGTTCAGTCTGAAATGTGTGTGTGTGTGTGAGTGTGTGAGTGAGTGAGTGAGTGAGTGAGTGAGTTGGGGTAGTGTGTATGGGGATGTTTTCTGTCTGATGGATGAATATAGTCTGGATACCCATTCATTTCCTATGGCGGTCACTTTTGACCGGGAACACCACAGGTGTAACAAGGTTGATTAAAACACTAAAAATTCAATGAAAGAGGTGATCATCACTTTTATATGTTCAAGTGCATAGTGTGGAGGATATCATAAGGCCTTGAGGCAATCAGATGTAAAACACAATATTTATGAGTGTTTTAAGTTGTAAATCGGTCAGATTTGACCCGAACACGACAGGAGGGTTAAATGCGCAACCAGCACAAAAATAACACCTTATTTAAAACACCATGCAACATACTCCTCTTTCCTATAAACTATTTCCAAAATTGCTTGACTGTCAAATAAGATAGAAGATAATACATGATCTTTATGTGCTTATAGCAACAAACAGTGGCAGGATGTGACATGCATTAAAACACGGTGGTGGTCTGAGGGCCTTCTAATTTATCTAATCTAATCTAACATGTATACCATGTAATTCCAACATCCCCAGTTTGTTTGGGGCACCTTTCTCAAATCCCTGTCACACACTTTTCACTTTTCTTGCCCGTCATGTTTCTTTTCAGTACCTGTAAACTGTAAACAATGGCATAGAGCTAAAAAAAATGTACTAGAAACACTGCACTAGCTGCTCTTAATCCAGCTAGTGCAGTGCACTTTTTGTGTTTAGAGATGCAAAGCTCTGAATGATCATTTAGTATCAAAACAAACAAAAATAATATAAAGACCCAAAAAATGCCATATCTGCATTATGGATCTTTTGACAATGTGATTAGCTGTGCAAAGCACTGAACAATCATTTGACATTATGTTAAAGCAATCTGCAACGGGAGGTCATTCTAACACCCTGCAGATCTCACCTGGGATCAGGAGTGACAGCTGTTGGACTCTGGGTCCTGTGACTCTGACTCTGTCTTGTTCTGTGAGTCTGTGATTCAGTGACTCATTCTCCACCACTTGAAATATGATAAATGCACTCGTATTCAGTGTCTTTGTGCATGATACATTGCATACAGACCTGTGTGTACAGCATGTACTCAATCACAAACACATCAGGAAAAAGTATATAATGTAAATGGATAACTGAGTATTTTTGTTTTATTTCTTGTTTTCATAATGCTTGTTGACATTTAGTTGCACAACTGCTGAAAGTATGCGGCCTGTTCAGTCAACAGTCAACTTCTGATAGTTTACTTTCAGATACCATGGGGGAATGTTACACTGATAGCCTGAAGTCGTGGCCTGTTTTTCATCAGATAATGTTTACATAGTGATGATGGTAATAAGCCAGCTATTTGTATTCCTGTGTGTAACTATAAACTCCAGTGAAACTAATTAAGAGTGATGGTTAATGACTTCATTAATTATTTAAAGAATCTTCTTTTGATGTTGGCTCTTAATGACTACATCTACATCAACAGCTGGAAAACAGTGAATTTACAAAAAAAAAAAAAAACTACCACTGGCCTCCCACCACGACCGTCCTCCCATTATGGCCGCCTGTTGAGCAGATGAGCAGAGCTCAGTGTCAGCATAAGAGAAAACACCACGACAGCGGGAGCGTGCGCCGTGCGGCAGTGGCGGTATTTGGCACGGGCGAACCGGACAGCCGCCCGGGGCGGCATCACATGGGGGGCGGCACAACCACGTGAAAAAAAAATCGTCTGCGCCGCTAAGCTGTTTTTTATTATCTATCGTAGTACTGTGTGGGAAAACTGGCGCCGATAGATAGATAGATAGATTATGTAGGTATCCCTACATAATCTTCACTTATATTTTCAGCCAAGCAAAATAACAAACATGGTCTTCTATTATTATTATTATTATTATTATTATTATTATTATTATTATTATTATTATTATTATTATTATTATTATTATTATTATTAATCCACTTGAAACCACATTATCATCTCATGCAGTCAAACAGAAAAGTACTATTTATCTAGCTCCATGACAGTCAGACTCCCCATCTTGCATGTATAGACGGCACCATAACTCAGGGTCGTGGCTGGCTTTATGGAGAGTGTGGGAGCCATCCCCATCTCCCAGCATGCCCCAGCAGGATATGTGTGTATAAAGCAAGACCGTGGCAGAAGGGACAGGCGGCACAATGCTCCAATGTAATCCCAAAGGAGAGAACATGCTTTTTGGTTTTTTTTTATGTAACAAAATTCATTGAAACTATTCAGTCTAAATGAGGTAGTTAAACATGGCGCCAAAGCCCAGAATTTAAACTTAGCAGAACGCCCAAGAATGTCAAAACACTCAAATAGACTTTCAGCGATGTAGTTTTTTGTAATTTTCATGAGTTCTAAAACTTAAGTGATAAAGCAAGGAGACATGTAAGTTTAATCCATTTTTAGCTGATATATGTAAATCAACAGGCTAAGTAGTTTTCCAAATCAAGCTTTTAAATTATTTTGTACTGTGCCTGTGTGTGTTTGATCAACAGTGTGAGCAATAAAATAAAACTGCTTTGATACATAACGTAATGATGTAATGTTATGATGAAATCATTTCTATATGGATTTCCTTGAGTCGGCTTGTGTGCAAAGACGAAAGACCATTTATGAGGAACTGTTCCTATGCTGGGAGCTGTCCCCATCTCCCAGCATGCCCCAGCAGCAGGCTCCATTGTGTCTTTTCTGTGAGAGAGGTGTTTCTCTTCTCTCCAAAAGTCCATACATGCAGAAAATGGGTGGTCTGGTGATTTGGTGATTTCTAACCGCGACAGGGGGGCATGGTGGCCTATTGGACATTACTGTCCAGAGCGGCCCCGTGACCCTGGGGGCATGGTGGCCTATTGGACATTACTGTCCAGAGCGGCCCCGTGACCCTGGGGGCATGGTGGCCTATTGGACATTACTGTCCAGAGCGGCCCCGTGACCCTGGGGGCATGGTGGCCTATTGGACATTACTGTCCAGAGCGGCCCCGTGACCCTGGGGGCATGGTGGCCTATTGGACATTACTGTCCAGAGCGGCCCCGTGACCCTGGGGGCATGGTGGCCTATTGGACATTACTGTCCAGAGCGGCCCCGTGACCCTGGGGGCATGGTGGCCTATTGGACATTACTGTCCAGAGCGGCCCCGTGACCCTGGGGGCATGGTGGCCTATTGGACATTACTGTCCAGAGCGGCCCCGTGACCCTGGGGGCATGGTGGCCTATTGGACATTACTGTCCAGAGCGGCCCCGTGACCCTGGGGGCATGGTGGCCTATTGGACATTACTGTCCAGAGCGGCCCCGTGACCCTGGGGGCATGGTGGCCTATTGGACATTACTGTCCAGAGCGGCCCCGTGACCCTGGGGGCATGGTGGCCTATTGGACATTACTGTCCAGAGCGGCCCCGTGACCCTGGGGGCATGGTGGCCTATTGGACATTACTGTCCAGAGCGGCCCCGTGACCCTGGGGGCATGGTGGCCTATTGGACATTACTGTCCAGAGCGGCCCCGTGACCCTGGGGGCATGGTGGCCTATTGGACATTACTGTCCAGAGCGGCCCCGTGACCCTGGGGGCATGGTGGCCTATTGGACATTACTGTCCAGAGCGGCCCCGTGACCCTGGGGGCATGGTGGCCTATTGGACATTACTGTCCAGAGCGGCCCCGTGACCCTGGGGGCATGGTGGCCTATTGGACATTACTGTCCAGAGCGGCCCCGTGACCCTGGGGGCATGGTGGCCTATTGGACATTACTGTCCAGAGCGGCCCCGTGACCCTGGGGGCATGGTGGCCTATTGGACATTACTGTCCAGAGCGGCCCCGTGACCCTGGGGGCATGGTGGCCTATTGGACATTACTGTCCAGAGCGGCCCCGTGACCCTGGGGGCATGGTGGCCTGGTAGCCTGGTAGCCTGACGGCATGGAGTCAGACGTGTGTGTTTTGGTTAAGAAAAATCACATGATTTATGACGTATGAACCACTTCACCCTGTCATTGGTTTAGTTGTCCTGCAACAATGTAGCGTGGGTTCGATTCCCGTCAGAGCTGCGTGTTATTTAGCTCATGAATTAGACATTTGGAATGAGATCACATTTGCCATCTGGGGACTGAACAGCCAGTATTCATCATCTTTTAAGCTATGGACTGTTTAGACTTGTTTTAGGATAGCTTACGATTCATAACACAAAATATAAGGCCAAGTATATCGCTGTTTCCTACAACAACCAGACGTGTAAAATAATATAGCCTATGTATTTAATATATATATATATATATATATATATATATATATATATATATATATATATATATATATATATATTTAATTATTGTGTCAGTTTGAAACCATACAGACTTGTAGTGTAGTCGAACAAGAATGTGCATAGCGAATCAAATCCCAAACAATCCATGAACCAATAAATGACATATCCTCATTGCACTTCATTTTATTGACCACTAGACGTCCTACTGGAGCACTGTGTCATTGAAGCCTCAGGTAACGAATCATTGTTTTGAATCAGGTGTTGAAGCTTCACAAAGCCTCGATCAGCCATCACTAGAGGAACATCCCTACCATTTATGAGGAACATCCCTTTCACTCAGGGTGCTGTTTTTGCAATTTTTTTTTTCAAACACATTATTTATTTTTTATCAGCTGTCCCTTGTAGTGGACATCGGGTCTTGCTTGATACATAATGTAATGATGTAATGTTATGATACTGAAATCATTTCTGTATGGATTTCCTTGAGTCGGCTTGTGTGCAAAGATGAAAGATGCCAGCTAGTAAATCAGGGCTCCAATGTAATCCCAAAGGAGAGAACATGTTTTTTGTTTTTTGTTTTTTTATGTAACAAAATTCATTGAAACTATTCAGTCCAAATGAGGTAGTTAAACATGGTGCCAAAGCCCAGAATTTAAACTTAGCAGAACGCCCAAGAATGTCTGAACACTCAAATAGACTTTCAGCGATGTACTGTTGGAAGTAGTCAGAGGGCTTCCAATTTTGATGAGTTCTAAAACTTAAGTGATAAAGCAAGGAGACATAAGTTTAATCCATTTTTAGCAGATATATGTAAATCAACGGGGTAAGTAGTTTTCCAAATCAAACTTTTAAATGATTTTGTACTCTGCCTCTGTGTGTGTGTGTGTGTGTTTGATCAACAATGTTAACAGTGAATTAAAACTGCTTTGATTTCCCTTTCTACACAATCTCACTCCACAATTCTTTGCAAAATCATCTCTGCCTCACTTAGCCCTCTGCTCCCTAATGTATTGAAATTGGTTTTAGTAAGTCCTGATGTCTACTACAAAGGACATTGAATCAAAAATGTGTTTTGAACGGGTTCAAATTATTGTGCCTTTAAAAAGATCTTATTAAATTCAAGTCAAGATTTGATATTAAAGAAAAAGCTTGTTTTTTAGCAACAGAAACATGATATCTGCAAAACATCAATGACTTATCTCTCTTGTTGCCATAAAATGTGTGAGTGGGAATTCTCGCCACTTTGAAAAGACAGTGCATTTGCTGTGTTGGCCACAACCCCACAACTGAGGCATCACAAGAAAGCCTAGGATGTCCACTTAAAAAGACAGTATGATTGGTCTCAGATTCCTGTCCCCCACAGAGGACAAAAATGAATTGCCAGGTCTCAGGAGGATAAATGAAACCGCGGGCCAAGGGTGTGGCTGGGTGGCTGGGGAGCCGGTCCAGCTCCCATCATGCATCCCTGTTCATTTCTGGACATGTATAACTGAAACCGCGGGCCAAGAGGGTGGCTGCGTGGCTGGGGAGTCTCTATCATTTACTCCTCGCTCGTTCAGCAAGCTAATGGTTAGTTACATCTGGCAGTTACTGTAACTTGTATTTAGTTACAACAAATGTCCATGTAAAAACCTTTTTGTGTGGTGCAATTTGTTTTAATTCAGTGACACGTAAATATCCACTGACATTAAACACTTAACTGCTGTTTTCAAGGTCAAGTGTCAGGCTCAGTGTCAGGAAATGGTCAGAAATTACCATATTTTGATATTTAGAGGGAACTGAATATGAGCAATGATATCTCTTAACAGCTAAATTACCTTTCTAATGGTTATAAAGGAAAATACCCAGTATGAGTGAAGAGCTGCTCTCAAATAAGCAGTCAGAACAGAGCCTCAAGATCACAATGGTTCTTGTTTCAGCAGTTTGTGCCCCTCATTCATCCTGGACTGCATACCAGGCAGTTCAGGACAAGTAAAAACTCTCATCTGGACATGCCAGCTCGTTGTTGAGCGCAGGATTATGTTGCTGTTTTCACCAGGAGAGGGCAACAGTGCTCCGTCTTTACCACATAGACTGCTTTACCATCAGTACAGCAGGGGGAACCTTTGCTCAGCGACACGGACATTTTATTGTGTCGGACCAAGATGGCCGCACTCAAAAGGGGGGTAGTCTACCTCAGTTTCCTCAGGTAGGGTGTTAATCACAGGTAGATAATATTGTTCAAGTAAAAGTTATCATTTACTCTCTACACGCTACACTAAACTAACCGCCTCTTAAAAATAAAAGGCTGCTGTCGGCTTTAATATGGGAAAATGAGAATGTTTTGTTTGATAACAGCGCCTTCAACGTCAACGGGAATTTGTCAGTTCACACCTTAAACCTGTTTGTCGGCGCCCAAATTGGCTTTATTGTGTTTTTTAATGTGTACAGAATCACTCGGAAGTAATAAAGAGTAAATAACCGTAGTGTTATGATTATGATTGTGGTTATTATGATTTCAGAGTAGCTTCAGTTTGGATCGCTCATCATAAAACGACAGTGTTTCCGGAAACATTTTATAAAAGTCAGCGATGTGCAGTGTAATGTCCTGATATAAGTCACGTAAACGTATAAAGCGAACAATTTGAAGACATCATCTTGGGTTGTGGGAAAGAATAGCAGGTAGTTAAAAAACGATGTGCTTTAAACATTACACAGTAAGAATAATATACATAGGTTGTAGTATAATGTGAGGCCGTTCTCACACAATAAGAACAAGATTGTTAACACTGTTTCCTGTACTGTACTGTGCCCCATAGGTTCCCAGTATTTATATGAATTCATATGAAGTCCCCAGTATTTTTATTCATAAAACAAAATTACACTCTAAATCACAGGCTGCATCAGAACGTATATGTAAGATTTCTGGACTTAGCGGGACATGACTGTTTTGAACTTAAAATGTTTGTTTTGTTCAGGAATTCTGCTCGTATCCTGCTCAGCTGTAGAAAACCTGCAGTGCATAAACTGGGGAAATGGACAAATGTTCTTTACACAAGTATAGCATCTTTAACTGTCGGCGCTGGGCTGTGTGCTGTACCTTTCAAACAGGTGAGTCTGTCACTGCGTGTAAAAATTACAGCAGTCACCTATAGTATATAAGTATGATTTTAAGAATATAACTTACAGTACAGTGTGCACTTGTGTGTTTGTTACAGTGGTGAAAAGTAATGGAAGTACCGTACTTAAGTAGAATTTTGAGGTATTCACTCATTTGAGGTATCCACTCATTCACTACATTTCAGAGGGAAATATTGTGCTTTTTTTCTCCATTTATTTGGCAGCTACAGTTACTAGTTACTTTGCAGTAGGAGATTTTTCACACAATATACCTGATCTACTTCTTGCTCTGCAAGAAAAGTGAGAAAAATCATCTGTTAACACATTAAGAATATTCTACCCTCATTCTGTCTTCTTGTCAAGCTAGAGACTCTTCTTTTCAGGGCATAATTAAACATTGATTTCTTTAAAAGTAAAAACTTGAAATTTGCTCAACCACAAACAGCTACAATGTTAAAAGGCTACTTACAAAACTTATCTTAAGAGATAATATACATGTATGTACAATATAATACAAAATAAAACAACTGATCTTCATTTTTATCTGCATAACGTGCACTTTTTGATACTGTATTTTCTGACAGTACTTAAGGGATTTTAATTGAATGTAGGACCTTCACTAGTAATGGAGTATTTTTCACAGAGCTGTATTTCTACTTTTACTTAAGTACAGGATCTTACTGCTTCTTCCACCACCGGTTTGTTCTTACTGTGCTCCATGTTCCCCTCTGTGTCTGTGCTGCAGGTTGAAAACCTCACTCATGACTCCCTGATCAAACGAGCAGCGTCTCTGGTAACAGATAGTTCAAGCACTTTTCTCTCACAGACCACCTTGGCTCTCATAGATGCCATCACAGAATACTCTAAAGTGAGTCTTGATTTTGTGGTAATCATTTTTCCTCAATCCTTGGATAGTCAAGTTCATATTTACATATATGTGTCTTAGTGCACTTGTCGCCATAAGTACATAATAAGAAACAACTGGCAACCTGTGCTTCTTATATTTTTATTATACCTCACACAGTGTGGTGTAATGCAATGAAACTGAGCAATTATGGATGTAAAAAATGCACCCAAAATCATGTAATTTCGCATCGGCCTTTGTGATAAACATGCAAACAGTTTTGGTTTGATCTGGAGTTCAAGATCCCTGTGACACTCCAGTATAACAGAGGTGAAAGACATTTCATTTGTGGTACTCAAACGCATAAAAATACATTTTTGTCCAGAAACACTGTCCTGGCTGATAGGGATAATCAACAGACTTGTTTTTGTCTGAATTTATCAGCTGTAATTTGAAAAGCGTCCATACTCCTGAAAACTTTCCTGTGTGCTACTCCGTCTCCATAGTTGGCCTTTGATTTTAAATGTAAGCTGTTTATGTTCTTCCTATGTTTGCTAACAGGCTGTGCACACACTCGTTGCTCTCCAAAGAAGATATCTGGCCTCACTGGGAAAGCTGAGTCCAGCAGAAGAGGATTCAATCTGGCAGGTGATCATTGGCCAGCGTGCAGAGGTTAGTTTATGTGGTCCACTCTGGATGTCAAAACAAAGTTGTTGTTTTTCTGTTCATTTATTGATAGCCACATTGTAAGTACAACAACAGACAACTCTATAAAAAGGAAGTTGTAAAACTGTTTGAGTCCGACTTGGGTTTTTATAATTCTCTCTGTCCTGACAGGTTAATGACAGACAAGATGAATGCAGGCGTTTTGAGTCAACGTGGGTCAGCGCAGTCAAGATGTGTGAAACGGCAGCTGAGGCAGCGTACACATCAGGTGTGTAAAACAAAATGTCTGTGGGTGGTTATATGGCTGTGTAACTGAATGGTTGGGATGTTATGGTTGCAATGTCGAGGCAGGTTTTCTGAGGGCTCTTGTTGTGGTGAATAAATGTGTTAAGCTGTGAATCATCTTCTTAAAGCCTTGTATATGACTGTTTGTGCCTGTTCCTATTCAGCTGCTGTCAGTGTTACACTTTGGACAGCGTGCGGATCATTTGTTGTCGCTCAGCAGGGCCTTGTGTTAAACAGAATGGAGATGATGGACAGGAGTGCCTTCTTAATGACCACACCTAATGTCTGAACTTGAGGTGGTGTTATGTCCTTGATCTGTGTGTTTCCAGGAGCTGAGCATGCGTGCATCACGGTGAGAACAAATATTCAGATGGCCCAGTCGCAGGTAGAGGAGGCACGGAAACTGTCAGTGGACGCAGATAAGAAGTTGACAGAGACTAAAGTAATGGAGATTGAAAGGATGGTACAACAGAATAATAATGATGAGGAAGAGGTGCCTGAGGCTTATCTGAGAGAAGACTGAAATAAATACCCAGAGCTATCAGAAAACAGAAAGTTTGATACACTTTCAAAGTAAAACGTTTTTTTTTTTTCATTTTGAGTGTGTATTGCGCACTGTGATTTTCAATGTCTAATTCTTTATAGATTGTGCTCAAATGTATCTGCTCAAATTTCCTCATGAACTGAAAAAACGAATCACACAAAATGAGGAAAAACATCTCTGCATTAAGGGTTTGATTATCACCTATGTATTTGATCAGCGTTTATCACCTATTTCTGCATTATTGAGGGGTAATGTTTTCTCTCCACTCTTTATTGTGTTGTGATTTGACCTGCATCAGATTTTTTATCTGATGCAGATTTTTTGTCAGAATTCATTGTAATAAAGACAAGACATGGTATAAAAACATAAAACTTTATTTTTGGTTTTCACTGCAGTAGCATCAGAAAATGAAGTGTAGCATTTCATTACGTGTTTACTAGAGATTCTTCTTTTTTTTTTTTTTACTTACATGACAAGTGGTTTAGTTTAATTATTGTGTAGTTAGCATTTGTTTTTGTTCTTTTTGTAACACTGCATTGATCCAAATGACAGAAAAACATTTAACCAGTGCTAAAAATGGAGGGAAAACAACCTCATATGGTTACGAAAGGATGGGAGTGCTTTGAAACAACATTTGCCAGATTTGTTCTGACTTAAGTGTTAGTGTGAATGGATGTTACACATGAGAGATGTCTCTGCCAACTATGTGAACAGGATCTCCTGTGGTCATCTTTGGAAATACTGTGTTTTCTAAAATGACAGAAGCCACTTTGTAAACACAGCAAAACCCAGAGACACCACCCAGTAGGAGAAGTAACCTATTTCTTGCACATTAATGTGAAGTTTTGTCGGTGCAATTGAATTTCCCACTGATTCCCACGTTGAAAACATCTTCTTTAAAGGTAGTTTTGCTTCACTTGTTATTTGTATCTCTCTTTTTCACTCAGCAGGTCTACCTTCACTGCAAATTACCCATGTCCTGTCTTTCTCCTGTAAAGCTTTTAGACTGTTTCTCAACTTCGCACTGTCATCACCCCATCTACAGCGTTGTCTCTTTCCACACTGTCACAGAACAGAAAACAAACTGGCCTACTTCAGGCCAACATTTAAAAACTGAGCACTTTTAAAGTGAAAAGCATTAATAATGTAAGTTCACTAAAAAAGATTTAGGCTGTGGGAAGGTAGTAACACTTGTAAATGAGGTGATCACAGACTGACTTCATTTGCATAATGACAGAACTTCACAGGCTGCAACTTGTCTGCACTTTGTGCCAATATCCTGTATTAACTGAACTTACATTAGGCTTACATTAAGACAGGATCTCCTAATTGCCAGCATGAAAAGGCATAATGACTGCAGCAAGCAAAACCCGTGTCAGTGAACCTATCCTTTAATTCCAGCAGATGGCGATCTAAATCCACTGTAATACATTTCATGTTTCACCATTAACCCTGTGAGACCTGAACTATGAAAGAATGGTCAGAAAATTCTAATTTTTCAAATATGAACTCTTTATTTGTCCCTTTGACAAAATGTAAAAAAAAAAAAATTAAAAAAAAAAATTCTAATTATATTTTTTGTTTGTATCACACATGTCAAAACATTTGGAAAAGTGAGGGGGGTCCACCAGGAGTCAGTATACGAGCATAAGAGTTCATCTAAAAGGGTTAAATGCAAAGTTTATGCTTGATGGTGATGCAATGAGTCCCAGAAATGTGGGTATCATATATGATACGTACGGGCTCACAGGGTTAAACAGAAGCCCCAGATCGTTGGAGAAGCTGTAATGTGAATATTCTAAATACCGTGGTTCATATATCAGCATTTGCTCTACTTATGTGCATGTCTATATATTTTAAATGTCAGTGAAAGTTAAATTTCACTTTAAAATATGCATGTAACCTGCATGTTAATTACCAAATATGCTTATTGTAGAAGCCTCATGTGAATATGCTCTATAACAGGTACGCTCTCTTAATTGTCTTCACGTATGCCTTCCAAAGGTCACTGTGTGCTGTAGAGGGTCATTTCAGAGGGAGCTCATTATGGGGAACACCTATGTGGAGCTGCAAGCACAAGTCTGTAGCGTCAGCAGTGAGGTGACCTCTCCCCGCTCTAGATGGTCAAACCTTGGCAGCGGATGGGACCATGAGTGTGGCTATAGAGGGGGGTTGGGGTGGGAGGTTTTGAGGTGTGCAAGGACCGGCTCACCAATGTGACTAGTGAGGAATGTTGTGTTTAACAAAGGCTGTTTTCACAGACTGTAAAACCAAATGTCCCAGACAGTCTGTGTAGATGTGCACCCACTTGGTCACAGGAGAGGTGGTGCCAGTGCAGCTTTGCCTGCCTGGAAGAAAGTGTAATAGTGCTTACTGAAAAGTATTTTTGCAGCATAAAACCTAAATGAGGTAACCACAATTACAAAGGTCATGGGCCATAAATGCTCATAAACTATTTAGTGCTACTGAGAGGGTTTGAGCATTTACGCAGCACAAGTTATGCCAGTGGTGTGAAATAAGCCTCACTGAAACTATTTCACCCAAATTGGTGATATCATTAACACATTAAATGTTTTGTGGAAGAAAATAAGACGTGATTTATCATCTCTTAAAGACACAAGCCCCCTCACTGCACTGACTTTACAGTTCCAATGCAAAGTGGCCCAGGAGGGGAGATTGATTGGTGAAAAGGGCAATACTTTCACCTGGGGATTTATAGCCCTTTGAGGATATAAATAAACCACCAGAGGGTATAAAGGCAGGGGGTATAGTGTGGTGACACATCATGGGTCATGCTTTAATCACAGTGAAGCTGAACTGTAGCGCTGGGAGAGTGAGCAGGTTAAATTTTGCAGGAGATGGAGGCTCCCTGCAGAGTTCACATCCCCTGATGAGGACTCCGAGCTAATACAGGCCGTGAAGACGCCATTGGTACCTCAACATAAGGGAACCACATTGAAGCAAGCGTTTTTGCTTATCTTCAGTGAATAAATATGATGTCCGCCTAAAAATGCTGAGGGAGCAGGTTTATCAGTTCAAGCTACAGTGCATGATAATAACACTGTGCTGCACACAACGCTGGATTCCTGAATGTGTAAAAGCTGTAATTATCTCAAAGAAAAGAACAATGAAAGAAAGTGTTTCATTACCACTTTGTTTTAGGACAGAGTAGTCACAGAGTGCCTGTGCTGAAGCTGGTGAGAACACATTTCTTCAGAAAAAGGAATCAGTCAAGGGCTTTATTTGCATGTGCCTACTTTGACCTTCAGCTGATGATCTTCTGGGGTTTATATTAACTTTTCACTTCCTCATTTTACCCCAGACTTTTAGAATAGTTTTATAACATTAGTTACACATTGCTTAGATGTACCTCAGCAACCTCCAACACAACAGTCACTGACTGTTACCATCAAGTCAGGAGGCTATTTAAACATTTAGATGCAATATTCCTGCCAACTTAGGCCTGGTTAGCGATACAAAAGTTTCTTCTAATTTACAATATGTGAAATAAACTGTGGTAAAGGTGACAATCGTATTGGGCTCAAAATGTATAGACCTCTATATTTTCATTTCATCTAGGAGACAGAATGAACATAGTGAATACAGTTGTGGCCTTTGCGAGTGTAAAGAAAGCTTATTCTGTATAAACATGTGTCACCCATATTTTGACTGATTGATTGAATCTGTTTTAGGAGTCCAAGAGCCCTTACAAATGTGTCAAATGAAAACAAGATTTATATCAGCTTACAATTTGAAACCTGTACATAGAACCTTGATGGTTGCAAGTGTGATCCCCACAACACCCATGGGAGCTGTTGAAACAGATAAAGGTACAGTGTCTCCTTGAGCAAGACAATGAACAAGACAATGTGAAGAAGATAATTATACATAAAAAGCAGATGGTCATCTGTGCATTTATTGGCTTCCTCAGCTGCAGTTTAGGGTGCGTAACGCCAGTTTTTCCCCAGTGTGCCTTGGGAAGAAAGGGGTTTACCTACTGATCTAAACAGTTTCACTTTCATTTCATTCTTTTTAACAACTACAGAGATGCAAATTGTCCAAAAAGAAAAAATTAAATCCCCATGCAAAAGTTAAACAGTCATCCACTTTTTGTAGTTTCCACTCATGTCCTCCAATCCAGTCCCATCCAGGGTCAGAATAATCCTCTAAGGGCCCCCTAATCACCCTTTCCAACCCTGTTTCTCCCACTTTCTGTGAATTGTGTATGCATTATTTAGAAATGAGCAATTATTTTATGGTAACTTGATTAAGCACATTTTAAGGAATGAGCATAATCTGCAATATAAACTGGGATAATAAACGCCTTTAAAACTAGATTTGAGGCCCATCTACTAGAAGGGCCTCACATCAAGATTATATAACAATGTAGGTGTCAGCTTAACGCTGTAATCGTTTCAGTTTATCTTGTGCTTTAGTGCTGCAAATGGTATTACCAAACAAACGTTCAGTTAATCAGATTTCCAAAAACTAATTGCCACATGGTGAGCCTTCGGGCCCCATGAGGTTTTGGGGCCTTAGAACAGCTGCTCCTTTTGCCCAGTAGGTAATCCAACCTTGTCCCATACAGCACAAGTAAGTGTTTTTAAAATGTCTTGTAAATGAGGGGCTGGTTGCAAATAAATCTATTTCATCCAATTTGATTTAAGAAAAACTACAACAACATCAACATCTACTGTTGCTACTACTACTACTGGCCTACTTCTGTTATTATCACTATATTATTCTTACTACTACCACTGATGGAACGAACACTACCACTGGTTGAATGTAGCTAAGTACATTTACACGTGTTTTACTTTAGCATTTTATATGAGTTCCATCTGATGTAACTTTATACTTTTGCCATTCATAGAAAAATACTTAATTTAAAAAAAAATGTTTTACTCCATGAAATTCATGTGATAACTACAGTTACTAATTTTCTCAATTGTGTAACATTGTTATGAATAGCCTCAATTTGACCAGCAACAGCTTTTCTATTTGATTAATTATCTAATAATTTCAGTGCTTAGAGCTCTGGTTGTTTTCTGGGTCCCTGGGGAAATAACTGCCAAGTACAGTGGGGGTCAATAGGGACCCAACAACAAATTTTTGCCCCAGGGCCCCATAGGAGGTTATTCTGGTTATGATGGGGGAGTAGAAGTATAACAGCAGACAAAGGAAATACTCAAGTAAAGTGCAAGTGCCTCAAAACTGTACTTAAGTACAGTACTTGAGTAAAAGTACTTAGTTACTTTGCACCATTGAGGACAAATCAAATAGAGGTGACTGAAAGTCAATCAAATGACCACAAAGAGACACATTATGACCACAAAAACACACAGAGTGGCACAAAACACCTACAAAGAGACTCACAATGACTATAAATAGACAACAAATGACTACACAGGGACACAAAACAACTACAGAGACACAACATGTCCATAAAATGATACAAAATAAGCACAAATAAATGAAAAATGACTAATATGAGATATAAACAACCACAATTAACACAAATAACCAAGAGTAAAACAAAATGAATACAAAAAGACAAAAAACAACAAAGAGATACAAAACGACTGCAAACATGCAGTCTGTTTTTTAAAGCTTTACTTTGAATATAACCATTTACATTATCTGAACATAACCATTTACAACCAATATGGCATGGTAAGAGTACCGATTTGTAAACACCAGGCAGAGCTGAATAAAAGTTCAGTAAAATTAGTTAAATACAAATAAAAATAAAGACAGAGGCAAAAAAAAAAAAAAAAAAGGTGTGTGTCGGGGGGTATGATTCTTTTAGGGATGAATGAACGTACTCATTTTTCTTGTCTTGTGTAAATAAAGTTTACCAAGTATGATGATTGTATTCAGGTGTAGTTCACTCATTTGTTGTCATTTGTTTTCATGTTAATCCGAGGAAACCTGAATACAAATCAAACCAAATGGGGATGACTAGGGCCGTGTGCGTGAATGCGTGCGTGCGTGCGTGCGTGCGTGCGTAGGGAACGTGTGTTTGTGCCTGTTGTCCTGCAGAAAACGGTACAGCCCACGCGGGTCGGTCGCTATGGAGAGCAGATCCCCAAGAGCGTGAGCCAGCCAGAGCGAGCTGGGACGAACGAGGAGCGAGGAGGAGGTCGGAGCAGCCAGAGCGCAGAGAGCGCACAGATTCACAGGAATCATGGAGAAAACATCACCGCTCAGAAGGACTTTGCCATCTAACAGACTGCGACTTTTCACATCACTTCTCACCTTATACGGACTTACCTGTGAGTTAACAGCTTCTTTGTCATATTGTTCGTGTTACTTTTCAGGCCATTGAAAGAAGTTGCAGCGGGACTGCCCGGAGTGTGTGTCGCTAGTCGCCGATTCAAAACGCCAAAACCGGCTAGTCCTCGTTGTGTTGAAGTGGGCTGTGTTCCGTTCAAAGCCTGCTAGCTTTATTTAAGCTAACGGTCCTTGTCTGTGGACAGTCACCCTAACATTACGTCGGTCGGAAAGTAGCTGCTTCTGGCGTCGGTTCACCGTTAGCTAAACCTCGTTTGCTTTGCCCATTTGGGTGCAACTACGTTTCTAACAATGAACTTATACACCGCACAACGACTGCTAATTACACACAAGCTAATTCAATTAGATTTGCAACCCAAATAACTCCACTCGGGACAGGAGACAACTTTAGGCGCAGTATTTGTTGGTAATTATGCGCATAATTTCTCGTTAGTGTTCTTCCAGTATGAAAAAATTTTTACTTCCAGTATGTCACATCATGACTTAGCTAACATTACTCAGGGAATGTGGAGGGAATACCGGCTGGTTTCTCTCCCACTCTAACGGCTAGAAAGTCATTGAGAGACAGCAGTTGTTCGTGGTATCCAAAAATAGAAACGAAATGAAATATTCTGGGTGTCACTTATGGTGAGTAAAGAGGAGCTCCTTTGTGAAAAGTTTGCCAAGTGGTTGGATACAGATGGGGGGGATAAAACGTTATGTGATACTGGAGAGGAGAGGCAGCGCAGACTCCTCCACTCTGGGCGTGAGGGGTGGCAGGGGAAATGAAGACATATTTCAAGAGAGGCACTGCAGTCGCAGAGTCTCTCGAAGTATTGACCTGCAGTTGGGCTCCATGCCAGACAGAGCACCCTCCAGTCACAATACCGTTCCGTGTCGTGAAGCTGGAGAGTTTGTCTATGTCCCAGTCCTGAGCTGGGATTACAACACATGGCCTGCAAAGACAAAAGAGCAGGCAAACACAGATGGATACCAAAGTAAATACTGTACAGGAATGCACCATTTGTTTTTGTTTGTTTTCCTGAATGAAAGTTCATTAAAAGCTTTGCAAGTATGCCATGTTTAATAGTTTCTAAATACGTAAGAAAGAAAAACTGCTCCTACATGACAAATTGTAATACATGACAGGGTCCCTCCACAAATGTCATCAGCCAATACCTTTTGTAGAGAGCTGCAACCAGTGGTTATATTTATAATCAGCAGATCATTCTCTTTATTAATGGCTTAATTGCTTGGTCTATAAAACATCAATGGTGGAAAAATGTCCTCTCCAGTTTCCTAGAGCCAAAGGTAATGTCTTCATGTTGATCTACTAATCTTTGAAACTCTTTATTAAACTTTTTTGTAATGTGGTAAAGCGGAACCGATAAACATCACTGAAAGTATTTTTTTTAATCAGCTGTGATCAGAATGTGCACTGAGCAGATCTTTTTGAAACTGTGATGAAGTATGTGAGATACTTTATAAATGACCTCAAACCTATCTTTGGCATTTATGTATTGAAATTTCCTGTTACTTATCAGTCAACACCTTTTCAGATAGGGTATATCAGCGACAACATAATTTTGGCTGATTTCTTAGTCTGGCAGATTCATCAGTTAGGCTCTAGTATGAGTGTCTCTGCTGCTGCCACTAGTGTCATGTCTGTCTTGCTTACACTCACACTCTTGCAACACATACTTTTACAGAGTCTTCTTCATACCATACTTTTTCTGTCTGTACCCACAAAACACTGGTTCATAAATCAACACAGGGAACTGATAAACAACCCTCTGCTGCACACTAAGCTGATTAGCCTCCAAACATGTGCTTCTTGGTGCTACGTGCATGTGGGTTTTCAGACTAGCTAGTCATCTTGACAGCCAAATTAGCTGATTATTAACACTGAGGACAAATCAGCCAAGGTTACTTTTGGTGCTGTTGTTGTATTCGGAACAGAAGTGGCTTTTTCACTCTCAGTAACATATGGTTAGGGCCAGAGTGGTGTAGGCATACTGTTGTGTTTTTAGAAAAGTGCAAGTGTGCGGGTGGACTTTGCGACACAAACAGTGTTGATATCAGTTTCCTTGACTGTGTCATTATCAGATTCCCTGTAGTTTTGATGGGGTTGTGAGGGGGGGATTCATTCAAGGCGTGGCTACAGGCTGTGAGGTCTGTAATTGAAGACCGTAGTTTTGTGGTTTCTCCTCTTGGAGCCGCATGATTCACAATCTAAATAAATAATGTAGTAATGGAGCCACTGAAATTACAGACTCAAAACAGAAATAGATTTGAAAAAGCAGTTCACTGACTGAGCAGATTTGGTCCTCAGCCTCCTTAGATGTTAATGTGCTTCATTGGTTAATAGATGACAGCAAGATGTGGCCAAGAAAGTAGGTTTGTCATTGAAAACGTAATTCACATGGCTACAGCTTTGCCACCATATGGCACAGGGCAGATCAGGTCACAACATAATTTTTTGGGACCTTCTGTTTGGGGGTGGTGGTTGGATAACTTGATGCTTAATGGAAATTCAGGTTATAGATGCAGAGATACAGTTACATGCGAACCTATTATAATGTTTTATCAAGCTAAAAAATCTGCAGTCATAATGAATTGTACTTGTTCACTTGATACTTTGACCATTTTTCCAGTCAGTCTTCTCCAAAGGGTGGTTGGCCATCCATAGACTTTGTAAAGTGGACAGACTTGTGATCCACTGACTAAATATATCCACAGATGCCAAAATTTCACTGTTGACTGCTGTTAATTATCCACACTGGTTATGTGCAATTGGAAATAAATGCAAGAAAGGGATTTAAAGTAAGTTTTAGCATTTGGATGAACATCTGTGAGTCGCAGCTGTTGCATCCATCTGAACCTTTCATTTGATGTTAAATCTCAGTTGTGAAGCAGCAGACTGGCAACTCCTAATCACATTAAATGCATGCAGTGTTTTCTTTTTGAAGGAAGGCCATCAGCAGATGAGTGTGCTGCTTTATTGTGGGACACGGAGGCTGTGTGTGTGGGGGGTTCGGGGAGCAGGCTGTGGTCACTAGCTTCTGTTGACTCCACCCTTTGCTTCCTCTTCCCCCGAC
The DNA here is from genome assembly GCF_017976425.1 of Toxotes jaculatrix. Classification (NCBI taxonomy): domain Eukaryota; kingdom Metazoa; phylum Chordata; class Actinopteri; family Toxotidae; genus Toxotes; species Toxotes jaculatrix. The sequence goes on from NC_054402.1 coordinate 5,677,893, forward strand.
AGATGTGACTGACTGTCAGAGGCTCTGAATGGCAAGTTGCTCCCTGGTGGTCCATTAGTAAATTCAGAGCTGTGACCTCCAGTTTTAGCTTACCCCCGGACTTGTCTGTAACCAGGATAAATAAAAAGACAACAATGTCTAGGACGCTGCAGTCAGTTGTTGATTACTTTAAGCCAGCTGCTTCCAATAGGATGGACATTTAGCACTGACCTGAATTAGCCTGACTAAAGCTACTGTATATAGATGTGTTTCCATCCACCTGTTTTTATGTGCATTTTCAGTTTGTGCATTTGGTGTGTTGATAAAACAAAATGCGACAAAGTTCAATGGAAACAGTCATGACACACATGAAGCATGAGACTTCGATGTCCACTGAAGCTTTCACTGAAGTGACAAAATAGCAGCAGACAAAAGCACCATGTCTGTGTGAAGTGATAAAGAGTTCCTTACATTAATAAATGAACATAAATGCCATTAGAGTTTAAAAATTCACAATACTAGTAGTGACTGACCCTCTTTGCAGTTAATGTGTCCTTTCAGCGATATTAGACGGACATCTCTGGCATAATGCCATGTACCTCGACATAGCCATTTATAATCTTAAGCTTAGAGAGATAAGGCTGATGATATTATGTATGTTTCTAACAAAACAATGAACTGATCCTGTAAACAAACATTGTCTGTGTAGCCAAAACCTGATACGGCTTATTCCTCCATTGTTGTCCAAAAATGTACATAAAGTGAGCCGCACCATTGCACTGGGTGACATGCACCTACATTTCTATGGACATGGTCATTGTAAATTATTTTGAGTTAGCCCCTCATACACAATGCTAGAGCCATAAATCTTAGCTTGCTCACTAAATGTGTAAGTGACTAACTTTTTCCTAAAAGCTATAGTGTCCATCTGTTTAATATATGTATATATTTTTTGTGAAACAATGTCTGTGAGCCAACTTTTGAACATTCACTGCTTCTGTGGAATGAATGGGCCTGGGGCTGAATGCCACAGACAGGGTAGGGAAGTTGAAAGGCATTGAGAAGGAGACTAACACATTGTTGAATCTGGACTTTCCAGGGGCACGAATGACACAAATATAGCATTGGCCTTTAACCTGACTGCCTGGTTTCGTGAGCCAATCACAATTCTTCTGGTGGCATTTATTGTTTTGCGACTACTTTTCCCCCAGACCAACATGGGGAGTTACCAGTCATTAGGACCACAGTACATTGGTAATTAGCCATTCAAAATTGGGAGGAAAAAGGGAAAATGCAGAAAAATACATAGAAAATGCTAATATTAGCAGGGATATTTTTCACTTTGTTTTAGCTAGTATGTCTTGTCGACTGAATAAATCTTGGATAGACAGGAATCGACTGTTTCACTCACTGAGTCATAGGAAACTGCGCTGTATAAATGGCTTCCAGATATTTCCATGGTTAATTACCTATTGTGAATGAACAGAGAGAAACATTTTAAACCCTTTTTTGCCTGCTGTTTTCAGGGGGTTTTCCCTGAAAGAGCAGATCACAGTATGTGACTGAGGTTAGGGTCACTTGGATACACTGTGCCTTCACAGTCCATATTAAAGAGGTATACACGCAGGATGTGCACACTCAGCAGTTGAATCCCCCAGGAAAGGAGCACTGGGGTTATGGGAAACAGGTGTGGCTGCTTTTCACCGCTCAGTCTTATTTGTTTCACCCATTCAGCTGTCGGGTGGTTATAATGTTTGGGATGAGCACACAGTCAGTTGTATTCACCGACACACCCCCTACCACCCAGGTGGGAGATTATTAACACCCACCAGTCAAATACTGGGCCGTGCTGACTGTAGTGAGTAAACTGTCTGTACTGTTGTCTCATCTGGTAGTACACAAAGAATGGTGACATAAAGTATACTGAAGCTAGATGAAAAGAATCTTTTGTTTTTCCACCAGTGTTTTTGCCACACCTGCTGCTTGGATCCCTCATCTGCCCTCTGTAAACGTAGTATTACACCCTCCTGCTTCCCAGTTCTGAGCTCTTTAGCACAGTGTTTATCTAGTGTCCAAACCTGCGATATGCATTGAGAATGGAAATAGACACTTGGCTCAAGTTATCTGGGCAATTTCAGCAAAATCAGTCAACCGCGGTTCTGGCTTTTGTAGAAAACAGTATCAGTTCTCCTCCTGCAAAGCTGATCTTTTCTTCTCTACCTGTGAAGTGAAGCCTCTGTTATGACTTATCAACAAATACTGATTATCTGAACCATATGGCTGTGACACAATGTATTGGATTGTATTACTATCCCAGGATCACAGGTCCAAAACCATAAGTGAGCAGGAAATGTTCACTGCATGCATTATTTACAATAATGGGCTTGCCATGAGTGACAGTCCAAAATTGTTTCTTGTAACAACATTACTGCATTTAAGTCAGGAAAACACACACCATTTGAAGTAGACTCGTTTCCTGTGACAAATTTACTCAGATATGTTTTTACTATTTTATCAGTACTTCCAAGGTTTCAGCACCCACCTTCTTCCCTCACTGTGTCTCTGATAACATCACACCCAGGGAAAGAAAGGCCTGTACCCTTGCTCAGCAGCTGAACAGCCCTGGTCCTTGATGCAGATATGTTGCAGTAATGGCTTGAATAGGATTTGGCACAACCGAATCCCTGCTGGTATTCAGCCAAATAACTCTGTATTCCCCTGCCATCCCCGCTATACCGCCCATTTCCACCTTACACCCTTATTCTTAAGTTTCCATGCTTCTATTTTTGTTGCCGATGTTGATTTTCAGAGTGCAAAGCTGAATACAGTTCCTCTCTTTGATTTAAGCTTTAGCAAAGAGGATCATAGACTTCAGGTTTAGTTACTGTTTATTAAGGAAAGTGGAACATATGTGTACACTGTCTTTTTTTCATGATCTTAGCTTCTCATTAATATACGAAAAGTCATAAATCACTGCTCACTTCTGACAAACATGAGTGCTCAATGTGGTTTCTATTTTTCGCAACTACTTGCGTTGCGAAAGTGATCACAACAATATAAGCGGCCAGTTCTATTTAGGTCTTAAAAACAATGTTAGATCATATAATCCACATATTGCATTACATTTGAAAAGTATACTTACACTACAACCCAGAGCTGTTAGCATGGCAACAAACGGGGTACTACTGCCTTTATGTTCTCAATATTTCTTTTACATCCAAGTGAGCTGTATATTATGGGGAGACTATGTCAAACCAGACATGTAATCTGAGTCTCGGAAAAAATACACTTGGATGTTGTCTTACTGACTTTTTTTAGCCTTTAAATTTAATCTCTATGAACTTTACACATGTATGAGGGGGTGGACCTGATACTTTGCAAAGTTGGATTTTGTCAACATTTCTCTTTGAATAAATTCTAGAGGTAGGTGTATGGAATGTAGATCAGAAAAACGGCATTGTAGGCGTAGTAGATGGGAGAGTGTGCTCAGGGTTTCTCGTGGCATGTTGTCAAATATGTTTTAATGCCCCACTGTGAGGTCACTATAGATACAATTTAGTCAGTTGTGATTTTTTTTTTTTTTTTTTTGCCCCATGTCACAAGTGACCTAGGCTCCTAAATCTCTTTGTTCTCACTGTTCAAAGTGGGTGGTAAGTCTAAATCAGTACCACTTTAATCTGTTGCAGAAACAGGGTGAGAGTATATGCTGGGAAGAGTGGGTGTGCCGGGAAAATGAACTCCCTCTGACCAGGATAATGCTGGTGAAATGCCACACTGACCAAGCTACTTACTGTTTTTATTGACCACCGGATGCAAAAGTACAGTACAGAGACAGATTTTTGTTGGACTGCTTTAACTTCCTCCTCTGTTGCGATGTGGTGATTGCTGACATGTGCAGTGACGCAGGTTGCTCAAGATAGTCCAAAGCAGCTTCCCCCATCAACAGCCATACTTCTCTAGAGACAATAAAAAATTAATGAATGGGGCTGCAGTCACCTTCAACAAGGTTTGTGAACTCAAAAAACAAAACAGAACAACTGGAAAGCTCTCATGGGGAACAACAACAAACCCGAATAATTTAGAAAATGTCAAGAACCAGAAAAAAAGACCCTTTTAACTACTGCATTTTGTGTAGAATTTTTGATAAACACAAATATGTTACTTTAATGATTAGTTAAATTATTAAATTGCCAATAATCTTGCACAGCTTCCAGGTCTCATTGAAAGCCCTAAATAGAAACTAAACTAAAGACAGCTTATTTCCTACCTGTTGTATTCATCCAACAGAATAAAAATATGGTTAAATATAAAATATTGCAGTGAACTGTTTCTGCCCAGGGGCAGTATAATTATCTCTTTCTCTGTTACACTAACACATAATACAAAACTTTGTACACATATAATACAAGCCCAGTGTGCGTAGTCTACATGTGACATTCACTAACATCATGTAGATCCCTTATAAAAATGTTGTCGCTTATTGTTGGCAGAAATAGACATCAAACAAGAAATCTAAAATTGGACAAACATGGAAATAAGTTTAAAAGAAAACAGTCTAATTCCCTCTTGGGACTCTGTGGCATGTGGAAAACTATGTTTCTATTATGTTAGATCGGCCTAATGAAAGTACAGTAGCCCATTTAGACTCAGTCAAGGGCAGTGGAATCTGTGATTAGTAGAGAACCCATTCTCTTCTCTCTGCAAAAACTCCACCCCCCACACCATCACCCAACAAGGACCTGATCTGTTTCGGTCCTAATGAATAAAAATCGAGCTTGGTTATAATAGATTTTTCATCAGGAAATTAGAGTATTTTACAAAGGACAGTGACAGGTAAATGTGGTGAAAACGTGTGTAAAAATAATGCATAATTGTTGAATGGTAGGCTCTTTAGTGTAATCTTTCCAAATCCATGTCTTTATGGTTCATTACTGGTTATGCACTTGAGTATTGTTAAAGAGACTGCAATGAGAAAAAGGATTTCTCTTCTTTTCATCCAGCAGTTCAGGAGCACAGTTGTGTTGAACATTCTGGGGATTTTACAGTAGGTATGGCAGCCCATGGATACAACAACAGTGAGGCAAAGTTGAGCAAATGCCAGTTTTTAATATATGGGCCCAACAATTAATCTTTTATTATCACTGAGGCTAATGTGGAGGGGATGGACTTCCAGTTATCACTGGGTAGCTTGTCTATGCTGTCTTTGTTTGGCTTGATTTTAGTGGATGCTGTGAATAATTTACTGAAATCAATTAAACCGATACTAGGCTGACCACAAAACACCACTTGTTCTGAAAGTATAGACACATCTTTGCGTGATGTCTGACTAATAGTTTTATATAGTAAATGTATGAACAATATATGGCTGTCAACTTCTGAAACAAGGTTTTTTTGAGAACTCTCAGCTGTCTGAAAAAGGACAGGATCAGTAGGGTTGCACGTGATGAGCGTGACTTAAATGACATTTCTACCCCAGTGCAATTTTCAACACTATTTGGCAATAATGATGAGCGGAGGGCAGTCAGTCAGTTAGCATATACATGTTAGGGATGCCATACACTTAAGCTCTAATTGAGACCCTGATTGACTCCTGTTGTTCTTTCTCCCCTCAAAAAAGAAAACCTTGAACACCAAGTTACTTATTCACACAGCAGATTGAAAAATTCCTTTCCTTGTCTTGTGTGGCCGTAGCTTTTGCAGATTGTCATTTTAAAACTGTACATTTTGTTATACAGTTTCTAACTGCGCTGAAAAATAAAGTCGCTGCCCATCTGTGTCCATAGCCCAGATGGGCAGATGTGTGCACATACTAAAATACCACAATCCCCCACAACAAACAATAACAAATCCCACACAATAAGTCAGGGCACTGTAGGAATGTTTGTGTTGCTTTGGTACACAGTGGCAGACATTGTCCTTCACAAGTCCTACAACATAGCTATAGTTGACTCTGATTAGAGGTTGCAACCTATCCTGACACTATGTATGTCAACACTATTGATCTTTTTCTTTTAAGCACTGATCTTTAATCAAATGTGACTGGGTGAAGAAGGGTATAGAAGTCCACATCGCTATGGGGGAGCAAAGAGAAAAAGGTTTTGAAGAGGACAGTGACATGTGAAAGAGGCCCCCCTGCCCCTTTTTAAAGGCCTGTCAACCTATGTTTGTTTCCACCATGAATTAGCCCACTGAAAAAGCCTCACACCCTCACAGGATACAATGCGAGGAAGGAAGGGGGTAGATTAGAGCTGGTGTAGGGACTAATGTTCTCTTCACACTGCACAAATATTTCTTACGATAAAGACATGCTATAAAACAGGCAATTCACCACTTGGCCTGTCCTGTCTAACTGATTGAGACTGAGTTATAGGCTTTGCAAAAATAAAGAAAAGGTCTAGAGGCCTGTGTTAAGCATATAGGCATTGTCTGATTGTTGTTTTTTTTTTTTTTCCTCGTCACCTCTTTAAAAAGTACAATACCAAAGAAGTGGGAGCCACTTCTTTGGTATTGTACTAAGAGGCTGCCTGTTGACTTAACTGAGTTTTCAGCTTAAAGGCACAGATGACTCTCAGTTTCTGTAAAATTCCCAAGTTGTATTTTCTTTGTCTTTTCCATTGTCTTTAAATCACTTTTCTTCCATTTATTTCTTTGTATTACGTTTTTTTCCCCTTGTCCAGTTAAAGGGTTTGGATCGAGTTGGGAATGGTTGAATGGGAGACATTACTGAATAATTATTTTATGACAGGATCTTTTAGTCATTGGCTGCTGTTTCGTGTGAGGTTAGCAGGGTTTGTCAATGCAGTTTTCAAATGCATGTTAGTGAACGCTTTTTAAATGTGACCTTGATAATCAGATGGAAGTTTAATAGTCGGCTAATGTTGCCATTGGCTTGTAACAGACTAAGGGGCTTCAGTGGCTGGAAGGGGTATGAGTTACTGTGCTCGTTAAACAGCATGAAACACTGCTCTTCAGCGTGTGCCCAAAGCAGGGAAGAGTTTGAGGACTACATTAGGTCTGATGTACCCCAGGTTGCTTGATAACATCTTGGAGAGGAGAATGACAGGGATTCTTCAGTTTCAGGTGTAAACATTTTTTTTTTTTAAAATAGAGTTCGCATAAACATTTTGCCCCCTTTGGTCGACTGTCACTGCCTGTCATGTACTAATGTGAGTTAGTAAAAAGTATTGGCTCAGCCCTGTTACAGTATGTTCTTACACACTTCACACTCTTGTTGAAATCTTTTCTTTTGTCCAACTCATTTCTCATCTATTTCTTGTTCTGTGTCTTTATTCATCCTCTGCACAACTGAGTTTCCTCTTGCTTTAGTCCTAAACCACACTCCCTCCTGCACAGATCTCTTGTCTGCATTCTTCTCCTGTGAGGTCTTCAGATCAGTCCCTCATGAGTGCTGTTTGACATGATAATCTATGCATGGAGTTTGTCTACACAAACATGACATATTGTCTATTTTGTTGCAGCTGAATGTTTCTGGCCACGGATCACTCTTTTCTCACGTGGCTCTGACACTGCGGGCTTCATTGCAAGGATTTCTCTAGCCAGGCGTATGCCTCCCCTGGGGAGGTCAGGGCTGAAGCTAGGTCAGGTCTGAGTAGGTGGAGATTTTGGCTCATCAAATCGCTGACGTGGAATGTTTGAGCCGGTTACCAGGCAAAAAGGAAGGTTTTGATTTAACATTGCGTCTTTCCAGCAGCTTGTCGCAATTAGTGATGTCAGGAGGGAAAGAAACAAATATGAAGCATTTCTTCAAAGGGCAAGCATATCATTCCCATGAGTTCATTCTTTCCTTGGGTTTCTCAAGGAAAAAGGGGCAAAAGTGCAGCCTATTTCTCTGCGGTTTTGCAGGCCAGGGTTCTTCCTGTTCTCTGGGGCAGGGTGTCACATTTAGAGTTGACTAAATGGGTTGCAAAGCATGAAACCAGTGACACTGCATAAAGATGGCCATCAGAGTTGTAATTTTCCTCGTGGATCCTGTTAAAAATCTGATCCATATTTGTTTACTGTACAAGATAGCCAGCAATGAAGCTAGTGACAGTCCTGAGCTGTGCCTCAGTTCTGCAGCAGTACGCCTGTTTCCTTGATGAAACAGCATGACAGCTTTGTTTAACGCACTGCTTACATTTCATTTGCCTGCAGTATTTTAGGTAATATTTCACGGTGCTCTAGTTTGCAAGCCCAGGCTGTGTTGTTCATGGTCGCAGCTAGCAGTGCCAAGTTTCCCCACTCTCCTCCTGGCTGTAGGTATCCCATGCAGAGGCCATCTGTGTCTCCTCCCCTAATGGTAAGGGTGGAGTCCTCTTTAAACACATCCCCCCTTTCTCTCCCCCCTTTCCTACTTACGCCCAAATGCTTACTGTAAAACAAACAGAACATAGTATGGATGGAGTCTAGTTTCTTTGTATGCTTTGACAGGCCTGAAAGCTGACACACTGAGACAGACAAACTACGTACGGTAGCAGTTGGAGTGTCGTGTCAGGTAGCTGCAGTATGTCGAGCATGTTAGAGAGAAGCCTGGCCTGAGACACGTGTCTGCGTGCATCAACGCAATGTCACGCATGCCAAGCATGTTAGTTTACTACTTAGACAACCAATGCTGCAGGATGATTTTAATCAGTCTGCCATCTATATTCTTGTACCATTTATAGATATATATTTTTAAGTATTCATCTGACTGTCAAGCTTTTGTCAGTGCAGTGTGATTTTGTTATATTGTGATGAGCAAAATGACTGAGTTGCACTAGTAAGGTGACAACAAACAGCTGTCGTGTCAGCTCAGATGACCGTAGAGTGGAGAATGCAAAACCCACACGGCTCTGACCCTGATTCTCCCCCACAGCAGTGCACCCAGAGGACTCGAGCAGACGCAATGCAAACACAGGGCAACACATGCAGTGCAAAGCACATTATAGCAGTGTGGGCTTTTTTTAGACCGGGCCATGATTCAGGGGTGGGAAAGAGATGTAAATGGACCTCTGAATTATTGTGTAGAAATGAAAAAATAACCCAAGGTGACTTTCCCAAATGTCTTTCCAAGTGGATGACAAATAAGGCAGCCTGACTTAAATGTTTTAGGTTAATAGGTTAAAAGCCTAAATACAGTTTAAAGCTGTGCTAGATTAGTTTACACAGCAAAGAAAGAAACACAAGAAAAATATTTTGAAAATGTGGGTCAGCAGAGAAAAAAACAAGCAGGAAAGCCCAAGTATTATAGCACTGCATGAAACTTCACAACACAATGCAACATACATTTAAGACACAGCAGCCATTCAAACAAAATGCCTGACTCTTACACACATGGTCTCACACTTATTCCTTATTTTGGAAGAGAGAAACTCTGTGTGTGTGTGTGTGTGTGTGTGTGTATGTGTAATCACTAAAATTACAGGGGACGTAATGGAGCACAGGGAGCCTCAGCCTCCTTGGCTATATTCCTCACAAACCAAGATAGCATTGCTGTGGCTTACCACTCACATTCATGCCAAAGACTGAAAATACCAGCCAGTGGACCACTTTTATAAGCTTTACTCCATACACATCCGAGACTGCGTACAAAGTGGAAATTTATGGCTCCCAAATATAGCTTACTCTAAGGTAACGATGTCAAGAAAACTGTCAAGAAAACTTGGATGTACTGTTTTGCATATTTTGAATGAAATCAACCTTTTAACTTGTTATCTATAAAACAAACATTTTCACAAAATTTAATGTGGATCTACTCCACAATTAAGTAAATCATTGTACAGCCTCTTAAAAATGTTTAAGGATACATGTTTCTATTAGTGACTCATTTGTGAGAAAAAATACTGAGGCTAGGATAGTTTTTTTTTCATTCAGAACAGTATCCATAACCTTTAATTTAGGATTTATTTCAGGTTAGTTTTCCAAGATACTGCATTCATTCCCACTGAGCTGGTTGTTTTTGTTTTGTTTTTTTACAGCCCAGTACCACGTCTATCAACTGTGACATGCAGATTACCGTCCATACAGTTTCTTTTTTATAAGTTAAAGTATGATTTTAAAAAAACACTTTTTGTTGCTCATCTTGTCTTCACTTGTGGAACCTCAGTGAATTATAGCGTTCAAAATGGCCATTAATGCTCAAAACAAAGCTTACATGTTGCATTTGTTTAAAAAAAAACATTTTTAAACTGTGGTGGGCTTCAACTCAAATTAATTGTCTCATAAAAAGAGGGAATAAGACCATTAAATTGCTTGTTTTGTTTCATCTCCTTCCAGAGTTTTTTTTTTCTATCCTGCTTAAAAGGTGCTCTGATAATTAGCAAGAGGGACAGTCTGAGTGTCCTGCTGTGAAAGTGTGTTGCTTATTAAGAGGGAAAGCAGAGCGCTTAGAGTAACCCAGATGAAGTCTGGTATCTTTTCCAGCCCCAGGAAAAACATGCCTGAAACAAATGATGGCTCTTAATGTGACCATTGATTATAGCTGCAACAACAATGTGTTGCTGTTTTTCTGAATCTTATCTTAAATGTCCTTTTCTCTCAGCAGGTGTGAGCAGTAACCACGTGTTTGTTCCTGAGAAAGTCGATGCAGTGCTGGGGAAGAACATCACACTGGGCTGCAGAATAGAGGTGGGCTCCAACCTCAGCCTCACACAGATCTCCTGGGAACGTCGTCTTCCGTCAGGCACCATTACCTTGGCAGTGTTCAACCCTAAGTATGGAACCTCCTTCTCTCAAGAATATGCCCAGCGTATCTCATTTGTTTCCCCTTCAATACAAGATGCGACCGTTACCCTTAAAGAAGTTGGGTTTGCAGATATTGGGTCCTACACCTGCAAAGTGGCAACATTTCCTCTGGGCAATACACAAGCATCAACCTTCGTCAATGTACTAGGTAAAGTGGATCTCTCTCATTTTCATCTTCATTGTGTTGAGTGCTTCTTCATGCTGCTCTTAAATCACTTTTCAAAGCAAAGAATTGTTGTTTGCTAAGCTTAGTAAGCACTAAATGTTTGCCCTGGAGGAATAAATTTCTCCCCAAGGCCATTTAACTTTTTTAAATGATTTCCTGGACAGAGGTAATGTACATTCATATTCCTGCAGGAATATGCTGCGGTGCAGAGGCTGCAGTGGTGTGATCCCACTCATCTCAGTCATTGCAGTGTCACTTGCTGTGGAAAAAGTGCTACGTCAAGTTCAGTCCCCTTACATACTATGTGCAAGACACACATACAGTGTAAACACTTGGAAGACAAAGAGTGTCTCCTCATGTAGTAAACAGAATGCTGAAAGGTCAAACTGTCCCAACTTGATGCAACTTAGTTGCATGCAACAACAAGTTAATTGCAGGGTGTGATGCAGAGTGGCTCTCGTGATATTAAGTTGCATTTAACCAAGCTGCATGAACAAAATTTCCAGCATAGCACTGGTCTTGAAACTACAATGTGCAGCTGTTTCCCAGTGAGAATTTTTCTTGTTAGTTCTGCCCTCTTTACCCTTTGTCACTAATTATGAAATCATACCTCAGACTGAGTAATTGGTATTTGTGAAGCTCTCACAGGCACCGAAGAAGCAGATGATAAACTTGGCAGTCTGCAGTGTAAAAATCTTTTCTGTTTTCTACTTTTCACTGATTTATTCTGTTGTTGCTGATAAATATTATTATGTATGTTGAGACTTTTCACCTTTTTGAATTACCAAAAAATAAGAAATGTACAGAGCAGCATCTAACACACACTATACAAATACCTCTTTATTTATTTATTGCTACTTATATAAATGCAAAAAATATAAATTTGTAATGAGGCTTCTCCTTTTCAATTTTTTTGTTCTCCCCAAGTATGTCATACACTATATTTGTCTGCACTCATGTGCACATGCATGATCACACCCTATGGACACAATAACCCTTCCTCTCTGAGGAGCTTGAACGTTGAACTCTCTCTGTGGTCAGCATATGTTTGGTACCTTAAATGGGTGGTTGGATTGCTCTCTGGCAGAGCAGAGAGTAGGATATTGCACTGTAGGCAGTAGTTTCTCGTCTCCCTCCAGAGACTGAAGGAGACTCTGATGACTAATGAATGGTACATTAAGTGGTGCAGTGACAGCCACAGTGTCTGGGACCTCACAGAGTTCAATTACACCTTGCTCTCCTCTCTGAGCAGTTTCTCAGGCGTGTTTTTTTTATTTTCATTTTTTTCGGTTCACACAAATACATACATACGTACCCATACACAAACACATGCCAGGGTCTACTTTACAATTCATAGGCCGCACATAGGGTGTGATTATGGTGGAAATATATGTTCTTTGCAATTTGATATATGTCATGTGGGAATTAGTTTATCCCACAGGGTATTTTTGTTAGAAAGAGCACATTACAATTACAAGCCCTAAAGTCAGCAGACTCAAGTTCCCAAGGCAGCGATGAAGAGTCGCTTCTTCATCGCTGCCTTGTTTTGGGTTGACTTGTACCTTTTTTACAACACTGTTTTCAGAAGGAACCACGTGGCTGCAGGCCAACAACTGCATCTCTGAAAAATATTGGTTGTACAGTGTGTGTTGTATTTGTTTCAATTTAAACTCAACTCAAAGATCTCAGTTTTGATTCATGTTTATACTTTGAGGTTTATGAGAGAGCACTTGACTTCATTTTCATTCCTTTCAAATGAACTAAAGTAAGTGTCAGTGAAAAGGCTCAAACCCATGAATAATAGACCAGAGTCACGACACATATCATAATGATTAACAGGTGCAGTGGACATTGACTTAATTTCAAAAGTCTCACTCTTGGTACAACCCTTGTTTTGCATTCTGTCAGTATCACTCAACACACAGTGTTTGTATTGGCCCAGTATTGTCTTACTTTCTTATTCATCTTTGTGTCCACAACCACTCATAGGAAAGGCTCAAGGATTTCAGGACCAGTTCAGCGGAACTGTGTTGCAGTACATGAGCCAAAAGTCCCCACCAGTAAGCAGTAAGAAGGAACAAGAGAAGGAAAATATATTCAATGAATTGGAATGACCCTTTGTTTTAAACTGCTGACGGGTCAGTGGGAAATCTACTGGACAACAATCGACTTTCTTAAAAACACGACATTCACTCACATTAAGCTGGCAAGATGTCATAATTCTTCAACTACACAAGCTCCAGAGTAGCTCCATAGTATTTGAATTTTATCTGCGAAATATAATTCACATTCTTTTTTTTTGTTCTAAAGTTGTCTGTTCATTCATGTGGCCAGTAATGCACCTCTTTTTTTGCTGAGTTTTAAAACTGAGAGATCAACCCCACAGAGAGACGGTTAAAGTTGCTTACTGATAGGAGTAAAAAATCTGAAGAGTGTCATAGTTTCTCTCTTGTGAAAAGTGTTTCATTTCTCCTTTCAGTCTATACTGGATACTAATACTAATCTAATACTGGACTTCCTCCAGTGTCTATGTAGTATGCGTCATAAAGCTATAATTTGCATGCTGCTATTCAGTACACCCCATGTCTTCTCTTGTTCTCAGAACTACCAGCCAATGAAGCCAGCTGCAACCAGCAGCGTTCTTGCAGATAATTTCATTGACCTTATCTGCTTGCCAGGTGTGGCTTCACTTTCGCTTGATTTTCTCTATGGATGACAGGATGCAGAATTTAAAACAAAAGTGATAGCTGCTGATTTCAGACCCGCTGTAGATCATGATACCAAGCTAACTGGCTTTAATAGTAAAAATGCCAGTTTTATAGGTTTTTGATGCTAAATCTTACTGTAAAAATGTCCAGACGTGATGCATAACCATTGAACATCCAGTTAAAATCCTTATTTATTGGGGTTCCCGCTCTGACGTCAGTGTTCAGTGTGCATATGTGGATCAGTGGGAACGTGGGCGAGAAACGGCCCATGCAGCCAGTTTGCTGAAGGGAAATCGTTTTCTCCCCAAGCATTTGCACTCATCCAAAGCATTCCCCTCCCTTCCTGACAGCAAGTCCAAATTAACACGTCTTTCTGATTTAGTTATTCTGAAGCTTCAGCCTGCCTCCGAACATAGAGCAACTACTGTTTATAGTCAGAGGCCTTTGAGGAGGGGCAGGGAGAAGTGAGTGAAGAATGTGAGGTGGATGACTGAGAACAGCAACCCCGCCCCTGCACTGGGTACAGGAGACGCCAGGTTATTTTTGGAAAAAGGGGGCTGTCAGGAGTTATTTGAATTTGTTGTCGGACCTCCTGCACGGCCGGGGTGGAGGAGGGTGGCAGATGTCTTAAAGGTGATGGCCTTGTCTTATGGATTAGGCTGGTGTGTGCCCCCACGTGCCGCCTTTAAAACTGTCACCATTGCAGTAAGCAGAACAGCTGTTGAGGCTCTTTTAACAGGGACAGAGATGGAGGAGGCGGTGCACTGCGGGACAAAGAAGAAGAAACTAATCTAACTGGTAATAGTGATGGTGTATGAAAGTGTAGCCTTCTTTAACCCGTGTAGCCAGTTTACTTCACTACCTCTCCGTTTTGTCCTCCCCCTCCCTCCACAGACTTTCTTTTGTGTTTGGACTTAGTCCTTTGTCCTCCTTTGTCTTGCTGAACTTTCTCTAGTGTCATTTCTGACACTTTGCGATTATTAAGCAGGGCCCCATATGTTTATTTTAGGCCAGTGCGGCACAAGACAAACTGTTGTACAATAGGTAGAGGATTGCGTTATTCTGGTCACATCTCTCTTGCATGGATCTGTTTTGCTTCTCTGCGAAAATCCTTGTTACGTCTAAACCTCTAGTTATTCTCAGGAAGCTGGTGTAACATTACCCCAGCCCTAAAGCACCGAGAACACATTAAGTTAGCTCCTCATCTTCCAGTACTACACTGTCAAATATAAACACACTACAGTGTTGACTGTCAGTAGCCTCGTATTCTGAAATATTATGGGTCATATGCATACTTCAGGTACTAGTGTTTTTTTTGTTTTTTTTCAAATTATGAATTACATGCTACTATTGTGTATTAATATGTGTGACACACAACAATAAAGACGGCTGTCTTCACATGATTGAATAGCGTGGTTCATCATTTTTTAATGCAAATATGTGAAATGGAAGAAGTCAATCTGTGCTCTTTAGCAGCTGAGTATACTGAAGCCACTTCCCTCTGTTCATATAGCATATGATGGACATTATTTATTCATATACACACACACGAAAAGATCAATATTCATTTTGTAATCTTTTTTCCTTTCTGTCATTTCCTCCCCTCCTTGTCCGCTTTACTCTCCTCTTCACAGTGGAGCCAAAGGTGTATGTGTCAGCCGGCCCCACAGCTCTTCTGGATGGCGGGAACGAGTCGCTGGTGGCCACCTGCATAGCAGAGCGTGGCCGTCCCCCTGCTGAGGTTTTCTGGGAGACGGAGCTATATGGGCGAAGTGAGAAGCAAAGTCATGATGAGCCCAACAGCACCACCACCATACATGTGCAATACATGTGGCAGCCGCAGAGCTACGCCCAGGGGAAGACGCTCACCTGTGTGGTGCGCCACCCAGCCCTGCAAACAGAGTTCCGCATACCATACAAACTCAATATTCAGTGTAAGTGGTGAATAATATGACCTCCTTAATTCCTGTGCTGTCTTGTCATACATTTTACATGACAAATCTGGTTATATTCAAGTATTTCCTATTGCCAGCAAATCTCATGATCAATGAATTGGTCACACTACTTCTCCTGAGTGTTGACTGTGTATCCAAAGCCTGATGTAATTTGCTCCTCTGGGCCATAGACCTCCACCAAAAACAAGTGAAGCTCTGTGAAGTCTTTAAAGTACATTTCAAGCCCAAATTAGCTGTTTTTCAGGTATAGAACAAAGTGTTTTGCTCAAAAATACTTTTACCAGTGTAATAAAATGGAAACAACCACTTAATGAAATTACAGTTAGTTTTTTTTTTTTTTGGGAGATTCTGGACAAGAAGGTTTTTGTGTTGATTGTACAAAAACAAAACACAATTACACTGGTTAACATATTCCTTTGTTACTTTGAAAATGGATTCTGTAGCATACGCCAGCTTACTGCTGTAAACACTCACAAGCACATTAAATCTTTTTTGAAAAGGTCAACCAAAACAATGAACATATATATTCATGACGATTTTTAAAAATTAAGTCTTCAGTAGGAATGAATGGGGCTTGGAGCTGAAAGCCACAAATATGCTTGGAAAGCCGGAAAGTATTGAGAATCAGACAAAGGCAGTGTTGGTTTTGGTCATTTCATGGTGTTTGTTGATAGAAAAATGGCAACAAACCCTTCAAAAACTACTTACCACAGAGAGACAAAAATCAAATCACATTTTTGTCTGAATGGTTTTGTGGTATAACTTCAACTTTTAGCCCCTGCACTAAATTACTTTGAAATTGAATGCTTTGAATTAGGTTAAGTAGAAGGGTTTATCAGTAAATTGTGAGTTGTACAGTGCATTGAGATTTTGTGACTGACATTGAATTACATTTTAATCTCATTTCGAATGTACACTGTTAGTCAAAAATAAAACAAAATAAACTTGTTTGTGAAACAACTATGGTTAATAATCATGATCACAATGTATAACAAAACAATTATTATTACTGTTATACCTCTAATTGTGTAACCCAGTTGTAGAGGTACAGTATATCTTAATGATATTAACCCATGCTGATAGCGTGATTTATGAATAGCCTGCTCACTACCTTTCCTTCTTTGCCCATAAAGGAGCCATTTAAGAGTCATCTTAATGTTATAATCATTGATGCTTAGTGCCTTGGCGAGCAGTACCAAGGGTTACTCTGTGTTTGGACTGTGTGAGTGCAGGCTAATGAAGGTATTTTATGAAATATTGATCAGGCCTCAGCAGGAACGCAAGTAGCAGGAGGCTGCTGTGGGCAGAGGACGAAGACGCAGAAAAACCAAGGTTAATACAGGAAGAAAGAGGCTTTCCACCTCAATAAATCATGTCAAATGCAGAGGCAAGGGATTTTAAGTGCAAAAGAAGCACAATTTCAACGTTGAACTGCGTGAAAAGGGTCAGTGGACACAGTGAGCCGAGACATCTTCCTGTGTGCTGTAATGAGTTCCTCATTTGTCCTCCAGGGAAATCAAAATGAACAATTGGATATCCAAGTCAGTGTTTGCCATGTTTTATTACAGTGGCATGAGCTGGGCTTCATTTAGGCATCCTCCTGCCTTCCTTTGTTTTTTTTGTTTTTTTTCTTTGTCATGGTAGGCAGTAGAGTTTGTTATGAGCTGCAGTACATCTGCTGTCTGAGTGAGTCTGTCATTTTCTAACTTTCCACTAGCCCAGGGTCATTTGTTCGTTCTCTTGGCTCGTGTTCAGCAGCAGGTCCTGTACCCTGCTACAGTCCTGCACAGCCTTTGTTTTTGTCACTGCTCGCTACTGTGCTTATAATGCATGCTTTGTTCCTTCTGGGAAAGCTCGTTTGTCATCAGGCTGCTGGGATCACAATGACTGATTATTAACTCGTACTCTTTTACCTTTTGAAAAAAATAAAATACATTTTGGTCTGCATGGCCCTCACTATTTTAAGCAATCAAGACCAACCTTAGTGTGTAGGATGTTAAAAAAAATACCACAGCCTGAAGGATAAAATATATTATAAAAATTCTGTTCATTGTAATTAACGCTAATTTTTAACATCATAATCTTTTTTCTTATTCTGTTTTACAGTTGCGCCAGTGGTTTCAGTAATTGGACTTACCAAAAACTGGTATGTGGGTCAAGAGAATGTGAAGTTCACCTGTAGTGCCAAAGCTAACCCACCTGCCCGTCACTTCACATGGATCAGGTCAGTATCCCCAAAATATGCCTTCTCGTGAAAAGCTAAATATAAAAACATACATTCGTTCTCTGGTGAGAGTAAGCATCAACCTCTATGGATAAATGCTGGGGCTATTGCAGTACTCCCTTAAAATACAGTTATTCTAATGGTGACTCAGTGCTGGCTCTGAAAAAACCACCTCACTGTATGGAAGTGAAGCAGAAAACCCTTACTAGTCACTGGAAACAGAAAGTCACTTTTTTAATTCCAAAATCAAAATAACTCATTTTCTTTTTCTCATATTTTTACACTCCAATTTGTTTATTGTTGCTTTAATTGTAAGAAAGCAAAATAATTCCGGCCCATTCTTGGGCCTCATACTTTTTTTCTTATGGCCCAGTATACGCCCAGTTCCACGGCCTGAGTGTGGTGCGCATATACAGCATGATTGTCAGATGCTACTTCCACATCTTGACCAATTCTGGCATGCACACAGAAAAGGAGGATAACAGATGTAATCAGTCCAGATGTTATAGTATGTTATAGTATGTAGGCCAGACTGGGTCAGACAGCTGTTTTAGTTAAACAGGTAAAATTTACCAGCAGTTTTTAGCCTTTTGTTGGCCGCAACAACAAATTTTGACAAAACAAAATGAAAGAAAGTTGCTTAAATTAATGCTGATGAGTTTTAATTTTTGGGATATTTGTTTTGTTGATCAACAGTCAAGCAGCAAACAGGCAGAAGAGACATGTTTGTAACCAAGCAGCTAATGTTATGGCAAATTCTACATGACAGATCAGCTGATAATAGGTTTTAACTGTAAACAAATTAAACAGTGCAGAAGCTCCTGTCTCTAAATTACTTCCAGCATAAGTTTGGAGCCTGGACACTGGAGCTGTCAGATGCACTGCTGCACCCATCGGGAAGACTGCCTGCTATAAATAAAAGATTCCAAACGGTTCATGCATCAGAGCAACACTGGTCTATTGGCAGCTCTTTGTCATCATCTTGCTTTGAAAACAAGAAATATGGTCTCATTTGGGCTGACAGTACCAGTGAAGTCTAGACAGCCAAGCTCTTTATTTTCTTTTTTTCCTTCTTTTTTTTGTTCAGCCTTTTGTTCATGTAGAAATCTTTCCCCTCGACTGATGGAAGTACTCTCAGCTCAAATTATCGCAGTCATGTGATCGTATAATTGTTGCAGCAGGCCAAACTGAACCAACACAGCAGTGATGTCATGGCCAGTCATGGATAGGTTTTTCAATTATAGTTTGAAAGTGATGTCTCTTAAACATACAGTAATAACAGTGTATAAAGTTTAAGCCCATACATGTTTATGTACAGTGAAATATGTTTAATGTTTCATCATTGCACAGGTTGGATGGATTGATGCCAGAGGGTGTTGAGATCTCAAACAATACCTTTGCTTTCACTCGCCCGTTGGAGCGCAATGACTCTGGAGTATATCGCTGTGAAGTGATGAATGACATAGGTCTCCGCAGTCAGAATGTAAACCTCTGGGTACAAGGTATGTTTTGAAGTTAGATTTTTTTTTTCTAACTGTCTGCTCACTTAAATTAATTACCTTTAATAACGGAGAAATCCATGCCTTTTGACATTCGTCTTGCCCTTCTGATGTAAGATTACCCTCTCAGTCTGATCAGCGCTCAGTTCAACACTTCTAGCAGAGCTAAGCCTCCATATACATGTCCCTGCCCAGATCTACTTTCACACATTCCTGGCAACAGAGGACCACAAAGTGCAGATAAAGAGTATTGGTACCAAACATTTCCACTGTTGTGGTTTTGGCAACATTAGATTTCTCAGATAAGGTAGAGGGTGTTTACCCCTGCTGATTCGGCAAACTATGCACCCACGTAGCCTTTTTCTTTGTTTTATTTAAGGTCAGGTTTCACAGCGGGACACGATGAACTGTGTTCACAGATTTGTAGTACACAGATGAATGCGCATGTACCCCATGAAATATGTTATTCAGTGGTGTATTGTACTCTTAAAGCACTTCTTTGTGAAATGCGATCAAGTGATTTAGTTTAATTCAACACTTCATAGATTAAAACTAACAGCAAGAAAAGGGACTTCCCTAAATCATCGAAAGGGGTTTCCCTGCATTTGGCTTTATGAAATGCTGTTGATTCATTAACATAAATCCTTGTCAGAAAAGTCGCAGCATACTAAACTACTCCCGTCTGCCTCCTCTCTGTCCATGGTTTACTACTTACAGTTCATTACTGTAAAGTCAGGGCGTGGATCCTGAGAACTCTGCATCTCTTTTTATTTTCATTTCTCCTCTGCTCCTTTTAATCATTTTCCAAACAAAGCAACTGCTGCTTTTGGACACGTACTCCGCTAACACACACAGTGCTTTTGGTTTCTCACTGTCGAGAGGAAAGAGCTGGAGAAGCCCCAAAAAATGCTGTCAGGCTCCATCTGTGTACAGGCCCGGTTTGGAGTCCTGCTCCAAACGAAAGCACAGCTGACATCCTGTCTAGGATGGACTGCACTGCACTGAGCAATTATCTTGCTTCTCTTGTCAAATATTAAGACTTGGGCACACGGCCTCTCGCCTCCCTCCCCCGTGGAGATAGCCAGGTTGAGCTCAGTTATGTTCCCTCCCCCCCTCCATGGCTGCTTGGTGTAGCTGTTTCACATTCCCAGTTGTCTCTGCAGCCTTGTGGTTTTTGGCTTTGCGTCTTTCAGATGATCAGCTACGTGGTTGCAGATGCTCATAGGCTACATGAGTTTAAAATGCCCTGCTGCAGGGTGGGATTTATGGTGACTGATGAAGGAGACGATTACCAGTATATCAGTTCACTGACCTTGATCTATCTCCATTATCCTCTCTCATGCTTTTTGCCCCTGATCCTTCAAGCTCACACACAGTGCATAATTGCAGGTAATTAGATTCTTACTCAGTTACACAAATTGTGGAAATCATTATAGCTCTACAGGGATTCTGGTTTTGATAACTAGTACCTGAAAACCTCCTGGAGATGCAGACCTCTATTAATGCGAGTCATACTGCTTTGTAGTCAGGCCTTTGATGTGCCTGTGCAGAGATCGACTAGTGGTATCAGGCAGCTCTTAGCCCCAGAGGCGGGAGGTCAGAATGGAGACACTTGTCCTGACCTTGAGCTCTTTTCTCTCTCCGTCTCTGGCTGCTATCACAAACGCCGGCCACCGGAGGACAAATCAGATGCAGGAACCTCACATCGATCACACAGTGTTTCATCTTCTCACATGACTTCCCCACAGCAGGGTTTAGAAAGAAAGAAGGGAGGGCGGGGAATCACACTCACTCGGATGCTCATGAGTGCATGTCCTCTGTCCTCCTATGCCTCTCTGTCTCTCTCTCTCTCTCTCATGCTCACACACACAATGACATTCAGCACGTAACCTCTTTCTGATCCTCTCATTTCCCCCTTTTTTCTCTACAGCACAGCTTTCAACAGATTCTTTCCTCTCCTCTCAGGAGAGCCATGTCTCTGCCCTGACACTGCACAGTGTTATAAATTAATCTAAAAACCATTTACACTTGCTTTGTCAGTCGTTACAGAACATAAAGTGCAGTCTTACTCCTCTCGTCTTTCCTCTCTGATTTAAATCTTTTCATCACATGTTCACTCTGTAGATCCTCCCCCCACCACTGCAGCCCCCAGCACCACTGCATCCCTTCACCATGACACCTCTGGAACTGGCACTGTGGACCAGCCGAAATCCCTGTTCACATCCCCAACTTTGGCTCCCTTAGCTGACAGCAGCCTGGGTACTATAGTTGGCGGGGCGGTGGGTGGAGTTCTCTTCCTGATCCTCTTGCTGATCCTGGGTGGGGTGTGCTTTATGCGCCAGCGGAGAACCTTCAGGGGCGACTACTACACCAAACAGTACCTGGGACCCTCTGACATGCAGAAGGAGTCTCAGCTTGACGTGCTGCAGCCACATGAGCTGCAGGAGGTCTACGGGGACAAGACGAGCAAAGGCAGCCAGGACCTAAAACCCAAACTGGGGGGAGACATCATTTACCCCGACTACACGCCCGAACGCAAGGATAGGGACGACTGGGCCGACAGGGGGGACGCCCACAGGGGCCTCAAGGAGGGAAATTACTACCCTGATCACTACAACACCCAAAACATGCACCCCTGTGGGCCTCCCGTGCACAGCCCCATAGTGAACAACGGATCCCCCTACCTCCCAGAGGACTGCTATGACAATGGCACAGACAGCGACTATGTGTCCCACATGGACGGATCTGTGATCTCACGCAGGGAGTGGTATGTTTGAGGAAAAGAGTGAAAGAAAAAACAGACAAATGACTGACTGAGAATAATTTAACAAGTGACAGATATAAATATCATTAAAGGTTGCGTCATTTCAGTTAAAGGATGAATACAGTTTCTCAGCTCAGTTTCACAGTGAGCTCTTTGAACAGTACTGCTCTGCCTTGATTGTAACCACTTAACCTTAAGGACGTGTTTGTGGATTGTACTACACTTTTGTAGCATTTCAAGGAGCTACAAATACGCTGGATGGCCTCAGTGATATTATCTGTGTAGGCTTAAGAGGCTTTGGCATACAATGACTTTTCATGATATGAATGAGGTTTTGTATTCTGCTTGTTTCGTGTTTGCACCTGTCTTTAAAACAGGTGACCGGTCAGGTGTTCGGACCCTCGTTAATGAAGTTAGATCTGCTCCCATAAAACCTCACAACTTCTGTGGTATTTTGAAAGTGGCCCCAGATTGCTTACAGCATTTTCATACAGGTGATATGTTTAACATGGCTGCAACCAGTATTTAAAGCAAATTGTATTGCATGATTTTTTTTAAAAACAAAATGTATCATCGCGTCAAAGGGAAAGTCACATGGTTAAAAGGGAGAATTACACAGACATTGTACTGAGGGAAAAGAGAGTTGACTGATGCTACAGCAATACGGTTCCAAAAAAAAACACTGCCCCTTGTAAAAACTTTAGAGAAGTTATTCTGTAGCTTTTGCAAACTTTGAGTATCTTCTGTGAATTATTCACAAAATGGCAACCTGTCACCTGACAGAGAAAGAGGTGACTCCCTGTGGAAGAAATTTTACTCAGAGCTTCAGTTCAGCTTAACCAGACAAGCTCATGTTGTTTTGATAAATAACTCCTTGAGAAGTAAATGCAGCCGTGACCTGATTGCATGCTGCACAAGGCACAGGTAGTTTTCCACACGACAGCAGGACAAAGTTAAGTTCAGTTACCTCACTAAGGAGTTGGAGGTGTGCAGCCTGTCACCTGCTCCTTCTTGATTTGTTACTTCCTTCCAAAAATTAAAAATCGTCTGCCGGTGAAAAAAAATGCCAATAATTATTGTTGTCTCATTGTGTAGACACACTTTTGATGAGTTGCTTACTGAGTTTGATGAGTTTCCTGTGGCTGTTTCACAATAAGAGCATGCATCATTTTTTCTGTGAATCCCTTGTGCTTAGGTAGCTGAGCTGAATCCAGTGCAGGAACGGCGAACTCTACCACCGCCTACAAAAACTACTATATAGAGATAATTACTGAATGTAAACACATGAAATGGCTACTACGGAAAAAGTGTCAACCATAAACAGTATCAAATTTGTATTGATTACTGAAAATCCTATGAATTTACCACTTTTATCAAATACACTATTATCAGTATTGAAATGTCTTAATGCAGTCACTTTCTTGCAGTGAAATAGCACAACTTTTATTACGTTTGTCAGCAAACATCAAAGGAAGCCAACCGGGCCTTGGCCTTCTCCACTTAGCCATGATAACAGGCTTCATCGCTGTCTTTGCCATTTTCCCTCCTCCTTATCCTCTGGTTTCTGTCTGCGAGACTAACACCAATTGGTCATTATAGTTTTTTATTTAAACATGGGATCAAAGCAATGTGTTATAAATACCAGATGTGACTATAACAGCTGTCATCATCTGACATTATGTGGCTCCATAAACCACCAACAGTTTCACTGCTCCTGGTCGACACTCCTCAGTCATGATTCATGATGGTAAATAAGCAAAACACTCATTGGGGAAGAAAACAGACACTGAGCAAAGATAAACTGATCCTTCAGTTTGCATGTGTTAAAAGTCTGATTATTCAAATACCTTGGAGACATTGCGAGCGTCTGACATCACTGCTGATCACAGAACAGGCTATAATGTTGGGGTTTGGCTCCTCAGCAGCTCCTCTGAGGATATGCAGCGATCATGGAAACTAGAAACTTAATCCACAAGTGAAAAAAACTGGTTTAAGAACCATCTAGGTTAGAGCTGTCTCTGTAATGGCTCCCCAAGGGATTTATATATATTTTTTTCTTTTCCTACAAACAACAAACCCATTGACATTAAGATGAAACAAAGGAGTTGACATCATCAATGATCTCATCTCTCACTGGTTGATTTGACCTTAGACTTTTCCACTTAGTGCTGCTTTTTTTTTTGTTTCCTCAGGAATGATACATGGATCAAAGTGGCCTCTGCAAAGCCTCACATGAAAGGGAAAACATACCCTTTTTGGAAAGATCCCCGTTTAGTCAATCAGGGTGTTTGTTAGAAGAAGGAACCATATATGTGTATCACAGTGAGATCAGGACAGCGGGGTTGGGTATATTTTGAGGTCTCCCTCTTTCTTATTGGGGTTTTATAGATTGTGGGTGCACATTTTCTCGTTCGTTTTTTTTTTTTTCTTTTTTCTTTTTTTTTTTTTTAACCCTTCTCCACCCTAGGTTTCCCATGCCAGGGCTTTGGTCGAAGGTTTAGATGTCTGAGAATAAACTGCTTTAATCTCTTTAGCTCGCTCTCACTCTCATCGTCGCACGCGCACACCCGGCCACCACACATCTGCCACTGCTGCCCACATTCAAAGAGCAGTCCTCACCTCAAACCATCAGCTTTTTAATTAACTTTTTCTTCTTTCTTTTTTTTTTTTTTTTCCTCGTTGCACTTGGCAACCGAAGTGCTCGAACTCGGCGATACGGTAAATAGCACATCCATGTCTGCATGCACGCATTTTTTAAACGGCTGATTCCTATCTGGCCGCTTGTTTCTTATTCTGTAAAGTTGATCCACACAAACTGCTGTCTTTGATCTTTTCATAAGTTTCTGCCTCATCTCTAAAGACTGTTTGACAAAAGCAAAATGAGCTGAAGTGATGAATGTTTTTTGTATCCTTTTGGATCAGTTTTGGTCAACTGGTTGCATGTAAATTAAGTTATTTGCTGCCAACTATGCTCATTATTTCTCATCAGTAATGTTTATATACATGTACATAATGGTATAATAGGTTAGCGTAGGATTACCTGTTCTCTCAGTTTGATTCATATGTTCATGTACAGTTTGTTCTGGACTCCCCTACTGAATAGTTGGTGCCTTAGAAGGGCTGAGCAATGCACAGAAACTTTAAAAAAAATGACAATTACTGAAAGGATTTATAGAAAGGATATAAATATCAATAAAGAGGAGGGCTGACTGGTCCTTTAATGTCTTCCGTCTTGATATTTAAGATTTACTGTTCAAAATATCAGAATAGACAAAAGGTTGATTGTCATGCCTTATACACTTTGAAAGGACACATGTAACAAGTTGGTTACTGAGAAAATTGTAATAAGTATAGTTTCACTGGGAATTGAGGCAAGCCAGATTCATAGAAAATATTATCGTCCTGTAAATATGCTGGCTGTTTTTTTTATTATTATTGAAAAAAAAAATCTTATTTTTTGTATGAGGTCTGTAATTTTCACAGAGTATTAGTTTATCTTACGAGCGTCCGTGGAGCTCGTCTCATGATAACGTAGAGGGCGATCCTGTTTTCACTGCGTTTTTGTATTTGTTCTCGAGAGTTTCTGACCAATTATTTTGTATGTTGTTCTTTGAATGATTGACGTCTCACAGGAATCAGAGGTGAAAGTGCGGCAGATTGTGTTTTGTTCCTTTGTTTGCAATAAAAGACCACCATTATTGCACTCAAATGAGTCCTGGGATTCTGCTTTCAGAGTTTTTCTTTTATTTACTTTATGTTCTTTTAATTGCATTAGTGTATTTTTAAGTTAATAAATACTTTGTTCATCACAGGTTTTCTAATTTCCAATTAGAGCTTACTGAGTAGCTACAGCAAATGACAAAAGTACAAACACAGCTTATAGAATGCTACAAAACCCCTGCAGAAAATACCCACAATTCCACAATTATCTGAGGAATGTCAGATTTTTACTTTGTTATTGAAGAAACTGTTTTATCTTTCAGTCAGCGTTGGACTCTTCATGTTCCTCTTTGCTGTTACTCATGTTTTTTTCTTAAAAACATTTCCTCTTGCTGCATTACAGAATTGAGTCACCAACTGTTCTGGTGACACAGTCGAAAGCACCAGCACAACTATTGACGGACCCTGAGGTGAGATTATTGAGAACAAATGTTACATTATTTTACAGTCAGGATTACGATGGCCATCAGAACGCTGTTTGATTTAAGAATTTTTGTCAGACGACTGTTTCCAAGGTCAAGGAGGATCCTCAAAGCTTTATGTTATTTTATAGGTGTCCTTCATGAACATGGGCAGCGTGAGAATATTTTGGCCTGCTAGTGTTTTTTTGTTCTCAATTTCATGTCCTCCTCCACAGGGTTTTGCTTTCAGTCTCTTACTAAACAGAAAAAGTAATTTCATAATGCCCTCTTAAAGTAACACATAAAGGATCCCATACTTCAATATCTTGTAATAATCTTATTTTATCTGATAAATAATACCACAATTTGTGAGATTGTTTTTTTTTTTTTTTACCCTAATTTGAATAATAAGCAAACTAAATACATCATCATGTGACCTGGAGAGTTGAGATGGGCACTTTTTGACATTTATAGACTGAATGATTAATCTGTTGATGTGATGTGCCTGTTTAGCACTCACCAGTTTTTAAGATGACATATGGCAACTTACAGAGCTACAAGATAGATAGATAGATAGACAGATAGACAGACTGCTGTTTCTCCACCACACGAAGTAAAGAAGTGATATAGGCCAATGACCATCAGTCTCTGTCACCTTCAGCCTCTTCCACTGTCCACACCTGTGATAGTAACTAAATGACCCATTTCACAGAGCTCTCCTTCCCGTCTAACTCAGCACCCTCTTCATCACAGGTTCACAGAGTGAAGCGATCGACGCTGCTGGGTTTTTGTCGCACCTGCGTCGATATGGAAGGTTACTGACCACCCACAACCACCTCCTGTCACCCGTCCGTCCTCAGAGAGTAAGATGTCTAATTAAATATTGTGAACTTCCCCAAGTGAAATTGTGCCCTCAAAACATTTACAAAGGAATTTACAATGTCATCCCTAATCCAGGCCCCTCCCACTCTAAGTGCCTGTGTTTAATTCCCAGTGTTAACCCGGCTTTGCAGGTGGCACCAACACTATCAATATGTGTTGTTTAGCAAAGGGACAATCGTCCCCTCTGGTCCAGATTAAGAGCAGGAGGAGAAACTAGATACTTAATCCTCTGTGGTATGTTGGAGAGAAATCTCCCTTCTTGGACTTCACTTTCATCACTTCAGCGTCCATGTCCTCCCAGCCCAAAAGCACTCACTCTATTATCACGGCGTTGCCTGACTGGGATAACCTCAGCCTAATCCATCACTGCTACCATCTGCATGTTTGTGCAGGCGGTGTGGGTAAATAACTCTGTGTTGGTGGGCTTGGGTTACCTCTCCTTTTTTCTTTCTTGAGTTTTTGGCAGATGGCTGCAAGGGGCATTTTTTCACACTTAATGAATCCGTCAGCAAATGTGTTTTGTTTTGTTACCTCGTAAAACAGCAGCGGCTCCTTTCAGCATTCTTTAAAGACCCCACCCAAAGAAGTTAACATCAAGATGGATTTCAGCATCAAACTTTAACCTTTAGAAACTATTCTCGTAAAAATGCCTGTTTTCTTCTCCGTGCCAGTGTATCAGCAGTTCTGTTTCCTCTTGTTGTTTGTCATGATTTATTAATTCAGACTGATGAAAACAGGGGTGGCCACTTCCATTTTGTGCTCCTACCCTCCTACTCCTCTCCAAAAACACTGATTGTTAGCTAATGAACACGACCGCAGCACCAGGGAGCTCACATCAAAGGCCACAGCTGACTGAGCTGAACAGACAAATTGTTTGAGCTCATGGGTTTGGAAATAATGAAATGGTGCAGAGGGTGGGAGAGTGCGGAGCAGTTACAACAAAAATGTTGTCACATGGCCTGCGGTCTCTCTGGCCCTCTTCTTGGTGTGAAGTGTGTGAGGCTTCAGGGCAGCAGCCACCTGTGGCTGAGACAATGATTATAAAAAAAAAAAAAAAATCTGTTTGTCTCTTTTCGGCATGAGCAGTTGTTGATGCCAGTACAAGAAGCTCATTTTCTCATTTTCTATGTAATCAATATCTCTATACCAACAATGGATTGATTGCTACTTGTATGTGAAAGGTGACGCATGTAGTGACGAACCCACAGAGAATTATCACCAGACTCTGCGCTTCTTAGTGAGATTCAGCTCATCGTTTTGGTTTCCAGCCTGCTATTCTATTGTTTTTGTTCACTCTCAACGTTCTGAGAGTCGTTTTTGGCTGCGGCAAGCAGCTGTTTTCAGCAAAGAACACTCTAAAACCCATGTTTACACTACGCGTCTAGCACCTGGTGAACATGGTAGAGCATTTCACAACCAGAGAGCCAGATATATCCCTCAGGAGTTAGTGGAGACCAAAACGGAGCTAAAAGGACATTATATTTGCTCGCTGTTCATTTTTTTCCGAATGAATCCTAAAACAAATTAGCAAGTAAAGACGTAAATGAAAGAACTCTTTACGCAACCAGTGATTAACTTGAAATACAACTCCAAACAATACAAACAAAAGCAAATGACAGGAAAAAAAGTACTTTATAAGAAACATTGCAGCATAAAGCTGGAAAAAGCCTGTGGCCTCTGCTCTGTCTGTTTGTAGACTTCTACTGTTTCACTCAGCCTTTTGTGAGTTACAGGCCACAAGTGTAGGTTTTCATTGTGATGTACAATGGAGCATTTAAATGAAGCAGTATATCACCAACATGACAGTTATAATGTAAGCAGTCCCTACTGCTATCTGCTTTGTGCTGCAGTGTTGATCTCTAAAAACCCTTCCTGTAGATTTTTTTTCCATCACAGGCAGAAAGCAAAGAATTTACTTTTTTTTTTCTGATAAAAAAAGAGAGAGAGAGAGAAAAGGTTTTTATTAATGGCTTTAACATCACATATCATATCACCTTCTAGTAGTAAAATTGACTTGCTTGCAGTATAAATGGGTGTACTTCCGACAAAGAAGAGAGGTTGGGCACCATGACAAACCCCCTTTGTGCAGCAACTCCTCTGAGACTGAGAGCAAAGACAATGAAGGTTTTCATCGATGAGCCACATTGTTACTCTAGATTGCACTGAGGGCCATTCACAGATCAGATCCCGTGTGCTGTTCCCAGCCCGCTCTGCCGCGGTGGAAAAGCTTGCTGGTCTGAAGCGCTGTGCGGCTGCGTTTCTCTCTGCTGACTCAGAAAGTTTTCCAGAGACAGTTTAAAGAAAAGTACTGAGAGCAGCATATCTTATTGCACAATATGAAATTAAACTGGGATGATAGAGTGGTTTTCTCTGGGGCCTAATAAATAAGGTATAAACATACAGATTGGGTACTGTGGATGGTAAGAAAATATCCATAGGATCATTCTTCCTTTTGGCAGACTGACCAGCTGAGAGACTGACCAGCTCTGCCGCCCACTGTTGTAACAAGCACCTTTAAAAACAAAATCACACACATGGGGTAGACAGTTACATGGTTTTACATATGAGGCTCAGAGTTTTTCTTATGGATCAGCCTCTAATTGGGCTCATGGCATGCCACAGGCTCTGATCAGAATGGGTGGGCAGCCATTTTACTGGGTCGTGACAGGGAGACCCCCACATCCCCCCGCATTGTTCTGCAGTGCTGAAGCAGATATAATCTTCAGTGAATTTTAATCCCTGCAAAACAATGCAATGTTCCCTGGGAAATGTCCATAGGGTATATAAAAGGAAATAACAACTCACAATTGAATGGAACAGACTAAAGCACAGCTAAGGCTGGACAGGACCTGCATCTTTATATAGTATGCTAGAAAAATATGTAAAGTGTGGAGGAAGTTTACATTCTGCTAGACTAAGAGTCTACAGTCATGCTCTCTCCATTTAATAGCTGAATCAGAATCAGCTTTATTGTCCAAGTATGTGTAGGCCACATCTACCAGGTCTTTGACTTTGTGGCTCTTAATGTACATGACCAGTCAAAAGAAAAGGAACAAAAGATCAGCAGCCAAACACACGTGACTCGTGATATTCTTTCAGTGGAAGTGAAACATTGTTTGGAAAGTTTGCCCCAACACTTTTGCATAAGTTCCTGAGAATATGTTGCAATTGTTGGTTGCTTTGCTTTCACTTTCTGGCCAGTTGATCCCAAACCACCTCAATGGGGTTTAAGTCATGTTTCAGTAATGCACTGGTTTTCCATCAGGTGAAGCCACTGCCTAGTTTTTTTTTTTCTTCTTCAAATGCTTTGGGTCATTATCTTGCTGGAGGGTGAACCCCTAAACAACCAGTCTGTCTGTCTTTGCTCTCACCATTCTGAGAGGCACATACAGTCCTACTTCCTATATTTCAGAATTGTCCTAATAATGCATCACAAGGTGTAGTAACACAGTTTGTTCTAACGCTGTGCAGTGTAATCTGTTCTAGTCCTGTTTGGTGGCCAAAGTACATCCCCTGGGGAGCCTTTTTGATAATGGAGCTGATATTGCATGTCCACAGCAGACACAGTGTTGCTGAATTCAAAGGATCACGAAAAGCCATTAGCATCATCTGGGAACCACGAGTGTCTGTCCAAGATTTGCCAGTCCATTTAGTAGATGTTGAGATATTTCACTGTGAAAACTGAATTTAGCTTTCTGCTACAGAAAAGGTCTGGGGATCACCAAAGTCATTAGGATTCATACTCTGGGGAACATAAATGTCTCTACACAATTTCATGGCAATCCATCAAATAGCTGTTGAAATATTTTAGTCTGATTTGAAGTGGGAGACTGACGAGCTGGCATTGCCATCCCTAGAGCCAAGCCATTATCATGGCTGAAAAAGCCTTAAAATTGACTTAAGGATTCCTCTATCTATCACTTTCAGGGACGTCTGCGTGCTGTCTGTCTGTCTGCGTGTCTGCTGTTGTCTGCGTCCCCTGTTGTTATTTTTAGAGTTAAAGCTATGTTTCCTTCACCTGCCTGCATCTGTCAGTCTGCGACTTCTACAAGGCCGAAGAAGTGGCATCTAATCCGACTGACCAGGCACCCAGCACTCCCTCTGCATGCTTCCTGTGAACAGTTGGACCTATTGGTGTGGATGCAGTCTGACAGCCGGATCGGCCGTCCGCTCTCTGCTCTGCTACCACCAACTGTGTGCATTTGTGCATGTGACGGTGCCTGTCATGTGACTGCTGCCTGCCTCGGTGTCAGAGCTCAGCAGCTCAGCAGACCACCACCGAAGGGCTGTTGTTGTTAGTTCCAACTCCTTAGAGCAGATGAGTGGTCGTAAAACTTCACCTCACATTAAACCCCCCGCAAACCCAGCTGATTACAAATCAGTCAGCTCGTTTGTGTTTTATAATGTTTTATCATCTGTTTAGCTCTGATTTGTGTCGGCTGCCTTTGTTTTCCAGCCTTCCTCTTCAGTCTTTTATCTAACGGGGAGACCTCTCCTGACTGGGACAGATGAGCCTGTCACACTCAGCTGTTTGCCTGGATGATGTATAACTAGGGCTCAGGCTTGCAGTCAGGACATGTGCCTTTTTGTTACAACATCAGCGCGACCTTAACATATCTGATTTACAGCTCTGACTTACAGCAGACAGCTTTCACATATCTCAAGCAGATAGAGACCTGCATCATAATAAGTTCAGCCATGTTAATTTCATGACTCATGTTAGCACATTTTACTTTTAATGCGTTGATCATATCTATTACTTTTTTCCTTTTATAAACTTCATTTTATTGTTTCTTCTTCTTGAAGATTCTTTTCTATTTTTATCTTATTTTATTGTACTTTAATCTTTTTTATTCACTGAGCTTTACAGTATACATTACACTGTAATATGTGAAATAAGTGTGTATTTATTGATTGTCTTGTGACATTTTAAGTCAGTTTGTGTATAAAGGACTGAAAAACAATAATCTTCAAAGATCAGGACAACAGGAGAAAAGTACTGTAAGGCAGCGACAGTATCGTTCCCTTTCTTTGTCTTTGTCTTGTTTTCTCTCTTTACTGTAGTCTCCCGACCACTTGACTTCCTAATCATCTGAGCTCGCCCTTAAATGGAGGCACTTTTGGCTTAATTAAACACCACCATGATCATATACAGAGGCAGAGATGACAAAAGCAAATAGAGACAAAAGGACAAGAGGAACTCCATTGTTCCACCACAACACAGGCGTGTGTCGCAGGAGAGGCGAGGATGAGGTGAAGCACAACTCATGTCAAATCGAATAAATTACTTTTACCAGGGAGGGTCAGGGGCCTGTGGGACGCCCATTTAGGAGCTTTTAAAGTAGAACAGCGTGAAGTCTTAATTACTGAGACTTAACACTGGCCAGCGCTGAGCTCACGCTGCGACGGTCAGGAGTTGGAGGCTGCTGCCCCCGTGGCTTCAGAGGAAGGAGAAAAGACCGAGAACTAAAGACAAAACAGAACATTTCCACTGTCTCTGCCAGCAGGAGGGAAAATAAAGGTTGATTAAATTTAATTTCTGGATTGTTAGATAAAAGCAGGCAAGGCCTCATCCTGTTCTCCAGTTGGTGTTGGGATGAGGTGGATTTCCAGCAAATAACACTTTTTTTTCACCTTTTATCCCTCCTGTCAGATTGAACCTTCATGCACACTCCGGTTTATTGGCAGTAATGATCCCCAGTTGCTCCCCGCTGACCAATCACATGTTAATGCTTGCTGTTCAGATGAAGGGAGGGTTGGGTCAGTTTCTTGGAAAAGGACCAGAGGTGGTGAGAAGCTCCGGTTTCTTTAGTAAGAAGGTGTGATGGTGTGAATGAGAATAAGGATATGTCCTGACTTCTGATCTTTCCTTCCTCCTGAGATGTGTTCAGCCTCAGGTAACAGTTTGGCGGAAAATTTGGACGGAATCTTATTTAATAATAGCCAACAAAGCAAAGTATTATTATTCTATACTATTATTTTTCATTCCTGTCTGAAGTCCTAAAAGTCATAAAAGGAGTACCACCAGGTTCTATTTTACAAGCAATATAGGGAAATTCAGCAAATATTAATTTCTATGAAGATGATGCTCTTATCTATATTGTCACCCTGTCTAAACCAAGCTATTACTGGTTAACCTTAAATGCTAAAACCAGGTATGTAACCTTCGGAATTTATTGTCCATTCAGCACAAAATGTAGATACTATTGAAACACTGAAGAAAAAGTCAAGTCAGTTAAATATATTGGAATTTGTTGGATGACAACCTTAAAAAAATTCGGTTTTTATTGTTATTCTTAGAAATTCTTACCTTTTGCTGCAAGAAAAAAGTTCACATTCAGTTTTAGATTACAGTGACACTGTGTATGTACATGCATGGGACATAGCTATAATGATGCTGAGGTTGTCTTCTTTTACACACAACCTACTTTTAACAATACAGTATATTGTACAATGGGCTCTATTATTTTTAGACACAGCAATTTAAATGTTAACCATATTTGGGCCAATAAAATCTATATACTAAAAAGTATGTTTAGTCAAGTACTGTACTCAAGTACAATTTTGAAGTATTTCAACTTTAGGCTACTGCTGACATACTGTCAACACTGTGATATGTTGTACTTTTTGCTCCACTGTATTTATTTGACAGCTATAGTTACTTTGCAAATTAAGATTTCACACACAAAATATATGATCTGTTCATAAAATATAGCACATCATATAAAATTGAACTAACCTACAGTATATAAAGTAGATTAAAATGAGCTCCACCTCCAAGCACTATAATGGTAAAATGCTGCTATGTATTTTGCTTATCTGTTTTTTAAATCCTGGAGTTTTACTTGTAATGGAGTATTTTTACAGTATGGTATTGGTTCTGATTCTTACGAATCTGAGTAGTTCCCACGCCACCGCATATCAAACATTCAAACAATGATTCATGAGTAGTGCTTCTGTTTTAAATAGTCAGACTTCTCTATTTCATGGCTCTCAGGTCTCATTTTATGTGAATGTTGAAAATGAACTGTGAGAATGTGTATTAAATTTTCAATGCTGCCGTTTTGGCCATGTCTCACTTGTAAAATAGATCATGTATCTCAAGAGATGTCCTGGTTACATAAAGGTTAAATAAATAACACTAACTTTTTTTTTTATTATTTGTTATTATTATTTATTACTAGAGCAGTTTTAATAGAATAGTTTCATTGTAAATAAACAAAATCTCAACTGATTTGAGCTTCACATCATTCTGCACGGTCAGAGCTCTTTTCTTTTCTAATTAGCTGAATATCCGGGCGTCTCCTGTGGTGATATCAGAACAAATGTCACAGTGCATTCCTCTTTTGGCTGAGATACATGTTTGTTCTTGTATGGAACTCACCCTGGGGTGTACTACCTTTAGAGGTCATGCATTGGCCCTCCAGCAGCCGTGAGGATCAGGGGTCTGCTAGCCGTGACAATACACTTTCATTTCAGCAAGCTAGTAATCCCACAATGCAATAAAACTGTCTAGGCCCCTGCGTCTGGCTCCAGTCAGACCAACTAACTCACAAAAATGTCCCAGCCCTCCCCCAATATTATTAAGTGGAATGTAAATCTCAAAATAGAAGCTTAGAGCCTTTTTCTCTTCCAAAATTTGAGATGTCATTAAACAGCTATTGGTCAGGAGAGAGTCAGTAATTATATACAGGGAGAGAGTCAAATGTGTCATAATGAAGGGATGCATCTCGACCAAAGCAAGACACCAGCTGGGACAGAGGTCACTGCAGTCTGGTCAGGCTGTGTTTATGTTGGCGAAGGAGTTGCAGCTTTGTGCAGAAAGTGTGTCTCTGGGTTTAGACATTATCTCACAGTTGGTTTTGGTCAACGTTTCAAAACAAACAAGTGCCCTGTGTACTGTCCTCCACCATCTACTATCTACTGGAAATCCGCTGTAGATGATTCTTTTGGTCAGTTGGGGCATCAGAGGCAAGCTGTAAAACACAGTGTTGCTTGACAGAGAATTAAGCTTTTAAGCTGGTACAGTGAACTTGTTTGAGAAACAGTTGCTTACTTACACATCCAGCAGTTACAGAACAGCATTATCATTCATTTAAAGTTGTGTTTCTGGCCACCTAGGGGAATGCAAGTCAAATATTCACTCTCTTTTAGCTCTATTCTGGTCTTTACCACCTCCTGAGGGAAACCTCGGGTGTGAACCAAAGGAGAAAAGTTCTGGGACAGAAAAGCTAAACAATGAGTTGAAACTCACTATTTTATAAATAAAATAGAACAACGAATTTATTCTTTGAACATCCGTGTAGCCAAAGCCTGGTGTGTCTTATCTGTGCCATAGAACTCCACTGTTGTCCAAAAACTATTAAAACCACATCCCACTGAGCCTCACTGTTGCACTGGGCGACATGCTCGTTCATGGCCTCTGTATCAATGCCACATTCATCCAACAGTTGCTGGATATAAGATTGACCTCATGGTGGTGCTAGAGGAAAAGTCAGAGGAGCTCCAAAGCCAGTCATATTCATCATCTGGGTACCATGAATTTCATTTCAGCACAAGATTTCATTGCAATTTATCCAATAGTTGAGATTTCATTTTGGGCCAAAGTTGAAGCCATTCCTCTACCATGGGGGAAAAAAAAATCCTTGTTTTTTCTCATTATGACGAAGCTGTATATGAATAGTATAACTTTTCATATTAGCCTAATAAAACAAAACTCAACTTGAATTCCCATTTGAATCTGTGCAGCAGTGACAGAGTGTCTCAAAACTCAATGCTGCCATCAATACAGAAAATGTGAAACCTATTGATGATTTCAGTGTCCTCAATACAGATCCATTTCATACACGGCAGTCTGAGTCACTGAAACACAACCCTCATGTATTAACCTTACCTCCTGTATCACATATTCACTGTAGGTTTCTGAGCTCAAAATGACTCTCTCATCATGACATGAACAAAATCTAATTATAAGCAAAAACAGAGGGTCCTGTGAGGTAAACTGACGGTGTAATGTATTAGACTATGCAACTGAGGAGAGTGATTCCATGTAAGGTGTTAGTGTCTATGATTGTACCGCTTCTTATTACTGATGCACACAGCATGTTTTTAGTGACATCTCAATGAGTTATTAATCTTACTTTATTTTAGAACAATGTCCTTTATGCTTGACACATATTCAGGGTGCGTCCATCTGATTTTCTCAGGAATCAAAATTTCAGAAGTTTGTTTCTGAGTGAAAAAGAGCAGAAGAGGAACTTTTAAAACAGCTAAATTCAATGAAAATGTATTAATCCAAGGATAAACAATACAAATGGATTTGGATGTTTCACAAGAAACATATATGGCAAAACTTATTGCTCATCATTAACTTTGATCCAATACAGGAATCAATTATCCTCTGATCAGTGAGTCCAGACAGTTGGGATTTATGGCCTCGGTCTGCAAGCTTTAAAAAGGTGGTGAAGTGGATGCTGGACTGATCCTTGACAAATGTCTCTCACACCCACTGGGCATCACCAGCAGCATAATCACTTAACATTAAGTAGCAAATGCTGAGTCAGTGTAGGTAGGATGAAGGTCAGATCGTGTGTTACTGGCAGAGGCAGAGGGAGCAGTCACTCAGGGACACAGAGGACACCTCCTGATACAGTGTTTGTTGATAACTCCGTTTTTTCATTTTAGAAGCCAAAAGTGTGCGAATGCCCTTTTTGTTGTCTGTTGTCATTGTGTTGAAAGTTGCGTTAACATGGGAAGACCTACAGAGTACAGTGTGCTGCAGGAATGCACCGGTTGAGCAGTCATTGCGTACACAAGAGGCGCCACAGGGATTTCTGAGGGCCCCTGTCCTCGCTCTGTGCGTGCTTGCTTACCTATCGAACAATGGTCCTCGCTGTCATTACACATTCACCAACAGTGAACCTGTGACCTTACAGGGGACATTGTCTAAATCCTAAATCCTCTAGGTTTCTAATTTGAGATTAATCTGATTTGATCTGATCAATGACACCAACAATGTCAACTCTGGAGAGAGGGAAAAATCGAGGTAACACTGCCCTCCAGAATATTCTTTACATGCGTGTGGCAGCTGGAGCTTGTCCAGTTATTGATGGAGGAACCATTCATGTTTTTCTTTTAGGTAAAAGCACCAATACAGCAGTACAACAATGCTCTGTTAGAAGTAAAAGTTGTACAGACAGAATGTTTCTTGAGTAGAAGTACAAAAGTATCAGTAGCAAGAATGTAAGTGCCAAAATTAAAAGTACTCACGATGCAGAAATCACTATATACTTACTATGTAACTGGAATGTAAACATTTATTCGGAATGTTTTATATCTGTTTTATATAGATGCATATTTAGACTAGTCATACTGTTATTTGCATCAAAACTCTTATCAGTTATCATTTCTGCCCATAGGTGGCAGCCATGATTTTGTTTAGCTGGAATCCGAAACTCAGTCCTGTTGCACAAACTTTGCATCAAGCACTTTTTGTCTTATGCATTTGTTACCTGAAACTCCACAGTGGAATGTAAAATGGACTCATACCAGCTATAAAATCAGACTAATGGAGAGGGAAAACATAATCATCCCCATCACAATATGTGTGTATGTGTCGCCTGTCTCCTCTCCTGAACAACCATAAGACAGAAAGATGAATGAAGGTAGCAGAGCAAAGAAGGTACATTTAGGTATGATTCAGGTCTATAAAGCTGTATTGATTCTCTGCTTGCCTTCCTGCACAGTCCCTGCCTGGCGGGTGCCAGAGTAATTTGTCCCCTGGGTCTAAGGTTGCATGTGAATTTTCTGTTGTGTCAGCTGAGTTTAGTGCAGTGCATGCTTGAGAGGAGGTGAACTCTCATTATCCCACACTGCTTTAATTAAGAGCTTGCTGTCAACGAAAGCAACATCTTTAACTCATTTAGTACCTCCTACAGTAGGCATCTCCAAAAGGCAATAGGCAATATTTCATCTTCCACAGTAGAGTATGTGTAACTTTGTCACGAACACATCTGTAGCCCACAAATCTCACAGAAAATCAGGGTCTCATTTAACATGAGACAGTTTAAAGTACTCTGATAAAAAAATGGCTGTTTGTCCTCAAATATAAAATGTTGATCAATACAGTGTTAAGATTATATTTTGAGCATGTCTGCCCTAATTCAGTGATGTACAGTGGAGAGGAGGCATACAGAAAACTTGCGAGAGAGGGATCAAATGCAACAAAGGTTTCCTGCTAGATTTGATCCAGGGAGGTTGCGGCTAAGTCTTAAACCAGAGTGTGACTCTTAAACCAGTGTGACTTTGAAACTACAGAACCTATCATAGTTTCATTGACATGTTTTTAACGCACTGTGCCTCAGTCCAATCTAGAATCAAGACTTTACATCCCACCCTTTCTCTGTCATGGACAGTTACGTTGGTGTGCTTTCATTTTTCACTTTAAAATCTGCGAATGTCTCATATTTCCCTGAACACGTCAGTATGGAGCTGCTGAGTTCCACCAAACGAGGTCTTGAATGTCAAACCAAAGTTCAAGATTTTGAAGTCCAAGTTGCCGTCAACACCCTGCGATGCGACCGCTGATCAACCTTTTGTCATGGCTACCTCTGGAAGTGGTTACTGAGGTGTGGCCTAATGGTTCTGCAACAACAACTCTTTGTGGTTTGTGTACATAAACAAAGCAAGTACACAAGATTCAAATGTTACTCCCTTAATTGGTTGTGTGACAGAAAAATGAGCCCAAACGTCAGGCACAAGAGGTCTTGATTTTGGGCTTCATGAAGACCTTTTTTTCTTTTTTTCTCAGTATAAATGGCCTCATTTCCTTAGATGAACCACAGTAACTCGCCTCTTCCCCTATTGGGAGATGTACAGGTTGCTTTAGCACAGACTCAGAGCCTCCTGGTTGAAGAGTCCTGTGGTGGTGGTGGAAGCCAGGACGGGTGCCAGGTCTGGAGGGGTGCACAGGCCCAGCCATGCTCAGCATGTCCCAAACAACCGGTGCACGAACCAGAACCATCTGCTGTCTATTTCACTTACATTTTCACTTGATGCTCTGCCAGCAGCTCGCTTTTCACCCCTGGAAAGAGACTAATCCTCCCATCCACACATGAGCCACCAAGGTTTCGGGTTCAGCTGGCAGGACACCATGGTTACTCTTCTGATTTTTGTCTTGGAAAACAAAGGACTATACTTATCTGAAAAGTCTTTCAGAGCAGTATCATTTATCCCAAACCCTCCCACATGCTCAATCCACTACTTACTGTAATGACCAGATTTTCCTCTCCACTCTTCTTGAGTGTGTTTGAGTAATTTCCATCAACTAAATAACCATTAAGCACTCAGCAGTACATCCTCAACTGTTGAACTACATAAATGGCTCATGACCTGAATATCAGATGCATCATCTTCAGGACTGCCACATCACTGTTTGAGTAATTTCCTCCAACTAAATAACCATTAAGCACTCAGCATCCTGGCCTCTTCAACCGTTAAAACGTTAGAGGTTAAAGAGATTGATCAGAGATGTTATGACTCGTATGGAAAAATTTACAAAGAAGCTGTAGTAGCAGTCGTTTCTGTCATTTGAACGCTTTGCATCATGAAAAAGGAGCATTTATTAAATTTTTACTCACATAAAGTGCATTAAACTTAGCTCTACTCTAAGTTTCTTCAAACACTTCCAGACAGTTGTAAGACATGATAAGAAACCAATATTTCAGTATGAGTCACCTACACGCTACAAACACACAATAAAACACATACAGAAAACTTTGATTCATAAAGAACCACAACGTATTTCTGTGTGTATCACTGTGTGTATCACTGTGTGTATCACTGTGTGTGCTGAGGGAAATTTCAAGTGTCCATTTCTGGGTAATGTCGCACTGTTGAATGATGGATCTGAAAGGCATTAAAAGTAATGTGACTTTAGGAGGCTGTCAGACAACAAGTCATTAATATTCATGAGATGATTATGATTCATTATGGATGTATAATGTTTTATAGGAGCTGGTAAAATGCATCAGTAACCATTGTGTGCTCTTAAAGGCAAGGTCAGGATGTATTGTGAATGAATTTAAGTTGTGAGTGCCCTTATATGCACTGTAGAACTTATGTTTAAAATATAGACTAATGAAGGTGGTGTTGAAAGTGTGGCTCTTATTCTGCATTAAATGTGTTTATTGTTTACTGTTTTGGTGGTTATGAGTTTGCAGCTGCTTCTCTGTGGTCAGCACCTCCTCAGCACTGGTGTGCTCTTGTTTGTTTGCAGAAAGTATTTTCAGCCCATAAATTGATCAAAGCTTTGCAAACCACCTCTCATAAACCTTTTTTATACCTTTACCTTTTTACTCCAGTATATTTCTGACTTGTTTCTTTGCAAATTAAGTTTTACTGTTCAGTTAATAAAATATGATATATGATCGGTGATGTATATAATGAAACTCTGCTGATGCTACAGATATTGGCTGCCGTAAGAAGGCAAGTTTCTCATGTTCAGTCATGATGACTGTTTACATTTGATATTGTGAGTCCGAGACTGCTCATCTAGGGGCA
Source organism: Toxotes jaculatrix (assembly GCF_017976425.1). Classification (NCBI taxonomy): domain Eukaryota; kingdom Metazoa; phylum Chordata; class Actinopteri; family Toxotidae; genus Toxotes; species Toxotes jaculatrix. Next base: position 5,718,473 of record NC_054402.1, read on the forward strand.
CAGGGAACTATGCAAGAGCCTGAAAATCGTGGTCAGTGCTTTCAAAACCTATATTTATTCTTGGTAAAAATTTTCTGATCTCCCATTGGCCTGTGCCACGCCATTAAAAAAAAAAAAATCCTGGAATCCCCTCTGCTTCAATCACAAATGCCTGCAGTGTCACAGGCCAATACTGGTATGTGACTCATACTGATAGTGGCATATCAATCAAGTTTTGTGATAGTGTGGAATCTGTTCAAGTCAAAGCCTTTCTGTGTGTGCGTGTGTGTGGGGGGGGGGGGGGCTGGAGGGTTTGGTGATAATTTAGCCTGTGAATGAATACCAGCAGGAAGAGATGGTGCAGATGACCAGTGATTTTCCTCCTTTGCAGAAAGTGATGATAAGGTCCCACAGATTTAAATAGGTTAACACACAATCCTTCGCAGACAGGTTTGCTGGTGTTTCACTGCACACACATTATTACTGGCTGATTACCAACTACCTTTTTCCAGCTAAATTTCCACATGTCCACAGATGGAGTGATAAAGAGAAAGACAGGGCAGTGAAAAGGATGCCAGTTGTACATCTGTGAAATCTATAATTACCTTGTCTGTGAAATGTTAACAATTCATCGTCAGAAAAATACATTAGCTCGCAGACAGTCGGGCACACCCGGAAAAGACTGAAATATTCCAGACTCCTATTCCAAACTGCACTCCATCTCCGCCTACCTTCAGGGAATAACCACTTCAGGTAATTTAATTAGCAGGAAAAATTACCTCCAGCTCCATGTTCATGTGATTACACCGGGTTTTAAGAGATAGATCAACTCTGTATCGAGTGTTTGCCCTCACATTCAAATGTTGCGTGTAATTTCAGTAAAAGAGTGAACTGTGTTTTACCTTCCGGAGATACGATCATCCATGGTCAGTATCAAGTCGGAGAGCAAGACTGGAAGAAATAAGAGCTTTAATCTTGCTTAGATCAGCCAGACAAAACCTCTCTCATCTGTTGGTGCGGCTCAGAAGCTGATTTCTATGAATTGTAAAAATAGATTCAAAATATCGTAAATTGCTTTCCTTTCATCTGCTTTTCTCTCGGCCTTTTAAAACTAAATACCTCAAGAGAAACTTAATAAGAAACCAAGATACGATACTTTGGCTTGATTAACACTGGGATACCAATGACTTAAAACTCTTTGAAGGACTCTCAAATGAAGATTAAGCTGAAAAGTGCACGGAATAAGTAACTTTAAGGAATTAAACATCTGAATTTGATCCTGAACAGACAATAGTAGGCACTGAATGTTGCCTGTGCTCCTTCCTGGGCTCTTTCATTAATGATTCAGGAGTCTTACTCCTGAATTTAAGGTATATTTAAGAGCCCTGGCATCTTAGAATGCTAAGAAAGACTCGATTGAGGCTTTATATTCTGCAGTTTGAAGGAGGTGTGTGGATGAAAAAAGACAGTTGAGGCCTTTTAATGAGTATTTGTCCCCTGTAGCTCGTCCTGAAGATTGATTCTGCTGAGTGTGTGAGTGTGTTTGATACAGAGAATGAAACAAATCTTTCCTTTGTTGTAAAACCAACTTTCTCAGGCTTCGAAGTGTCTCACTACCAGTTTCATAACAGACAATACGGAAAACCGTTACAAACCACACACTATCAAAATGTGTTGACAGCATTCTTTTTTTTTTGTCAGGTCACTTCATTCACTGCCGTCCTCCTATGGTGTGAATGACTCAACACTAAAGTTGTTCAACTTTTACAGGAAATAAAAGATGTCAAATTCGCATAGATTTGCTGTGCAATGCAGAGCCCTGCAAAACATCTTTCTGGTGGCTGCATTTCTCCATTTGTTTCCGTTTGCAGTTTTCCTTGCAGGGTGACAAGTTGTGCTCAGCAAATGAACACACACACACATGCACACAGCCTCAAAGTGAATTAGAGGAGCATTATGCCATAAAACAATACCCAGAAATGAGTGATTTCCCAAACTGCAGGGCATGAGCAGTAGTGAGATGGGCAGTCTCTGAGGGCCCCAGCGGGGACGGGATGGTATGAATGATACGTTGCTTTACCACTTCCTAAGATGCCCTGCCATATGAGGTGACTGAGTAACCAAACAGACACGTCCTGCCTGATGACTCGGACTCGGAGAAAACAGACTCAGGGCATCTGAGAAGTGAGAAATGTAAAAGAGATGCATATCTGCAGCGACCGATGCACAGAGGGCTAGTTATTGTTTTAGAAACCAAAGGAAATAAATGGTTGGGTGCTATAGGTGTTGTGTGTGAGTGAGCATGTGCACATGTAATATGAGGGTGTATGCGTGGTAGGCACATGAACATCAGTGTCAGCTGTAGAGGGTGTGTACCTCTAACCATAAACCACAAAACACACACATATACACGTTCACACACACACACACACACACTTTAAATACCTTTATGCCTGATATACAGTCAGTTGATCCAGCTCAATTTCATTTGGTGACACCATCATGGGATGCTCAGGGCTGTTGATTTTGGGTCTTGTCCTAAATGTTGCTCACTGCTTGGAAAATCTGGGTAAGTCTGCGGGGTTACAATGCATCTGTGACTGTCAGCTGTTTATGAGCTTCTTTTACTGGCCCTTAAGGTCTCATTTAACCTGTGGCATTTACACTAAACAGCGCTGCCATGGTTTTCCTAAGTGATTAGTCCAATTATAAATGCACACAGGCAATAAAGCCACATACTGGATGTATCTTGAACACACTAAATAATAACTATTTCTGCATTTTTTTTTTTTTACTGGTTGCATGTTGGTATTGTCACTTTGACAGTTTATTGTTATTGATCAGTGGCGTCATCTAAAACCACATTAGTTCCTTTACAGCCTTTTAAAGTTAATATATGAGGGTCGTTAAGATTTTCTTTTTCTTTGTGTAAGGGGAAAACCCTCTGCAGGCTACACTTTATTTAGAGATGTTTGGTTTTGAGTTCAGTCTTTTTGCGGAGTCACTGAGATTTCCAGCTGGAGATCACAGTTTAAACGTGTGAAAAAGTCTGTTTTCTTTAAGTTTAACCTTATCTTGCGTTTGACACTCTTATTTGTTTACCACATCCCCCATCTGTGGAGGAAGAGTTTCTGTGTCTGTACTTGGTGCTGTGTCTGGAGAGAAAAAGAAGCCCGTGGGACTCAAGAAATATGTTGCAGTGCATGAATACATACTCCATTATTACTTAGTCTGTATCCTTAAGGTGTGTCTTTTCCATGCTTGGCTGACATTTATTTTGGCAATAACCTGCAGGGGCAAATGAAATATGCACCCACTAGTCATAAGTGAACTGATGAAGCACATTTATTTCTCTACCTCTGTGTCCTTTTTTCTTAAAAGGCTTTGGAGGCTCTCCACATTGTTTCCATTTGCTATGATGTACAGTAAGACCAACATCACTTCAACTTAAAGTGCTGGATGCAAACAGTTCACTTCAGACTGCAGCAGCTGGCTGTATGTTCAATAGTTATCCATAAAGCAGTTTAGCAGAAAGTTGTCATCACTTTACTCATCATGCATATAAAGCTGAATAGAAGTTCCTGGCTTCGACTGGCTGATAGGGCAAACTGTGTCCTCAAGTGCACTTTGATGAAGTCAGCAGAGGAAGCAGAGTGAAGGGGACTTGGTATGCATTCGAGTCTGCAAGTGCTGAAACCTGTCAGCTTCTATTAAACGTCCTTTCCTCTGAAACCCCCCCCTAATAGTGGCTGATTTCTCAGCCACAATTTTCTCAGCCTCTTCAAGCGAAGAGGTTGCTGGTGTCTGGATATGGATCAGTACATAACTTTTGGACTGTTTTCATTACATTAACACAATGAAGTTCTCTATTAAAATGGGGGGGGGGGGGGGGGGGGGGGGGGGTGTGGCAGGCAGCATTTATAGAGAGTCACTGTGTGCCACAAAGTCCAGTTCTTGTCATTAGCCTTTTGAGCAGGTTACTACATCTTTGATTTAAATTTCCTTTTTTCTTTTTCAATTTTAATATTCAAAATACCTTTTCACTATAACAATCTGCCCCCCCTCAATATTCAGTTTCCTTCTTCAAATTCCTTTTTCTTTATTTATGACCTGACTATCCTGAGCATTAAAACAATACTAATTTATTTTACATTTTCAATTTTTGTTTTCCTTAAATTCATCCTCTGTAGGTTTATGAGCAAATCACCTGTAAAACTAAGGACATTTAGAGGTATTTAGCTGTTTAATTAATGTTAGCATTTTTACACACCAAACTGAGATAGTGAAAACGGTAAAACAACAACATGTTAGCATTGCCATTTTGTCTGTGCTGAGCACTGCTAACATGGCTTTAGACTTTTAGTCTTGTTTATATTGATTAGTCATTGGCACATTCTAATTGTGATAAAATGACTGAGAGCCTCATAACCACTGACCCGGTTAGTCTGGCTCATCCATCACAGTTTGACTTAACTGGTGAGGGACAATGAGATGAGCAGAAACCTCTTTCACAGGCACAACAATGGACATCTATCAGCCTGCTGTCTGTCCTCTCAGGAGCAAGAAACAATCACATTTTCTCCCCTCAAGACATTTCTGCTTTGCTTGTGTTTGCATTTTCAAAACTGTTCAGGTGAACTTATGACCTTTCATTATTAGGCCACTGAACTCTGTGTTGTTCTGTGTCTCAGGTCTGGATGAAGAGCTGATTATTGAGATCACGCACAACACCACGGCAGTCCTGGGAGAAGACTTGTACCTGAGATGTAGGTATCTGGGGAAAAGTGAGATCCAGAGCGCCGAGTGGAAACGCCAAAAAACTAACTCTAAACAAACAAAATCAAAGGGACTGGCGGGATTTTCAAATGGTGTGCCATTTAACCGCAATGGCTTCTCAGAGCCAGACTCTCTTACCAACCTCACAGTTAAGATGACGGTGCCCAGTGTGGAGGTAGAAGGAGAATACATCTGTGAGTTTGAGTCAGAAGAGGAGTATTTTTGTGACAGCACATTTGTCACTGTAGTAGGTAAGCCAAGCCAATTATGTCTCTAAAAGATTAAAGTCTAAAAGATCATAAATGCTGCACAACCACTCTGACTTTAATTCAACTCATAGATGATGATTCCATCTCTGACCCAAGAAACACCTGCATGGATGACATGTTTGCTTGTTAATTCACAGCTCGGCCTGATATACAGCTCTTCGTGAATGCAGAGACCATAAACGGCACTCACTACCAGTCTGTGTCATGCTCTGCCGTCGGTGGCAGACCCATACCTCAGATCAGCTGGTTGGTCAATGGCCTTCCTCCCCCTGATTACCCCTTCAATGTGAGTGTGAGTAACACTACTCACTCAAACGGCACATTCACCTCAAGCAGCATTCTCCGCTTTCCCACCCACCTGCAGGACGAGGACAGTGTGACCTGTCAGGTTCAACACCCGACCTTCCCAAACCCCAAACTCATCTCAGTGAAGGTGGAAACTTATGGTACGCTCACACTTACAGCTGCGTGTGTCAGTGTTGTTGTGTTTGTGCATCTGTGTTGCTAGGAAGTTATATACAGTATTGTGTTGCATCACCAGTCGCAGTTTTGTAAGCATGAACTCAAAGGGAACAGTAACTGCCTCCAGCTGATTTTTCATACTGCCTCTCTCTGCTCCACATATACAGTGACAGACCATAAATCACAAAGCACAGTGTAACGCATTCATGTGGGAACGCACTCTTTCACTGGTGTCGAGCATGTGGAGCACCATGATGCAGCAACAACCTAGTAACTAATTAATAACAATCACATCATATCAGAGTGCGGCATGCAGTTTGGTGGCTGCATTTCTCCATTTTTTTCCCTACAAAACAGTTTACTCACACAAAGGCTTGTTGAGTTTCACACATTTAAACTTCAGCCTCATAAAGTATTAATGATAAACTGAAAAACTTCAGAACAAAACACCCAGGCTGGCAAGAAACAGCTGGTAGAACAGATACAAATACAGACACAACTTTGGTTTTGTTGTCACCTCAGTTTTTCAAAAACTGACCCAGTAATGTTCCACTTTCCACCCCACATGTAGGCTCTGCATTTCATAGCACATATTAGACAAAAGTAAATATTTTTTTTGTATGGAATAACAAAATACCCATTGTTAGGACCATTTAAATTTGGTAATCAACCTTTAGAGATTCTCGATATTCCACCATACTGAGGAAGATCATATTCACACATTCAGAAAAAAGAAAGAAAGAAATTCTTGAAACGCCCCCTACTGGCCACAGATTACTAATCAGCTGCTTTGCCCTGGAAGAAGTTCAGCACAAGTTAGCTGTTGTTTATCGTTAGTTTTGTTGTCAATTGATATGTTAACTTGTTCATTTGATTAGAAACTTCATTTTTCACTCTTTTTCCTGTTTATATCTGTGTATTCTGTTTCTTTCTAATATGTTTTTATATTAGTGTGTGCATCCACACTTCAGGCAGTGCAAAGCTTCCAAATCCCTGCACAGATACAGTGTATGTTCATACAGCAGGCTGCATGATAACAATCCCATTCGGCATAAGCCAGGCCAGCCAGCTCATTTGTCCATGATACATTCACACTCCACTAAAGTACTGCAGCTAAGGTAATTTTCTAACTGCAGTGGTTAAATCCACACATAACTTTAGGTGTTAGCAGATGGAATATTTAAAACCAAAGTACTTTAACTCACTTTAATCACACAAACCCTTCCCCAGCACCGGAGCTATTATGAGGTGTTAGCTCACTTCTCTTACTCATTAGGGAGGGCTGGCTATTGCATGACACCACAACTTTTATGTATTTGATAATAGACTCTGATCTCTGCTGATTCCCCGTATTAAAGTCTGTGGTTCTCTCAGCTTTGGTTGGACAGCAGTTGGGCCAGACATCTGCTCTCAGCTGCAGCCCAGCCAACAGATGGGACAGGTGATAAGCCTAAGTCAGCACTCCGACAAACCCAAGCAGAAGCCCCTTATGGCCTGTGTTTAGCTAACATTCATCTCATCCGGCCCTAGCTTCCTATTTAACAAAAACACCCTGAGCCTTCACTTGCTATCTGACTTTTTAATTTGCTGGAAAAAACATTAGACCTTGTGAAAGAATAACTCTTCTCGCCTTTCTTCCTGCTCTGCAGCGAAGCCAAACGTGACCATTAAAACAGAGATGGTACAACAAGGAGGAAATGACTTCTGGGTGGTCTCGTGCATTTCATCTGGAGGGAGACCTGACACTGACATCTCCTTGGCTTTGAACACGGGTGAAGAGCTGCAGAGAGAAAACGACACAGACTCAGACATGCAAAGAAGCTCAGTCTTTCTCCCTGCCACAGAGTACGAGGGCCGAAACATCACCTGTGTGTTTGACCACCCCAAATTTACACACAGCGAGTCACGAGTCGCAACACTGCCGTTGTTTTGTGAGTACTATCAGTGTTGCACATTTGAAAAACTTTGCTGATGCTCATGAGGTAGGAGTTACAGAAAACACAGATGCTCTTTTTCATCTACAGATCTGTCTGGAGTTCACTTGTCAGGAATCAGCAGTGACGACTTCCAAGGCAATGAATCTTTAGAGCTGCAGGAGGGACAGAGTGAAATCGTTATCGGCCTAGAGGTCATTGGCAATGTGCCACATTACGATGTTACATGCGAAAAGTAAGAAATATTCATTGATTTAACACAAGTTCAGTTTACTTGTCACGGAGAATAATACTCAAGTGTGAAAAATAACCCAATGATGTTATCAGGTATCCAGGTTTTTATTTATTTTAGTCTTTGAGACTAACAATGTTTTTTTTTTTTTTAAATTTCATATGGGAGGGCAGATGATGATGGAAAAGAAACTTGTAAGCGCTGAGTATTGTCATTGGACAACTGCAGAGTTAAATAGTTAAGGGTTACATCTATTAATTTTCAGCTTTTAATTACCATTAACAATGGTTTTGGCTGATGTGAGACGTCCACATTTGCTTGCTTTTGCAGGCACTTTGCAGGCCAGAGAAAACAGAACTTTCAGAAAAATGTCACTTTCTCTGTCATAATTACGACTTGGATGTTGTGATGTGAATTCTATGTAGAAGTGGGAAAGTTGGGCATGAGAAAAGGTGCTCTGGAGTTGCATTATGGGAAGTGTAGGATCCAGAAATTTTGGAATTTGACCTATGCTTGGGACTAAAGGCCACATCTGCATTGACTGAGACCATTATTCTTTAAATTGTCTTTTGTGATTCCCAGAACTTTTCCAAAGTGAGACGTTAAATCTCTGGAGCATCACTTAAAGACAGAATGTTTTGTCTCATGTCATGATTTTGATGTGCTGTTATTCATATATTTTTTTTATTTAATATTTGATCTATATTTGACTTTTATTTAATTGATTTTATTCTTAGTATCATTATTTTTGTCACTCCCTACGTGGTTGACAGTAGAGAAGAGCCTGATGTAACATCTGGCAACCTCTGGACTGCAAATGCGTTTTAATTTATTTTCTTCTTTTGGTTTTGTCATCAGCATTGTTTTTGTTCTTCTGATGGAAAATATTTAAAAAATAAAAAACAATATGTGGAAAAAACATTTCCTTTTTCAGAAACAAATGGCATCGATACTACTTTTTTTTTCTCACATGCATTTAGACTGAAACAACATACATATCCTGTGGAGGATGTGGTAAGACATTTGGTGGCACCAAACCACAAGTGATAGACAGCAGGAACCAGATTTAGACAGGTTTCCTGAATGAAATAATTGAGATTTTACATTTTTACCTGAAATATTTTTGTTAAAACATTTAAACTTAAGCCTGATTCTCACTTTATATATTTTTTCTTATGTTTCTCTTTAGAGATGATGGGCCCTTACCCGAGGGGTTGGAGCTGGTTGGCAGTAGCCTCAGAGTTCATGGTCCTGTGGAGTTTCAGCATGCTGGCCTGTATGAATGTGTCTTCTCCTATTACCATCTTAAAGCAATGTTGCAGATTAACATCACAGTTCAACCCCATATTCTCAAGCCTGGTGGGTGACACTCTGCAAGTGTTTCTTTCATAATGAATTTCATGGATTATATGTGATATTAATGTAGGACCTTCTTTCCGTGCCCTTCTTCTCAGTTCCTCCCACCATACGAGTGGATTTGCAGACTAAAGATGGACACACGGTGATTGAGTGCTCAGCAGCTGATGCTGTTCCTGCAGCCAACGTATCCTGGCTTCTAGCAGAGGGTGTGTCTGGGGTGTCTTGGTCCAATTTCACTTCTCATAATGGAAGCCACTCTGTCAGGGGAGTTTTTCTCCTCCCTGCCTGCTTGCCCTGGGAGCTCACTGCAGAGTGTGTGATAAATCACCCAGCATTTGAGGAGCCAGAGAACAGAAGCATAACACTCCCTCTTTGCGGTATGTTCAACAAATCAAGTGATGGATAATTCTGTCTGAGTAGCATATTTAAAATATTTGGCCGTGTAAGCTCACTATAGATTTGATCTTTTTCTAAAATGAAACCCCTCACTTCCTGCAGTAACTTCTCTTTCCCACGCAGCTCGTCCTAACATCACCATCAGCTCAAGCACTGAGTGGAAAGACGGTGAACAGTTCACAAAGGTGGACTGCTCTGCAGACAGTGTCACCCCTGCTGCAGCTATAACCTGGCGTGTTGGAAACAGTGACAAGAACATCACCAGTTATCTGTCAGAGCCTGAAGGCCAGGCTGATGGTTTGGTTTCAGCCCGTAGCTCTGTACTCTTCTCGTCCTCTTTGTATGCTGGTCAGAATTTGACCTGCATGGTGGAGCACCCGAGCTTGGAGGCATCAGAAGAAAGAACAATACACATTCCTGTACACAGTACGTTACTTGTTTCTTTGAAATATTTCTCTCTATGACACACACAACCTCACAGAGCTGCTCACATCCTTCCTGCCACCCCTTGTTTTCTTTCAGAAGCCCCACTGCTGAGTGTGTCAGTGGTGAGACAGCGGGACTCTCATCTCTGGCTGGCCGTGTGCGAGTGCAGAGGGGAGGGTGTAGGGACGAACCTCACCTGGGTTCTTCCTGAAAACACCAAAGGTCAAACATCAAACTCAAACTCAGAGTATGAAGGACGCACCATGGAAGCCAGGCTGACTTATCAGTTTCCTTTGGCCCTTCATGAGGGGCAGGACCTGACTTGTGTGTACAAGTTTGAACATGGGATCACAGAGAAGAGGACTCTTCATATCCCTAAATACTGTGAGTACAAAATCAATAAAGTCATATGAATACAAGTACACTTGAGTTATTCCAAATGTATGTTCACATAAAGGCATTCAGATACCCAAAGATACAAGGTTCATCTTCAAGATTCGACTAACTTCTCCGCAGATATCTATGTCAGAGTCGTGAACCACACGACTCCTCTGCAAAGCCGCTACGGTGGTGAACCCATCATACACAGACTCGCTCTCCAGGAAAATCATCACAACCAGAGAATACTGCTCCGAGTCGAAGGCAACGTGCCACAGTATGACCTCAACTGTGAGAGGTGGTGTATCCTCTATCATCTACCCCTCAATCATCATGAGGAAGCACCTGTGCACACAGTGTACTGGGCAAAATTCAGTGTTCCCACCATTTACAGGGGCTATCACAGTTAAGCATTAAGAATTATCAGCCTGAAATAATACACTGCTCAGCCACATCATTAAAACACCAGTTACCAGCTTTGGTGGTGTGAATACTTTGCACAACAGTAATGTTGTAGGGCATAATTCTGACATGAATTTAAAGGAGTATTTTTACATTTTGGAAAATATGCTCATTTGTTTTCTTAATGAGAGTTAGCTAAGAAGATCGATACCTCTCTCGCATTTTTCTGCTAAATAAGCTACAGTCGGGAGATGGTTAGCTTAGCTTAAAGACTGGTGGGAAATTCACCTTTGAGCACCTTCAAAAATGCTGAAAAATGAATGCATTACATCTTGCTTGTTTCCTCTGTACAAAAAAGTGTCTAAATTGTGGTTTTACGGGTTTTATGTGGACCAGTTCTCCACCAGGTGCAGTAACCGTACAGACAGCACAGCCTCTCTTCTCTGCATCTTTCTTGGCAACAAAACAAATAAGCATCTTTCACAAAATGTGAAACTTTTCCTTTAAAAACAAATTCAATTAAGTCATTTGTGTTTCAGGAGCGATGGCTCATTTGTCCGTATGGAAAGGCTTGCAATAGTCTTCCAGTCAGAGCTCACAGAGCAGGATGAAGGCCTGTATACCTGCTCAGCAGCCTTCTATCACCATGTGGCCACAGTCAAGATTCAAGTGGAGGTCACAAGTGAGGACAAACTGTTTGGTAAGTGTCTGCCATGTTGTCTGTTCCATCAACATTCAACAAACAAATCGAAAATGTTTTCTTAGGAAATTCTGATGATACCATCATGCTGAGGTATGTGATCAATTTCACTATGAGGTTTGCTGAGATGAGTCATTTGTCTAATATTTGTGGCTTTGTGCACCGTGTCTGTGTGTGTGTTTTGCAGCGCTGGCAGCCATAGGCTGTATGTCTACGGCCTCGGCCATTGTCTTAATCCTCGTCGTCACTCTCTGGGTGTGCTGGTGAGTTAAATGCCTCCACAGGTGACAGGTTGCAGCTCCGCAGGTAATGTGTTGACGGGCAAATGAGGGCAACCCTGCTGATGCCACACAATATGAGACAAACAGGATGTGTGGATCGTTAACCCAACTCACCAAAACCCCAGTAACATAAACAGGAAGCAATGTGGCAAATGCAGACAGGTGCTGCTGCCACCGCAGCCCTGCTTGTAGACAGGTAGAACATGTTCCCTCTGTCAGTGTGAACAACAGATTTATTTTCCAGTTTCCTGCTTGGCTTTTAGCAATAGACTGCTATTAGTTGGCCGTTTATCATCAATGCCACATTGCCAAAGCAAAGGTAACAGGTTCAAAAAGTCCACATCTTCGGAAGTTATTAGTATAATGAAATTTGAGCTGCCATTCATCAATGAAAAAAAAAAATCCACAAATCCATCTCTTAATCTTATTGCTCCTGGAAAGAATCAGTGACTCACTCGTCTTTTACGACTGATGTGGGATATCTGTCACGATTCTCAAACTGTTTATGGTTTCTGCCTGCAGAAGTTTCCACATTTCCACGTTCAATGCCAAATCTCAACTTTTCTCAAGAATATTTATCAGGATCAAATCAGGCCTCACTTGAATAAAGGTGCTCTGTGCAGCGTAACAGTGGTTCAAAGGCTACTTCAGTAGGCCTGCCTCTCTGGTCAGAACATTTGGTCAAGGTGCCATTGCTTGACAGAGCCTCTGTCCCATTATCCCTTGTGGGAGGGTCCTGTCAAGCTAATTTGGGAAGGTCAGTCAAACAGCGTACAACAAGTGTACACAAGAAAACATGACTCCCCAGGAGAGACGCTATTTTGGGACTGAAGTCAGCCCTCCTCACCCCTACCCTCCAGTCCAGTGCTGGGGACACTTTTTGACAGCAGTCTTCATTGAGTTGATGTCACCTGGGTCATAATGTACAAAGCGAGCTGCTGCTTCTGACATCAGAGATCAGTGATGAGGACTCAGGTCCCCACTTGCCTCCATCGATATTCCTGCCCCATAATGCATTCACACCTGCAACTTGTCCAGTCAAACGGTCTCACTTTGCAAGACTAAGCCACAGTGCCATCTAGTGGTGGTGTTCAGCCCTACAGGTTCCTCAAAAAATCAATAATTCTAAACAGGACTATTCAGATGATTAATACAGCCTTTTTTGGTTTTGTTTTTCAGCACAAGACATGGCAGGACACAGTATAAGGTGTGTTTAAATCATGTTAACATGCATACTTACACATTCACCTTGACTTCCCTGGTTTTGCCCAGTTACTAAGCAAAATAAGGAACCAAAATTAACAACTCCTGTTCCTCTTTCTTCTATCCTTCTCTCTTGCTGATGCACTCTCTAAAATTCAGAAGCAGGAGTCTCTCTCTGCCTTGACAACTCTGATGCAGGAGCCCGGCTCTCCTGAGGTGAAGAAGCCAGATGTGACAGAAAAGGACAGTAAGGAATACTCTCAACTGGTCAGTTACTCCATAGTCATTGATGTGAAGAGTACGGTGTGAAGATAAAGGTGCTTTGCGGGGATTTTGTGTACAACATTTAGCTTTTCATTGTGCACAACCTAGATATGAAGGCTTACTGGCACAGCAGCACTGTTTATGATTTCATTGTATTTTTGTGTGACTGTGAAGTGGAAGCATCCACTGTTTATGTACTGAAACATAAGTTCTTCTTGAAGTTTTTAGTTTTGATTGATTGGCATTAATGATTTGAAATGCATTACTTTTGCACTTTTTCATCTTACTTGAATTTTGTTTTATGAACATTGTATTCTCAGGTATTTGTCAATAAAATCATTCGAATAATTTTTTCCACACTTTTCTGTTTTGTTTATTTTGTAACCATATGACTGCACCACAACAAACATGTTTCCAGATACAGTAGAGATGACTGACAGACTTGGCTACGACCCTACACGCTATCTGCCCTTGTGATATCTTTGGTCGACTAAATTAGGACATTTGCTGTGACAACAAGAGTAATTCTATAAATAACGTTTCATACAGTCTACGATCCAGATGCAGACAGCCTGGCCTCACTTCCTACTTTAGGTCGCAGTGTTGTTGCACCCTCTTGTGGCAAATGATTAGGCACACAGCTGAATCAGGTTTTCCTCATCACACCAAAGATTCCAGTTTCATTTGCAGATTTTCCCTCAGGAATTCTCTACCATCTCTCTTCCTTTACAATTTATCTGGATCCTGTTTAGAAAGGGAACCTGTATGCAGTGATGGCACATAATCACAGATGTGTATTACAGGAAAAGTGCATATGATGCACATAATTCAAGTATGTTGAAATCTGTGAACAAAAATGTATCAAAAGAATACAATACACTTAGATGAAAGTGTAAAACTTTATGATGCTTTAAAAAAATGTCCATTTCTATACCAATTCAAAGAAAATATGTGGGAAAAATAAACATAACGACTTTGAAGTTCTTTAACTTCCTCATCTTTTCTTGTACACACAAGGCTTCAACTGAAGTCCAAATTTCTTAACATTTTCTGGAGCATCTCCGGTCTTCACAAATTCAAAGGAGAAGAAATGAGTATTCTCTGTGTCCTGAAGGAAAAAAGAGACAAAACACCAATAATTCTATACCTGCGACCAGTCACTGGGTGGATGTAATGACATATGACTTACTGTAGCTACTGGCCATCATTTGGTTAAACCCTTGTACAGACTGAGTTGTTTACATGAATAAAACCAGTTTACTACATATTCTGCTCTACCTGAGGTTTCCTGCCCACAGCACCACAGGCAAGTGCTATAAATGATGAAGCTGCCTGCTACTGACTCCCTATTTGAGCAAACAGACTTCTTAAAAGGAAATTATGATACCTATACTCATAATAAATACAGTTTTTTGTAATATTCTTGTATGTTTAATTAAGACTGTAAACCTGAAAACAAGTGAGTAAAATGCAGATGCCAAACTATCACTTTGCTTAATCACGGTTCTCATCATTGGAGTATGAGCCCATTATTTTCTTTTAAAACAGCAGTAAGAATACATGCGCTAACTTCGATAATATTTATATAATAATGTCTTTGTCCCTGTAAACTGATGTCATTTTGTTTGTTGCCTCACCTTGGAAACCATCTTGAATCCCAGATTTGCCAGTGCAGTGATGAAGCTCCGCACGTTGTCAAATCTACTCGCCACCTCAGCTATTTGAAGGACACCCCTGCAATAGTTGTGTAAAACAGTTAGACAGTCATGTAGTGTCTGTACAAAACTAAATTTCCGAATCAGTATCTACTACCTCATTTTTAAGACTCGATTGGCCTCTGCTAAAAAATCTGCCAGGTTGGTCCCCATGAGGGAAAGGCAGAACACGGCGATGTCCACAGAGCCGTCACGAAGTGGGACCTGCACAGACCGAATGTGTTTTATTTTATAAAAAATCACAGAGGAAATGTACTTCAATTAGCAAACAGAAAAACTGCAAAGCCCAAACTCACGTTGGCCATGTCACACACTGTAACAAGCTCACAGGCAGCTGCCAGATCAAAGCTGTGCACTTTGTTCTTCACACTACGTGCTATTTTACAGTCACCACACCCAAAGTCTGCAACCACGAGGGAAGATGGTCTGAAACAAATGATAAATGTGCTTACAATCATAGGAAATCAAACCAAAAGAAACATTTCACCTGTGAGTGAAACTTAAGTTACAATCTAGGCAGATCTAAAGTTCACAGAACCACAAACAACTAATGGGTTTGGCACAATATTTCATCTTTTCCCAAACTGCTGATGCTAACAAGGTCATCTTCTCAGAGCAGTAAACTGAAGCATCATTAAACACCCACAGAGCAGCATTATCTCCTGCATGACTCCTCGCTGTCAAAATGTCTTCAGCAGAGTAATGTAAGGTGTTTACTGTTTACAGCCGATAAGTGATGTATATAATGGGAGCCTTGGACCAGCAACACAATAACCCGTGTCAAGAGGAAATGTGAAGAATATCTTATTCTCTTGAAGATGTAAAGAGACAACGCTTTAAATAGCTTTGGGAGAAGGATGACACTAAATCTAAGGATGTAACTATGCATTTTGTGTTTGAAGATTCTCTAAATTCTTCTCTCATCCAGGTCATGGTATTTCTAAATGCTATACAAAAACAACTGGACTTGCTTGAGGTTCTTGACAATGTTTCACCTCTCACCCAAAAAAGCTTTGGCCTTTGAATTTTTTTAGTGCATAGATTTTTGAGCTTCGACTCCTTTGTTATGCATACTGTAGTTCGACTTTCACATTCCTCAGGAAAACCTAAGAAATCACAGATGCAATATTACATGCAAAATGCTGGACCACAGCAATGATGAAGAAATCTCACTTTTGCCGAATGTAAGCGATGATGGCGTCCACTGGATTGGCGGGCCACCTCTGAACCTGTGCAGTGTATCCTCTGTGGTAGATCCAGAAGGCCTGTGGATCCTGTTTGAACATCTGCTTTGCCTCGTCACTGGATGTGCTGTACAAAACCTCATTAATGTAGCGGAAACGAGCCGACTCCAAACGCTGCTCCATGCGGGACCTGAGGGTGGCAGAGCGGTCCTGTTTCACCTCTTCTTCTGGTACTGTCGGCTCGTCTTTCTGCTCGACAGGAGTCTCTTGATGGTCTGTTTCCTTACTGTGGAGCATTTTCCGCAGCTTCTCTCTTTTCAGACTCTGTTCTTTGCTCAGCTCGGGGTTTGGTCTTTTCATGGGTAACTTCTGCTGATCATCTGCGATCTCAACTTCAGGTTCATATCCATCAGCTGAAGATTTAGTTGCACCTTTTTCAACTTTGCCAACCTTTGTTTTTTTCTCTTTTTCAGTCAGTTGCTTTTCCTCTCTCAGTGTTTGTTTCTCCGATGCACAGGATGTGTCAGTGTCCTCTTCAGTCTTTTTCCTTTTCTGTGGTTTAGGTTCTTTCTCCTTTTTCTCTTTCTGGGCTGCTGTCTGAGTGATTTTTCCGCTGCTGTTGTTGCTATGTGGATCGGTTTTTACTTCTCCCTTTGGCTTTTGTTGATCTACAGATTCTGCTTCATTCTCTTCCTTCTCAGATTTATTCTGGCGGTATTTATTTTTACATCTCCTCTTGTTCTTCATTTTGTTTTTCCATTGTTTTCTGCTGAGTCCCTCTGTGTTCTTTGCTTTGTTTAGGTTCATCTTTGCAGATTTTGTTATTTCTTCATCCTTTGTCTCCACTTCAGGGCTGGCTTTTACTTTCAAGGCCTCTTTAGAAAGAAAGAAAACACATTGAGATCGAACATGGACATCGTTCTATTTCTGAATCAATTAAGTGTTTATTAACCAAAATGTGCTGTGCGTGAAAATATAATTGTGTCATGGATTAATTACTCACTAAATTTGTTGCCTTTGTTTCTCTTTTTTGTCACAGGTTTTTCCTCCTTGACACTCTGATCTAAGTCTCCATTCTCTTGCTGCTCCTCTGACGTCTCTGCATGTTTTCTTTTTTTCCTTCTTTTCTTCTTTTTCTTGGAGTGTGACGGAGCCACTTCTGTCTCACTGTCACTGTTCTGCTGGTGATCATCGCTCTTCCACTCTGGTACTGATCCCAGTGTCTGCAGGGTCCGCAGCAGGCTCTTTTTACCAACGACCTTGGACTGATCAGGGGAATATAATCAGTTCAATTAAATAGTCTTTTAACTAAACAATGTGTGGGCTGATGTTGGGCTGGGTAATATAGAAAAAAAAAGTTTCAAGATATGCAGTAAACAGCCCAATACTGATACAGTCTAATACTTTACAAGGAGATTTATGTATGGACTTTATATGTGTATGCATGTCCATGAATTCTTGGTTAGTTGATTTCTACATATTTCTCCCAGATCAGAAGTCATTTTAAAAAAAAACTTGGTCTCGAATCTCAAACATTACTCTGGGAGAACTTGGGACTTGCTTGCTGGGAGAACTGCTTGGTATCATGAATTTAGGCAACCCAGGGTTAGAGGTGAAACTGTTAGTCAGTTATAAGATTAGTCGATTAAAAAATAATAATAATACTAATAAGAAGAAGAAAATTAAAAATGACCAGCAACTATTTTGACAAACAAATAATCATCCATTTCATTTCCACTGACCAATCAATCAGTTAATCAAATAATAATCGACAGTGTTGAAAATAAGCATTAGTTGCAGCGGTACTCAGGATATTTAAGTACATTTTTTGAATGACAGATGGTGCTGATATATTACCCAGCCATAATGTAAATACAACTTGCTTGCAGCAGATAAACAAACTGAACTTTATTGTACCTCAACGTGTGTGCCGTTGTTCGCCTTCTGGGTGTTTTTGGGGACAGTTTTACTCAGGATTTGAGCGTCTTGCCCGTCACTCCAGTCTTCATCCTCATTAAACATGTTTTCAGAGGACTGTAAGGAACACACACGTCCGTAAATCACTGGTGGGGATCAGGAAAATCCTGCCTGTGTCTCCTTTTTGCCATCAGCACGTTAACTGTGCTAATGCAGTTACTCACCCTTTTCACTTGTCAAACAGCTCGCTGCGTTGATGCCGGTGTTCACATGCAAACGTTTTATTTAACAAACATGTAACTACATTCAAAAGCTGCAACGATCTCTTGTCAAAAAGCAAAAGCCACGTTGGTTCGTCTCATGTGCGTGCAGGAAGCAAAACAGAAGCACAGGCGCATGTGGATGATGCAAGCACGCCAGAGATTTGTGGGAGATGTAGTTTTGAATGGTTATCCACTGGGAACAAATAAGTGAATTGTAACATTACCAGTTTAGTTGCTGTTATACACACTGAGAAGAATTGTCCATCATTTTATTGACACATTAATGCAGACAAACACACACACACACACACACACACACACACCAGCAAGTTTGCATGGTGCATTTTGCCTTAATTTTGCCGGATGCAGGCGTGAGGTCCACCTAGTTGTTATAAAAATAAAATCTAAGTAGACCCACTGCGAATAATTAAAAATAATAATAATGATGAATACATATGACCTGAGGCGGTGAATATTTTGCCCTCCTGCAGTTCTTCCTGCCGCCTTTAGGGGGCGGGGCGTACGTACGTACGGCGACGGCGAGGGTGTGGACGTACCCCAGCATTGAGTCCAGTGGAGATAACGTAACGCTGCTAATAACTTCTGCTGCTCACCTCCATTAAACCGAAACAGGCGAACATATCTGGTAAGTTTGTCGCTTATTTTAAGGTTTGACCTATTTAAACAACGAAATGATGGTATATGAGTTTTATTCCCAGTCATTCGGCGTCAAATGTGAGAGACAGTGCGCGGCGTCAGGTTAGTTGGTTAGCCTGTTAGCTAAAACCTGCATCTGTTTCATTTAGTCGACCAGAGGATGCTGGTTTATATGCGGAGCTAACAGTTATTTCTGTTTTATCTACCGTAATGAAAGCACGCCGTGGCGCTGCCGGGAGCTGAAGGGATAACCAGCTAACGTAAATGAGCTGTCCCCCTGTGTTAGCTAGATAGCAGTGCAGCTAGTTAGACTGCTTGTTAATTGTTGCCGATGAACTAATTACTGTGAGTCTAGATTGTCGCAGGGTGAATGTTGACTACATGAACAATGAATGAAAAACAAAGCTAACCTCAGGGTCCCATTGTATTTAAACTGCGGATTGACTTTACGTTAAGTTGGCCTGCAGCTATAGATTTATTATCATCCACTTTTCAGCTCGAGTTTTTGGCTAACTCAGACTTTTGAAGTGTATTCCTTCATTCGTGGGTGTTGTAATGAAACGTCTAAATTGTGATCCTAGTGTCATGCCATATATCCTAACAATGTCTCAGTCTTTTGTCTTCAGTAATGTCTTCAATTGATTTTTTTTAAATGAAGCCAACAGATAATTTCATTATAGTTCAAGCTCTGTGAAATATGAAGGGTGAAAGTATGTCACATAGCATTTCATTTTAATTTATGAAAGCTCAGATTGCTGTTTGCCTGTTTTGTGTCTGATGGTCCAAAACCCAAATATTTTTTAGTTACGTACCACATAAGACAGAGAAAAGCAGCCTCAGAACTCCTCAGAACCGAGAAGCTGGAATAAGTTAATGTTTTATAATTTTGTTTTATAAATAAGTTAAATAATTTTTGAACTGTCAAAAAAGTCACAGATACATATTCTGTAGGCAGACTCATGAAAGGAAGTACAGACATTTACATGACGCTGGATACAAAATATTTATCTACCCTAGTGCACAGGGTGCTAGTCACGACCAAGTGTTGTGAGTCACAATGGTGTAATCTGTATACCTACCCACTATGACTGAGGTGGATTACTCAATATGATATTTCTTGGTTATTTGGCTTTCTTCTTTTTGGGTCAGGCTTTCTTCTTTTTGGCTCAGGATCGAATGCTGGAGTGACGAACAGGGCATCTGTCTGTAAAAGAGGTTGTACTGATAGAAAAGTGTAATAGCGCAACTTCCCTGTTTGTTTCCTCTTTTTTCCAAGGTTGCTGGCGTGCTGTTGAGTATCTCTGAGTGTGTCCCTCACTGTCCCAGATGAGGGACTGATGCTGGCCAGTACTCTCCTGAACCCCTCGGGCCACCTCTCTCAACTGTCCCAGTTTAGTTCTGCATCTGCTCCCACTGGTGCACCTTAAGAGAAGAAGGACACTCCAGCTAAAATGGATGACATCTTTACGCAGTGCCGGGAAGGCAATGCAGTAGCAGTTCGCTTATGGTTGGACAATACAGAGAATGACCTCAACCAAGGGTGAGCCAAGGTTTATTTATTTATGTATTTTCTTGTCAATGTTAATAGTATCCAGAATTTGCAAATCACTTCTATCCATGGGTAATCCAACATTAAAAAAACAAAAAACAGTACTCTGCTGAACTCAGGGATGCTATTCCAAAATAGCCCACAGTTCCCCTAAGCATGAGCTCATATCCAACATTAAGGATGTGTTTAAAATATGACTAACATGAGGGTAACAATTAGCTTGTTATCCTCTCGGAAAATATCAATACAGACAGAGGAACTATCTAAAAGTTAGTCCAGCCTAAAAGACAGAAATTTATTGTTATGATATTTGCTTTTACTTCTTTCCTGTCTTAATTTTTTGTAGCCAGTGATTACTTTGTGCAATTGTACTTTCCAGCTCTTAGCTTCCTACAACATGACTTTGTGAAACAGAATCTCAGGGCAACATCACTTACACTACGGTGTCATGACTTTAAATGTTGCACTGTGTAAGCTGGGAGCCCGCCTTTTCAGTCCCCAGCGAGATCGTGGCCTGAGATTGAACCCATTTCCTTGTGGGCACATGTTTATGCCCAGGATGCCAGCGGAATAATTCAAAATTGCGATGTTGGACAGGAAACATGCAGTGATGGTAGAGTTAGTCACGCTTGCAGTTGTTGCTGCAAACTCAGGCCCTACAGGGGGAAAAAAAAATGACTGGACATCGGTGTGGATGTATTAATGCAAGATTTAGATGCACAGAATACTGCAGGCTTCTGTGGGATTTGTTTACCACTCAAAAGTTTTGCCTGATAGTTACAGATTATCAGTCAGTCCTGAGCTTCTTCTGTATCCTCAGCTGACTTTTTAAAGAAAAACTTGGCAGAGCTCACCAGTCGAGGTCTGATGGCCACCCAGGAAGCTTGTCTTTTGGGCTTTTCTAGATTTAGCCAACCACTATTTGTTTTCAAAGCAAGCAAAGATGAAATGAATGAATCCATTTAATTATGTCTGTACCTTGGAGCTGCTCTCCTTTTAACAACTAGAGGAACTGTGTTTTTATGCTGACCGATTCATTTTTCAAAAGACGTTGTTGTCAAGTTTCAGAAGTTTCAAAGACACCCGCAGCATTCTGAAAATTCTTTTTTCTTTTTTTCAATTCACAGTTTTGTTTAAGAGAAGTAACTGAGAACATTCAGAAACAGACTATTTAGTTTAAACTACTGATGTAAGACAGGGTGATGAAAACATAGCGTTATCTTGATGCCTTCTAAAGCACAGATTTTCAGCCCATTTTAATATATATATATATTAACGTGTTGTTTGCCATGTTTTTCTTTAATTTGTTTTAATTTTTTGCTGGGAGACTTTATAATTGCATTAAGCCAGTGTGGGCACATGCATCCCCACACGTGACTCGTCCATTACCTGATTACATGTCAAGCTCCCTTTTCTGGTTGATTTATCTCCCCCAGTGGGTGGAGCATGTATATTCTTGTCTTTTCATTTCCATAAGGAGCTTCTAGTTCTTCCCTTTCTATATTTAAGTAAGCCCACCACATCCCATCCATCAGACTATCATCAGACTCACTATAATATTTTCTGTATTGCTCAATGATGGTGTGTGTGTGTTTACTCTGATGTAACTCCCAGACAAAGCGTAGTAGTGGAATGCTGAATCTCCTTACAAGGAATAACACTTGGGCCTTAAGGGAACCATCTACCACCTACCAAAACTGAGAAAGAGGGGGAGGAGATTATTGTAGTGGGCAGGACTGGAAGAGTTATGTGTGACAGGATAGAGAATCTTTGTGTGTGTGTGTGTGGCCAAATAGTGTTTTTTTTTCTTTTTTGCAAAGAGGAATGCACAGTAAGCCATAGCAGAGCACATCACCTTCCCCTCCTCCACTGATGTGCTTCTGGTATTCGTCTCCCAGCGGTATTAGATATCTCCTCTCATTTCCCCTCAGCATTTTCTCAAAGTTTACAAGAGTTAATTGCAAAGTTCAAAATTCTCTCAAAAACGTTTACAATACAGCTATCATCTCTGGTCTTCTCTGAATGTTTTATTTTGCCACTTTAGTAGAAAGTTATATGTTTCTGTTGAAAATCAGCATGGAGGATAATCAGTTATTACTATTTGGTTTTTAAATGCGTCATATGTTGATCTGAAACAGTTGATTAATAGATTTTGACTGACTGACAACTGACAATTATTTTCACTAGCAATTAATGTGTTGATTATTTTCTCAAATAATTCATTAAAAAAAAATCTAGAAAATCTTATAATTGTGAAATACTTTCCCAGAGCCCCAGGTGATGTCTTCATATTCTTTGTTTTGTCTGAACATCAAGCCGAAACCCCAAAATCTTTAGTTTACTATCGTATTTCACAAGGAAGAAAAGCAAATCATCATATTTAAGAAGTTTAAATTTAGAGAATATTTAGCATTTTTGATTATAAAAAGGACTAAAATGATAAAATGATGAAACAATAAAATAAAATAGTTTTTGGCTAACTTTGTGATTGACCAATCAATTAACTGTTTTAGTTCTAAATTACTCAGTTGCCAACTATTTTAACAATCGAGGCATTATTCCTCTCACTTGTGCAGATTTGCCGTAATAAATTTAAAACCGTATCTTTATGTTTTACACTTGATCAGACCAAAGACCAAAACAGACTTTAGAGATACCCTTTTAACAAAATTAGAATCAGTCTAGTCCTGCGACAGTTGGTGGAATAATGTGTGGATTAATGGCAGCTATTTTGATAATTGAATCATCATTTAAGTCAATTTTCAGGCACAATTGCCAAACATCTCATGGCAACTGGCTGCTTTTCCTTGTCTTGCATTACAGCAGATTGAGTATTTTGGGGTTTTGAACTTTTGGTTGAACATCAACAGCAAAAACTGGCATTCCTGGGTATTTTTTCTGTTTGCTGGTGTTTTATGGATCAAACAGTTAATCGAGAAAATAATCAGCTCATTAATCAATAATGAAAATAATTGTTTGTTGCAGTCATTGACCAGTCCTGCAGCTGTTGCCTGGTCTAGTGTGGTGTAGTAACGGTCTGTATCAGCTTTCAACAACAACAATCACTTATTTTTCACACTTGTCTGAGGATAATATATTCGCAGATACATTGTGCATCCTTCTGGGCTACAGTAATTGCAGTTATAGTAGATACTGGTAGTGAACTCTAGCCCTCTGTGCCATAAATTGTGCTCTTCTAATGTACTATAATCTCTCCATGATTGTGGAGCAGTTCCATTGACTTGACTTGAGAACAGAAATCTCACAGAAGTTAGTTTATCAGTGTGAAAACACGGTTACTTCAACCACTTTAATGACAGCAACAGTGACAGTCCCAATTCTCACATACAAAATCTAGGGGAATGTGTTTATTCTGTTTCTGTGGATGTTAGTTTCATTTCTTAAATGTTTCTGTGAATTCGTTTTCCCTCAGCTGAGGCTTGTTATGTGACCCGGCGGGGATGTCAGGCCAGAGACATACAGGGTGCAGACAGGGGCGCTTCCTCTGGCTTCTCCGTCTACTAAACTGAGCTGTGTTGGCAGGTGGAAGTGCCTGAAATAAATTACCACAGCCCGAGTGGAGGGGGTGAGCAGAAGAGAACCCTGGCACTCAAGTGCCTTTGGGTTGTGTGGTTGAAGCTAGCTTAAAGGGAAAATACATCCTATAAAAAGTGTCCCCGCATAGAAATACACACGCAGGAAGCAGAGGGCTGAGCCTCACTTCCTGTGACCACAAACGTACATTTTAAGCAGCATTACGTGGGTTGGATCCATTTTTTGTCTGTTCTGTGTTGTAACTAAGTAAACATCTGTCAATTAGAAGATGAACTGAAATTAGAATAGAAGATGTAAAACTCATAAAAAAGCTTTTTTAGTGCATCCTGTAAAGTGCACACACAAAATTTCCTAAACAAGTGTTTTATATCCCCATAGCAAATTTACGGGTGCTAGAGCAGTTTTGACAGTTCACAGTGACCCAGAGTCTAAGGTGACGTCTGCAGATGTCTTATTGTGTCCAACCAGCACAGCAAGACTCAAAGATAAGCCAGTAACCAGTGATTTATTGTATAACAGGGAAAAACAGCAAATCCTGTCTCTGAAGAAGCTGGAAGCAGGAAAAATGGAGCTTTTGACTGAAGAAAGTATTATCAAGCATCCAAATAACTCAGATTAAATGTATCTGGATCGACTGATGAATCAACTTATCGGTTCATCTCTAGCTGTTTGCAAATAGTGAATCTAAGGTCAGACAGATGAGCGGCATGATATTTCTGTTCATGTGTGCATTGTTGCCTCTAAAGAGTACAGCCATTAGGTTAGTCATAAATCCCCCTCCTCCCACAAACAGACCCGTGCTTAACACGGAAAACTAATAAAATCATAGAAGTGCGACTGTAGGGAGTTTTTCTTTCATAAGCTCAGGCTAATTAGTTTTTAGGATTTGGCCTTTTGGTCTGAGAGGAAATTGCTCTGGGAGCAGATCTGCATCTGGGTGCAGCAAGTCACCCAGATGCACAGATAGATGTGTGTTGTGGGACTGAGGGTCTCTGTGGGGCTCCTGATGCTGTTATGAGCCAAGCTCTGCAGGATGTGTGACTACAAGCCAGTGAATTGATTGGGGGGGGGGGGGGGGGGCAGAGGGTTCAAATTCCTGCAGATTCATAATACTCCCTCAGTTCTCAGATTACATTATTATGCTGTCTGCCTACTCATAATTTCAGAATAAGTGCATGTCTTTAGTAACAAGATGATTGTGCGGTGTCTTGGCACAAACAGTGAAGCACACATGGAATAGGAAAGTGTATGGAAAGTGGAGTGTATCACCAGCACAGTCCAGCTGGTTTAGTAAAACTGAGCGGGAGAGGATGGAGTGGAGAGAGTCTACAGAAGGAGGAAACTTCTGTAGATTCAGGGAGCAGGGCAGGAGACGACAAGTGAAGGGTGACAAAATCACATCCAGCAGCTGGAGTGTATGTATGTGCTGCAGCACTGCTGAAGGAAGTCTCACTGGCCCTTAGCGAATGCACGGCCAACTGTTTTTTGTTCTTGTTTTTTTCTTCTTCTTTCATCCTTTTCCTGGTTGACACTCTGTCTCTTGGCTCTCGCTGTGTCTGAATCTCTTAGTCTTTATCTCTTTTCCTTTAAGCAGTAATGGTGCGCTATTAGTCACTCTGTCACGTAATCGAGGCCACGGTCCTACATGTGTCGTTGCCAGTGTCACTGAGACAAAGAGGAGTGATGAGTGCCAGAGGCCTTTTAGCTATTCTCTCAGTCTCAGTTGCATTAACTTCCTGTTTTTTTTTTTTCTTAGAAGGAGAAAATAACAGAAATTCAAATGTAATTCCTCATAATGTGCTTTCCACAGCCCAGCAAAGGAACTACAGCATTAAATTGTCTAAAACAACTTTAATGTAATTGTAATTTCAAATATATAGACTAAGTTGCCACAATGAATGTTCAAAGCATCAACATTTGAAGAAAGGCTCAGTTTTTAATGTGTTTAATGTGCTGCAGGGGTTATATTTGCTTCTTTTCATTTCTGAAATCTTCCTGAACTTTTGCATACCAATGCATGTTTTATGTTGACTATCCAGTTTTCCTCTGGAATGTGCACTTGTTGTCTGTTTTTGAAAAGTGATATTTTGATTGTCAAAGCAAAGCATGTACGCCCCAAAAATCAGACCCAGTCTGTACCACTCGGCCTTGTGCCAGTTATACCACAGAGTTGTTTGGGGGAAAAACTTCATGTGCTGAAGTTTCTGGTATACTTTTCTGTCCCTCAAGTCATACTTTTCCTAACTTTTCCTGCCTGTTCTGCAGTTACTCTAAGTCCTTGCTGTTCTAAAGGTTTTTGTGCAGCCTGTGCTGAATGTGAATGCTCTTCTTTCGCTGTAGAGATGACCACGGCTTCAGCCCTCTACACTGGGCATGCAGGGAAGGACGGTCCAGCGTGGTGGACATGCTCATCATGAGAGGAGCTCGCATTAACGTCATGAACCGTGGAGACGACACACCTTTGCACCTGGCTGCCAGCCATGGACATCGAGACATTGTGGGAAAGGTGAGGTTCATGTAAACACTGGGGCACCACTAGAAAAGGTTCCTTACTAGTTGCTTTTTTAATTCCTTTATCTCCACAGTCGTCTTTTTTTTATGATGATCACAATATAAGCTCCCTCCCTGTCATTAGAACACAAGTGACACTCCATGTGATTCCAACTAATATAAAATTGTTTGAATAAACCTTATATTTTGCCGTTAATGTTAAAAATGATCATGTCATAAATTGATGCCAGAACTTTAAAACTGCTACTAATTCCTCCTTCACCTACAGGTTTTCAAACTTCACCAATGACCAAAATGTTGAAGTGCCTCTTTGCCTCATAAATATAGAACATTATGAAATCTAAAATGATGTAATCTGAACAGCAATTATACAAAGATCTTGTCTGTTCTTGCAGTTCTACCATCAGCAGTTTTAAACTAAAGGAAGGGCTTTACAATTTGTCAGTGACGAGTGATAAAATGCAACAAGTATGATTGTAAAACCTGCTTACTACAACACTTGTTAAGGGTAGAACAAGCAATAGAGATTTTCTTCATTTTCATGTTTATTCTTTATATTATTTATCAGTCAGTTTGCCCACTGATTTTTCAAGGATATTCTAAACTGAACAACAATATGAGTCTGCACAGGCAGCTCTGCACGATAAGAATAGAGAAACACAAAGTGGCCTGTCTATGATTGTATTTGTTAAATGGTATTGATGTTAGTCCACGAAAGAAATACAGAGATAATCTGTATGTCAGCGTTCTACAGAGTACTGTTGCCATAATGTGAGGCTTCTGCTGCGGGATGTCTGATTAAGAATAGCTTCCAGGCAGCTATTGAGTTTAATATTAGTCTTGCCTCAATACCTCTGGTATGTGTCCACAGGCAAGACACACTTTCACGACTTTTCATGGCAGCATTAACACTCATCCCTGTATTCAGCCCAAACAAGATCTGTCCAGCCTTGTTTTGCGTGTAATCCTTTGTTTTTCTTTCTTGTAGCTGATCCAATGCAAAGCAGACACAAATGCAGCCAATGAACACGGGAACACACCACTGCATTATGCCTGCTTCTGGGGCCAAGACCAAGTGGCTGAGGTTAGTGCACCCCCTGGTGGTGTTACAGAAGAGGCTTATCTGTTCCTGTGTTAGTTCCTGTCATGACAGCTGTTAGGAAATGTCACTGAAACCACTCTGTCTCTTTACTCTGTCCCAGGACCTTGTGACTAATGGGGCTCTGGTGAGCATCTGTAACAGATATGGGGAAACACCTATGGACAAAGCCAAACCTCACCTGCGTGAACTCCTCAGAGGTACACTGCCCATTACAGCTGATTATTCCACCAGTGTTCAGTTCATCTTAGTATCAGCGATTCATGTCTCTGTTTTGTAGCTCTGTGCTGATTTCCTCCTTTCTCCACCACCCAGAAAAGGCTGAGAAATTGGGACAGAACTTGACTAAAATTCCCTTCAAGGATTCATTCTGGAAAGGCACCACCAGAACTCGACCCCGTGAGTCCCACAGCTTTTCTGTCTGGATAGTGGTGTGCTAAATTTCACATGAATAAATGGGCTTTTGTCTGAACTTCAAGCTGTCACTTAATTTTGTCTCCATCTTGTGTTTTTAGGCAATGGCACTTTGAACAAACATGCAGGCATTGACTACAAACAGCTTACTCTCCTTGCTAAAATAAATGAGAACCAGTCGGGAGAGGTATTTACTATTCTGTTTTCACTGTTTTATTGTGCTGAATATTCATGCAGAACTGCTACTGATCAGATAAAGATACCTGTTTTTCACTCCACATTTTCTGTATTTGTTATTTCCTGTTTTTAGCTGTGGCAAGGGCGCTGGCAAGGAAATGAAATTGTTGTTAAGGTTCTAAAAGTTCGTGACTGGACCACAAGGAAAAGCAGGGATTTCAATGAGGAGTATCCCAAACTCAGGTGATTATTTAATCCAGTTTTTATTACAACCTCTATGTTGTTGTGGTCACTCATTTGTATGTTTGCATTGTGCTGAACCAAACTCTATGTATTATTTCTTTTGGGGGATGTTGCATCTCACACAAGCCGTCTGTTTATGTCAAATCCCCTGTGGATTTGCCTCTTCCTGTCTGTCTGTCTGTCTGTCTGTCTGTCTGTCTGTCTGTCTGTCTGTCTGTCTGTCTGTCTGTCTGTCTGTCTGTCTGTCTGTCTCCCGTGTCTGTCCCTTTTGGGCTCCATCCCAGGATATTTTCCCACCCGAATGTCCTACCCATGTTGGGAGCATGTCAGTCTCCTCCTGCCCCTCACCCCATCATCATCACACACTGGATGCCTTATGGCTCCCTCTACAACGTGCTGCATGAAGGCACCAGTGAGTACTTCTACTCTGGTCACAAAGTCTGTACTTGTCACCGGTGTTGGTGGTTTCGAGGAGTCTGTGATTTATTGCACTAAAGCATTTGTCATTATGTTGCCATCACTTTCGGTACAGCAGGAATTTGACTGTCAACGTGTTATGTGGTGAAAGTCTTAGTGGCTGAAACCCATTATTGTTTGTTCCTTAGACTTTGTGGTCGACCAGACACAGGCGGTGAAGTTTGCGCTGGACATTGCTTGCGGAATGGCTTTCTTACACACACTTGAGCCCATGATCCCTCGACACTATCTGAACAGCAAGAGCGTTATGGTAAGAAGAAGCTGTGATATCGTCATTGTTATCTGGATCACAGTTTATCCAATTGTTGTACATCAGTGACCTAGAAAAACTGCACAAGTAGAAAGTGACGTCTGTTACACGTTTGTAGCATCTCACTCAATGTTCCTCGTTTCCACAGATAGATGAAGACATGACAGCCAGGATCAGCATGGCAGATGTCAAGTTCTCCTTCCAGTGTCCTGGCAGGATGTACTCGCCTGCATGGGTAGCCCCTGAGGGTAGGCATCACTCATAAAGCACAGATCCAAAGTGACAGCTGAAGCCACACAAACTCGAGCGTGAATGATGGATGCAGGCGACTCTAGACTGTCTCCGAGCCAAATGTAATCTACAGCTGATTTCCCCTTGAGATACGGGGAAATAAAAGCGAGATGTAAACATAAACTGGCTATAAAATGTGAAACTGACTAGAGAACTTTTGCAGCAATAAGGTTTTAAGTTTACCGAACAATGCATGGAGCCTCAAGGCTAGAGCTGCCTGGGATACAGGAGAGGTGCTGCCACCAGTAACCATAGAAACAACCTCCATACAGTATAGGTATAGTGGGTAGTGAGCCATGAAATTGAGAGCACAACGTATGTTGCTGTTGATAAGGTACAAATGTATAGATTTAGCTATGGTGAAGAAACTAAATAGGCTTTTTCTTCAGCAAGGACGTCTTTTGTAACATTTACACCCTGTGATACAACAGATCGAAAGAGCAATCTAAGAAAACTATTGAACTTCACTTTTAAATAATACATGTAGTGAACTTTAATCCTGAATATAATGTATTTTCTTCCAACAGAAGAAAATACATGTCCGCCATGATTTATGTCTAAACAATTACTTTTAAACAATTACAATTTCTGGATGAATATTTGACTACACGTGTAAAATGACTGCTTAATTGAATGTAGTCTGTGTTCAGATAGTATTTCAGTGTTTGCTCTTGCTTTACTTATTGCTGTTTGTGGTGCCCAGCCCTGCAGAAAAAGCCAGAAGATATCAACCGTCGGTCAGCAGACATGTGGAGCTTTGCTATCCTGCTGTGGGAGCTGGTGACCAGAGAGGTTCCCTTTGCTGACCTATCCAACATGGAAATTGGCATGAAGGTTGGTGCAACTGTGGCTCATTAGCTTAACCAGCTAAGCAGCAAAAACTTGCAGGCGAGGCTCAGGAAATGAACTTTTTCTAGTAAGTTACATTGATTTAGGAATATCTGTGTGAGTTTGGCTGTCTTTCTAATGTCTGTCTGTTTTGGCCTTTAGGTTTCCTTGGAAGGCTTAAGGCCCACCATCCCCCCTGGCATCTCACCCCACATTTGCAAGCTCATGAAGATATGCATGAACGAAGACCCAGCTAAGAGGCCGAAATTTGACATGATTGTGCCAATTCTGGAAAAAATGCAGGAGAAGTGAAAAACCTGTTCCTCCCCCCTGTACTGAACCTAAGAATTACTGGATATCTTCCCCCAGATATCACTCTGATATGGTGGTGTGGTGCTTACCAGTATTGCCTTAAACTCTTTCCTCTGCCGCTGCATCCGACGCCACTGTAGCTTCTGCTTCTGCGGTGAATCCAGAAGCAGTCACTTCTTTTGTATTGTTTTTGTTTTCTTCTGTTGATGTGATATCAAGTTTTTATTAGTGTCCTTACCTTTGTCACTGATCCACTGATAGTATGTTTGCAGGAGCTTAATACTGACCATTCATCTTCTAAACAGTAATCATGTGGCCTGAGTACAATCTTTGTCAACCAACTGAATGAACTGGTTAGCATGACAATCTGCTATGTTGCTTCCGTGGATTTAAGGCCTTATTTTTATCTGGAGTTTTAAAAAGTCACCCTGTAAGGTAACGAAGAAGTAACATATTAACCAAAGCTTGACTTTTGGGAAAAGGTTTATGCTTGTTGTGTTAGCAACAAACTGTATGTAACTGGGTAAGCATGACAAATGTCTGAAACTAAGCATTTAATTGTGAGATTATTGAGAAAATGTATATGAATGAGTGGCATACAGGAGAGTGCGTACAGTAGCAGGGTTGTGCCATTCAGCTTGGCTGTGTAGTGATGTGCTGAGCTTGGCCTGTCCTGAGCATTGGTCCCTGACTGTATCCTGTACAAAACTGGCCTTACAAACCTTTGCTTTTTTTTTCAGTCCAGCAAAACGTATGGTGTTGATTATTGCGATTATGGGAAGATTACTTTCAATTATATTGCTGATTTTCTCTTGTTAATTGTAATAATGTAACGATGACCCAAACATACTGCTGTAATCTAGTTCATTTTCATTATTTTCCCTTCAAAAGTTTAACCTAACAGTTTTATTATGATTTGAATTCTGCTAGCTCCTCTATTATAAACAGCCTCTGTTTCAAGATGTCTGAAAGTGTTTGCGCTTCACTCAAGTGTTATTTTCATGTTAAATACTTTTAAATATCATGAATGAATAATGCAACCCAGACTGTAATTTATTCATGGATGTCATAGGTACAGGTGTAATTTGTTGTTTTGTTGTCAAGCATGGGGGCTGCCTTTCCTCCCAGTTTTATGGCTGCATCAGAAGCTGCTGCCAACAGAAGGTGACTGGGACTTTAAGGGGTGGTATTAACATCCTGCAGAACTGTTCTGTTGTTTTCTCACCTGTTTTCATTATTTGGGGCCTCTAGATTACTTCTGACTTTATATCCGTGGGTTGATTCTTCTACCTGCATTTTTTCTGTGCCTCCACCAGCTTGCTTGTTTGTGCTGAATCACAGGTTGAAGCCAAAATCAAGAATGACTTATACAAATATATGTATTTATATATAAGTATATTAAAAAGTAAAAATATGGGAACGTTGCATGTGTGGATTTATACTGGGAACTGGACCTTATTGGGTAATTTGAGAAAAGGATTAGGCAGCACCATCATCAGACCAACAATACTGATATTACCATACCAAGCTGATATTTAGCTTGGTGTGGAATAGTGCTTTTGTAAACCTTGCTTTTGTAAACTTTGTAGGGTTGACTCTTAATATAACTGTCAAATCAATGGCAATGTACAATAATGATAATAATAGAATAATTACTTTATTACTTAGGGAGCTCAGTGTGGCATTAATTTATGAAAGGGGGCAAAGGTTGATGAAAAGTAAGTAATTTCATGAAAAACACCAAGATTTGAGTATTTTCCATCAGTCACTTTTAATTATTAAAAGATAGAAAAAAGTTTAATGTTGAGTGAAGTCTTTGGTTTATTTTAATGAAAGGTACTCTATACCAGAGGTGTGAAATGTCAAAAAAAAAAAACAAAAAAAAAAAAACAGCACATTGTCTATCTGGAAAAATTAACTCAGGAGTTAAATGCAGTTCTATAGAAACAAAAGGTTTGTGGTGCAAAAAAATCTTCACAAATCTCAGGGCAGGCTTCAAGTTACCGAATGCAGGGACAGAAAGAGCAGTTTGATAATCAGGGCTTGACATAGGGGTTGTACCACAGTCTAATCTTGTCAGAAGCTGAGGAGCCAAAACAGGTTTTCAGTATTTTCGGGTTTTTTCCCCCTTCTATTTTACCGCTTCTATTCTTATCTTTTCTCTTTTTTCTCTTGCTTTTTCAGATTTTGCACTGTCTTTCAATTTATTTATTTATACTTACTCTTTAATTTTGTTATCCTCTCTCTTTTAAAAATTTCTTTTACTTTTTCTATTTTTCACTCTTACTTTTTACATTGCAAGTTACATTGCAAGAGTAAATAACAATGGCTATAAAAGCCCCTGCAGTTATTGTTGTGTGTACGGAAGTTATGCACGATTACTTTAGTCATGCAGCACCGGATCAATATATCCTAAAACAGCCTAAAGGTGGATTTTTTTAATTAAGTTCGTCTCTTGCTCTGCCTGAGTGGCAGCAGTGGGCTCCGGCCGTGACGTTAATCCGTGACGCAGGTTCGCCATCCATCACCAGCCGAGCCCACTGACAGAAAACACCACCTAGAGATGGAGAGAGCTCTCACGATTTATGGGAATATGTAGTTACCTCGCAAAGTTCTGCATTTTTTCGACAACAGGGGGTCTGGTGGAGCTGGTAAGTCGAAATTCTTAACATAAGCTTGATAGGTTACAGTCACCGTGCCCGCTTTTGATTTCCCTGTTGGAAGCTAACGTTAGCCTAGCCAAGATGACGACGGCCATGATGGCGGACGGTTCCCGTTATTTCCAGCTGCGGCGATGGCATCTGATAAATATCACTTTGTTTTAGGACACAGTCTGCTTCTAGAGCATGGTTTTAGTTAACAATCAGTTGACTGAATCTAAAACGACACACTGAGCCCATGACTGGCTCTTTAACGAGCTCAGTATTTAAACAGAAAAAGGTCGTGTTGGCAAATGGAAGGTGAAGTTGCTGAAGTGCGTTTTATATTCGTACGAAAAATCCAACAGTGAAAGTAACCTTCTTCATGGGTAACCCGGAATAGACGAATGACAAACATACTTCAGGCTCCAGATCGCAATGTTGTTGGAGGCTTTAATGTCACAGTCAGGTTAACGTAGCATTTCAGCATTTATTAGCGATTGTGATAAAGCTATGACTCCTGAATAACATTCACAACCAGCAAGAGCAGTGCATTCTGACAAACTCTGATGAGAAACTCTCCGTTGAATCTCTAATATCAATCGCTAGCCTGCTAGCTAGCCTGCTAACGGTCATGCTAATAAATCTCAACCTCTTTCTTCATCAGAGCAGTTTCATGGAAAGTTACCATGGGTGGCCATGATGATGAAGATATGCCATATGTTGTGAATAAACAAAAGCAAGAGGAAGAGCTAAAGAACAAGCTGAATGACAGCAGCCACTGGTGCGACCAGGAGTCAACTGGCAACAACGCCAAATGGGTTAAAGAAGGCCAGAACCAGCTGCGGAAAGTAGCCGAGAACCAGCAGGACCAGGACCACAACTGCAATATCAGCCAGAATGGCAACAAGGAAGATTTCTCTCAACAGAACACTACTCAGGAAGAACAACAGGGAAACGAGGAGCAGACCAAGTCTCCTAAAATAGCAATGACCCCTGGTCTCAGTCAGGAGGAGTCAAAGAACATCCTTAATGAGCCGCTACTCATCAACACTCTGGAGTCCACAGAAGAGAAAGATAAAGAGAGAGAAGAGGATGGTAAAGAGAAGGAAAACAAATCAGAGGAAGATAAGGAGACATCAGGTGATACCAGAGGAGACAGAGTGACAGAAGAACACGGTAATGTGGAGTCTCAGAGAGAAGGCAGTGTTGTGGGGAGAAATGCCTGCCTCCTCTTCTCCAACATGAACGGGACACCAAGTGATGAAGAGTCCAGCTGGCCTGCACTGTCTCAGGATAACACAGCTGACAGCTCTCCAAATGGCAACAGAGGTAAATATTAGATTGAATTGATTTTAAGGCCTCACATTCATGGTGTAATACTTTGCATATGACCATCAGAGCAGTTGTATGGCACAGCTTGCACAGAGAACAACCACTATTAAAAAAAAATAAAAGTAAAAGTGCTGGTCAAAACAGCATGTGTTACAGATGGAGAAGATGTGATGAAAACAACAACAAAAAAAACAAATTACATACTGAGCACTAAGTATATGAATTGTTTATTAGATAAGGGGGCAACACTTAACTTTTAAGTCCACCTATTAATCATATCGAAGCAGAATATATATATATTTAACAAAGGGTTTACGACACACTAATGTAATTGTGGGCTGTTTATCAATGTTTATTATTAATGTATTTGTCAATAATTATAACTCTCTCTGTGGGGCATGTATAAATGGAGGCTGGTATGTAAATATATATTAAAAATCACAGTACAGTATAGTAAAACAGTTTTAATCATGCCGAACATGTCTTATGTTTTATTAACAAATACTGTACATTATTAAGAAATGTGGAAAATCCTTATATCTGCTCATAACGCTATTGTAGTGTGTTATACACCATTGTATGCATTATTGATATATTTATAAAGAAGAGAGACTGCTTGCAGGCCATGGTGAATCATTGGCCTTGAGTTTACATTCCAGCTTGTCTGATTGTCAGACACCATACCACCACAAGTAACTTTCAAGAATCCACAGTCTCAATGCTGTCAGCATATATAGACATTTTACAGAATCCTTGTTTTGTCTTTGTTCTTGTCTCTTCCTAAATGGTCTGAGTTTATTTTCTTTGTCAAGCAGACATTAAACACTTTCCCTTTCCTGTGTTTTCCCTTTGCTCCCTTCCTCTCAGAGTCCTTTTGGGACTCCAGTGCTTTTGAGACGGACACAGACCTGCCTTCAGGATGGATGAGAGTGCGAGATACGTCAGGCACATACTACTGGCACATCCCTACAGGCACCACCCAGTGGGAGCCGCCTTCACCCCTGGGTAAAGTTGGTGACTCCATGATGTCGTCCACTATGTCCCTTGAGACTACACCCTGTGAGGAGCCTGAGGTGAGGTCTAGTGCCCCTTTTACTTGGCTAGGCACTGACATGTGAAATTCTAGGTAATAATAGCTTTTATTACATTTTACAGGAATCCTGGGTTCACCTTTCCAGCACAGATGACGGAGCTGGTGAAGGGGAACTGTGGAAGGTAAGTTTTGGAAAAAAGTGTAATTTAATTTAGCAAAACAATACAATTTCTATATCTGCAAACAAGCCAATATCGGCTGATTAATCAGCAATATTTCAGGATGCCAGAGGTCTCATAGAAATTTCTGTTCCATGTGTTAAAATAAACAGTTTGTTAACAAGCTGTTGGCCTGTCAAGTTTACATGTTCTGGCTGGAATAAGTTGAGCAGGGTTTCAATTTCCATGTTTTGATTTTTCTTCTTTGGCTTCAGGAGGAGGGAGAGGTTGCATCTGATCAAAGTCTGAAGGAGTTTGAAGGAGCAACTTTACGCTATGCATCCATCAACCTGAAGTATGTGCTGTTGAAGCTTTTTGATGAGTTAATAGTTGGTATGTGTATATTGTCTTATTCTTATATTCCTTCTGCTGCACTCTTTTATTCCTCTCTTATTATAGCTACAATTGCTCCCAGTCTGAGGAAGAAGAGAAACTGGCTCCACTCTGCACAGATATAGAAACCAAGGTAAACCAGTGTTTGCTGATGGATTTACTAAACGTGTTGAAAGTAAAAAGAGTTTCAAAACCAAATTTAGTGTTAGGAATAATGCTGCCATAGATCTTGACAGAAGGCTGGCCTCAGATCTGGGGTTGGTCTTCAGAGGGCTGCACTATGGCTCTAAACTTTTCCAGAATATTAATAAAGGCTCAAATGAAAAGGAGATTTCTCAGTGGGAATTAATAGTATAGTATAAGTAGTTTGCTTGTTCCAGTCAGTATTATAATCTATTCAGTTGCTTTTGTGTGTTATGGAATAAATATTTTCTCTTACTTTGACATTTGACTTTGTGCTTTCTGCATACTTTTTTATACTTTTTTTGCTGTTGTATTTGCATTTTTTGTTTTTGCTAAGCAAGCTTTTTTTATTATTATTGTTTAGCTCACTCACCTAAAGGAGAATAATAGAGGTGAACTGAGCAGTGTTAACTCATACAGGAGCCAACACACCTAAATTTTAAACCTTTCCTACTCCAGTGTTCTTCACCTTCCCTGTGCAGTCCTGTTTTGTACTAATGTGTTTTACGTTACCACTTCCAGTGTTTTGCGGTGCGATCCCTGGGCTGGGTAGAGATGTCTGAGGAAGACATGGCACCTGGCAAGAGTAGTGTTGCCGTCAACAATTGCATCAGGCAGCTCTCTTATCACAAACACAACCTTCATGACACCGCTGGGATCTGGGGAGAGGTGAGGGGATTTTACTGAGTTGCACAGTTTGTCTTAATGTAGATGTATTTAAAAATGGACTCAAACCTCTTTGTGTGTAGTTGCATTTGGTGGTTTTTGCCAACCACTGTTTAAATGTTTTGGTTGAAAGTGATTGATCTTGTTACTTCAACCAGTATATTTTCAGAAAAGTTTCTATGGCTAAATGCAGATTACGTTTGAAGTGAAATACCTCAAACAGTATCAGTTAAAATGTGTACTAATGCATGCATAGATATCTGAATTTAATAGCAGCCCACAAGTTACTCTGATAGGTGAAATGTTTTTAGGCTAGGGTGCTCATGGTAAGAATGTTTGTGGTGTCGTGACAGGGTAAGGACATGCTGATGGTGCTGGAGAATGACACGATGAACTTGATTGACCCACTGGGCCAAACTCTGCTTCATGCTCAGCCAATTGGCAGCATCCGTGTCTGGGGTGTAGGCAGAGACAACGGCAGGTCAGTATCCACATCATAAGGCCAAAATTAAAATAGAAGGTCTATACAGTTTATTTACCTGGCTTTTTAACTTTGCTTTACACAAAACATGCTACAAAAAAGACTTTGTGTGATCATTGGTCAGTTGTATTTCATTTGTGGTAGTGCTTTGTAATCTATGATCCTATGCTATGTATTTTTAATTTGACATGGACGAATAATTAGTTTTTAATTCACATTCTAGCTCATGATTTCAGGTGCTCAGTGAAAAAAATGTTTTTAGTGATTTTATTTCACTTAGAAAAAAAAACTTTTTTGTTTACGGTTAACTGAATTGACAAGATTTTTCTTATAATGTGCACATTATGGTAAATTGCCACCTTACAGGAAATTTAATTGTACCTACTCTCATGGTTTGTTAGATATTTCTCCTGACTTGTGTGATAACAGGCAACCTTTTCGTTCTGTTTTGATCATTATGACATTGACCCGCTGAGTCTGTGTTTAGTGGTTGATTCCCATTTAAAATAATGTAACTTAAAATACTGTACAGCCTCTTGTAGTCATGACTCAGAGTTTCTGGATATTTCTATCACAGGAAGCGCATTGTACTCTCGTGTGTACTCTTTTTATGGCACACTGCTTCCCTCTGCTGGATTGTTATGAGCATTACATAAAAAATAACACCCTTGATTTGTCCTGTTTTTGCCTCTTACTTGCGTCACTGTATTCTAACAATCATATTTTTTCTTTCATGCTGCATATTCCATCATAAACAGGGAAAGGTATACTTCAATGACTTCTACCTTCTACTTAGTTTGTGTTTTGTTTTTTTTTTGTTTTTTTAAATGATTGTCTTGTGCTGTTGTTACTTGCAGTGGTGTATGTTTTATGTGCATATAAGCATATGTTTGTTGAAATTTATTAGTGATTCAATATGTGAATATGACCTTTTCCATCTGATTTCACCTGCAGGGATTTTGCTTATGTGGCTCGAGACAACCTGACCCAAGTTCTGAAGTGTCATGTTTTCCGCTGTGACTCACCTGCCAAGAACATCGCCACCAGCTTGCATGAGATGTGTTCAAAGGTCAGCCGCTGGATTTAATTTTGTCTCATTATGAATTCAATATAGTGTCCTTGGTCAAAATCAGTCATGGATTTCTTTCTTGGATTTCACATATTTTTGTCCCTTAATTTTTAGATAATGATGGAGAGAAAGGCGACCAGACCAGGGGTGAGCAGGCTCAACTCTGACCCAGATGCGGTCATCCCTGTTGAAGGTAACGCTTACATGCTATTTACACGCAATTGTCATAATTCCATGTGTGGAAGCAGATCACTTAATTCTTCCTGTTTTCTTAACAGAGTTTCCTGCTCCAAAAAATGAACTCTTCCAGCGCTTCCATGTTTATTACCTTGGTTGTGAGCCTGTGGCAAAGCCAGTTGGTACGAGAACATTTCTAAATGTGTAATGGTCTAAATTAACAATTCAGCTGCTTTGAAATGTTAATATTTTGTCCTCATAATGATCACAGGTGCTGTAGCAACTCTAAAGTTAATCCATTTTATTGTGTGCTCTGTATGTGTGTGTGTGTTTGTTTTTCCTCCCTTTCTCAGGTATGGATGTAATCAATGAAGCGTTAGAGGCAGCCATTAATGGCAAAGATAAAAATGATTGGACTCCTGTCTCTGTGAATGTTGCACCAGCCACTCTCACAATACTTTCAAAACAGGTAACAGACACCAAACTCAACATGACATGGACTCAGGGAGTCTTGTATGACCATTGTATCACCATTAACTGTTTACATTACCTCTTTTCTCTCAACATTGGCTACATATCTTTAAAACAATAAAATTAGAGTGGATATGTGTTAACTGGGATTGACTGTAATTTTGTTCCTAAATGTAGTTTGATACTGCTTTTTTGTCTGACCACCAGAGTTTTACTTTTCAAATTACTGATGTTGCATTAAAACTGTTATAAATTATTTAATAGTAATATGTCATGAACTACAGAAAGTATTTTAATTGCACTTTGTAAGTTCTTTTTCTGTGTCATTTATATTTCCATATCCAGAATGAGGAGGTGCTGTCAGAGTGCAGGGTGCGTTTCTTGTCTTTCATGGGTGTGGGGAAGGATGTCCACACCTTCGCTTTCATCATGGCGGAGGGTCCCCGAGATTTCACTTGCCACATGTTTTGGTGCGAACCCAACGCTGCCAGTCTGAGTGAGGCTGTACAGGCTGCCTGCATGGTGAGTGGCAAACAAATACATGAGATGAAAGCCCTAAAGATGGAGAGAGGATATTTAGAAGACATTTGAGAAATGCATTATTGTTTGTGTTTTAGTTTAGTTAAGACCTCACTTTAGTCTGTGTCAAAGACAAGGCTAAGCCAGCATAAATGTGAATCACAGTTGTTTACAGCCTCGCTCCAGTGTTTAGTCTGGTGTCTGAAACGCATCATTTATACTCTGTGTGTGTTCTTCTTTTTATAGCTTCGCTACCAGAAATGTTTGGATGCACGTCCACCCAGCCTAGCCTCCTGCCTGCCCACTCCTCCTGCTGACTCTGTGGCTCGACGGGTCAAGAAGGGGGTGCAGAGTCT
Source organism: Toxotes jaculatrix (assembly GCF_017976425.1). Lineage (NCBI taxonomy): Eukaryota > Metazoa > Chordata > Actinopteri > Toxotidae > Toxotes > Toxotes jaculatrix. The sequence goes on from NC_054402.1 coordinate 5,758,456, forward strand.
GCTGGGCAGCTTTAAGAGCTACAGGTCTGGCTCTCAATCCCCTTGAGTCAGAGCGAAGATGATGCAAGGTCCATTACACACAAGGTCCATCACTACAGCCCCTTCTCACTCTCACATCCCCTTCTCCTCTCATCCTTCTGCCACACTTTCGCCTTACGACAGATTCACTTGTCTAGTCAGTAGTCTAGTATGTGGAGTAGTTTCTGGGGAAAATGTGTCTGAAAATATTGCATTAATTTTTTTTTTTTTGTTTGCTTTTACTTTATACGACAGTTTTAAACTCTCATCTCCAAACAGATGATCCCCTGGCATCAAAATGTTTCTTTGCTGGGATTCTTTCTGTGAGTCTTAACTATTTTTGTGTTTTAACAGAAACATTGCTATGAATGTTGGATATGGATGTAATATATTTTACATGCCGACACTAGAATTTGCTTGGAAAAGAGGTTGCTAGATTCTCTCACAGAATTTGTCTCCTTCCCTTTTCTTCCTTGGTGCAATTATCATCTCCAACACTCCACCTTTTCTACTGTCTAAAGAAGGTACTGTAATGCAGTCGCTGTCAGATGGTGTCGAGTATCCTAAACCTGATTTTGTAAAACATCATTGCACCTCGCTCTACCACCCTAGGTTGTAATACAAGCGCTGTACGCGTCTCAGTAGTGTGCCACGTAGTTAAATGTCCCCGACCCTCCCAAACAATGTATTTTAGTCTTCCAAAGAACTGTATGGTCATCTGTCACATAGTGAGCAACCACTGATTTGAGTGTAGTGTGTTTCTCATACATTCTGCATGAACATTTGCAAGTTCAGTGCTAGTGTGCAATAATCAGATGTTCCTGTATGGTGTGGTGATAAGATGGCTGCAATGTGATTATTTGTTCACTTTAATGAGAGTCTGAATCGATTGGGTGTGAGGCTAATGGAACAGCAGAGCCATGTTGAAAATCATTATCTTGTGATTGAAATAATTGTAATAAGAAATACAAACTCTGGGTTTTCACACAGCTGTTTACCACCAACAGACTGACTACTGAATAGTACTGTAGAAACTCACCACAAGCTGCATGTTTTGATAGCTTAGAGTTCTTGCTGCCTGCAGCAGTTTAGTGCTTAAGACCCATCAATGTATCCTGTAAATTCTCTCTCTGTGTTTCTGTATGGTAAGAGGAGGCTGCAGTTGATGTGTTGTTTCGTGTTACATAGGCATGTCACTCTAGTTAGTGTCAGTGTTTATCATAAGCTAGCAGTAGAGAGTTAGACTTCCCGTCAGTTCCTTCAGACCGAAAAGATGAGAGCAGGTTAATGTTTGTATTTACAGTTTGTGTATATGGGAAACCAAGAGATGATGTCTCCAGTGGTTCACATCTTTATTTTTTCCTCTGCCACATTTCCACGTGTGTGGGCCCCGGCCGCTCCAGTTAATGTATTTTTTATTGTTTCCACACACTACAATGTACACAGTTGAGATGATTTTCACTTTAGCTTGTTAGATTTACTTTTTATAAAGAACACACTAATTAGCCAAGTTGTATTTTATCTTTACGTGTCTGTCAGTGATCAATACTGTATGTAGCACAATAGAAATAGTCATATTAAAGATGCAGCTAGTAAGATATCTTTTGGTAATTTTGACCTCTGCAGGCCATTTGTTTGGTCATGTTGTCTGAAACATTGGTAGGCAGTTACTAAATATCCTCAGCCTAACTGACTTTCCTATACAGACATAAATGTAAATCCACAAATAAAGAAAAACTACAAGAAAAAATTATTTTAGAGCAAATGAATCACTCAATTAAATTACAACAAAATACAGTAGTGAAAAGGAATGTACAGGCATGGATAACAAATTCAACAAAATCACATCATATATGAAAGTGACTTTTTAATAGACAACGTGACTCCTATACTCAGATTATTTCTATATTTCAAAAAGCTCAAATCAGAAATGTCCTCAAAAGTTGAACTAAAAACTAAATTGAGTTTGGTACTGGTGAAATATATATATATCCACAAAATATATAATCTATAGTTCTAAGGTATGGATTGGAAATGAATCACATTTGAGTATAGAGAAGTGTCACATTTCCAAATATAAAGCTGTCATGGAGTCTGTTCTGCTGTCTGACATCACTGTTCGGCCTTGTCACCCAATTGTGAAAGCAAAGCAGCGCTTTGTGATGACTGGCCTTTCTCAAACCTTCATTCATAGATTCCTATTGATGTTTTTAACACTTTATTAGTTATCAAACACTAAAATTCTTACTGACTGCTTCTTTACATGTGTAAGATATAACACTAAAGAAAATTAGACTACATCGGCTCATATTACTGCCTTGTCACTCATGTGTCACTTGGAATTATTGTGCTTTCTTCTCCTTCAAAGTTTGCTGTGTCCAGTCAGTGGCAACACTAAAGTCAGATGAGTTAAAGAACATTAGCAGATTAATTTATTTCTGTTCATGTAAATTAGGTGTATAAAACGTATGTATATAAAAGTCACTGCACAATAAATGTGAACATATCATAACTGCTTATCTTGTGGTCTTCTAATATCTTGGCAGTGTTTTTTTGCCCTTCTTTCTTTATTTTTTTTTTTTTAGGTTTTGTGAAGCCTAGTAGCTCTGAAGAGATTGGTTTCCAAAGGGCAGATCTGGATCCTAGAGCCTGAAAATGTCTCCTTTGGTTTCTGGTTGTGGAAGCACAGACATTTTTCCATTTTCTATCAAAGGCTTTATCTGTCATTCCCAGCTTTTTCATTAAAATGTAAAAGAAGCCACATACAACCTGTCTGGCTCTTTTGCATATGCATTAAACCTGCAGACACCGGTTTCACTGTATGTATTGACAGACCAGCCACATAATGCATGAACAAAAAATGCATGCACCCCACCCCCCCACCCCCCCAAATCATCTGCTCACTTCATATCAGCATTGTTTCCCCCACCTGGTGAGTTCAAAAGGATGGCTAGGGCTGGTTATTGTTTCCCTAAAAGATGGCTTTGGAGATGAAAGGTGCACATCAAGTGGAATCCACAGCAGCCACGGACTGGTAATAATGGGCTCCGCCATCTCCACATGAACACTGGGGAAGCCCTGCCAGCGGGATCCCCGAGCAGTCGGACAGATCAAGGCTCTGGTTTCCTTTTGTAGAAGTAGACAGGGACCCCGGTGCTAGGTGACTGATTGACTTCTGTTTGTATAGATTAAAGGTATCAAAGTCCAGTGGAACAGTCTGTCCTGTTACATTGTGTGTTAAACATACAACAGGTGTATTTTAATAGATAAATTGTTGCTCCTTTAATACCCTGCAAATATTGCTCAGATTTACACCACAGGAGTCAACTTGGACAATGAGTGTGTGAATTTTTAACATCCATTGCGAGACCATGGCTGCTTCTTACCCTCAGCTGGCAGTTGGCAAAAGCTAATTCTGTCTGATACAACAGCCATGCAAAAAATGTACCTTTGTGAGGGTTTTAATGTTTGTTTTTTTTAAATTTGATTTATTTTGTTTCAACATTTCATAAAATTTTCCAAACAAGTCAATTAGTATGTCACTCAAAACACCAGTCGCAGTCAGCCAGTATCACTGTTGGTTAATTGTTGATGGTGCTGAAGCAGTTCCAGGAACTCCTCAGAGGATGAAAAATATTTTTTGTAAAAACCATTGCAGTAGAATTCTAAAGTCACAGTTTGTCCTTTGCTTAGCCCACATTTGCAGTTTAGTTTATTGAACAGAACACTATATAGCATGTATGTGAAATGTAGGTAGTATGGAATATGGATACAGCTTAAGTCTTGTTTGAATCTCACCAGCACAACACATCTGTGTTTGTTATCCATTGATGTATTGTGCTTTGTGTTTGTGTTACCACTGTTTTAGAGTAGTTCAGGCTTGTATATCTTGGATTATGAATGTGTTGTGGTGGCATGTTTGCAGCTATCTATGCCCTAAATCCCTTTGTCGCCTCTGTATTCTGCTGTTTGTTGTTGTGCTGCAGTGTGTGTCCATGTATCTCTGAAGCCAGATTCATGCACTCCATATTTGCCGGGTGTCAATCACAATTTATATAGGTCGGCCCACGGAGAAACTAATCACAATTATAATTATTCTTATAGACTAATTATGCATATGGCATTTGTTTAATGGAGATTTATTTTGAGTAATGAATGTGTAGTCTTGTGGAACATTGCTTTTCCTCTCAGTGTGGAGGAGATGACTTGTGTCTCCTCTGCTGGGCTCTTCAATCTAATCACCAGTCTCAGGCTAGATAAAAGCCAGTGCAAGCTCCATCTTCAACGTGGTATCAAGGTCTGAGAGAGATGATGGAAATCCCTGTAGGGCGCAGCCTTTTCTGACTGATTCATATTGCAAGAATACACCTCTTTGTATGAGGATTCTCATATCCTCTGCTGCCTTTATTTCAACAGTGCTTACCCATTACGATTTCTGTTGCTTTTTTTTTTTTTTGTTTTGCCCGCTCCTGGGTTCTGCAAAGATCTGTGCTTCTTGGTAATCAGGGCTGACACCACAGTGTGCCGAGCTTTGGTCAGGGCCACAGCAAATCAAACACGGCCACAGGAGATATGTGAAGGCACAGAGTTTAATCAACTACTAAGAAAAAACTGGAGGAGAGTATCATACTTTTTATGCAACTACTACAGGGAGTGCCATAAGAAAACAATTCCTGCTTCCACAGTCCTATAAAAATCCATAACAATATCAGACATTAAAAAACATGGAAAGGCAGGTGAATAGACGACAGACAATACGGATGCAAGACGCAAATGTTGGTACAGTTTCTATTAACGCTCTGAGCCATTTATTTGGGGATTAAGTAGTCTAATCTCAAAATGTTCAGTAATTCATTCTCTCCCAAATAACACAGTGATTGCTTTGCCGGTGGGAGCAGCCAGCAGCCCACTGGTGTCTGGATAATCGTTTCCCCAGTGGTCCTCCAGCTATTCCAGCCTCTCAGCGGCAGTTCAGTAACAGTTCAGTACACACACCAATCTAACAGGAGGCACTGCCTTTACTGACTCTGCTGCACTGTAGCATGCAGCATGTGATGATATATGTGTTTGCTTTACAGAAAGAAATAAAGGAAAAGGGGTAATGAAAGAGACAGCTAAGACAATCTATAAACCACACAAACATGATTTTCAAATCATATTAGGAAACAGAGAAAACAAGGGAGTATAAAGATGCTTTGTGAAAAAAATGTGTATAGATTTTTCTTCTCTGAGACTGTGAGGTTGTTGAGTTGTGGAGCTACAGCAGCCACCAACAACAACCTGCTACTCTGAGGTGGCTCTGATTTGAAAGAGTTAGAGCAGATACTGAAAGCTCTTTTCAAATTTGACACATGCTGACATGGGGTATGAACTTTGAACTCAATATATATATATATATATATATATATTTTTTTTTAGGATATTAGATGTTTTTCATTGATTTCTTCAGAGAGAGAGAGAGAGAGAGAGAGAGAGAGAGAAAAGATATTTTATATGGGAAAAATATCCCCTGTTTGGCAATCCAAACAAAGAACCCCAGCTGCCTCAAAATCAATCATTTTAGAGTTTGTTTTGTTTGCGAGGAATGCATGAATGGAAATGCCTCTGAGTCTGCCGCCAAGATCTCAATATGACTTACTGACCAGTCCTCTTGTTCAAGACAAACATACCTCTCTGGCACACCTTGGCCCTCTCTCTCACCACCAATAAGTCATTTCCATTAAAATTTGTCAAATTTCATAATAGAGTAATTGCTATGAGGAAAAGCAGCTGTCGTGCTGGATATGAATGTTCTCTATATTTGGTGCACTACCATGTCACTGGACTCTGAAATCATTAGACCTGAGATGATAGACAGCAACCAATTCATATGCATACAGTGTGATGATTGGGGTTTGTCAGACTGTAATGTTCATTGAGTGGTGTTAGTGGAAAATGGCATGTCTCATTATACGTGAGGATCACACATTCCCAAAGGGTTGCATAATGTTTTCTCTTTTCCTGACAGTCTAGTGACAAATAAGAAAACTAGTTTTAAATCAGTAGTTTTAGACATTTTGGGAGATACACTTATTACCAAGAGATAGATGAGAAGATACCACTCTTGTATCATTCTGTCAAATATATAGTTACAGCAGCTGGTTAGCTAAGCGTAGCTATATATTTGCCAAAAATCTCACCCGTCTTTACCAGCATCAGAAAACATAAGCAGCCCATGCCGAGCAGTTCTGGTGGCAGCTGGATTTTGTTGCCTTGGGACAAAGCCAGGCTATTTTCTGTTTCTAGTCTTTGTGCTAAGACAGACCATTGAGTGGTATCAATCTTCTCAGCGAACTTTTGGCAACTAAGCATATAAGGGCATTTCCAAAAATGTCAAAAAATTCCTTTAACTCGCTTTATCTCTGTGTTGTTGCAGTCAAACTGTGTCCATGCAGAAATAGAACAGTTTATTGCCTTGCAGGTTTAATGATTAACAGTGAGATTAATTTACATGCAGACAAGTCTCTCTAAGAAGACAACAACTTCCATGCCTGGTCTCCTGCGAGTCTCTACACAGACCCCACCAATCTGACGGCCCAGACCCTCCCAAGGCATACTGCACTAAATTGCATCGTTACTTTGCAAATTTGTTCAAGCAATCAACTCGATCTCACTTGGGGTACCAATCTGACAACAGGAATGATTAGAATCCTGGGTGGCTCGCTGCTTGTCACTTGGGACCGAGATGAGAGCGGAATTACAATGAAGCCTGAAATTGCGTGTTATTGTTACCTGCCTGTGTTCCTCTCCTCTTTTCTCCAGCCACCCTTTTCCTCTTGCCCACGTCTGTCCCCTCTATTCTGTCCTTTCAAGATGTGGTAACAAGGTGTGACTGTTAGAGACAAAGCCAAAGGGCAGGTCTCCAGAACGGGAGGCTAGAAATAGCTCATGTGCCGTCTTTTATTACAGAGCAGACCTGCCATCACTGGAGTGTAAAAATCCCTGATTTGGAAGATGAAATATGCAAAGTGTGAGTGGAAATGCAATGAAAGATTGGACTTGATGGCCTTTAATGTGGCGATTGTGGACAGGGTGTGGTTTAAGAGAGGAATAAAAATGGCAAGCAGCTTAGTTGAGTTCCCTTTAGGTTTGGACAAAATACATAAAAATGACCCCAGAAATTGTGGTGAAATGCAGAGGGCAGATGCAGGCAGCTCCCAACTTGCTTTATATTTATCAGTTTCTCCTCACATGTTGCCTTCGAGAGGAGGGTTAGAAGGGTGAAATGACCTGACGGGAGCCGAGGGGAGGAGAAGCACGCTGTTGATTCTCATTTCACTGTTCCCATCTCCCAGTAGGATTGTCTGAGACATAGATAAATACTGCCAGCACTGCGATTTATAAGCTGTGCAGCAGACACAATTTCACCCATTACCTGACTGACTCAAAAGTCCAACACGCTTCAATCCCCTGCATACAGAGTGCTCTGATTTCAGCTGCCCCCCCTCCAACTCTCTCTTGTCAACACCACAAGGGGCTGAGGGAGCTCTCAAAATCTAAATACATTTTTTCATATTTATTATGTACTATAACAGTGATGTGCTTTGTGTAAAGTGTAGGTTTCGTTTGTTGTCTTCCTCTGTATGTTCTTCTGTGACTGTGTGTTTAATCTCAAATTGCTATATGTAATTACAGTATTTCTGTGACTTTGATTATCCTATCATTGCCAAAGTGTCTGAAAGTGCACCTACAAAAGTGAGATTTTGCTAATGTTACAGTACTTTCCAGTCTTCAGAGTGAGGCTGCAAATGATTATGCTCACATTTTGAGTTAAATTCTATGTAATTTGGGAGCATTCTGGCTTCATTTCACAAACAAGAAATGTAAAGACATAGGAGAGAAGGAAAAGGTCATGCAGACCCAAATCTAGCTGACCCAAAATGATTATTTTCTTTCCAAGCAGAGATAGAAAGTGATGTGAACCAGATCTCAAACATCACATTGAAATGATTTGCTGCCCTCTAAAAAAAAAGCAGGACTTGTGCTTTCGTTTTTGAGTTCAACAGCATTTGCGCTGAGAGCAATCTAATCATTGAACAATTTCTATTCCTAACAGCAACTCTATTTTCTCCTCAGAGTAGAGTTGAAGGGTCAGTTCACCCAACTTACCAAAAGCCCATTTTCTTACTTACCTCCAGTGGCATCTCATCTTGCAGACAGTTTTGGTTTTATTAGGCCGGGTGTGTGTATATATATATATATACATATATATATATATATATATATATATATGTATATTTGTATATATTTGTATTTGGGTGAACTGACCCCTTTAATGGGTAAACTCATGTTCCATTTTTAAAACATGTCACCATAGACAAGGCAAGGTAAGGACATGATGAGCTCCTGCATCTATATGTTACACTACTCTCTTAATCTCTAGATGCTCTTGAATGTTATGTTTTTAATTATGTTTATTGATTCTAAATAGATTTTTGAAGTGGTTCAAGTCTTTGAATGTGCATGCTTGTGCATCATTTTTTAAAATCACTGAAGAGAAAGGTCACTCTTGAGCACTTTCACCATAACCTTAAAGGATAAATCCATATACACATATACACATATACACACACACACATATATATATATAGTATTCTACATATTCTTTGCAAACTAATCCCATGAAGCTAAGCCAACAATGGAGCAATGCTACTAAAAGCATAGTCCGCATAGTCAAAGGTGACATAGCTTATTTCTGTGTTCCATAAATGAGCCACAGCGTTGCACAGGTGTTTCTTCATTACCCTGAACATGGGGACTGTAGATTACTTTGAGTTAATCCCACATGCAGAATCCTGCTATGTACTAAATAAAGCACTAAATGTGAATTCATCCACAACTGAAAATAGTCCCCATGAAATGTTCTATGTGCTCTGGTTTTAATCACCTTTTCTGAAACAAAAAAAAATATATATATTTTTTTGTTTGTTTTTTGGTATTTTAGTGTGGTTTGCCTTTACCCTTTGGGTAAAGGTAGAGTTTGCTTGTGTGCTTCTAATACTGGTTGTAAATTATTATTTGTGACTCTTATAGATGAGGATGTGGGCTTCAATCCATCCAGTGTAGAAACCATTTAATTTTAGTTTTGTTTTATTATTGCTCAGATGACACAGTGAAGTGAAAATAAACATTTAAATCCTATTTGGTGAAATACTTTTACTCCCAAAGTGGATTACTGTTAGCATCATTTTACATATCTAAAAAGGATTTAGAGACACTATTTGACATGAAATCTCTGGTACTAAAAGCAGCAAACAAGATCTTTTCTGCACTTGAGGCTATTTTGTTTCCAGTAGTTCTTAAATACCACAGGCTTTCCTCCCCATTCTCATTCAAAGTCAAATTACTCCTTCAAGGCCTGCCAGTAATATGGGTTAATTGTTCTGGATGGCTGGATCACTTCCAAGCAGTTCATCCAATTTCCATTTAAATTAAGCTATCGGAGCGTGACATGGGCGACGCTTGGCTCGGCACTGTTACAGACAGGCGACACTGGCGCACCACTGGCTGAGATGCAGAGAAACCTGTTTACAGGCCATACTGGAGACTCTCAAGTGGCTCGCAACAAATGAAATACAAGCACACACCTTGCTGGTTCTCTCAATAGGCCTTTAAGAGGGGCCAGAGAAAAAGCCTCACGTAGTCAGACCAGTCAAGTGTATATACGTTGCTGCATAGTCGGTCTTCAGGTGGCAGTGGCTCCTTTGTGACCTGATAGTCTGAACAACAGATGAGGGTATGGTGCTTCTTGCCTTTTGAATCAGAGCTGTGCTCCTATTTCTACTCCACTGTTCAGCTCCTAAAAGTGAAATCTTGGTTTCAAGATGCCTTTTTTTTTTTTTTTTGTCTCTGCACCTGCAGGATTCACGTCACAATATTTCTCAAACTGTTGGACAGATTCACCGTTGTTGATTTAAGGCTTGAGTTTGGTTTTCTCTCATAACACTGGGACTGATTATGAGCCCAGATTATTTCCTCCTACTTTCATTGTCATTCATATCTTTTTTATTTTTTTTTTTTGCTCTGAGTATAAAATCAAGTCATTGCATTTCATTTCATTTCATTTCAACAACATGAATAAATCATCTTTCATCGTGTGAGTCATGCTGATGAGTCCTAACATTAAAAACAAACTTTCTTTTAAATATACGATACAGAATTCATCAAACACACCACAGGACTTTCTGTTGCTTCCCTTTTTTCCTTTTGAACTTGAAGTCGACACTCCCCCTTCTGATTGCACATTTACATAAGAGGAAGTTGTGTCTTAAATCACAGATTTACTCTGTCAAATGACAGTTTAGTCTTCCACTTTCTCTTGAAACTCAGATTCTTTCTTTTTTCCCCACCACCGCTATAACATTTTGAGTTGAACAGTAGAGGGTGATAATGCAGCATTTAAACTGATGTAGCCTGCAGTTAAGCAACACAAGAATAGGGAGAAATAATAAGTGGTGTTCCATGCTACAGAGGAGTTATTCTAACTCTCCTTCAGTTCGGAGAGTCACTCCAAACTAAAGTAAACTCCTAAACTAGAGATGTGGAGGAAGTGAAACTAAATGCAGTCATTTCTCAGCTGTTACAACTGGTTGGTAATCAGTTTGTTTAATGACAGGGTAACACCCTCTGAAGAACAGAGGGGACTGAAGAAAGAATTTTAACTCCTTTTATTTTGCATCTTTTTCTTAATCCAAACCAAAAAGCCAGGCAATGTGAACCAAATGTGAACTTTCCAATATATTTTATTTTCATGCAAAAAGATGGCAGACAGACGAAATACTTTTTGTGACTTCTGTGACTTCAGTGTAATGGTAATATATGAGAGGCACAAAGTGTGGCCACATCTAACCCAGCCTCCTGCTTTGCTTTGCCTCCACACATCACAAAGGCAGCCCCTGTGCTCTGTGGATCAGCTTGGATGGCTTGCATCAGTCATACCCCCACAGCCCAACTTCTCATAAAATCCACACCATTCTGTATCATCGATTCGTTCCCTTCCAGAAATGGGTCCCATGTCACATGTATTGTTTCTAGATTGAAAAGGAGTTGGCCAACATCTGCTGTAAATCATAAACTCCCATTAACCAGAGGGATCCATTCTGCCACCAGACAGCAGCTCTCTCTCTCTTTGTCCTGGGTCAAACCATTGTCTTAGGTTCATTTTGAGGATTTTTTTTTTTTTTGCAACCTTAGCAGGCCTTCCATCACTGTCCCCGCCATCAGAGGGAGGATTCTGGTTTGTGAACACAATGATGTCAGGTACAACATTAAAACGTTTAACCAAGCGGAGGGGCACGGTGACCCCACATGCTTGCACCACCTTTGAGGTCAGGATGAGAAAATAGAGGTCAGATAACACACAAACACATATTGTTCCAGGACACTAAATGACACTGGGAGGTAGAGAGGCTCAGATCCACTTAGGCTCATATTTGACCTGTCTCATCACTTTATGTTTTCTCTTTAATCGAGTTAAAGGCTCAGTTCACCCAAACCAAATAGAAACATAGTCTCTCACCTCCCACATCTGGTGGAATCTGGCCATACAGATAATTTTGGTTTGGTCTGCTTGGTTCAAAATATCTTTAATGGTAGGAAAATGTAGAATTAGAGAGGTATTTGAGAATGAGAGAAACAATTTAATTTCTGTTTCTTTTGTTGTTGTGGTACATACACTTGTGTAATTGTGTGTAAATACCTAGAAATCTAACACAAATATGTAAATGTTTTGTATCTTCTACACTACATAATATATGTTTGTCTACCACCACAAGCCAGCCTCTGAAAGGCTAATTTTGCACCAGACTCAGGTCTCCCACTGCAGCAGTTCCCCTTGAGCTGCCCTTGACTTGAACGCACTGAGCCTGAGGCACTGGGCTGAGGGCTGGGCTCCCCCTCAGGCTCCCCTCCCCCAAGGACACTCTGCAGGTTGCCTGCCTGTCTGCCTGAAAAAAAAAAAATGCATGTCCAGATACTTCTATTGTTCTGTGCTCTGATCTTCACACAGGTTGCTAAAACAAAGCCCTCTTATTAATATTTATACCCTCTCTGATGGGACGGGATCAATGGAGAGAGGAGAAAGAGAAGAGAGTGTGGCTGAATAATCATCATCCATCTAGTTCCAGCCCTCTCTCTCCTCTCTCCATCTCACTGAAGTGGAAGTGATGTTTTAGAGAGGATTTCGGTGTGTGAGCGAGACATGGAAATTTGATGCGATAGCAGAGAAGAATGGTTATATCTATGTTTGCACATGTGTTCATTTTTGCTTTTGTGGCATGCCGGCCGCCACCTTCACAGGAGTGTTACTGAGTTATTTTTTACAATAGTTTTTATTTACATTAGTTGCTAAATAAAGATATACAGGACATGCTGTATCTCTGTTTGCCTTCATAAGAGCAAGTATATCCTTCTGTACTGACATCTGTTTTAAAACCAAGGCGTATGTTTCCTGGTGCTGTTGACTTTCATATGCCCTAATTTCATCTCTTTTCCCAGCTGAAGATGTGTGAGAGAGAGTTAAGACTGGATTTGTAACAGACCTCTGGTGTCTTCATTGACAGGCCCAGCATGGTGGATCTCTAAGATAAAAGTCTGACAGCCTGAGACAGTCTGCTCTGCGTCTTCGGTAGGTGGGCACGCTGCCCAGTGCTCAGTAAGCGAATTAGGTGGGCAGTACGCCCAACACTGCCCCTCTTGACTGACAGTGGCCCTGCCGAGCGGTCTTTAACTGCACAAGGAGAAAGTTATTAATCAGACATGTTTGCCTCTTCCAGCTTTTCTTGCACAGGAGGAGGGATCGGGGGGGGGGGAGACCTGGCTTGGTGATGAATGCCCTCACTTCTACACATTTCAAAAGTACAGTTTATCCATGAGGAATGGAGCAGCTTGTACATGGGCTGAGGGAAAATTGCCTTTTCCTTTGACCTGCAGCCAAGGGTGAGAAAGTGAATGGAAAGCGATATGAGAGTGTCTGCCCTCTGAGGTGATGAATACTGTGCAAATCAGGGGAAGAGGCCTTTCAATCTTGAGCGTTTTGGCTTTTCCCCATTCTTATTGCTCTAAATTGTTTTCTGTCTTTTGCTCTACAGCCCCATTCCTGCCTCTCTCATTTTTTTTCTTGATCTTTCTTTCCCTTTTCTTCCATTTTTATATCTTCTCCACCTCCATTCCCCCCATGCTGCACTGCAGCAGGGTTCTGGGGGTGTGCGGGTTGACAGGTTGAGCTCTGGGAGGTCGAGAGGGCAAGGGCAGTATTTGCAGTTTGTGGGACAGAAAGCTGAGACAGCACGGCCTTCAGTGAGAACGCAGTGTGCAGCAGGAATCACAAGGCCACGCAGAGTCACAAAGAACCATGACCTTGAGCCGTGAGTGGAGAAAAAATCAACACAAATCCATTGAGTCTGGACATGGGCTCACAGGCCCCAGTGCCCTAGGTATGTATGCACTCATTGGCATATGTTGTTTTGCTCAAAATGGATTAGACAGAGCCCCTCATGAATTATTGTGAAAGCCCAGGATTTTGCAGAGCAGCACTAGGAGATAAACAAACGAGTGTTTTTATCCCTTCTGCCTTTAATGATATTCATTATTGCAGCATTTCATGTGCAACAAAAGGATTGGTTTAAATTTTAAAAAATTTTAATTAATCACTGTCATAACAATTCAGTGGATAAGTACTTGTGTGTTTGTGATTTGTGATAAATTCGATTACACAAGACCCATAATATCTCATTTTATCCTGCTGCCCTTCCTGGTGAATGATGCATGTGTGCGGCTCATGGAAATTCTCCAAATAATGCTGCAAACCCAAAAACTACACAAAGTGTCCAGAAATGAGTTCTTCATACATACGTAAGGAGTGGATCTTCTTCCATGGAGCCCACCATGTTTCTACTGTAGCCCAGAACGGACAAACCAAACACTGGCTCTGCAGAAGGCCTTTTGCATTTTTATGTTACCTGAAGGCCATCGTAGATTTTCCTACATGCATGGGAGGCATGAGGGGAGGGGGTATTCAGATGGTTACAATCTTCAACCTCAGCTAGATGCTACTAAATCCTACACACTGGTCCTTTAAGGACTACTTGATTGTGTTTACGGAATATGTGCATAAATTCACAATCCTTCACTAATATGTAAATTTTAGCAAAAGCTCCTTTAAGGCACATCCAAAATTTTACAGCTTCAACCCCCCACAGAGGCTTGGCTGGTAAAACTTCACATGGGCCCACAGTTAACACCCACAGAACTCTATTTTAAACCCTAGTCAAAATGCCAAGTTTCACATCTAGAATATCAGGTTGAACTGTGAATTAATGAAAATTATGTACAAGACACGTATGATTTTCTGTGCAGCCATAAATCTAATGACAGAGTGAACTGTGATGTACAGAATATATGATGCTGTCAAACAGTGTGGGGATTGCTGGCCACTATGTTTCATCTAACTCTGAGTCTTCTTGTTGAAGAGAGCCACTAATGCCATTAGTGTAAATGTTTTGCCAGTCTAAACTGTTTCCTGTATCTAGAGAAGCAGTATTTTGATGCACCAAGTATTTGTTAAATAATGCCACTTCAACTTCCTAATTACCTCTTAACTGCAGCCAGCTAAAAACACAGAACACACACAGACTGGAGCATAAGATACATAAAACATAAGGCACAAGACGTAATGAAATAACATAAAACATACAATAAAGCATTTTTATTAGGGAACATCTAATAAAACATTTTTTCTGCTTACAGTCAGTTTCTAATAGTTTTGAGCTGGATAGTCACCAGATCCCAGGGGTTGATGTCATGGAAGAGTGGTTTGTTGTTGATTGGACTGTTTTTTTTTTCCTCTTCTAGAAGGAGAGGGGAGGAGGGATTCCTTTATTTTTTATTTTTTTTTACTTTGCCTGTGTACAACCTTTGCAGCTGGTTGCTTTGCCTTGAATCACAGTCGGCCATCTGGGGGGTTTGCATCAGTTCTTTGTGTTATTGGCAATAAAAAGAATGTGAGATATTTTTGAGACATTGGGTCAGGCAGCCTTTTTTCATCCAGCACTGGCAGACACCCATGTGCAGTGGCCAAAAAAATAGAAATTAAGAAATAAGGGGTTATAGTTTTCTACATTCAGCTCCTCTCCGCCACGGTCAAAAACTTTTAAGCACCTGCATCTTCAGCAGGTTTCAGAGACACAAGACTGCTCAGGATTATACTTGCTAATGAAGCTCAAGCCTAGCAGCTATGATAATGAACTAAATCTTACTGTTTAATCATCAATGTTCACATCATGTAGAAAGTCACATTTAAAGGGAACATTGGAGCTAAAATTGCATATCAGGTCCTGCAGGGAATTACTTGTGAATCAGAACTGTGTCTTGGATCACTGCTCCACAGGTGTTGTGAATCCCAATGCCCCAATCTTTCTGGCCCTCACCAGCCACCATACTTTGCAGTTAGCTAGTAGCAGCTAGTGTGTGGCTGCATTAGCCCTCATTTGAAAAGTTTGTTGTGGCCTTTTGCAACAACACAGTCTTGATCAATGTTTAGACAAAGCAGACTCAACTTAAAGGATCATTGTTTATAAACACATCAACAAGCACCTCAGTATGGAACTGATTGTTTGGCCATTTTCAAAGGAACCTGTGCAGACACTTGCATCTGGATTTTCTTTCAAAGGTAAGTTGTTTTTCTTATCTGTCAGGAGGAAGAACAGTTTTGTGTAACTGTTTCAATCAAAATGCTGTCACTCGAACTACATGTGGAAAGTTTTTACAGCTGGAAAGACTTTCACAGTTGTGCATGACTAGTTTCCTGCAGTTTTCATATCAGTTGAAGGTTAAGTGGGACATTAAACACCTTTCCTCTCTACACTCTTAATTAGGTTTTATTATCCAACTGGCTAAACTTCTGTTTGGGTGACAATTGCTTTGCCATTGTCTGTCTCAAGTATCTCATTTGTTCAGATCTTCAAATGAAGGTTGAATGTGATCCCAGAACTCACCCTGAACAACAGCTGTTAGCTTACCTCTCAAACACTCACTAGACAAAGACATATAGTCCTCTACAATAAATTCTCTAAACTTTTAAAGAAATGATAGGAGAGATCCATCTTTAAAATGTGACACAGCTTTAGTCACATTGCTTAATCTTCTCATTTTTGCTCCTGTGATTTTTTTTTTGTTGTTTTTTTTTTTTTAACCAAGGCCATATCTCACTTTATCAGAAAAGATAGGAAATTGATCACTGTTTGTTGCTCTGAAGGAAAACAGATGCTGAGTGAGTACACTGATGTATTTTCCCCACTGAGTGCCACCATGACGCTCCAGCTGAGCGACACCACCATTGTGTCTTTTGTGGCAGCAGCTTCGAGGTCTAACACATGGAGCAAATTCCCTACAGTATGCTTTAACCCGAGACAGCAGATCCATGCAGTCTGTAGCTGCTCGCTTATGGACAGACAATATAGGCTATCATCAGTCTTGAGCCTGAAATAGGGATGAACCAGTGGTAATGATGGATTAATTGCCTTATAGAGCAGCTTTCAGTCATCACATAATGAGCGTTCTTCATGCTGGGCTATTGTGAGGGACAGTGGTTTTTCTGCCTCTGTCTGTTATTCTCTAACTACTCTGGTAGCAGTGAGAAATGATGCACAGTCAGGCTCTCTGCTGGGCAACTGCTTCCCTGGGAAATGTCGCTCATTTTCTGAATTGCATGTGAATATGTGTGGGGAAAGATTGGATGCTGATGGTGATATATGGTTAGCTGGGAAGCTGCAGCTGTGATTTTCCAACACTGTGCACATCTAGCAGCAGAAAACGTTGGTTTTAGGACTGTCTCTCTTACAGAGGGATAGCATGCACTGTAGTCAGTTTTGTACGGCCCTGTGGTTATTACGGCAATAGTCTGGGAAATGTGCTTTCTTGCATTTGTGTGTGTGTGTTTGAGAAGAAGATGGTTACGGCTCTTGCATTTGTCTAGCAAGTATAAGTCTTCAGCCAGTAAATGGTTAGCTTAGCATAAAGAGTGGACTCAGGGGAAAACAGCTAGCCTAGGTTTACTGGAAGGTAACAAGCCCTGTTGAGACTTTAGGAAGTTACTGCTCTTGGCTGAGAAAGAGACCAGAATGTTACCCCCCCATACAACTGCAGTGCCTCATTTTTACACTCTGTTTTGTGCTTGTTTTTGCATGGATTGAACAAACAAGTTATTCCATGTTAGTGAGAGGTGCTGGCCAATGTATTATTATTATTATTATTATTTTAACTGTGGACAGACTCAGGCCAGCAGTTTCCTCCTGTTTCCAGTCTATATTGCTAAGCTAAGCTTACTGACTTATCTTCATTTATAATGGACAGACAGAGAGTGGTGTTGAGCTTCTCACGAACTCACGGCAAGAAAGTAAATGAGAGTATTTCCTAAAATGTCAAACTTTTAAGTATGTCACAGTAATAATGTAGTTTCAGGCTTACGTTGATAACTTAATTTATGCTTATCTCTGAGGGAAAAAAGACAAAGGAAATGGAGGACATTCAGTTGTGCTGACATATGTGCGAATAATATTGCTCTGAGAAGCGTTCCATACATCACCACAATGAATTTTGTCTCATCAGTTGCTGAGATTTCCGACAATTCATCTATGTGAGTTATGGCCCCTCTTTAGAAGTGGATCCATGCTACCTCAACCTTCACCTCACTGTATATCTTAAAGCTACTGTGTTGTGCTTTTTGTTTTGCCCATCTGAGCGTGTAGTGTAGTGACACATCCGCTGGGACAGCAGACATGAGGTTAAAGCAATTCACCATGGAGGAAACTGGAGCCTGCTTTGGCACCAGTGAGGAATGGGCAGAGACAAGCATGGATACCAGATGGCAGTGAATCTGTAATTACAATTCTCTGGTGCAAAATGAGGCACTGGTGGAATGAAATCTTGTCGCAGCTTCAAATATCCTGCTTGCAAAAGTCTTTGTTTACTTGGCAAACGGTTCCGCAGTTCAACCTAGTTTCTTTGAGGTGTAAGTTTCTTGTTGTCTGTGTCTGCTGAGTAGCTCAAATGCTGAGGAAAGGGCCATTTGACGCCATCAGACTGCAGCAATGTTGGTGTTGGTGTCTGCGAGTGTCTTTGTGGAATGGTAATTACAAGGCTAATCAAAAACAAAATGAAGATGGACAAAGACAGTTGAACTGAATTTAAATAGGATGAGCCTATAATAGCTCCCAAATGGAGAGCAGGGTCTGTGCTCGCCCCAGAGGGACTCACCTGTGATTTAGCCTCCTTTTACTTCTGTGTGTGACAGGGTGGCACTGTGGCATCACCCACCCCCTCCCATGTGACCCTGAATGCT
The DNA here is from genome assembly GCF_017976425.1 of Toxotes jaculatrix. Taxonomy (NCBI): domain Eukaryota; kingdom Metazoa; phylum Chordata; class Actinopteri; family Toxotidae; genus Toxotes; species Toxotes jaculatrix. The sequence goes on from NC_054402.1 coordinate 5,776,850, forward strand.
CCCTCTTCCGTAGGAGGGTGCATAATTGTCTAATTAAAAGGAGAGACAACAGCCCCAGCATACCTCATTAAAGACATCGCTCCATCAGCTCCTGCCTTTCCATTTCTTTTAAAAGACCCTCCTCATCCTGGCAGGAAAGGTCAAACAAAGAAAAGCGTTGGAGATGGCTGCAAGTCGCTCTGTCATTCCTCCTATAGAGTCTAAATGAGATACTTCTCATATGGCTATATCAAGTAAAACTTGCTTCAGATGTTTTTCTATCCTTTCTCCGTCCAAAGAGAATTCTGCCAACTTGTTGAATCGGCTTGAGAGATAATATGACTCATAAACACGCAAGCAAATATGACAGCAGCCAAGAAGAGACAACATCACAGATAAAGAAGGAGTGCATACAGGCAATGGTGAGATATAGTATTGTGTTGCTGGAAATGGTGTTAAGCGGTGTGCTGCTTCAGTGCAAATAAAGGGAATGCAGTCATCTTTTTTGTATTAATGAGCCATGCACCATTGAATAATTTCAACTGATAAATGAGCCAGGTTTGAGCTGCTTATAAATGAGGCTAGTTGAGCAAAAGGTTCCCAAGTGACTTCTCTCAACGCTCAGAATTTAGCGAAATAATTAACTCTGAGATTACACCATCTCGATGCATTATAAAATAATTCAAGGCACGCATGTATTTTTTTAAATTAATTATTTATTTAATTTATTTATTATTTTACAGGTAATTTACTAAATTTACTTGCTTTATTGCAGCATGAATAAAAGGTTGCATGCTGTAATTTTGTTTCAATAGAACCAATTTAGAAAATTACAGTAAAAGGAAAAAAAAAACATATTTTGCAGAAGCTGTATTTGGTGTGTTTGGCATAATTGATACACTGCTGTTATTAAATCACATGTAAATCTATGGGTGATTCAGTCTGTGCAGCTGTGTGAGAGAGCATAAAGACGCATGTGTCAGTATGAATCTCATTGGCATCTTGATGGCTGTGGTCACCGTTGGGCTCCTGCCAATTTCAGAGCCATGTTTATACATCTTTCTCTGTCCAGCTGATGCTAAATGTAACCTTTACGTGTCCAATTATTTATGAAGTCTACAAACACCTCTTCCTGCTTCCTTTCCTATTGGTTCCCCTCACATACATATGTCATAAATATTTGAGAGGATGGATGTTGGGGGTCAACTTATGCCCCATCTCAAATGTCGGTGGCCCCTCCAGTGGCCAGAATTCTGTTGACAGAGCATCAAACCGCTTTGTTTGGGGATTTGAGACTCTATTATGGGTGTTGTTTAATCTCCTAGCCCTTGACGCACATGGCTGCCCTGAATATGTACTCAAACACGATTAGTTTCTTCAATTCAGGTGTCTGTTGTGCTTAAGAAAATTAAAGAAACCAGTTTTTGTCAGTCCTGGATATAGTGGCCCTGTAACCTGACATCCAATCTGCTCATAATCTGAATTCTATAGATTTTTTTTTTGTCAAGGTCTAAAAGGAACCTCTTAAATTCTGCTTTGTGGTGTTCAGGGAGCGCAAATAATCTTATCATTTGGAGTGACATCACTAGACAGTGGACTGTGTTAACCACACTTGAGTAGTGATGCTTTAGAAAGTGCTTCTGCTGTCTGGAGGGACGTGGCTGCAGTCAAAGACAGTCTGAGACTCAGGAAAAATAATCAATTGTCTCTCACGAGGCGTCGCTGAGATGGACACCCAGCACAAGTTTGATTCATGCGGTGCTATTATGAGCTGAACCTCGGCTTCACTTTCCTGCCTAGAAAGTTAGATTCTGCTGCTACAGCAAATACACAAACTTTCTGAAATGAGTTCTGCAGTGGCAGACTTTATAAGTGAAGCCTTATTCAACACTGCCAGTTCTCTGACTCCTGTACATGTCCAGAAAATGAATTGAGTTACATGAGCCCCAGGTAAATTGGCTATATCCATATTAGTTGCTCCGCAACCTCTTGAAACAGGAATAGTAAGTATCTTGTGTTACAGGCTGCACATTAAATGACTAAACTAAGATTTAAGGCTGACTTTATGTGACTAATTTTGTTTATGTATTTACCCCTGATGTTGATGGATGATTTGTGCTTTGCTGCTTTAGGTCATGAATAATTCATCATGAGGAGAATGTGTTTCAGAAGTTGGCTCCTTGGCAACAATAATAACTAAGGAAATTGCTGGGAATAATGTCGTCTAATTAGACCAGGACGCTGTGGTCAGTTCAGCTGTTCAGATTATGGTAATCAGCTGAGCGCAATGCAAAGTTCAACTTGTGTCAACCAACATTAGTTTATAAGATTGAAGAGGTTGTACCCTGCATGTCTTTACACTGTATTTATTTTCAGAACTCCTCTTGAGAAAAGGTCATTTATCTAAAGCGCTGAATGTGACAGCGTTTTGGCCCGATTTTGTTATCCACCTGACAAGAGGATGATACCACTTCTGACCAACTGAATGAGATGCAACCTTTTGGCCGGGAAGAGATTATCTTCCTCAACGGAGCTGAAGCAATTAGGTGATAAATCGATCGAAAGAAAATTAATCTGCAGATATTTCGCTAATTGTTTCATTATTTTTTTTTTAAGCAAACAACTTCAAACATTAGAATTTCCTGCTTTTCTTTGTTTTTATATGATTGGAAATGAATGTCTTTGGGATCTGAACTGTGGGTTGGACTTTGGGCAGTGAGAATTTTTGCTTTGCCATTTCATGGACTAAACAATTAATCAATATAAAGGAGCAGTATGTAGGATTAAGCTGGACCTTTTGGCAGAAAGGGTATATAACGTTCACATATCTACATAAGGAGTAGGTCCTCTTCCACAGAGCCCACCGTGTTGCACTGCCATGTTTCTACTAGGACTAGTTTACAGATAATCTGGGACATGCCTAGAAACGTGATCACTGGCCCCTTTTACCCTTTTAACCTGCTGCTGGACAGAATGCAGATAGATGCATAAAGGCCAATAGAGGGAGCCCAATAGCTATTTGTCCTCAAGCTGACACAGGCCAAGGGGGTACCACTGCATTCTGTTTACATGCAAAACGGTTTAATGAATTAAGAAATGCAAAGTAAATGTAGGAGATCTCCAAGTTAGAGACAGGTCAGCCAGTTCAGTAGCAGTTTTCAAAAGGGATTCTGTTTTTTTTTGTGTGTGTCTTAGGCTTTCCGACACACACTAACTAGAATCTATTTGCTGGCCTTTGCGAGAAAGAAATGAAAGCCAGGTGGAGAGCTTTAGAAAGCAGAGTCTGTCCCAGCAGATGGGTATTGAGGGGGGTTTGGAGTCTGAGACAGCTGCGGTCTGTCACTTTTTCAAGGTGCTTTAGCTTTCAGAGCCTTCCAGAGGTTTCCAGGCAGCTATAGGTACTTGTCAGCTGGTTTGCTTCAGCTCCCGAAAAAAGGGATGAGGGGTCTCAGGGGGCCAACAGGCTTTTCTATTACTACAGTCTTCATAACCGTTGCGGCAGTGGTTACCCCACAATGCCGTCACGCTCTTTTGGTGTCCCAGACTCCAGTGCACAGTAGTCATAAGGTGGCTCTTTACACATCCTCTGAAGATTAATGAGATTGTACGTTCATTGACATGATTTGGAGATGAGGCAGAAATGTTTCATCTATTTCAAGGGAAACAGGATTTTAAAGCAGACAAATGCAATGTATATTTCACTGATATTGCAAAATCTTTACAATTAAATGTTGAAGGAAACAGTGGTCCCAGTAAATATTAGTTTTGTGGTGATTTGATCCACCTGGCTGGGGATGATTGATGGACTTAATATATTTCATTAAGTCAAGGATTTATATTTCTCTTGTAATGAGTCGCTGTGTTCAGCCCTGCTCTGAGGCTGTACAGGTCTGCTGTTAAACTCAAAGGCTCAGGAATATTACTTCAATAAATATTGAAAGAGGAAGTTCTATCGATTCATTACACTGCGAGTAATACGTGTATGTGTTCATTAGGCTGCTTCTGAGTGTCCGTGTTTAATATTCTTTGTTTACAGTGGAGGGTCACATATGGGGAAACACATGAATATGGAGCAGGTAGCCTCTGCTCGTCTGAGCTTTGCACAGATGCTCGTCCTGTATGCTGCACACGCACATACTGTACATACATACTGCAGCTGTGCACATGTATACACACACACACACACTCCTTTATTTACAACAATTAAAGCAGGTTTGATGACATATATTTTCTTTTTTAAGATTGATACAGAGATTTCACTGTTATTCTTCATTTACCTTCTGGTAAAATAAAACCTCATTGTGTGTGTTAGAGGATGTGAGCCTGGTTACAATCTCAGACATCACCTCCTGACTCATAGAAAGGCAGCTTCTGAAAATGGCAAAAGAGCAACATGAAGGCGGTGTTGAACACAGGGGAGGTGAGTGTCTTTCCTTGTGGGTTTTTCGGAATCCCTGAGTATCTGTATATTTGTGTGTACAGCTGTGGCTTGAAAGGGGAAAGGGGCGGGGGGGGGGGGGGGGGGGGGGGGGGGGGTCTGTACCAGGAGAGAGGTATGGGCTCTGCCCCACAGCATTTGGCACAAAGGGCTGACTCCTATTATGCATGCTGGCTGTATCTGTGGGAGATAAGGTCAGGTCCTGCTAATGAAACACATGCTAAAGGTTTGCATGGAAACCTCTCCTCGACTTCTCATTTTTATTTTGAGGCATTTCATTCCCTCCTTTATATTACTTGATTATTTACCATCTTTCCTGTCTTTGCATTTGTATGAACAGACAGACTCGCACCCTTTCATCATATCAGATCATTCAGCTGAAACCATAACCTTCAACATTTGCTTGAATGAAAGTTAAAATGACCCAAGGACATATAAAAGTGATACTCATTTAATTAGGACCGATATTCTGAAATATGACGGCAAGGCCAGAAAGGTACCCTGCTGGAGCTGAGCTTGTTCTTTGTTTATATCCCTGTGCTTTGAGTGTAGCTGGGAGGCATGGCAAGTGGAATTCGCTCAGGTGATGGGTTTAGTACGAGCGGATGCAGAGGGGGAGCTCTCTCCTCCCTGCTGACTCTCCCAGCCGGCTCTGGCATTAAGTCAGCCCAGCTCTGTACCAGACGACAGCATGACAGCTGTTTCCTATGACTAGGGGAAAAACACATTGATTCACTTCCTCAGTTGGCCTCATTTGGGAAGAGATGGAGTGTGGCCAAAATACTCTCTCCACTGGCGCTGAGACGTGGACAGTAGAAAAAGGTCAGCGGTGGAGAGGAGAAAGTGACACTACCAATATTTCAGCTGTAAATGGATTTTAACCTTTTTCCATTGTGTGAGATGAACCTTGATGCTTTTTGGTATCAAAGGCAGAACCTACTTTTTTTTTTTTTTTTTTTAAGATAATAAGAGAAAAGGTTCTATGGCAGCATTTCTGGTAAAATAATTAGCATTAATACTTTTATTTTCCATCTGTTAAGCAGCTTCAAAACCAGCCCGAGCACTTTAAACCCTTTCTTTTTTCTCAAATTCACAGCATCTGTAGTTTGCTTCTATATGTTTTGAAATGAAATGCTGACAACAGTGCAATGGTAAATGTCTTAAACATTGTCCCAAAAACATAGATATGGTACATAACAACTGAAGTGCTTTGGACGTAAGTCAGGCCATTTATCTGCTGCTGTTTTTCTTCGGATACAAGAAAATAGCCGCCTATGAGCAGCCCCATAACTGCTGTGTTTCGGGCAGAAATGTCCTGTCCTTGCATCCAGACATTAGCATTTATCCTGCTGTCTGTGGTATTGATTTGTCAAGTGAACTCTCATGCTGACAGCTACCTTCCTTTTGTAAGTGCTGTGAGGGCTCTCGAAAAGCCTCAGTGCTGTGCTTGGTGTCAGTCCATTGCCTAAATTCAATCTCATAGATAATACAGGTTATATGGAGACTCACAGTAAGGATGCAACTGATACAGGAAGCATTTTAGTTTCATTCAAGAGGAAATTTGTTTTGATACAGGCTTCATTTTAACACATTGGCAGTGGTGATACAGACAAGTTTGTCCAACAATTATTTGATTTACTATTTTATTCCTGCAGCTGTGATCTCTGTCTGCATGTAAACATTATTTTCTGGAGAGGATGTAACAGTTTAATCAAAAGCAAAGCTTCTATCATGTCATGCAGTTTAAATCACTGGTATAAGAGATCTCTGTGGTACGATCAATAGTTCTCTCATGCTACTTCAAACATTGATCCTCTCCTTTGAGATTTAATTAGTCCCTGAATATGCTCAGTGTAACATGAATATTATAGTATAGCTATCGAACAGTGGGATGATCTATACTGCATTTGTCCAGGGATCAATTATGAATGTTGTAATTTGCTATTGATATAATTGATTAATTTGTCCAATTATACTGGAGACAGTCGTCAGCCCTTTTTGCGCTGCAGCTCAATGAGCAGCCCATCAGTGGTGCGTCCTCAGGAGGAACAATAAGCCGACACTCCTCTGTTTACCACTGGGTGAGCTCACCTCTCATTTACCACGATTTGGTATGTTACTAATCTGACTATTAGCTGTATGAATAAGGAAACTGTTCAATACTTTCTTTCAATTTAAGCATGTTATATTCAGGTACACCTCAAAAAATGGTGTTTTTGATTTCTCCCCATTTAGTTTTTTTTATGTACCTCACTTTAAGAAAACTAAATTTTGGTATTATTACTTCAGATTTCCATAATTGGTTAAAAATGACCAATATGCATTTCCCATTTCCAAACTTTTTTTTTTTTTTTTTTCAAAAAGACAGTTTTAACTAAACTTACAAAACTTACATCTTTCATGTATGCAAAGATTTTTGAACTTCTGGCTTTAGCATGCAGTAGAGAGACTGGCCTTCTCTGTCTGGTGACCTTTTTGCAGCTGTTTTTTTTGGAGGTGGTTTTCACCACATTTTGACAGATGAGTTTATAAATCATGTGTATTTATCACATGCATCATTGCATTGATCCTTCTCATACCTGTCATCTTAAACACTCTTGACTGGTTCAGGGAATCTTCATCAGCATTCATCACCCAGCATCCCACTCAAGTGTCAGTTTGCTTTGTTCATTCTGTATACATACAGTATGGGTCTTGCTAATCAATTAGCTGACTCAATCTAAATCACAGACCGTTTATTGGTAGAAACTGCATGCGGTTGCACCAGTACACTAATTAACAATACTTTCAAAAAAAGATGACGAAATTTTAACAGGACTTAAATTTGAATTTAGTTGAACAGCCACTAGAGGAAAATTCTGTGCAAATATACTAGTTTAATTACATTTAGTCAGACTACTCCCCCAACACTGCCAGTACACCAGCCACTCACAGAGTGAACTAGTTTCCTGTTCTCCCACAGCTAATTAAATCACACTGCTGGGAAAACAATGCAAGATTACAAATAAATTGAACAGAACGAACTGAATAAATTAAACACAACATGACAGATAAACTTCAGGTACCTTCATTATATTCTCAGTGGTCATGTTAATCACATGAAAAGCTGTAGTGGTACTTTAAAAAAAACAACAACAAATAACAAAGGATTTCAGGATTTATGTGAATTTTTATTTTGGGGTAGATGGACACGCTGAGAGATGCCTCCAACAATTAAAATTTGAGACCTTTAAAACTCTGTTTAATTAGCTTTCTGTGAGTCGTTATCACTGTTATGAAAATCTGGTGTTCTTACATCTCTTGTTAAACATATTGCCAATCTACTCAGTGTGTGATCTAATTAGTTCATTCTCTTGCAAACACTGTATTTCTTTTCATAAACCACATCTGTTTCACGCGGACAGCTGCTCACTACAAAATAAATGGCTCATTCTGCTTCAGGTGCATCTCCAACTTCATGACGAGTTGTGGATTTCTGTTCTGCAGAGCTGACTGCTTTCAAAAATGCCCTGTTTGATGAACTGGTTTCACAGAGAGAGTACACCCACATCATCTTTCCTGCTGTGAGTGTTAATTTTACATCCTTTTTGACTTACTGCTGTTCCCAGTGGGTTATTTTACGGTGAGTGTAGTCTCGACAGCTCAAACAACTTATCTTTTTCCTTTTTCATCAACGTTTGCTGGGTTTCAGCGCTGTTTTTTTTTTTTTTTTTTTCCCACAAATACTTTTCTTTTAAAGTGCTCCCTCTGTAGGTGGGAGCAGCTTGGGAAAGGAAAAGTGTTCATTTACTTTGTCCTGGTCAGAGGGTCAAAGTATAGAAGTTTAAAATCATTGTCTCCAGGAAAAAAGAAACAAAAAGCCACTTAAAGTTTGCAAGCAAAAACATTCTCAGCATCCTTCAGTATCATTGTGAAGGATACTGAAGGATGCTGAAGGATCCTTCAGTATCATTGTGAGACTTGGGCATTGGGCACCAAGTGGAGATGGCGGAGCTGTTCTTGTTATTGGAGACTTGTTGTTTGTTTGAATCAGTCACTGCATAAGACATGCCAGCTTCTGAAGGCTGATAGTCTCTGCATTTGTATTAGAAGCATGAAGGCACATGCATGGTGTGAGATGAATCACTTCCAGTCCCCAGACTCTGTTTTCAATAGACTGTGTTGGCATTGTTAACCAGGACAGTTGCAAATGTCATTAAGTCCACCCAGTAATAGCACCCAGTAATAGTTGCATATCTTTTTGTCCATTCATAGTTTGTAGGCCTCCAACACACTGTACACGCATCATACACACACGATTGGTATTTCATGCCCACAAACACTTCCTCTGACAGTAATTGCACAGAAATCTCACTTGTATTATCATTGAATTGATCACGTCTGAGTTACTTTTGCTTTAGAGAGTCCGCTCAATTGTTGTAATTCCAGCTGCTGGAAAACCATCTTTCTCAAGCCTCCACTCATGTTGAGCTGCACTTCACGCTGTAGATTGCTGCTTATAGTGGTGAGTGCTTGGCAGGCTGGCGTCCACACAAAGCCCCCAACAGATCTTTGATGTTTGTCTCAGCAGATCAAAGATGTTAGAGCATGGACCTGCCAGGTGCACGTCTCTTTCATCTCACTTGCTTATCTGTCTGCTGCTTCCCATTCTCTGGAAGGGGACAAAACAATGTGTCCCATTCAGGCACACTCCATAATTCACACTAATAAGACTCTCGATTTCAGATACTCCACTCAGGGCGCTGTGAATGACTTTAACTGTGGCGAGTAAAAACCGCAGACAGTGTTTTTGCAGCTTTATTGTGCCTCTTTGCTTATCAATTTTAATACCATACATTTGAGAAACAATAGGTGAAGCAACAGTCCAGAGATATGTGAAACATCTCCAGGCTCGATCTTAATCTTCTGACCCCAAAGGAGAAATTAACAGAGCCTAGTTTCTTGAATCTTGTAAAGATTTGCGTGTCACAGCCTATGATTGCCTGCTTTTGGTTTTGCCGGCTTGGTACAAATGTTGGACTTGTGTGGCTTTCACTTATAGCTAGAATCCACACTCTGTGCTGTCAGCACTGCACATGTGTATGGATTTAGCATTTTTAACTCCTCACTTTAACCAGTCGTCTTTGATGCTCTCATTAACTTGGAGTAGTTTAGCCTAAACCTGGCCAGGCTGTCTTTTCCCTGTTTGCTTTTCAAACGCAGGAGCTCCCAAAGGACACCTCTAAGTGCTTCCACAGAGAATTTCCACATTATTGATTACAAATGAGATAATAAAAGCCAACATAATTTCATAGGCTCTGGGGTAAAGATAACTTGTCTCCATTTACATATCACGTTGCAGTTTATCCTTTTGTATACTTGTCTGCTTGTCTCACCCGTTCTCCCCTCCATACATGACTTATGGATCATGTATAGGTGGATCCTTGGTCGTTTCAGCGTAGATCATTGATGCTTTGATCTCAGTGTAAGCGGATGACATCCTCATGCATAATCAGAGTATTGATTTTTTTCCCCTCCTCTTCCTGGCAAATTGATCGGGAAACTAATTGTGCCCTTTTGTCTCTCAGCAGCATCTCGCCGTACAATCATTTCTCCTTTTCCAAACTACCAATCTTGTTAAAGAGAACATAAGCAGTCTAACAATTTAGCAGGCAAAAGAGGCCGTTTAAATGGCAATTAACGTCACACTTTTCAGTTTAAGTGTGCTTGCCTGGAGTTGTGGCTGTTGTAATTGGGTAAGTAAACATTAATGGATTTTGCATTTTCTCAAAGAAAAATGAACAAGACAGCGTGCAGCAAACTGGACTATCAGTATTTCTGTAGTTTCTGTCCTTTGTTGCAGTCTTTCCCATGTACTGGAGTGAGTAGGTAATCCTGTTGGACTGAGAAAATGTGTGTCATCTTTGTGGCAAAATCTTCTTAATCCATTTTCTGGACCACAGAAGGATCTGATTTTTTTTTTTTTCAGACTGACTGTTCAACTATGCAGACACAGTACAGTAAACAAACAGAATAATCTGAAAAAGAAAAATCCTTACTGAGTTATTGATATTTGAGAGCTCCTAGCAGTAGGATGACATGCTGAGAGTGAAGGCTTCTCAGCATATATTTGGAAAGCGTCAATATCTTACATAAGCTCACATCTTGGCAATCATGGGGAGAAACAGACATGATGGCTATAGACAAACAGTAGCTCTTCGTAGAGAACAAAATCTAAAGTAAAGAAAATGTCTGAAGTAAAAACGGTAATCAAATTCTGTGCCATTCGCCAGTGATCCAAATTAAACGGCAAAATATAATTCTTTGTAACTGCTTTCTAAACAACACATGCATGTGTTTTCTGATGTAATGCCCCTGAGGGCAAGATTATATCATCATTTCAGTTTCTTCCTAAACCATAAACCATTGCGTTTTTTTTTTTTTTTTTTTTTACATGTATATTATGATCAGCACTTTGTGTCTCGTGTCCTGCAGCCATGTTTACCGTGGCCTTCTGCCAAATCAGATCCCAATCAAAGTGTTTACTGGTGAATTGTGGGCGGATACTTCCACCTAGCAGCAACATCTGATTGTGTGTACAGTCAGATGTTGTACAGATTGGTACAGAAAAGCTAGGAAAACTCAAAATCATTAAAACCATGGGAATCATTGCACTGGACTGTGGACGAGTTTGGACTGTGAAGCTGACAGCCTTAAAGAAAATACAGTATTTGCAGCATTGACAGTGATTGATGTCTGTCTTATGCGTAAGAAATCTCAATAATACTAAAAAAGACAAGAAAATGAAGTGTGTTGCGAGTCATTTGTTTCTGGGGACAGGCCGGCTGTTGTGTCCCATCACTGCCAATGGAGTCCCTTTGCCATGAACAAACAGATCCAGAGCTCATTTCACCACAGCAGAGAGTGATGGAGAGCAGCCTGTCTGTATTTTGTCAGGCCTTTGATGGAGTCATTGACTGTGAGAGGTATCAGGGATGAGCAGCGTGAGCCGCTCGGCTCAGAGGAGAAGAGGGCAGAACAAAGAAGACCCGTGCTCACCCGCGATACACGATGCCTCAGCACTGTGGCCACTTTGATCACAGCGACATAAGGCTGTGGACGGGTTAAGAGTCATCTTAATTATCTCATACGAAGCAGCATAATGATGCATAGATAAACGGATTAATGGATGATTACACAGCAGCTACAACAATGGCTGTTGGATGCGTTCTGTCACAATACAATCAGCAGAGTCAACACCGATCTGTGACTACATGGAACATAACACTCAGTGTTTACAGCAGGAAGTAGATCTAATGTGTGTGCTCAGGTATCCAAGGTAACAAATCCCAGTGCAGGGATGTCTCTAAGCTGGGGCCATGCTGAAGGATTGCTCGTCACGTTCTTGAAAAGGGCAAATCCTACAATCATTGTTTTTATTAGTGCAAGTTTGGTGTCTGCCACCAGCTTACTTTTTAATTAACTGATCATCTTTCTAGGACAACTGTATTTTTAGTCATCTTAAATAATATTTAGCAATTAAGCAAAACTGTTTTTTTTTTTTTTAGAAAACCAAGTTTCCCTCCTGAAGTACAATGTTTCTGTATGTTTTTCAAGCCTTATGCAAATACACTCACAAAGCACTTTATTAGGAACACCTCTGCAACTTCTTTTCCATGCAATTATTCAGTCAGCCAATCATATGGCAGCTGCGTAATGCATAAAATCCTGCAGAAACAGGTCAGAAGCTTCAGTTAATGTTCACATTAAATTACAATGGGGAAAAAATGTGATCTCTGTGACTTGTTGCCACACGGGCTGGTACGAGTCTATCTGAGACTGTTGATCTCCTGGGATTTTCACACGCAACAGCCTCTAGAGTTTACTCAGAATGGTTTGAGAAACAAAAAACAGCCAGTGAGCAGCAGTTCTGCAGACAGAAACGCCTTGTTGATGAGAGAGGTCAGAGGAGAATGGCCAGACTAGTTGGAGCTGACAGAAAAGCTACAGTAACTCAGATAACCACTCTCTAACAGCTGTGGTGAGAAGAAAAGGATCTCAAGATGCACAGCACGTCAGTCCCTGAGATGGATGGGGTACAACAGCAAAAGACTTTGTTGGGCTCCACTCCTGTCAGCCGAGAACAGCAATCTGAGGCTTCAGTGGGCACAGGTTCACCAAAAATGGACAGTTACAAACTGGAAAAACATAGCCTGGTCTGATGAATCTTTATTTATGCTGAAGGTATGCGAATGGTAGGGTCACAATTTGGTGTCAGCAGCATGAATCCATGGACCCAACCTGTCTCCTGTCAGCAGTCCTAACTGGTGGTGGTGTAATTGTGTGGGGGATGTTTTCTTGGCTCACTTTGATCCCCTTAATACCAAACAATCATTGTTTGAAGAACTGAGGCTGTTTTTGGAGCAAAAGATAGCCTTAACAAGAGTTAGCATGGGGTTCCTCATAAAGTGCTTGGTGAGTGTGCAAGTCAAATTTAAACATGATTGGTCAAAGTTTAAAGCGGAACCAAAGTATGCCTAAGTTGACGTGCTTGTAGCATCCGCAAGCATCTAAAATCCCCTCCATGATGGCTGAATTGGGGAAGCTGCAACCAACAATTACAGTAACAAACTACAGTAACAACTGTGAGTTACTGTAGTAGTCAGCAGTGGGGTTCAATGTAGTGCTGTAAAATGTACTTCTCTTCATGATAGTACCAGATGAATTTTCATTAATATAAATTAGTGCAGGTGTGGTCCTTTCCTTTCCTTTTTTTTTTCTCCTTTTCTGTCCTCTGTCTCTCTCTCATCTTGAATCTGACCTTTGGAGACAAATTTGTCTTGGGATCCAGTGTTTGTTTACTGACTTTGGGAGGTACAATGTATTTTCGTTCTACTTAGAAGCAGACAGCAGAGTTTTAAGTGTATTGACTGCAAAAGCTAGTGGAACCGTATAAACTGAGTGACTTTCAAAGTAATGTGGAGATAGATTCATGGGGAGTAATCATTGCCGTAACAATAAATTTCTAGTTTTAGGAGTGTTAATGCACAATCCACCAAAGCTCTGCTTTATCTTGACAGGTTCTGTTAGGATTAATAGCCCCTTGTTCTCAATATATCAGGAATATGCAGGATCACTGGATTTTAGCTGCTCAGAAAGCCAAAAACATGCCAAATGATAAGAACTTTAAATGGAAATGCAACTCATTTAGCTTGAATAAACTGTCTTTATTTTTGCTCCATAAAACAACCATTTGACACAAGATTAAAAACTTCTGCAAAGTGCAGAAGTTTTTCCCAACATATAACAACTAAAGCGTGAAAATGTCCTTCAAATTGATTTCTTCTCACTTACCACATTTTCAAACATTTTCTGGGTCTTCTATTTTATGCCCAATTTGTGCAGCTATTTACAAAATGTTACTATAGCGTGACCTGCAAAGAAAAAGTAAACACATTCTACCAACCACAGTTGTATACACATAATAGAGCAATAACTGTAAACACATGGAGCATACGACTAGAGGTAGGGCAGAGCGACGCATGGCTGAAGGTTAAAAACTTTGCATACACATGTGCAATGCATGCTCAGTGAAGGAGGTGGGGAAAGCTGGCAAATATCTGTCGGTGTAAGCAGAATTATCTTGGCTAAGTATTTAATCAACACATTTGGCAGCAATATCAAACATTGATTTGAATTTAAAATGTGTTGAACACTGTCGGTAAGCCCACATAATTATGTGTGGCTGGTTTTTGTGTCGAGCAATCTTCGAGCAATCTTCAGGCTACATGTTAGGAATGAAAAGTACAATGTAGAGGCTTACTGTATATGCTGTGGTTAAACAGTACAAGTTACTGCCCCCCGCGTTGTGTGGACATCAATAGTTGCTATGGGGATCCATTTTTCTTTCCACATTTTTGAGACCGTTTATATATTTGCACAATACAGTGGATTTACTCAGAAAGTATAGAAGTAACAAAGGACTCAACCTTTTGTGGCTGACAACTAATGGTGGTCCAAGCAACAGAAACTGAAACTGAGCTACATTATAGCAACCGAAGAGTCATTACTTTGAATACTGATCATTTCAAAAGCTTTAAATTTGATGGCCCAACACAGCTGTTTCCTATTTGGCCTTTGAGCAAGTGGGCATGTGATACATGGCATCTGGAGTTCACCATTGTTAATGTACTAGCTGATTTTTTTTTCCTATGGAGTTGTTTATTGTTGCAGTTGTAGTGCAGTTTATTGAAAAAATTATGTCAGTATAAATGCTAGAAATAACAATTAAATACAAATTATAATAAAAATGTAAAAATTGAAAACTTGGATGCATTTGCACCCTGTGGCATATCTGATTTTCTAAAATGTCTTTAAATCTTGACTGCTTGTTGGATGAAATTATGCTTAGCTTTGTTTAAAATATTAACTGCACCTAATAAAGGCCCATTTGTTTACGGTTGCATGAGTCACCAACTTAAAGCTTGGGCTTTGAGAAGTTTTATATAATAGTAGATCATATTAAAGTCGTGATTGTGCTACAGTTTGCCCAGTGTGCCCCTTTATCAAGTTGATTATAATGCCTGTGGAAGCAGCATCACAAAGGAAAAGTAATAACAGATAATATACAAATACAGTCACTTTCTTCCAGCTCAGCAAAAAAAAAAAAAAGTTTTCTTCTTAACTTGATATAATGATTCTTTTGCCTTCATCTCACATTACTTTCTGCGAATTATATCCGTGGTAACATAAAAAAGCGAGTTGATTTTTCTGGTCTAATCGAAGATCTCCACTTAACACTGGGATAAAGCCGAGGTTTGTAGTCTTGGCACTGAGATACTTGTCAATCCTGCGGTTTAAGAAATAGTGGAGCTGTGAGCCAACCAGAACAGTGCACTGGTATTAACCCCAGTTTCCAGAGCTGAGGGGAGTATTTTGGAGCTCAGGAAGCCAGTTTACCTCTTTCACTGACAATTAGAGGAGTATCCCAGGTTCTTCTTCTCAGGAGGCAGAGGGAAAGAGTTTGTAATCATCCATATCAATTATTGGGCATTTGACATGGGTATTTACCTTGCCAGGGTGGCTCCACTGCTCCGACTAATGGAGCCACCATCTGGACCTGCTCTCTGACTTCACCACAAGGGAAACAGGATGCAAGACCACAGACATGCAACCTGAGTCACTTCCCATTGGAGGAGGCAGGTGGAGATGAGAGGCAGAGTGTTCAGGGGGATGTCACGCTGCCTCCTGTGAAATATCACTGCGTTCATTTAATAAATTATAAAGTGTATCTGAAGAATCTTGGTCGTTAGATATCAGATATGGATCTATTTGGTAAAAACATTAGCATCTGTTTTCAGACTAATAAACGCAGAAACACAGACGCAGTATGAATGTATCACTGAATGTGTTTCTCACTCCTTGTCTTTTTGGCTTGAGTTCTCCTCTTTGCGTTCCCTCCCCAGTTAACCTTTCACACTCCATAAGATGCTATAACATTTGGCTCTCATTCTGATGTGCCCAGTCTGTCTGCCAGCATGGCCATTTTAATGATTTTGTGCTTAATCTGTGGGAACGTTCGGCAAACTATTCCCCGACTAGAAAAGGTCACATGAATTCAGTGTTATTGGAAAGGGTTCAAGGCTTTAAGAAATATCACTTCCCTTAGCTGCTCTTGTGTTCATTTCTTCAGGCCAAGAATACGGTGTTCTTCTCTCTGGACTGTTGCTGACTCACTGAAACTACAGCTGCAGAAGTTGTGTCCATATTAATCAAACCAATGGTTTTTTTTGTTGTTGTTTTTTTTGTTTTTTCTTCTGCTTTATAGATCACAAAAATGTAGTGAGTTACATTTAAACAACCACGGCGTGACTAAATTACATTTCTGTTTTGAAACTATGACTAAGAAACTCAATGAGATGTCACTAAAGTAATGATAATTTGACTTTTCTTAGACTTCACTAGTAATACTCACAATAAGACTGTGGCTGACGCGCATCCTTCAGGCTGTGCTGTATGCATTTAACAGCAGATGAAGGCACTTTACTGTCCCTGCTTGCTCTTACCATCCCATAATGCATCAGTGTGATCAATGGGACTTTTGCTTTGCTCTTATCCCTCTGCCTTCCTCAGTAATCAGCAGTGTGATGTGATCAGAGACACCCGCCTGTCCTGTCCTCGTATCATGTCGTACAGGACCAAAGTATTCCCTCTGTCATTTCTGACAATCCTGTGATGGCAGGGCAGAGACGGGGGCTTTGTCCCAGCGTGATATTTATCTTTGAAATTGAGGAGTTAGACCTACAAGCGACCACTTCATGCGCCTTGTGCCCTCTGGCTTTATAGGAACAGCTTTCAAATGAGGAGGATGAAAGATTGAGTGCCTCAACTATGTCGGCCTCTGGATTTTAGAAGCCAGATCTCATTTTAATATCAAGATATTTCAATATGCATAAGTATGAGCTTTTACTTAGAAAGAAAGTCTTGAAGACACATAACACGAACAAATGCATAAAATAGAAAGCAAACAAACAAACAGTCACTGAGCGCTAATAATCATTATTATCTGGACGACCCCTCACCCTGACTCCAAATCACTTTCAGTGCTTTGGTAAAAGCCTGTGCTGTGCAGACTGGATTACAGACTGCAGACATTTACAAAATGAGTGACGTTTGGCTTTTCTGCAGAAGAGGAGCAGGGTCCCTCCCTCAAAAGTAACTCTTAAAATGCTGTCAATCACAGCGGCACAGTGTGTGCTGGACTTGACAGAGCTTCCTCTCACACTGTCACCGGGGAGCATTTGTCTGCCGTTCGCAGACAGTTCAAGGTTAATTGATGTACATCATAAAATATTGATAACAAAATGATCGCTTACTGTTCACTGTGAGCAGGGTCTCGTGTTATGCATGTAAACCAAGCGTTTGGTGAATATGTATTACATTTGAATATGCGGTGCGATAAGGAAATAACTGCACAACTCCCTCAAGTTAGTCATTTGCACATTTTGGAAGTGGGTTAATGAGTGCTGGTTAATGGGAAAACTTTATCTTCCCTCAAGAACCACAATGTAATTATTTGATTTATGAGTGGCTGGAGGAGGAAAGCAGCAGACTATCACTTTCACCACCTCGGAGGGCTTCAGCCAGGGGTTTGTTAGACAGACTAGCTACCTCTGTGTGCTCAGTTCTCTATCACATCATTACAGCGCCACCCTGAAGAAACGCACAACAGTTGTATTATGTAAAAGATCTGTGTTTGTTTAATACCCCGACATCATTCGAAGCAGACAGTGAAATTAGATGGAAAACAAATAATTGTCCAGAGGTTTCAGTGAAACAAATCAAAACTGTATTCTGAGCAGTATACTTAATTTGCACTACAGGGATTCTTTGTTATTTCAGCATGTAAACCACAGGACTGTGTTAATGCAAGAGGAGCAGAGAATACTATTAATCACCACACATTGAGAGGCATTGTGATAGCTTTGTTTTTGTGCGTGTTGGAGTTGTTGGAAGGGTAAGCTTCTTGTTACTGTAATCCAGCTTTTGGAGCAGACAGAAATGCCTCTTGGTTCACTCTTGTGCTGACAGTGTCGGAAGCAGAGGAGGATTAGCTGACACTACAAGTCTGGAAAAAAATCAACAGTGGGCCAAGAGAAAACAGCTGCTGTTTACCCCATCAGTGCATTTTATAATATTTGAAGAAAATATCTAAGATTCTGCTTCTACTTGACAAGACGTCAGATGTATTATGGTACAGTTTGTCTTTGTCATTCTTTAATCTGGCTAAGTAAATGTGTTGCATGTCCAGTAGCGTAATTACAGGCAGGGGTAAAAGGTTGTGGTGCAGTTTGTCAGTGAGAGTGGCTTCGTGGCTCGTGTCAGTGAGTGATTGCATGTTGTCATCACATATGAAAAAGAGCTGCTCTGTGCAGAGAGGAAGAAATAAAGAAAGAAAGATCCTTCTCGTGCAGATGAGATATTTTGCCCTAAGTGCTTTTTAATGAGAGCCTGCCAATCAATTAAATGAAATAATTGCTGGGGCTTAATTAAAATTATTCATTGCTAATTTTGTGGAGGATATGTTGTTTTTGTTTCCTCTCCGTAAAAATTGATTTCCAATAATGTCCAGATGGTCATATAAATCAAACCAATAAACAAAAAAATATACTTAATGAATATACCTTTATCCTGCATCTAAAAAAACACATAGGCTAATAACATTTGTAAATGTGGAAAATAATAAATATTTATGTTGTTTGCTTTTGCACTGTATTTGAAAAACTGTCAGCTTTAATTTCTTAAGCTGCAGTATCTGCTTTATTAGTTAAAAGAACATCTTTTAAAACCACAGCTCCACAGACGTTTGGTGCTGTGGTGGTGAGTTTCATTCTGAATGTAGGAGACTGTGATGTTTAAAAAAAAGTGATGTTAGAATCTGCCATTCTCTGCCTGTGTGAAGTTTCTTCATTTTAGCTGAGGTCAAACAGAGAAAATTGTACTTGAACCACAATCTCAGGTAGAGAGTCGTCATACTGCAGGGCATCAAAGCTTTGAGTGGCCTCTGACTTCAGGGGCGGATTTAGTCATTTTTGGGGTCTAAGTTAAACATATAGACATGGGGCCCTCCACATCCCCCTTTTTTTAAACCCTTATTTATCTAAGAAAGACCTACTTGTAACTTTTTCTCTTCACCAGCCTTCACACCAATGATCTGTAAAAAAAATAAAAAATAAATGCACCCACTGTAAAATCTTAAATCATAAACAATATGACCTCTGTACAATAAGACTGAGTTGCCTGGTTAGCTCAGTTGGTAGAGCATGAGACTCAACCTCTCAGGGTCGTGGGTTTGAACCCCTCTCCGGGCGGCACCACCTCCCATGGGCTCACCACTTGTGGGAGGTGTCATAGGACTTTGGTGCATTGTGGACTGGGCGGCTGTTGCACCCGCGACCTGGGCCTGGACCCAGATAAGCAGCAGCAGATGATGACATGACAATAAGACTGTGCTTTATTGTTCATTCACATGGAAGATCTGTTTAGCTCTTTTGGACCTCCTGTTTTTTACCCTGCATGTTACATGACTTGACTTACTCTCATTATTCTAAGACTAGACATGACAGTTGGAAATTTCCAAACCATGTGTTTCCAGGTGTGTTAAAATTGACTCACAGACGCCTTTTCCTACTGTGTCAAGTGCTCCAGTGAACAAAGTGCTCATGAATGGAGACACCTGTTGATTTCTTGCAATGCACAGTTTGTAGCACCACTGACAGCTGCTCATTGTGACTGAGGTCTGGCCTGCAGTCCATGGCCAGTTGTCCACTTGCCAAAAGGCAAATTAGTTCATTTTGAATACCTTGCTTACATCCTTTTGCCTGAATTCTCCTCAAATGTTCCTGCATGACCGGGCCAAACTGAGCCATCAGTTCTACCTGATCAAGGAAATTTCCACTGCCAGACTCAGACAATCTTTCTGAGTGGCCATGAAATGTAAGATTACGCTCTGCCAGGTGGTTCACAAGTGTAATTAGTCTCCTTAAAATCTCTTTCCCAGGGTTTATTTCAAGAGCAATTTGATCTTGGTTCACCTGAGCTATAGCTATGTTTGTTTGTAGTTTCTGTGATAGACTTCTTGTTGCTCTTTAGTGATGTTGTATTGCCACCTTGTTAAAAGTTGTTACCTCTGGCAGTTTTGTTAAAAACTTGTACCATCTTGTAATTTGCTAAAGTCTGCTCCCTTGTTATAATCCGGACTGTGACTTTGCCTGCAGTTGAGCCAAATTCATCCAGATTAAACCAGCTCCATTATTGTGATATTCATTTTTTTGTATTTGTCCTGACTTTCCTCCAGTTTTGTTTTTTTTTGTCAGACTCTATCCAAGATTGCCTTGAGTTTCTTTTTTGCCCTCTGCATTAGATGATGTTGAACCACTGACCCTCATGCAGTTTTTTTTTCACAGCATGAGTGAGGAAAATATTTGGGGGTCTCACAAATATTCCTCTTTCTTTTCTTCCTTTCACAGATTGTTCATACCCCTCTCTAATACCACCCCCATGTTTTTTTTTTCTGACACACAGACAACCTGAGATTCTGTTTGCCTGAGGCATCAACTCATCATCAGAGACATTTTCTATCCCCAAACTCAAACATGGGTCTTATTCAGAGTTTCCCAAACATGAACCTGCCAGTTGTAGGGTTTACAGTTTACAAGCAAACCTTCGTGACATTCAAAATGACCCCAACTGAAGGTACTTTTCAGGTAAATGTAAGAAAAGTTCAGTCAGTTTCTGTTAACATATCTGTAACCAACCAGATTTTCTCAGAAATCACAGCTAAATTTCTGTTTTAGAACTAACAGCCTTATGCCAAACCATGAAAGGCTTTTAGCGACATAGAAATTACAGGTTGTTCAGTAGTTTAACAACATTTTAGACTTGCTTGAGCTTCTCTCTAGCAATCTGTGTTTCTGCACCAGCAGGCACTGCAAAACTGGGCTGCACAAAGACAGAAATGTGTAAGTTCAGTCCCAATCACTCCTCTAAAGGGGAGTGGCCCCCAAATCTCACACTCTTACTCTTCCTCTTTTTTTCTCTGCCTCCCTCCTCTGTCTTCATCTCTTTGCCTTTCTGTCTTCTCCTCCCTTTCTCTCTGTGTCTCGCCCTCTCGCTGGCCTCAGATGAGTTAGTGCTCCAGGCATTCAGTCTCAGGTTGTTTGAGTTTCACAAAAAAACAAAAAGGGGAGTTATTGGATAGGGGTGGATGGCCAAAAGAAAAAAAAAAACAACCTTAAAGAAGAATGTGTGAGATATCCCAAGTATTTTCTTCGATCCCGCTGTGACAAAGAGCTGCAAGAAGGTCTGTGGTGTAGGATCTTCTAAGACAGAGGGCAAACAGTAACCTTAGGCAGTGTCTGACAGTAGAAAAATATAAACCCACAGGGTGTCCATTTGAAGCTGGAGGACTGTGAGGGTGAATACAATTCAGGGATTCTAAAACAAGAAGTTATTTGTTGTAGTCTACACCGAGTGTATCTCAAACATGCTCAGAACCGTGTTGCAGTGTATTAGTATGTGCCCTGTGAATCGGGAGACTGAATTCAGACACAGTATTGACATTTGAAAGGTTCGACCTTTCACATCTGCTCATGAACATCTGAGCAGAGGACAGAATCAGTCTCCACCAACTCTAAGGCGAGTTCACACTCTAATGTGGGCTTCAGGTTTCTGCATGCTTGAAATAAATTTATAAATACAATGTGTCATCTGCTTGTACATTTTAGCATGGAGCATGGATTCTTTTCTTTTTTTTTAATAAACTATAACTACACATTTCTTCCTACCTAGAAGGCAGTTTACTGTGAAGCAGCTGCAGGAAATGTTGATCAAACGTAATTGACAAAGAATGGCAAAGAGGGAGGGGAACGTTACTCGCTGAACATGTAGGTGTACCGTAAGAGAAAACTTTGGACCACATCAACTTACAGGGAGCTAACAGGATATTGTGAAAACGCTCACACTTAACTTTATTCATGAAAGTGACTGAGCAGTCAAAACAGTTCTGGAAATTGTTGTGTGAGGAATGAGCTGAACAGAATTTGAAGCCTCGTCCATTTTCACACCCACCAGTCGCTGCAGATGTCGTAGGGAGATTTTGTGTGTTGCAGAAAATGACACAAAATGTTCTGATACATTCTGGACTATGAAAAATTGAAAAATAGCTAACAGATGCTACCGACCTTCAAACCAGCATTCAATTTAAAGCATGCATTCAGTCCCTTAGAGAGTTTTATTCAGGGCCATCTGACAATGATCTTTGTATAAGTCATCACGTTATTCATTATCTATGTTTCAGATGTACCTGTAAGTTCCAGCAGAGGGTCCAGTACTCTGGTTTCTTGATATCCATCTGCATCATTTGAGTTCTTGAAATTGTGGCCAACAGTGCAATACTTCTCATACGCTCTCTTGATTCTACAACTTTCTAAAACAAACACTGAGGACCAATAACATAATAATGGACTGTGACACCCATAATCACTCACTCTCATGTTTGCTGATGATTTGTTGTGTCATCTGCCAACAGAGATTAAAAAGTGAGTTTAATAGTCTTGTACCACGACAATAGAGGATCAGGGATAAACTGTATCTCTGTCATCTTTGGAGTACTTTTGCTCACCAACTTTCATAATCACCCTTGTAAAACCCTTGATCTGAGCTCTGGTGGGTGATTAAGGACTTGGGCGATAAAAACTGAGCTATTTGTGGAGCCGGCAGACAGGGAGAGAGGGCGTGCATCTTGTCTCCAGTGCTATGAGTGGACATGGATAATCAGGATTAGGCTAGCCCACAAAACAATACAGAAAAAGAGACCAACTTTCCCTCAGAGTCCGTAACAAATGTGAACATTCAGTCAATGTGAGAATGTAACTGCTGAGGAAGTTTCAGGGAAAGTATCACTGAAAGCCCACTCACCCAGCCTGACTGTTGTGCAGACATGCAGCACAGACATGGTTCTGTTATCGCCCCAGGTGCTGTGGTTATTGCATATTTATTAAACAAATAATTAACATGAGTGTGTGAGTGTGTGTCTGCGACTGTGCTTTTTTTTCTTTTTTTTTTATTACACCGCTGCGTCTCTGCTCCCTGGCAGCAATCCAAGGTGTTCCAGGAACCGATCAGGCCCGGGTGTGAGATGGTGGACGAAGGAGGGTGGGGCGGGGGGATTTATTAGCCACAATTAACATCAAGCTATTGTATAAGTCTCCCATGGACAATATCAAAGGGCTTGCAGAGCAGAACAAGCAGTCCAGTTTCATTAAAAAGGGCCTTGGTGGTGTCGAAGGAAGACAAAGGTGACACCCGTCAGAAGGCAGAGATATCTTAAATGAGCCTTAGCCTCAAGCACCTCCAACACTCCCCATCTTTGTCTTCAGTTCGGGTGGAGGCTGCAGGGTGTGAGGCCTCCCCAGTGGAGAAACTCAGTCTTTTGTGCTGCACAGAGACTGCAGAGCTGCACCAAGTCATGGATCTACCTCATGATGGGATATGAATATGCATGTAGGTTAACTGATGTGCTACTCTCTAATTGCAATGGGAGGAAAGGAGCCTGCAGTGCAATGCTTCATGGGAGCTGCTTCTTGTCTTGGCATATAGCATATTACCTCACCTAACACAAGGCTGGGACACTGTACAGGGTCGTCTCTCTTTGTTCAGTTGTTTATCTCACTTTTTTCATGCATTTTCTTCACACTCTTCATCCTATTTTAAATTCATTCCTGAAAGTATGTACACATTTTGCAAGCATTGATCTAATTATAGTTGTTGTAGCTTCTGTTGTCCCTTAGTTTATGCCTCCTTGCCTCTGCCAATTAGGTTTTAACCAAATGTGATTATGAAGAATAAATGCTAACGTTCAGCTCCACTAGAGGGTGGCACATCAGTTTACCTAAGGCAAAGCTTTCAAACTTGGGGGAGAAAAACCGAATGAAGCTAATTTTAAGGGATATGCTTTTGATTTTGTGTGTTTGCATAAACACAGTGGAGCATTTCAGATTAAAATCCCCCAAAGTGTGGCAACCATGAAATCGCTTTAATTAGGCCAGCTGACAATCCATTGGTGTCTCCAAACACACTGGACCCTAATGGTGGTGAAAAGAAACCGTTCACCTTTACAGTAAATTAAACCTCAAGAGATTTGTTTGGAAAAATAGTTTGGAAATCCCACAACAGATATTTTTAAGAGAAAAATTCCTTTGGATCTATTTAATGTTTCTAAATTTTAAAGACGAAAGAGGATACCACAGAAGCCGAGGGTGGCTGGTAAACCAGCAGACATCTTGTGAAGGTCAGGTTGTTGCTGATGGTTGGACAGAGTGACAGCTGCCACTTTTTCAGCAAAGGTCAATCCGTCAGATCACACCATTGCATCTCAGCACTTAGATATCACCAGTAATAACTGCAGACATGCACCCACATTGGTATGCATGTTTGCACGCCAAAGTTTTTTTTTTTTTCTTTTTTATGGAAACCATAGTCAAACAAAGCATGTCTTAAATCGTGAACACCTGCTAAATTCAACTATTAAAACCCAACCTGACAATGTCATGAAAGTTGTTCATCAAATCATAGTCTCATTTTCCATTTGTGCACATAATGTCTGAAAACATTTAAATTTAACGATCCACTTTTCACTTTCATCTCCAAATGTTTGCAAACCACATCATTACTGCCAACATGAAAAAGGAAATTCTGTTGACACATTTTTCTCTAACTCTGTGTGTCAACACAGACATATCTCCCTCGTAACACAGAGGACAAAAATGTCACTATTAATCACAGAAATTAATAAAGTCAACAAAGGACGAACACTACTGTGAAGCCTTGTGAATTATTAAGGACACCTCTTCAGGACATTTAACATTAGGGTACAAAGCTGGTACGCTAAAAAAAAAAAAAGAAAAAAAACATCAACCAGTCAGATCAAAGCCACTGATTAATGTCATTAATGGACGATCTTTTTACTCTGCACACCAAGCCTAAAGCACTGATTGTGGCTGGTATGGAAGTCTAAAGCTGACACTATAAAGTAAATATGTGTTCTGAATTATGATTGCAGTGTAATAATGAAACTTTTTTTGTGATATTTGTATGTACTTAATAATTGCTTTAAGTAAAACTATAATCATTTAGTGCTGTTAGAAAATAAAATTGCACTTTCATTTTTACACTTTATTCGTTCAGTTGTTTAAAGTCATTTTAATGCCTTTTTTTTTGCAGAGAAAATATAATTACAATGACTTCTCTTGATATTGAGGAATGTTAATCAGTAAACTGTTCTGTTTATACTTGTGATCAAAAATGTGCCAGTACAAAAGTTTAAAAGCTAGAGTTGGTGCCATAACAGTGAAAGATTTTTAATGAACACTACGTGAGTAAAACTGTATCTACTGTGTTTGGCAGATTCCAGTGACTCATTACTTGTGTTTGCCCAGAGGGCATCGGCTCGGCCCACAGGGACATCAGAGGTTTTAGTCACAGCAGGGAATAATGCGAAAGCAATAAAGCTATAGTGTTTGCTCTTCACTGACTCCTGAGATCTTGCCCATACACACTGCACAATTTAATTGAAATCATCCGTCCATTGTTCACGACGACAGTTTTAATTTACAGACATAAGCAAGCTTGGCCTTGACCTTGCTCTGCTGTGACATGGATCGCTGCCCCTGCACCTTCTAAGGTGCCTTCAATCAGCTTGGGGTTTTCTTTTGACTATACTTCTCATTTTTTTGGTCATGTGGAAGTGCTTCTTATTTTCCCCCTGGCTCAGTTTTCCCTTTGACATCTGCAGCATGAGAAAAGAAAATCTATGTAAACAGTACTTGAGTCAACGGATCAACACCTCTCTCTGTTCCGACTGACCAGCCATATTGATTACATAATGCTTTGTTCACTCGGCTTCTTCCCTCCTCTTGTTACCTTTATCAGATGGTGTGCACAAAGCGAGTCACTCATTTCATTCAATGTGAAAGAGAAAAGTCCACTACTGCAATTATGAGGAGAGCAATAGTAGCAGCAACCATGTGATGGCTTTTTGGCTTCGAACACTTAAATCCTGCTTTTAAGCGCCTTTAGTGGAGTGTGAAATACAGTGCATTGGACTCCATTATATCTAGGTTCCATTTGTCCAGAGAGTCTGTGTGGTTTTCTAACATGTAAACGTGGAGAGTACAGTCGTCTTGTGAAGTCACATTCACACACTTTCCTCCTGTAATTGATATTAATTGCTTGTCAGCTGCCTTGCTTTCAGTTCTGCATGCTTGACAGTTCTGTGGACTAACTGAAAACTTCACTGCCCAAACTCTACTGCGAGTGAGTGACTGTAGTTGATTAATTTTCCAACACATGCTAAAAAATTCAGTGCCCAGATAGCAATCAATAACATTCACACTGTTTTTTGACATGACATGACATTTTACCTTGTAGAACTTTAAACTATTCTGCTCTCGAGAAAGACACTAGAAAAATAATACATGTATAACCTCTGGTAGATTTACTTAAATAGCACATTTGACTGATTGACAACAGCTCCCTGAACACTTGATGAAGTGAAGCTCCAGCACTAGCATAAAATGGCATTAAAAAAGGTTTTGATTAAATGTTTATTTTCCCCAGAGTCCTGTATGAGTGCGTGTTCATGAGAGAGTGAGTGAGAGGGCAAAGGAGAGGGCGAGGGAGGTGGTTTTTCAGCATAAAATGAAATGGAGAAAAAACCTTCAGTGCAGGCAGAGAGGAGGGTTTCTGTGTTAGAATAAGGGTCCCTTGGCCTTGCCTTAGGCGAAGATGCTGCATTAAAGCTGGCCTACGCTCGGGGCCAATATTAAACACCCCTTCTGTAAATATGCACCTGTCAGTGAATTTGCAGTGAAGTGACGTGAAATGATGTTTTACCCCATCCTCGCCACTGGCAGGTGAAGGAGAAAAACAGAGAGAGGGGCAAAAATGGAAGAGAAAAATAAACAGCATTAGCATTACTGAAGAGAGCAGCCTTGGTGGAGAGGGACTTCTTTGAAGATTTACAGCCTAATCCTATCTGCTGAACCACCATCTATGCCTCAGCTTTTGTTTCTCAGACTTTAAGACCTACTCCTACAGGAGCCACAGAGAGTGGGTCAATGGATTCATCTTGCAGAGTGCAGGGGAATGTAAGGGTTTTTGTTGATAGAATTAGACAGAACATTTACAGCTGAATATGCTTTGTTTGCACATTGACCCTTGATAATAACAGTAATCCCTCGCATATTTTGCCATCATGCACTGGAAAACTGTGCATTGGATGTCGGGCACTTTGCATTTTCACTGTAAGCTGATTTTTTCCATTTGTATAAATGATTTGTCCAATAAGACAGGGGTTCCCGTACAATGAAACCAATTCCTTAAACAAATACTGCTAAAGGTCTGTGCAGACAAAAGGCAAAACTCATTTTTGTCTTGCATCAATCGTGCAAACAGCAAATGTACTGTGCCAGCTGTGCAGATGTTGTGCCTGTGTGTTTGTGTTCAGCTCATCTTCTGACTGAACCCAGCGGCAGCTCCAATTCTTTGCGATCGTGTTTTTCTCTCTCTCCTTTTTTCTCAAATTTCGGTACATTTACGAGTCAGATTCATAAAGCCACCAGGTGGATGCGTCTTTGCTTCTGTTTGTGCTGCTAAAGGCAAGTTTGCTTGTTAACATGTCTTTTCATTGACTTTGTGTTCTGTCTGAACACACAACCCATTTATATCAGTGCAAAAAATATCTCTCTCAGTGTTTATTTGTAGTTATCTGAGTAAGGGTTCCTTGTATTTATCACATGAAAAAACAAACAAACAAACAAACAAACAAACAAACAAACAAACAAACAAACAAACAAACAAACAAACAAAAAAAACCCAAACAGTCAAAGCCAAAAATGATCATTTACACCATGACCTCACCTTTACACATTGGATAATCAGGTCATTTAGCAGATTTGTGCAGAAAGAGTGTAGAAGGTTAGGGGAAATGTACTGTTGGACTTTGTGAAGGTGGTTCAGTGGCGTTATAAAAGGCAAAGCAATTAACAATTTGAGCTTGTTTAAAGGAAATGGGAAGGGAAGACATGAAAGGTCTCCCTCTCTCTCTCTCTCTGAACATCAAGTGCTCTGACCCACTAACAAAGGCATGAAGGTCCATATGGAATAGGAGCTGAGTGAACATGGTAGGCCTTTGTGAAAGCCTTGGTGTTGGTTTAGCCACCGTAATAATGAGAAGCCACTCATGTGGACTCTCGGTGCAGTGTTGTGGACTCATGACACTGCATTTATACTTCTCCCATTCAATTACCATCCCATCAGGTCACTGCTGTTTCTGCTGCCACAGCAGTGAAGAGAGAGTTCACTTTTGAGGACTTCAAAGCTGGTTTGAACGCTCAAATCTCCCCTATAGCAAGTGCAGCTCAAAGGACAGTGGGTACAGTGACTGCCAATTAGGAGTTCCAACGAGACCCATTAGATCCCAAAGAAAAATAGATGTTTCAAAGAGGGACACAGAAGAAACTGCGGTTTTATGAAGGGTACTAAAATATTTTATGTCACTGGACTATAATGCACCATATCTCTGCCTTTGGCATTAGTTTTTGAAGGACAAACATTATTTTAAAGGGAGTTATTCACCTGCGAGTTGTCAGATGTTGGAGCTGAGTACCATTTGATGATACTTTCTAATAAACTCATCCAGAGTGCCCTTCAACAACGGTCATTGCAATCATAGCTGCAGAGAGAGGCAAAAGGGAGAAAGCAGAGGCTGGATGTGCCCCAGTCACACACATAAAAGATTTAACATCGCCCTAAGGTGTGTTTATAGCGCTGTTGTACCTTAAAGCTGCGTTAAGTAAGATTTTACTGTCCCTTAGCACAAATGGTAGTAATAAATCATCAGGGATTTGATAAAGTTGGCATCACTGACTCAGCAGTCACTTTGCCTGGTGCTGGGATTTCTGGATTTCAGAAACTCACTTTCAGACTTAACCTCCGATTTGTATTTGTATTTCAAATTCCAAGGTGATACTCTGCAAAGGACGGGGCCATTAGTGAGCAAATGTAAGAAGAAAGAAGAAAATCAAAAATGGAAAAAATGAAGATTAGAAACATTAATTGTTTGATCTCAAAATGTAAAATTTATATTTGGGTGGACTGAGGTCATAAAACAACTGGTTTTAGATGTCCATGTTTTCATGTAAAGCCATGGACAGCCAGTCCAAGAATACCCTATTTCAAAAGTTCATCCGTGCAACAAACCAGCACATGATGCAAAAAGTCCAAGTGCTTTCAATAAATGACCTTAAAACAATGTCACGTCATATTAAAAGAGGCCAAACATCCCAGCTTGTATCTGCATGTGCTCAAAACGGCAATAGAATGTTTGCTGCTAAGATATTGTATGTAAAATCTCTGCATATTGAGTTCTATGACGAAATAGAATAAAAGAAAACCAGTAGTTGCCTGAAAGGATTAGAAATAAATAAATAAACAAACAAACAAATGAAACTTACTGTATGTTTGGGGAAAGTGGTTTGCAATGTGGCTAATTTGTAGATAATTGTCTAAAACATGGATAAACCCCAGCATGGTCTTTTAATTAGCCTTTTACTGAAGATAGTTTTTACAGTATGTCTCTTGGCTTGATTGTGACTTGGCATAGTGACTGATGTTTTTGGCAGCTGTTACTGAAAACGATCAGCACTTCTGAATGCCAGAAATTTTAGGGCTTTTTAAACAACATAACATTTAATGAGCATATGAGCCCTTTATATCAACACCATGCATTCCAGCCTGAGAGAGTTTACCAGTAAACCTACTCAAAGGTAATATGACACAGTTGTAAATGGCAGAGAGAACCAACCCCTGTCAGGCTTTTTCATGTGGGTCATTTAACAGGTGAGATCATGCTGACAATCCAGGAGAGCCTCCTGTCACACAAATTAATGGACACTTCCAATCTAATTTCACCCCATACCTTCAGAGGTCCTATCCGTCATTCTGTTTGCACTACGAGCCGTTCCACACTCTGGCTTTTCAATCTGGATGCCTTCAGCGTGTCGCTTTTCCCCTCAAACAGTGTTTTTATTTTTTTTTAAGAAAACATATTAATCATTTGGTGGACCAAATATATATGTTACCATGAGAATTAATAACCAATCGGCCCTTTTTTAGAGTCATAGCTCATATGTTTGATCGTACATGTACATTTTCAACTAAATTATCTACCATTAAGTAAGATTTTGTGTTCCATGCAGTGATGAAATTGTAAAAACCAACTAAGCCAACTCCTTTGTCTGCAATAAATTAGTCAATTAATTGATTAGAAGAACAGTTGAACATATCAGTTGACTAAACCATAACATTTTAACCATAAATCATTGTCCTATGTACACATAGGACACATTTTGCTACTTTTGGATTTACCTGATACAATAATCTAGCACGATTACACGTTTGTGATGGTGCAAGTGAAAAAGTCAGGGAAAATAAAAGTTGGCTTCCAGCGTGTCTTTATTTAATGAATGTGAAATTGGAGATACTCTTATCTGAAATCACACCAGGTGCCAGGTCTTACCCTGTACTGTAATTACCAATGGCTGTTGGTCAGTGGTCACAGTGGAATTTCTTCCACCTTTGACCATTTGCTTTCTTGTTTTCTGACATTACTTTTTATTCAGCAGTGCACAGTCTGAAGTGACTTCCATAACTAAAGCAATCATACCAAAACCTTCGTCTTTCCTGTCAATAATCAGATCGCAATTTGTTTCGACTTCACACACGTCTAGTTTTTGATCCCTCTGACTTCACCTCTTATTTGACGACTGAACCAGTGCGGCCATTGCATCCTTGACTCAACCTTTATTGGATTCTGTACAATTGATTGTCAGGTTTTTGACAGAAGTGTGGAAGCCACATCACAACGCGTTGCCATTGAATTCCTATTCTGCACTGGTCAATTCTATTTGACAAGTGATTGGTGCGTACCTGTGACCTGATGATAGTATCTGTGGAGGATGTTGTGGATACAGGCAGGTATGGCTGTGCCCCCTTGCTCATGTTGGGCTAGAAGGTCATTTAGGGGTTAGAGACTTCCCGCCCCATTTATTGATAATATCCTGAGAAGCAATTCTTATTATTGCCCAAAATGTCTGAAAGTGTGATAATTTCTGCAATAATTTGATGCAAAATTGGTGCGATGTTCATCTCCAGAACACTTTCATCCTGGAAATGTTATAAGGATTGTAATAACTGATTACAATCAGGGTTTAGCAGCATATATAAAATGATCTAAGGAAAGTATAAATGTTATATCAGAATTGACCTGACTTTAGATTAGAATGTCCTACAGTAAGCATTGAAAAATAGGTATCATGCTGTTATTAATATTCACTTCATAATAATTTCCTTATTTCCCTTTTCACCTTGGGTTGGCTTGAACTGTGACAAGCATGCCTAAATTGACTTTCCAAGAAAGGAGCTTGTTGGAGAAAAAATTGTTGAGAGTGGAGAGGAAGCAGAGGAAGCTGACAGCATGTCTCCTTGGTCCAGAAGGAGTACATCCCTTGTTGATCAACAGAGGTGTTGTGCTAAATGATATGTTATTAATGAGAGGCAGCACATTGTGAAACAGATTACAGATGGATTTGCCAAAGGCGCCTACACACTCGGATCCTTTTGGAAAGCCCAACACTGTATAATTTTAAATGTTTTAGGGGTTTTTAAAATGTATTTTTATGGTAATGTCACAAGAAAAAAAGAGGCTGAATTCCTGCACGCTAGTTTATCAGACACACAGTGTTTTCATTATGGACCTTCACAGGAATCAGATTCATTAAAGGAAGTAACACATTTTTATACTGAAACCAAAAACATCAGATGAGATAAACAATATTTGTCAGAATTTGCAAACATAAATGAAAATGAAAAGGTTTGTAACAGATTAGATTAGGCAATTCAAAATAAGTGATTTTTATCGACAACAAATGTTAAAATATGTGATAGTGCAGACAGATCAGACAATAAACAATCCAAGTCTGTTGTCCAAACTGGGAACATCTGCATAATCATGAGGAAAAACAAACTGTACATCTGTTAATGCAAACACTGACAATTGAATCCTTAAAAAGTCCACAAAATATCACGTCAGTATTTCAAAAACTTTCAAGACAGTAGTCTATTGTTGTTCATCTGGCCAATATTTTAATGGACTATTAGAGAAGAAGAATGCATGCTGTGTGACGGCAACGTCTCCAGTCTGTTTCAGAACAGGGACCTTTGTTGCACGTCAAATCCCTCTGTCTCTCTCTTTCTTTTGTCTATATCTGTGCTGTTTCAAAATAAAGGCAAAATGCCAAAAATAAAGATAGGAGAAAGGTGGATAGGAGAGACTGTTTTAGGAAATATCAGGTAAATAGCTTATAAAAACAAGATGTTATCAAAATAAAAACACTCAAAATATGAGTCAAAAATAGTCCAAGTTTAAAACCATGAGAAATTTTAAAAACTATTTTCTTTCACATAATTTTCCTGCCCAGCTGTCTACCAGAGATATATTAGATAACACATAATCACAGTGCAGCCATGGTGGAGCTAATCCAGAACTAATGCCATGTAAACAGTGGAGATATTTTGTCAGAATCCTTAACATCGACCAAAAAATAACAACAATCACAATGCAAATCATTAGGTCAACTCAAGTTCTCTTCAAAGACAGACTCAGTGATTGATGGGAGCAGTGTGTTGTTATGGTCATATTCGGCATCCAATTAGTACTGATCTATTGTTGCTGTGTGGTGTTTTAATGACCACAGTGGGCGGGAGATGATTGGCCCTAATATCATTTGTCTCTCTAATCATGTGTTTATCACAGCGAGGTCTGCGGAGGGTCTCTAGTGAGGCATGTATAAATCCTTGCACTACTCTTTGTCCTGGATGAACCTACAGCGCCGAGTCCAAAGGAAAGTCGTCATTAACATGCAGAGAGGTTAGGAGTATCCAACTGCAGGGGCAGAAAGCCCAGCATGAATCATCATTAAAAGATGACATGGCACAGGGTCACATTTACCGGTTAGCACAGAGGTGGTTACAGCGTAGGCTGAGTGGATTGCCTGCTATAAGACTGGCACCATGCAGTTCAATAGAGATAAACTATTGTACAAATAACTACTGGGGGCCTCACTTTTGTGATATTGAACCACTCCATTCACTGTTAATTGCCTCAGTGTAAGGTTAATTGGCTTGTATTGGAGCCAGGAAATCCAATTAGTTTGGTTGTTATTCCATCTCCATCTACTCATTGATCCCCTTGTTTTGATCACAAAATAATAGTTTTTACAAATAAGATCAAGAAAGACAGTGGCTGTCGCGGCCGTATTACTTAGACAAACCCTGACACTGTAGAAGCTAAACACGTTTTTGTTGCGCCTTCATTTAAATTCATTCTTCGTGTCTCAGATGAAGACCAATTCTAGTCAGTTAAAAGTCCTATCTAAAGAAAGACTGAGTTGGCAGCACAGTCGGGGGGGGCAGGGGTGGCAGGGATGGAAAAGGATTCTCTTAACCAGAAAATCACAGTTTCTCACCTCTCCAGAATGATCCTGCCTTTCTTTCCCTGCAGAAGGTACAGGCCTCCCTGTGATGCAGGAGAGATGATACCACACAATATGAAGGACATTACGTGGTTGTAATTCCAACAGGTTCATGGTGCCAAAGAGTACAACGTATATAATCAAAGGAATTATGTGAAGTGGAGCATAAATTGCTTACCACTTGATTTTTGTCATAATAATGGAAAAAATTATGGACTTCCAAGAAAAAGTCACTCAAAAGGCTTTACCCTCACAATAAAGAAAAAAAACAACAACAAAGAATCTGCACCTAAATTGTGTATTTTAAGCCATTTGAAAAAGGTGGACAGTTGGAATGAGATGTCTATATATAAAAGCACAGGCATCACAGGGGCCATGACAGATGGATCCACATGTGGAACAAAGGCTATATGAACTGATGGATGGAGAGATGAATGGACGGATAGATGAATGGAGGAGAGAAGAAAAGTAGACAGGAATGATAAATGGGCTGAAGATGAATGCTGTAGCCTTTCACATACAAAGAATACCTGACCATCAAACCTTTACGATGACAACAAAATCTTTCAGAGATATCGGGTTAACGTTGTAGCATATGGCTGGCTGTAATTCCAGTGTGGTAATGTCTCAGAGTGGATTATTGCACCGTTTGGGGGATTTTATTGTTGTTAATGTTCAGTGGTTTTCTGGTCCACTGCAGAGGGGCCAGGACGGACGTGCTCTGTACGGGAAATGTCAATGACGATTAGCATAAGAAGAGAGAAGGGCAGGTCACTCGGTGCATATTGCACAACCCATTGGCTCAAGAGTATTAATAATAAAACAACACAATGAGGGGCTCGCTTACTAGTTCACTGCAGATTCATTACGAATCAATTTTTGTGTGTGTGTCTGTGTGTGTGTATGTATGTGAGATATTTATTCTGCACACCTTGCTGTGCTCCAATTAAAAAAGTGTTATGTGTGTACTTATGCCTCTCTGTCTCTTTCTGTATGTAAGAGTCCAAACCACTGACCTCAAGGAGATGGTGAGAGTATTCACAAGCAGATCTCCCTTCCTATTTTCCTTATCCCTGCACCCCCCCCCCCCCCCCTCCACCCCGACTCCCTTTTCACCATCTCCCCCATCTCTGCCTGCAGTGTTGTCGCAGTGAGTCTGTGTGTACGAGAGGCATGTATGTGCATACTAACACGGGCCGCGCTGCGATTTCCCCCTATGCCAACATAGAGCGCCTGCTGCCTGCGCTTTGGATTTTTATAAATAAGGGAATAAGCATTGAGCTGTTATTAAAGTTGATGGAGACAGATGGCTGCTGTTGTTTACAAGTTTAACTAAATCACCAGCCGATCAGCTGTGACACCCCGTGGAAAGTTGAAAGGCTGAAAAAGGAGGAAAGGCAGTGAATAAGAGAGCGGCAGTAAACTGATAGCTGCAAAACATCTGTAGCAAATGATTGGTGAGATAATTCATCACTGCCTCTGTTACATCAGGAATCCACGGTTATTAGCGTCAGCGTATCTCAGAGATTAATGTACCATTCATTTCAAGGTTTACCTAACAGTCCATCTAAGCTCACATATACTGTATCAGTTTTTTTTTATCTCTTTTTGTTTTCTTTTTTTTTGTCTCTTCACAAGCATCATGTCAGAGACAAAAGCATACATCTTCACAGCATGACAAGTGACACTTATAGATTCAAAGTAATTTAGATGTTCACTTTGAATGCTAATGTATACAACAGACATTGTACTAATATAGTGATTCATTATTTACCATTCAAAGTCCTCGGGGGTGACATCTTGTTCAGTGTGGTCATCCTTAAGTGTCTGTCATGGTAAAATTTTGTATTGATTGCAGTGTTTGGTGAAGATCATTTCATTGTCACCAGGCCTGTTCCACAGAGAATATTCAGACTAGTCAAGCTCATAAGAGACAGGAAAAAAATCGTATGTTCAAGCTGAAATAGTTTGTCCCAATCCAGAACTCATACTCATGAATTGATATTTCCCTGTTTGCCATCCTACTCTGTCAGGGGTGACATTGATATTCATACATTGCAGCAGGCTGTGTGTCAGTTTTTCAAGTCTTATTCAAATCTGTTGTGAATGGAGCACAAACCCCTCAGCAGTGCTGGCTGCGAGGATGATAGCCCGTCCAGTTTGAAGAGAAAATTACGAGAGCAGTGCACCCGGGG
The DNA here is from genome assembly GCF_017976425.1 of Toxotes jaculatrix. Classification (NCBI taxonomy): domain Eukaryota; kingdom Metazoa; phylum Chordata; class Actinopteri; family Toxotidae; genus Toxotes; species Toxotes jaculatrix. Next base: position 5,812,591 of record NC_054402.1, read on the forward strand.
ATCTTTTCTTATTCTTCATGAAGTCAACGCACAAGACATCTTGGAGCAGTGTTGTCCAAATGAAGTATTTTCTTCCATCCCTTTTGTGTTTTTTTTTTCTTTTTTTTTTTGTGCATCATATGGATCAAGTTGATTCATGCAGGTTGACACATGTGCATGAATTAACGTGGAACAGCCTGCATGGTAGACATACACATGTAGATCCACACTTGCAATATACATTTGGGGAGATCCTATTAACAATCCTTGACCCTGTGACCTTAACCTTCACCCTCATCGCTACACCTAAACTTAACCTTTGCCCTTCAGGAACCAATTTCCATTTCAAAGACGTTCTTCTGAAACCTTCAGCTTACAAAATATAACCGTTTTCCTCGTAATCGTCATACTTTGGCAAAGTGCTTGCTATCCACTGAGCCATTTTGAGTCATAAAAGCTGGTGAAACATACACATGGATGACCAGACACACACACACACACTCAGAAATGCAACATAAACCCTGTGAGTGTTTTACACACTCTTTGACAACTCCCTAAAATAGTGCAGGAGTTTTGTTAATGTGTGTAAGTGGTTTGACACCCCCTGCTTGATCCATCAGCCCCTCTGACCTCAGCTGGCCCCCCTCTCTCTGACCTTTAGAAAGGCCAGCTGTTCCCTTTTACAGGATGTGACTGAAGAGGCGGGTCTCCCAGACATCAATTGATTAGAGAAGCATTAATCAAGCTGAGGGATTATCCCTAGCATGGAAAAGGCTCCTTTCTATAGTAAACCAATTATACTTTTTATGGGATGAGAAGGTTAACTGGCTGCATGAGCAATCCGTTTAAACCATTGACACTGCAGAAGAGAGGTGAAAAATGAGGAGGATGGAAGAGGAGGAGCTGGCTGCATGGGACGGGAGGCCGAGGGCATGGGAGAGCGTAATATGGATTCATGGAGGAGTTCAAATAGAGAAAATAGAGTGAGAAGCATAAAATGATATTATTGACCATTAAAGTTAATTGGGGAACTTGCCCTAAAAGGTCCATGAAAGGCAAGGATGCATGATGCCGCCCTTGCTGCTCACATAAAGTGGTGTTTTCCCTTCATGCTGCATTGACCATGAAGCAGAAGGAGGTAGATTGGAGAAGGAGATTCTGATCTTTGTCCATAAAAATGGCTCCCATGACTTTAATGAACGTTGCCTTGATTACAGACTTAATGACCCTTCTAGTTTTAGGGGGGCTAAATTAAACCTGTAAAGAGAAACATTCATTCATTACCACACCCCCATAACTTCACATACACACACAACGTCACATCAGTGGCCTGATAACAATTAACACGTAACACATTTTATTTAATGGGGCCCAGTCTGTTGAAGCTCCTCTAGTGTGGCTTGGCTTGCAAATAAAATCACAATGTATTATACTTCTAAAGCAACTTTAATACAGTAATACAGTAATGAAACTTGTGCTATGCTGATGACTGATTGATACTTGATACTTTGACCTCACATACAACCTACTTATGTGCCATTAGTATTGGGAATGAACAATTATCTAAAGCTGAAGTCTTTTACTCAGGCAGAGGAGTGTAATGTTTATTCAGAAGTTTGTCCATTTGTCAACTCAAATGAAAACAGAGATAGTCATTGTGGATTCTTGGTTGAGAGTTATGCTTTAAGTTGACTTATATATATTTCTATTCTACACACCGCTGACTCCCTACAAAACAGTACCCTTTAAACTGACCTTCATGAAGAGGAAATGCTGCATTTTACCTCTGTATTTCAAAATTCCAAAACACAGTCCACAACAGTTAAAAACTGTGCTGCTTCAATTTTTAATCTTTGAGCAACAAACAGCCTCAAAATGCCTGAGTGTCCTAAAATCACCTGTCAACAGACATGAATGTACTTCTGAGTGAATTACCAGTAACATGCATACAATTGCTTTTACTCAAAGTTGCACTAAGAGTAATTTATCAATAATAGATGCAAATATGATGAAATATCATGACAGAAATTATAATAAATAATTTACAACTTCACAAAGTTTCAAAACCCTCATCAGCATCATTGCAAAAGCATCAATCTTTCATTTCCAAAGTTCTCCAGTTTTAGATACAGGATGATGCAGAAAAACATAACTCTTACTCACACCTTCCTCTCACACAATTTAGATTAATACATCATTTACAGGCCATCCAAAACACTCTTTTGACAGGCTTAAGCTGATTCGGAAATCTGTGGGAAGACAGATAACCACAACAATAAAGAAAGAGAAAGTTAGGCCAGTTTTAACTAGGCCACGCTTACTTCTAACGGATTTTAAAGTTCTGCCCCTCACATATAAATCTATAAATGGTACCTCACCTCAGGCTCCACTCTACTGCTCAAAGTTTAGTTCTCTGGCTACAAAAAAACTGACACCTTAACAGTTTTTAAATCACTTTTAAAAGTAGATCATCAAAAAGCAGCTTAATCTGTGGTCTCTGTGTTTCACTCATGATTGCCATGTATTTATGTGGCTTCTTGTTGTATGATTGTGGAAAAACTTCAGTGGCAAGGCTTTGAATAGACCTTTCAGGATGCTGTCAGTGGCATCCCTTGTTTTTCTACTGTTTGTGCTCAATGACCCTGAAATAGAATATAACCAGATCATTATTATTATTTTTTCTTTTGGCAGGAAATTTGCAGAATCTGAAAATCTTCTGCTTCTATATGAAAGTACATGAATGCAATGCAAAGAAAGAAACATTTTTATCTGAGTGGAGTCATGTCTGACAGTTATAGTCAGTAATTATACTGCTGTGTCAGAGTCTGTTCTTTCAATGCTGAGATGCCATTTTAGAGACAAACAGCCGTGACTGGTTTGAGAGGAAAGTGTTGTTGTGCAGTTGTCTTAGTTTATCCATGTGCACTTCAGCTCTGCAGTCTTGTGAGGTTTCTCTGCTGCTTTTATGTGGAAAAGCGGAGCTCGATGTCATGTTTTGGTAGACGATTTTCAGCAGCTCAGACTTGGGCAATGTTCTGGTTCTTTTCTTGTTCATGAGTGATAGCCACTTATTTAATGAAATATGTACAAAACAGAGGTTATGATTTATTTACGCTTTTACCCATTTGTTCTTTTTAAAACATAGCTGCAGTTATTCTGTCTATGCTCAGACAGACTATAAACTTCAGGGACGGAGACAAAATAATATTCTTCCAACTTGAGAAATAGCATAGATTCAGCGAACAGCCTGTATAGTAATGGCCTACATCTGTCTCTTCAGTCTATCTCTAAGTGCAGTCTGCAGATGACAGTTGCCAACCTCAGGGGCCTCATCAGCTAACACTGACAAGCCCATCAGATCAGCATGATCCAGTGTAACTGTGTGTGTGATTTAAGCACCTGTTTTACATTGGATATCTAAACCTCAACCTTTACAATCATGATTTACCTCTGTAAAATCATATCTTCAGTCAGGTCAGACAATGACCCATCATAATACCTTTCTTGGTAATCTCTTGTTTTGACTTACGCACACCTGGACTGACATTTTTTGGATGTTTTTGGATGATATTTGAAATATGCAGTAGTAAAAACTAAGTAGTCAAGACTACACTGGAGACGTCTTGGCATCTGCAATGTCATTACGATTAATAAGACAATATCACTTTGACTGAATTATCGCCAGTGATCATTTGCCATGTGTGACAGATCAAATGTTGATATCTGTGACATCATTATAGACAGATCTTAAAAGGATATCTGACTCGTCAAAATCTGTTTGGAGATATCTAGCCTGGACGCAATTTCAGACATCTTGAATGATTCTAATTCTCAGACTAAGAAGGTCAAAATGCATTTGCAGTTGTCTAAAATCTAATTAGAGATTGTCAAGCAAGACTTATTAAATTAAAAGGGATTTCCATAGAGGGTGTTTATTAGGCAGGGAGGGTCTAATGAAAGACTTCAAATCTCATCACAAGCGAAGTGAAGGATCCATGGTTACTTCTAGAGAGTACAAGTCAAGATAACTGCTGCTTTAATTTTGACCATTATTTTGTTAATCTGTTTCTCACTCAAAGAAAAAACGTTATTTTTTTTATTTATTGTAGGCAGCAAAAAGGCAAAAAAACTTGACTCAATCTTTCTGTTGTTGATGTTTTGGAGCCTATTCCTCTCATTTATATTTCGTACCACAATTTTCTTGTCACAAAGTCTCTCTGATAGGATATCTGGAATTTCACATTGTCAAACTGCAAAGAGAGAATTCATCTACTGATCTACTTTTGTGCATTCCTCTCATAGCTGTATTCTTTGCATACAGTATATATATTGGGTTTTGCTATTTATATTCAATTTAATACTCATCCCTTAATATGTTAAGCTTTTTCATCATGATACTTTACTGTATATATGGGCTATATGAACTGTGCTTTTACATAGTGTGTATCAAATTCTGAAAGATTTTATTTACTGTAATTGTGCTTTTGACACAAACTGTCTTATGCTGTGTGATTTGTTTTGTTCTTTAAGCTCTGAAGAAGGGACGCTAGTGCCAAAACGTCAGTTTATGGAATAAAGTCTGTGCTGCACAACTGTCAAAATTACCCTGCATCTTTGCCAGTATTTTTGCCTTTTCAAGGTCTACTGTTCTTTTTTCAGTCTTTCACTTTGCAAAGACAGAATATCCCACCTTCTTGTTAATCAAATTCTAGCTGACTCACATTAGTAAGGCACTGGGTCTGCATCTATTGCAGCAGGACTTAAATATTTTAGAAATATTTGCCACTGGGAGAACACTAATAGTGCCTTGTTGATTGTTATTATACACAAGTAATTGGTTGCAAATCTAAAACACCTGCACATTTGGTTTAACCATCGAGGGGCCAAGCACTTAAAAATTTGATGAGAAATCCTAACAGAGAATCTGTAACTAACAAAACTCCGTATTAAATTAATGAACAAATTTTCATACCTTTGATAATTGGTATTTAACAGGGCAGCTGTACCTGTTAGGTGTCCTCCAGTAAACAGCTGCATGAGACCAAACTGAGGAATCATGATTGGCAGCAGCCCTGCCCACCTCAGGAAACACTTGAGCCAAAAGTCATTTGTGTGACTTTTACTCGTGTGTTTCCAGAGCAAATATACATGTCAAGTGAAGATAATTCTGATCCAAGTTCTGATCAGGGACTCGTTCTGCTGCTCTTAGACTGCCATTCTAATAGATTTCCCTTTGATCTCTGTTGATCCACTGCAGAAGAGTGCTGGTATTAAAAAATCCCCCTGCAGGTTACTATAATGGTGCAGCAAATACAGAAGTCTCTCCTCCTCCGTTCGCTCCTCACATCTGAAATGTGTAGTTTTAAAAACTGAACCATTCCAGTACAAAGGCACTGGTTTTACTAAAAAAAAAAAAAAATCTGTAAATTCCACTTACTACTAAATTATTTCTAAAATTATTATTTCTATTTAAATTATTTCTTTTGGTCATCTCACGTGGTTATACTTCACTCTTATTACACAAATTAAAGACATGATTATATTTAGGACTAGGTGAGGGCGATGGTGCCTCTTTTCTACTTTTCCTCTTTTCTTTTTCTAGCTCATGGAAAAGGATGAATACAGAGTATGCGCAGAGTTTATATTTGGCATTAAGGTTGTGATGATAAACTCTAACTTTAACCTGTCTGACATTTAGCACTCTATGCTGTTACCTTTATAATAATCTACTTAACTGATTTCAATTTTTCACATATATCACTACACAGCAGTCTCTTTTACCTTTTAGTTAGTTTACCCCTCCTCCATTACTAATGATCAACACTGTAAAAACGTAATCTTCACTGCCGGCCTGACAGTGAGCACTTTCATGTCAGCAGCACCATGGAAGTGCTTCAGCTGGAGGCCAGTCTAGCAGTGGGACATGGAGACATGAGCTGCACATATCGGCTGCCCCCCTACCTTGCTTTAGTCTGGCTGACTGATCATCTGCATACATTACCCCACAGAGGGTCAAACTCCAACTGTCCCACAGGCCCTTCATTATTGCAGTTTAAAGCCCATTTTGAACCAGAAATGAGCAACAGCATGGAGAGAAATTTTGGTATGAAAAATCTGTTGGCTGTTTCAATCACCATGTTCAGGCAATCTGTTCAGGCAACTAATTCAGTGTCAGAGCTGCGAAACGGTGAGACAGAGAGGCATCACTGTGAATGCAAAGTAAAGCAGCAACACTTTCAGCATGAGCAGTGCACATCTTTTACGTACCTTAGCTCCCACAGGGGGGGGGGGGGGGGTGGCCAGATAGGGGAAAGTATATGGGGGAGGGGAATTGATGAAACATGCATGCAGAGATCAGTATAACACATGAGTAGCAGTAAATGCTTGACAAACAATGTCACACCCAGAGTCAGATGGACAACTCTGCCCTCAGACAGATGAGGCCACTGACCTTGAAGTTCTTGGTTACTTGTGCATGTGTGTGTGTTTACCTTCTTTGCTGTCTTCATATGGTGCTGCAGGTTACTGTCAGGCTCTTAAGTGCCCATTGTCCTCCGGTCTGCCACAGGCTGTCGAAGTACAGAAAGCAGGAGGGGGGGGGGGGGGGGGGGGGGGGTGGCTGGCTGTCTCTCTGTCTCTCTCTCTGGGCTTTGCTTGCCACCTGTCTAGACATCAGGGAGATAACATCCCCACTTTTAATCCATACCACAGAGCCTGGAGGAGACAAATTTTAGCACCCGTGCCTGAGTGTTTATCTGTACACATGTCTGCCTCCCTTTATGACAGAATGTGGACTTTCAACTCTACAAGATATAACACATTGCAAGACAAGCAAAACACAATGTCCCTCTTCTTTGCTTGCCAGTGGCTCATAGCCTTTGGTGAAGAAAAAACCCATCTGTCCAGAGTGATGTGTCCTGCAGTCACTGCATTATTTTCAATCATAACTAGCAATTTAATGCAGAATCACTTCCCCGAGGTATGAGAGCCGTGCTCGTACATAGATAAGTCATTCTTTTAGTCATTCCAATTTGCTGGAGGATGAAGGAGGATGTTGAATTGTTAGTGTGACTCAGTCGTCAGTAAAAAAAAAAAAAAATGTTGCCACTAGTTACAGTTCCACACACTGTCAGCCGTAGATGTTCACAGGTCAACTCATACAGTAGCTATATTTATTAATTTCATTTCAAGAGCTGGCTGTCATGGCAATTATTGCTGGCACTTCAGAATGCCAGTGGATTTAAGTGGAAATAATGATTGGCATGAGAAATGCCTTGGGGTGGTGCTGTACCTGACGGGTTAGTAATTAAAGAGGGCAGGAGATTATTTTATGGGACTCAGGAAAAAGACATCAGGAGACTCTCTCGAGTTAGAGAGGGAGAGTCCACAAACGACTTCCTCAAATCATATCCTGATAAAACCCACAATTTCTGTGGAATTTTTTTTTTTTTTTTTACATTATCTCATTAAATGGTTTTTATTGTGATTGCCATCATGAAAAAAGTCAGATGAATTTACTGCCATTATCTATTGACACAACGCAGGTATTCCAACTGGTGGGTTGAGATCCCATGCTTGAGTTTGCTAACAACATGACCCTTTTGCCAGTTGCTGCAAATGTATCTGTATAAAGACCCCAGACTTACTGTATTTTGGGGCAAATCTTGACCATTCAAATACAGACTGTGTATCCAAATTGGCTCCAAAACCCATTCCTCTATTATACTCCAAATAATTTAAGCTTTTTAAAGCTTTTTCCTCTTAATCTTGAGCATCATAGCCACTTTAACTGTGAACCATTTAAAAAATCCTGATCAAGAAGTTTTGTGCAATGATGCTAAATCAATGAACAGAGAAATCACAATGCATTTACAGATTGATTAAATGTCCCCGCTCTTATATTTCAGTGAAATATTCTTGGATCTTTGCTCTAAAGGAGACATCTGCTGTCCAAAGCAATAATTCATTTGAGCAATATCTGTAATATTTATCTAAGATCTTATGTTCAGTACAGGCAGAACAAGTGGAACTAATCAGCGGATATGCGCTTGCCCACACAGTTTGTACTGAGTGCCTTGACTCAAGATGCTCAGTCTGTGTGAAGTCTCTGATGGAGAGTTCTACCACCTGTTTGGCCTCCATCTCTTTACTGCTCAGTGAGGCACAAGATGAAACACTTTACATCTTAGTGATCCTCCTACTCCTGCTCATCACTCTTCATAATACCTTCCATCTACCCCCCCGCCCCCCTTGGTAATCTGCTAAGCAAAATGAGCAATGCCCCGATCTTTCTGCCAACCCCCCCTCCACCACCACCAAAAGCCCAGACACACTTCATTTCAATTCGGCAGTGACAGTGATGAGACAAGAGACAGCCCTCCCCCATCCTCACCATGAGACAGTGAAACAACAGACACATGGGCTCTGCCACACTGCTCTGTTTAAACTACAGATTCACTCGCAGTACCAGCAGATGGCTGAGAAGTCCGCCACTGGCTTAATGTGCTGTTTAGTTTTCATTACGTGCGGGGACACAAAGCGTGGAATGATCAATGTTTTGTCTGGCGAATAGTCAGTTTGTTTAAGCTTTACATTCTTACAAAATGCATCGTATTCTAAGTAAATTTATATATGCTGTACTTTAATTATTAGGCAGTGCACACATGGCTCAATCACTGGCCCAGCGGCCAGATCCCCTGTTTGAACTGTTAAGAGACTCCATGAGACCAAAACTTTGCTAGATTTGTTGCTAGGTGCTTTTTTTTTTTTTTTTTTTTTGAAATAAATAAATAAAGTTGCTAAATGGCTCTGCAAAGTGAGTAAATCTAGTGACAAAGGTGCCAAATTTGCGACACTGCTTGTAAACACGGCTCTGATGACACACAAGCTATACTGATGACAGACACAAAACAACCACAAGGAGATAATAATAAGCAACTACAAGCACCAATCATCTACAAAATGACACAACGTGACAAAAATGACACATTTGCAGTGCTATACACTTTAACTTCCAGTGAGAGTAAGTAACTGATTTAATATAATAGATTCAGCTCACGCATGCAGCAGTTCATAAATACATGGACATACTACACAAACACAGCTTCCACAAATCCACATCTCCTCCAGAGTCTAATATTTACTTACTCATGTTCCCCTCTGTATCAGAACTTTTGGCAGAGGATGCAATATTAATGGTACTTTTTTTATGACAGGTAATTTGAAATAATCCATTTCGAGTTGTTGCGAACCCTGAGGATTTGCATTTTAATTATACATTTTGATTTGCTGGGGTTGATTACTTTCATTCTCTGGCAGCAGGTTAATTGTGTGAGCTCGGTTCCGCAACAGTGTGGACTTGTGTCATTACTTGTGTGAATAATATAATGAGGTTCTGTTATCCAAGAGTGACGTGTTCACTAATTTGGCACTTTTTACCAACACAGTACATGCAGTATCATATGCTAAACTTGTTGTTCAATATTTCTGTATTTTGAGGGATTCACATCATAATCTTTGATGTAGTGATCTCAGTGGTTAAAAATGAGGGTTGTGGTGTTTTCATGAGTGATGAACTGGTTGAGCTGGATGGAAAAATTGTCAAGCGCATACTGCTATTACAGTTGTGTTTCCCATCCTGTTCTTCGTGGAGGTTTCTCAATGATTTGCATCGATTGACTCCCATGCTTGGCCAGTCAGCTCAGCTGTAACCCTGCTCTGCACGGACCTGGTCCATTGGGAACCCTGCTTAGCTCAGTGTGCACAGGGAAAGGGAATTAGTGTGGGCTTTCAAAGGAGGGATGGTAGAGGGATCTGCTATGCATCGAAAATCATTGATGCTAGCAGTTCCCAGTGGATTGGAGCAGTTCTCATTTGTAAACATGGTGGGTGAGGAAGGACATGGATGGAGCATGTCATATGGGTTTGTTTTGTGGTTTTCTTCCATTAAAATTGTCCTTTTCACATTAATCATATTACCATTTGTGTGTTATCTTCGGTCACTTGGAAGGCAAAGCTGGGTGTCATATCAATCAAATATTAATTCTTTATATTTAGTGAATATTGGATCTTGAAATATACCTAATTTTCAAGTGATGTAGCTGAAACTGTGGCTGAAAGCACATTTTGATCAGGGCCAAGCTCAGTGTGAGAAATCACAATCACCAATAACAAGATATAGATTTACAGCGAGAGTTCTGGTGTTGTTTCCTTTAAATAGAGTTTTTCCACTTTCCTCTGGCAGCTCTTGAAGCCAGGATTCAAATATGTATAAAATTGTAAATGATGCAAGGAAAACACGGCAGCTGTGAAATATAATTTCAATTACTGTGACTGGTCAAAGCATTTCCATATCAATAATTGCTTTTTGTCCAACAATTTATGCAGAAATGATAGTGTCCACGGGAGGAGGATGTTTTCCTTTCATTGTGAGTGAAGAAAACTCAATTTGATGAACAGTTAGCAGCAGCCATTGTTTGGTGATGTTATCATGTGCAAAATAGGAGCCCAGTCTGAGGAGAGATTTACAAATGAGGTTTGAAGATTTTTCTTTTTTTTTATTCTGTAGTTTATTATTCTTCAGCCAGATGAGGAAAATTGCTTGCTGCTGGCTATAGTTGTGGAATTCCAGCTACTTTTTCGATCCATCATTTAAGCTCCACACTCAGCTTGAGGATTTAAGAGATAGTGATAAGAAAACCAACACATTCAGTGCATGGGAGGGAAAGGAAATTTTCCAGTAGCATTTCTCTGTCCTCCTACACTATAACTTTTTCATAGCTCTTTATGAATTCAACCTTTGTTTGCTCCTTTTATTTGTCTATTGATATTCACCAATTTATATTCTGTTTTCCTCCATGTCTGCCGCACCCCTGCTGTGCAGTTCAGCTTAAAACATCTAAAATCTAACCTTTCCATCTCTGGCCATCAGACAAGCCCTAAATGTCAGTGATGGATCTCTTTCTGAGATGCCTGGCAATCAGGGATACTTTTGATGTACCAGACACCCCTCATCTTCCTTTGGTGTCATTTGAGATGGAGAGAGGCGAAAGCAGGAAGCTCCTCAATCATTCAAACACCCACAGGTCCCAGGGTAGCCACCTCTCATACAGATTACCCTGTGTAAGCTTGTGGTTCATCTTCAGATTCAACTTTAAAGATTAAATAAACAGATAAACACTAAACTCCAGAGGCAGATGATCAGCAGAACTTCTCTCCAGTATTAATCAGCATATCTCACAGTCCTGTGGTCTAGTGTTGTCAAAAAATGAACAAACCACTTTCTTTTTTTTTTATTCATGCTGAGACTTTTTCTAATTCCATGTGTACTTGGTCTGCACTGGTATGTACTCTCTCCAGGAAAAAGAAAAGGTGTTACATTGCGTTGGATTAGCGTTACCCAGTACCCATGGGCAGAAAACCATTGGATGACCAGTCACACGAAAAATAACATGTTGTTGACCCAGTGTTAGACATAACAATCTCAAGTTTGACCTTAAAACTGTCCCAAGTGTGGTTTTAGATTAGATTAGATTATAACAGTTCACAGCTGTATTAAATTTGGGTAAATAACCCCCCAAAAAATAAAAATAATAATAACACCAACACTGTGTCAAAACAATCCATTGTCTTGGGCTTGATTGGTAACCCAGTGGTTTTCTACCCATGGGTACTGGGTAAAGTTAACCCAGTGATGCATCAATAATAGATTGATCCATACATGTGTGTGGTGAAGAATACTGACAAGACTGCTTAGGCACTTGGGGGCTCGCCAGATTCATTTATGTACCAGAGTCAAACAACAGTCTCCACTGCCTGCAGAGCTTAGCAAGACTCACTGCTGCAGTTTGGTTGACAGTTAAACTACTTTTAATTCTCGGAAGTGGTAATAATTGTTTTTCAGATTGATTTAAATGCTTAAAATTAGTTAAATACAAGAAAGGTGCTTGTTGGTAAATTTTTATTTACTATAAAAATTAGCAGAATCAGCACAATTATCGCAGTCAGTAAAGTGAAACCCTCCATGATTTGACATGGTATCACCTTTGTTTAGCCTGCAATTTAACATTTTGAAAGAATTGTATTTTATTTTCTTCTTCTCAGTATCATCACATCTTGCTAGCATGCCCTTCACCCTTGTGAACCACCTTTATTTAGATGTTTGATCGGGATACACAGAGGCAGCAAGACACATGGGGCTTTACAGAAAAAAAAAGACTGCTAAATGAAGTCTGCAAGTCTGCTAAATAAGAGTTTCATGGATGAAAAATCAAACACTATTGATGACACAGAGATCACTCCGCCACTCTTGGGGAGAAGATGAAGGGAAACATTAGGCATATTCTTCACAGTTGTATGAATAGAAAAACATGTAAGGAATGACAGTGCAGCGCAGTATGTGGTGCTGTATTAATTTGCAAAGAGGTTTTCTTTGTGTGTATACATCATAACTCGTTAATTTTCCACTGGTTCCATGGGAGTAATTTGAGACCCTTGAAGTCACTCTAGAAACACGCTGACATCACTGTTATCTTACAGGTGTATGACTCCTCTACAGTCAAAGCCTGATTCCTCCATTGTTCTCCTCCCTTCAGCCTTTTCTTCCACTGTCACAGTAGACAGAGAGCAATACTGACTCATTCCCAACCAGGAAACCCGAGATCGAGTGCAAAGCTTTGTTTCAGAGATGAAAAATACAAATGTATGTCAGGCCAGAATGAACAGTAATCTGAGCGTGGCACCATCACAGCTTTCATTCTCCTATTGAATTACACACTTAAAACATCCATCTATCATCCAAACCTGCTAATCCAGATAAGCTGTAACAAAGTCTATACAAAAAAAGCCTTTTACTATAAGATCATTGATGCACAATAATATGTTTCTGTAATATTAGTCATCCACAAAATTGTAATCAACGCGTGCACAGCCTCTGTTCAGTGACATCAGTACAAAGATATTAGCCTCACCAGCATCTGCTTTAGTGTCATTTCCCTCTTTAAAGTAATTCCACTGTCATGAAGTTACCGCTCTGTTATTGGCCATAATTGGGCTTTGTCTCCTTTATTCGAAGCTCTTACCAAAATAGTTTGTGTTTTATTCATTCATCGAGGCAAAATGAAGTGTCTAAATGGAGTCATTAGAGTCCATTAAATCTGAAGTGTGACACTTTGCCTTTCGCCCATTATCTTTCTATCTTTATCATTTTTTTCTGTCCTCATGCCTGAGCTGATCTTGAGTGAAGAGCACATTGGTCGTCTGGATGTTATATTCTATTGCAACTGTGTAGTATATAGTTCGGCTGCAAAACTTGTATGTACCTGCACAGTTTAAATTGGGAAAGGACAAAACCAGAGCATCTGAGTTCAAGTATGTGGCCTCCAGGCAGAGATCTTCTTCTATGGTAGCATATATGAGTAATGCTTCTCTGCATTCTAGCCTTCAAGGTCTCTGTTGATTGATAGAGTTTAGGTTTAGTTCAAGCCATAACAAAAACATCATAGTATATAGGGACTTCAGTGAAAATAATCACATTTATAGAGGGCCCACAATTACAGAAATACATCTTAGCAGAATCTATCCATGCAGATAGTTCGGGTTTTCTCTCTGCAGGTTTTTAGTTATCCATCTCTGAGAGTTTTGCTTTCATCCCAATAGAGGTGACTGGAATTTGTTTCTGGTGCTTACAACGTTATAAAATGGCACAACGAGAAAGCAGCCTGTTTTTCTGAGGCTGTCCTCAAGAAAAACTTCAACACACGCCATGATTCATTTTTGTAGTCAAACCCAACCACATCTTAACAATAATGGCGTCAGTTGAGAAAACTGACTTGGAAGGTACTGAGAAATTTTGCCCTGCTGATGTGGGGAATCAGAGCAGAAAATTACAACCAAATGTATTTTGTCCTGTGGAGGACTGGTTGGTTTTCCTGAAACAGTGTCACCCTAGACAGATTCTTTGGTAGAGAATACTATTGACAGTGCTCTGTTATTATCCAGAATAAAGGGGGCTGTGATGTTTCGTGTTGAATTCTGTAAATACACAGTAATTTATCAGTGGTTTGAGCAGTAAAGACAGTAAACTTTTGCAAAAAGTTAGAGATGGATATTTGAATAAATTGGACATTAAAAAGGTTGCATCACATGTTGAAGGACATAACAATGGTGAGACTAACTATCCTTACCACATAATTTAGCTCTGCCTGTCCCCTGGAGCCAGCTCATAGGGCTCTATTCAGGAGACAGGCAGGGATGCTCTACCCTCTACCCCTGCTGCTTTTTTCCTTGAGGTTCTGGCTCAGTGCATGTTATTACTCTACAGGGGAGGAGGTGTTCATCAGCCACAGACTCCATCTTAGATTGTTGTCAGTTCTGTGGAAGGATACGGCCCATATCATTGTTCAGTGTGTTCCACTGTGTCTCTGTCACTTTCAGTCCCCGATGGGACGAGCTGCTTAGCTGGTTAAACCAAGTGGATGCTGTTGTGTTGGGATGGCTGGATTCACTAAGTTCTGTAAAAAGAAAGCTATTTCACATGGGTTTCAAAGGAAAGGTTTGACATTTTGGGAAATGCAATCGCTTTCTTGCTGAGTGAAAATCGATATCACTGTCATGTCCTTACAGTAAATATGAAGCTACAGCCAGCAGCCAGCTAACTTAGCTAAGCATAAGGACTGGAAATAGCGAGACTGGCTCTTTCCAAAGGTGACAAAATCCACCTGCTAACACACTCACAAATGAAAACATATGGACACACAGACAGGTGACTATTCCATGGGCCGTTATCAATTGCCTTAATCTAAAGTGAATTAATTCCAGATTAAAGAGTGACTGTAATTAGATTTCATGAGCAGCGAGTTAAGAAGCTAAAGCTCGGCTTTGTGGTGCAGCAGTATGCCATGAGGGCGTTGTGAATTAAAGAGAAGATAAGCGTGAGTGGGACCTTCAGTTCTCAGGGTGGTGAAGATGGGTGAAGGAGGTTGTTTGGTGAAATTTGTATTGATTCCTCAGGGAGGAGGAAAAGAGCCAGGTGATAAACTTGGCTTCCTTAAGTTGACAATCAATACAGATTTCAACCCTTCCTGAGGAAATAAGCATCAATTACCTGTAACGCAGCAGAACTGCAGCAGATAATTACATCTCACACAACAGGTCAGTGGGTGGACTGACTATGTTTCCAACCTTACAAGGTGGCTAATGCAATTCAGCATGCTCAGAAGGCACCAGAATGCTCTTGTTACTGCAGCCACGTACCATTGAGCCAGGTCGTTTTCCCTTCAATCAGCTTGACCTTTTCCTCTGTGACTTTAAGGGGCTCAACATGCGTGAGTGCTGTTTGTTTTTTTTGTGGGTCTGTGTACGTTGGGTTGATTGGAATAGAAGTTTATGGTGTGTTGGCCTTGTTCAAGCAGCACTGCAGTCTGATGTTGTCCCCAGATGGTATTTCTGGAGAAATTAATGAGCTATCCATTGCTGTGATAAATATAATCCTTATCAGCAGAGTAGGGGAGAGAGTCCTCTGCTGAGACATGGTCCCATTCAGAGACTGATTTAGCTGAGGTACAAGGCAAACGTGTAAATACTGTACTACCATAGAACAGAAGGAGATGATTAGTAATTGAACCGTGGGTCCAGCAATGCTCAGAACAAACATTCCAGTTATCCTTGATCATGTGTCTGTGATGTTATTTCAATATATCTAATTAGTTCATCAGAATTCAAACAAAAGCAATTCAGGATTAACATGCATCTCCTTCATTAACAAGCAGACTTTTGCTCTGTAGTTTCCCCCATTGATCCAATGTTTCTTTGTTTTTTATTTATTTATTTATTTTACACCTTTTAACACTTTCTACAGTTCCCCCATCTTATTCCATACTGTCTGACAGTATCACCAAAGCTGCTTGTTCCTGCCTTCCACAGAAGTTTACACGGGCACATCACGATCAAGCAACGCCCATGGTCCGATTCCCAGCTGGGGGACCTTCGTTGCATGTCATGCTTCTCTCTCTCTTTCCCCTTGTTTCCTGTCTCAATGCCAAAAATAAGCTAAAAAAAAAAAAAGATAAGTTCCATACAAATGTTGAATTTAGTTCATCAAAACATGAAAAATTGTACAATTCACTCTAGGTCTACAGTTACCTGGTGGCATACTTGGCATTAAATGAACCGCAGCTCCATCATTTTAGACGGAAATAACAATCATCATATTTGTAAAAAAAAAAAAAAAAAAACATTTTGAATTGTTTACCCACCAGCCTTTGACTGGTTGTTTTTGTATTTTTATTTTTCAAAACTGAACTTGACCTGAACATGGCCACACCTGACTGAATGTGTGTACACTGTAAACAGAATTTGAGTGGACTCTTCAGAACCATTAGCTGAGGTTACACTGTATTGCAGGATGATTGCTGGCCTTTAATGCAGATGACTCCAGCCTCAGCGGGATAAACATGGCCTCACAGGCTTCATCTCATTTTTTCTAAAAGCACCTGTCTGCCTCCTGTAAAACATTTTCGAGTAAGCTAATTAGCCTCTCTGACAGCAGCATAATAGGGATATAGACAAAAGGAATTCTTTCTACAATACAGGTCCGATCCTAAAGCAAATTAAAGTGAGAGTGCACCACTTAAGCACGGCTATTCACAGAAAAACAGTTCCATTGAAGCCATCTGGCCAGTAATGGCTGCCCTGTTGTTGCCACAGAAACTAGTGCCAATCACTGCCTTCATATCAGAGCACTTCCTAGAGAAAATATACATAGACTGGAACCTTCTGTATTATTGCCAAAAATAGACTTCTATCTGTTCTGTTATGTGACCAGCAGTGGGTGAGTGGAGAGCTTTTCAAGAAAGAATTGCCAAAGAATTAGAAAAGGATAAGATATTATTGGCCTGACCTAATAAAAAGCTCAGAGAGCTGAGAGGGCGAGTAGAGGAGACAGGGGAGAATGAGTAAGAAAGATGCGGGACTGGTGTGAGAGAGAAAGACATGCAGAAGGAGAGAGACAGTAGGACATAAAAGAGGAGTTTGTAGCGCCGTGCAGCTTTCCCCTTCAGCCCCAGCTGCTTTATACACTGAATCTTTTCATGTACAAGTGCCTGAGTCCTCCACTGAGCGCTGGACCCACAAAGAGACCCCTCACAGCCTCGGGCCTCTGGAAAGGTGACACAATCAATAGCCTCTCCCCTGCCGGATTATTCATGGTGGTAATGCGGTTGTGGGTGGCTCTATCTCCCCTCTTTTCAACTCAATGCAACTTTGGACATATTCAAACAAAGTACAACTAAAAATAGGGGCGATTCGAACAGCGAGCCAACCAGGTCTCTCAGCAGTTTGTGAAATAGTCACGAAATTTTGGCTCTTAAATGGACATGAATTTTCCTTTTTTTTGTGACACTTTCAAACTAATATATTTCAATTGGAGACATATTTTTTGAGTGAATGAAACATTATATTCATTAACATCAGTGGAGTTTCAAGGAGATGGTTGGGTTGGATGGTGGACATACAAACCGCTCAACTTTCACACCAGAAACCAGGGCTCGCATCCAGAGTCCCATGTGTGGTTAGGTTTAGGCAACAAGAGCACTTTGGTTAAGGTTAGTGAAAGGTTTTGTTTTCAGTTAAACTTTAGAAAACACATTGTGTCTGAGGTCACAATCTTTCCCTAACCTTAACCAAGTGTTGTGAGTGCCTAAACATAATAATTGTAATTGTAATAACGCTGTAGTCACTACAAGTCAGTATTTTACTGTCACGAAAAAAAAATTGGAAGAAAAATCGGAAATTTATATTTCGTGACTATTTCACAAACTGCTGTGAGACTGGGTTGAGCGAGCAAGTAGAGTTAAGTGAATTGTTTTGTCCGTCTCTCCAAAAATCAATCTTCGAGAATCTACACTTCACAGAATCCTCAAAATTAGAAAATATCCCAAACCATAAAGAGGACACAGAGTCATATTATCTCTCTGTATGGAGATACTGAATTTAGTTTTTGCTTCAGTTATTGTGTTGTTTATTTGTTTAGGTCACTGTCTCATTGATGTGAGCTCACAGACTTTTCAGATTGTAAATATACTGTGTAGGTACCTTTGCGATGTTGGAGTTGGGGCTGCTTCTTCATGAATTCCCATGCCTTTCTCGCATGTTTGTGTAACTCTACAATTCATCTTCAGAGATACTATGAGCAGTATCTTTCAGTTGAGGAAACATTGAGAAAATCAGTGTGTTTTTTTTGTTTTTCAGCTTTTCCTCACAATGTAGCATGTGTGAAGGTTTAGAGCAGCTCCCCCACCGAGATCCCGGTAAGAGTTAGTTTAGGGCTATAGCTATCATTGGTAAAACTGAGTTTGGTCTTCTGTATTTTTTTTTTATGGGATTCTGTGGGTTTTAAACAAACGCATGGTATTATATAGACTCAATATTTTTTAAATTTGAGACTACTTGTAGACCAACAAAAAATGAAATAAACAAAAAATTCTGTATTTTCAGGATTTTTCTCTTGGCAGTAAGAAGAAGTGAGCAGTTTACTGAATAAATAAAATATGACAACTCCAAATAATTCAGTCATTTTAGAGATTTTTTTTTTTTTATTTTTAGTATCTGGTCAAAGACTTTTGAGGGAGCTGGTATGTGATGTGTTAAAGGCAGTTGGCCTCATGATCTCAGTAAAATCTAGGCTGTAATAATGCATACGCTTAAAAGTATAAGAAAAAATGTTTGATCTCACATAGGCCCATTAGGTGCCTGTTAACGCACAAATGTATGTTAGTAATAAATTATTTTTGGGCGTCAGTTAGTGCAGGATCAGTGCAATCCTCTCACTAGGCTTTACCTTAGCTTTATATAAGCCAATGTGGATGATACAGATGGAAAATATCCTCACACTGTGGGTAAGAGCTTGCCCTTCTTTTGAGAAAAAGTCTGTTGCATCAAATGGTGCAACAACTACTCTCTTATGTTTCTAACCTGAGAATTATTGCACTACATGACTGATGAAACTGCTTCCACTTCCTGAGCTGAACTGAATACACATACCATTATACATGTTGCATGAAATATCCAGGACAGGTCTGAATCTGAAAGAGAATGAAGGAGAGTGTCTCTCTTTTTCAGGGAATAGAACTGGGAGATAAAGACAGAATCAAATATCGCACATCTTTGATTGAGTACCTCAATGTTGATGGTGTGATGCTATTTTGGGATATGATTATTGATGCTTCTTCACAATATTCAGGGTTGTTGGTATGATATGAGGGGAAAAAAAGAAATATTGTGGAAAAAGGAGAAGCAGGCTGATGGTTGCACTGTTCATTTTACTTTTAAGTTCAGAAAAGCGCATCACATAACTGCAATCTAATGTTAAGGTCAAGAGAGGCAGCAGTATAAGCTATGTCAGGATTTAGAGTGATAAAAATCCCAAGACAATATGTATCCTTATATCTCATACCTTACACCAATATGGTATTTTTGAATGTGCTCAGTGGTCAGTCGAACCTGAATATTGTTATACAGATTTAAAAATGAGGATGCACAAATTATAAAACTATACAAACAACTGAAAAATGTGTCCTATAACTTAAAACGTGTTTACGTAACTGCACAGTTCTTCAGTTATTTCCTTCAAAACTATTCAACATCAAACCAGAGATTTTCATCATTTTAGTGTTTGGTCATTGTAACTAACCTGAATGATAAAAGTGCTCTATGGGATAGGGCTGCAAATAATGTGAAGCAGATACGTTCAAGCTGTGGAACAATGAATGTCTCCCAGTGGCGACTGACTAATCCATACTCCTCAATGAAACCTCTTATAGGTCTAATTGGAATAATAAACCATCTTATGCGCTGACACCAGTCACTTGATGGAGTTACATCAGCATTAAGGAGAGCTGTAGCTGAGGTCTGGCACCTACAGTAAGAGATTTGAGCCCCTGCACCTCTGCCAGACAAAATAGATCAGTCCAGTAGAGCTCAGAGTAAAATCAAGAATAGATCCCCCAACTGCAAAATTCCTATTTAACTCCTGGCTGCTCTTTGAACGTTTCTGACCACAGGCTATTTGTCTGTGCACTGTTCTGTTGTGTACAAAAGTATGAATGAGAGTACCGTTATCTCCAGCCTACAGCATAAACCCGCCCCCCGTCTTTCCCATTTTCCTCTTCCTTCTTGTATTCGCTATGAATAGATAAGTTGTCTTGTACATCTAAGTCAGAGTCACACATGATTGCACATTTCAAACATTTTTGATATCTATGTTCACTGTAACCATCTTCTAATTCATTAAGTCATGTATCATCTGACCACTAAAGATGCAAATTAATTTTGTCATTCCCTCTCAACATTTCCCCGTTTAGAAGTGGATGTTACTTTTAATTTGAAGAGCTGGCTCAGATCATGCCAGGGCTCATAGTGGTCAGAGTATTTGTTAACTGCAGGGTTTGATGGATTTGTGGTAGAGAAAGGCCAAAGAGTAGTACGGTGCAATATGAGTTATTTAACATAGCCAGGCTGCGAAAGAGAGATAATGTTTCTGTAACCTTGATTATTTTTATTTATTATGTGCTCACAATGAATGCAAATTGAACTGCCAGCCCCTGCAATGTGTTTTTTCATTGTTTAGAGCCTTGCAGGTGTGGACATAAATGATGCATGTGTGTGTGTGTGTGTGTGTGTGTGTTTACACGTAATACTAGGGATGCACTCAATTTTCGGCCACCGAAAATGGCCCAAAAGTGCATTTTCGGTTTTCGCCCGAAAGACTTTTATCACCGAAACAACATGGCCGAAACAGGATGTTGTGATGACGCAAGCGGAAACCGCGGCCAGTACGAGCGTGTCTGGAAAGGCCAACATGTCCGCGGTGAGGACGTATTTCAGTGAATCTGAGAAAGACACACGGATAGCGATTTGCAAAACGTATTGTCGAGATTTCAAGAGGGGGCGCATCTGCAAAGAATTTCTCCACGTCGGGTTTAATTTACACCTGAAATCCAAACATGTCGATCGCTGTGCGGAATATGAGAGGAATGCAGCGCAGAAACGGAAAATCCCGCCGAGCACGCCCACTCCGTCTGTGGCGGACGTTTTTTTAAAGGCAAGGAAGTTTAAAACTTAACTTAAAGAGCTGCAACTCTTGGTGCATGTGTTGTTGTTAAAGGCCTATGGTTAACATATGGACTATGGCAAACTTTGTTTTGATACACTATTATGTTGCAGTCCTACAGCGAAAATTTTAAAATGCACTTATATGCACTTTGTGTTTTTATGAGAGAACATATTTAATTTTACAATCTTATTTAATTTAAATCTTATTTATTCTTTGAAACATTCATATTTATGTAATCGCAATGCCTTGTAATTTTAATGAGGTTAGTACACAGTCATAGCCATAAATGCAATGGTACTAATAACTGGCAAAATAATTTCTTTCGGTGTTTCGGTTTTCGGCCTTGGTTTCCTCATTTTCGGTTTCGGCCAAGAATTTTCATTTTGGGGGCATCCCTACATAATACCTTGTCTTACCTGCTGCTGCCAGTGCTACAGAGAGCAGAGCATCTTGTGTTGTTCTTCTCTGTCGATTAAGATCAATCATCATCTTTTTGTGCCTAATTTAACCAAACCTTAACCATAGCATCATCACAATTCGATTTATTTTTCAGACAGTGAAGGCACTCACAAATTGTGTCATCCTGTCAATAGTGGCGTCGAATCAGAAAATACTTGTGTGTGTCATTCTAGAGGGCATGACAAATTATATATTTTGTTGTTTGATTTCAAGGACTTGAAAAAATGACTCTAAGTGGTGCTGATTTAAATTGGCTCTGTGGTGTGATTGAACCTGTGTCCTTCATAGGGTTATATGCAAGGTCATATGGCATTGCTTTGTCAAGTGGATTTTGATCATTTACCATAATCTAATTGAGTGTGTGCGCCTGCCTCAGTTCTACTCACAGACTTTATCAAGAAGACAGAAGAATCTGTCAAAAGTCCAGGTTATATAACTAATGTATAACCTGCTGAAGGCAATAGATGCTTTTCCACACTGATCGATGTCCAGTGGGTTGTGTTTTTTTTTTTTTTTTTTTTTTGAATGGAAAAATGTTACAGGAGAAGATCAAAAATAAAGATTGTCTTCCTGTGTAACATCAATCTTTTAACTTTGGTTTTGCTCAGGCTTGACTTTAATCCCAGACCATGACTCAGCAGGCAGAAGTTTATTCTCATTTAAGTAACCAGGACGAGTTGAATCTGGGGGGGGCAACTGGACTTGGTGGTAGATCTTGAAGATGTGTCTCTTCTCATTCAAGAGGCTTCTTCAAGAGTTCTCCTCTTTGATAACAACTCACCTGGATAACTTCACAGGCATCACATTCAAGTATCTTATTCCCAAACCAGAAATTCCAGCATCCTTGAGATCTCAGTTTAGTCATGGCCAGTAACACACTTAGAGCAACAGCCCTTTGTCTCTGGTGAGAGCCAACTAACAAGGACGGCTATGCTCACATGTGTGTGACCTCAGGTTTGAACTGCACGTTCCTCCTCCCAGTATGCAGCGGGTAGAGCAAACCCATCATCCTCTCAACAGCAATGCCCTTCCCCACAGCCACCGACAACAGGTCGAGGAACCCTCTCTCAAATTATAAAAAAAAGAGCAAGATCAGAGGAGATGAATGTCGTAAAAAAAAAAAAAAAAGTCAGTGTCTGCTGCAGTCCTGCCCGCTTCTTTTCTCTCTCATGGTAAGCCTATGATCCTCCGTCCAGAGGAGATATTGGAAAAATACAAATGCAAATCCTTTGCCTCCCAACAATTCCACCTGGGAGAGACTCGAGCTGTCAGTTAATGAATGGCAGTGAGTGTGTGTGTGTTTGTGTGTGTGTGTGGGTGTGTGTGTATGTGTGAGAGGCAGAGAGAGAAAGAAACAGGGAGAGGGAGAGAAACAAAACAAAGAAACAGGGAGATAGAGACAGAAACGGAGAATATGTATGTGTGTGCAGGGGCTTATAGTTTTTATGTGTGAGCCATGAGCACAGGAGATTTGATTGACCATAACCTTTGTGTGTGTGTGTGTGTGTGTGTGTGTGTGTGTGTGTGTGTTCCTACTGCAAGAACTTATTGCTATTTGAATTAGTCCACCTGGGACCCTGATCCCACCCGGCACCCTTTGCTAGCTCAGGTGTTCTATGAATGTGATTTATTTCCGAACAGCGAGATCCACTGTGACTGTCTGGAGAGATAAATAGAGAGAGAGGGGAAATGCAGAGTGAAAACGTAGTAAATGGTAAACACAGTCGATCTGTGTTTGCTTGAGTGGAAAGCAAACTCATTGTGCTCCTTGGTAGCAACTGCACAGCATAAAATGATGTAGATCTACGAGTGTGAAATGAGAAGGAGATTTTGGTTTCAGTGACTGCATAAAATTAAAAATAAATGCCAGATTTTTTGAAAGAACTAGATCTTCTTAAGATGTTGGCTTTACAGACCTGATTCTCTGTTTACCAGGTTCTTTGGTTGTGTTTTCTGAAGTTGCACTGCACTGCAAAAAAAATCAGTGAACATAATCCAGGCAGCAGTTACGTTTCCTCCAAAACGTATTTAGAAGAGCAAATTTGTATATCACCATACGGTCCATAGGCTTGCATGTGGATGGATACCCTGTGGTAAAGCTCACTTTTTGACTATGCAATGAATGGCATTTCCACTGTATGTTTTAGCAGACATATATGTCTAAAGCTGCTCTTTAGGCCATATGCTGATGCCAAGGCTATAAAGTCAGTGGCTGTATGAGATTATCAGGGGTTAGAACCTGTATCTCCACAATTCTTTCTTTCTTCTTCTCTCTTTTTTTTTTGAATCCTGCAGCTTCCCTTCCTAACACCAATGACCTCCAGTTTCCACGGGGAGTCAAGCAGGGATGAGGGGGAAAATGAGAAAGAGAAGAGCAGGGATACAGCTGTGTGTGTGTGTGTGTGTGTGAGACGCAGGAATATAGGTGTGTGTGTGTGAGTGTGGCTGGAATGTGAATGAGCATGACACCGGGTGTGAGAAATGAGAATGTTTCACACAATGACTACAAATGTGCCCATTCATTATTGTTCCACTTCTTCCATTTGTTCAGTGAGCACTGTCTGTATGTGGACCTGTTTATTTCTCTGCCAACATCTGTGCATTTTACAGATGTGTCTGCATCACGATCAATGAACGGCTCTGTCCGCACAACCTGACCTGTCAAACATGACATGAGTGCTGACGTTAACATGACATGAGTGCATGTCTGAGTGGCCAGACAGCATGTACTGCACTGCACAGTTAGGTTGTGAGATATCCAGCATTTACTTCCTGCGGTTGTTGGGTTTACATCTGACCTTTAAACACAAACACCTCCAAGCTGCTGAATTTACACATCGCTCGCCTCCGTTACATGTAATTAGATTCCTGTAATGATGTGATTAATGGTTTATTGCTCAACATGAGTAATGGAAAATAAAATGTGTGGGAATTTTATGATTAATTTGGATATATATTACAAATTCATATATACCGGATGGCCATTTAATTAAATGGCAGAGTGTGTATATTCGAGCTCAGGTGAAAAGTCAAGCGTGTGAAATAGGCAGCGGCCAGGTTTGAATCAAAATGGAAATTAATTCTCTCAGCTACTGTAAATGAGATGTACTCTATCACAGAAATGACAGAGGAATTATAGGGAATTAATTCCATGACAACCTTATGATCTTCCTTTCATACAGTGTAATGTGATCCAGAATGAAGAAGTTGGCCTGTGTGGAATTCAGTTGTTCTCGGTTCCTCCCGCTGTTGACCTTGGGGCTGGTTGTAAAAGAGTTGATGGCAGATGCAACTTTTTCCCTTTCATTCATTTCTTGTCAGCCACATTCATTTCCTTATTTGTTGAGTCTAATGATAAAGTATTCATAGTCAAAGAAATGTGGAGCATGTAGTGAAATTTAAAGGCACGTTATTATAATCACATTGTGACACTGCGTAGTTCAGGAAGGGGGAGCAGTTTGACTGCTTACAGCATTAATGGCAGTTAAACTGCGTGAGGCTTAAATTGGGAGTGCTGCATTTAAGTTTTTGAGAAGCTGAATTTATAACTTTTATGGGAAACAGTTCAAAACAGAAAGCGATGACTGAATTAAATGTTTTGTTATCAGTTCAGGTCAATCTCTAAATTTATGTCTAGTCATTATTTTTAGATAAAGCAATTCATTTTGTAACAATCGTATGGGTCATTTTGGAACTTAATATTTTTCACTAAGATCTACAGTCATTCTTTGGATCTCAGCTGATGCAAAGGTCTGACTGAAAAAGGGTAGATCAGTCCTGTGTGCATTTTGCAACATGCTGCTGACTGTTATAAAGCAATATGTGAGGCTGGTTAAAATCATTAGGTCCCTATTAGGTTGGTTCACAGTAATGAAGTGCTGGGTGGGCAGGTCTGTGTCTTGCTGAGCTTAGATAAAGAGGCGGCGGAGCAGAGGATGTAATTAGCCATATTTACCGCCTCTAGCACGTGGCCTGAAGCACAGAAAGACTGACTGTGTCACAACTCAGTAATTACACCTGCCTCCTCATCACGTTCATCTGACCACAAGCAAATTTTAGGATGAAAACAAAACACAGAAATATGCAGAGCGACCGACATTCACTGCTGTCTCTTTATTTGCTGGAATTATTTTCCTCCTCCTTTGAAAGCACTTGAAGTTCTGAAATCTCCTGCTGCCATTGTCAATACAGATTTTCAGAAAATGATTACTTAGAATGATGCTCCACCCGAAGTCTGTCTTTTGGGCTTGAAAGGTGGATGTAAAGTTTATAGTTCGATTCAGAAAAGGAGGAGGAGGATGTGGTCAATTTGAAGTCATGGATCTAACAAAGGACTTCACAAGTGATGAGTTCACATAAAGGATAGCAAGGTATTAAAATCTTACACCACTCCCACAGCAAAATCCATTTCTCTGGTGTCCAGCAGACACACAGTAGAAAGTAACTATAGGAGTGACATATCCAAGAACTAATCAGTCAGATTTTAGACTAACAAACAAGCTGACTGTTCACAGGCTAATGAACAATCTAGGTGCTCTGATGCGCACAAACATACATATTCACATGTCCATGATATTGCAACCCTGGGGGGCTGGAGCCAGTCCCAGCTGACGAAGTTTCAGATTAGAAGTATATAAATGGAATTTCAGGGAGACAGGTTTGGATCTTGACAGGGTCACATGTGAGAATTGAGACAGAGCCAGTGTATTTAGCCAAGGCATGTTGAAAAATTATGACAGTTTGGAACATACTGAGCACACAGATGGACAGAGGAGAAATTATTTATTCTGCTTGAGTTGTTTAAGAAGTTTCTGTGGACATTTTGATTATTTGGTTATGAGTACATTTCACTGTGGAATCTATTCTAAGCCTCACTGGCCAGAGCCTCTGTTTTCCATGAAACTACAAACTTTATTTTACAGCAACTTTTTATGTCTACAGTCACAAATCTGTTTGTGATGAGGATCTTGTAGCTCCCTTCAAACTTTGCGTGTAGTATGCTGCAGATGTATTCATATGTACAAGAAAGAGCTGGAGGGTGATCAGAGATGGGAGAAAGCAACTTGTGAATTCACCTCAATATGTCAACACATTGCATGGCATAACTCCCATCCTGGACTACAGTATAAATGGGATTGAAGAGTCTGCCAAAATTCAAAAGGCTCCCATTATGTGGTTCTGTGTTTAAGTGGCCCTCTAAACATATCCGGCGATGTTACAGTTTCTGACATTTTAACTTGTCTGACAGATAATATCCATCTATCTTTCTGCCACTAAATAAGCGATTCTTTGGCAAAGTTATGCTAATTATCCATCCGAGACAAAGGAATACAGAGCTACAATGATGAATGGCTTTGTTGGAGCAGGTGGGCTTGCTCTTTTAAAGATAACCCTTTCTATGTAGAGGAGAATGTGTTATCCATTCAAATAGCCTTATCTAGATACACAGGAGGTGTTCGCTGCTCTGTACTGCTGTAATGAGGAGACAGAGAAAGATGAAATAATAAAATGAGACATGCAGCCCTGCATTACCATATAGATAACCAATACAGTACGAGTAAGTGCGATCAATACGTGCGTGTGTTTACTTCCATTTGTAAGTGAGAAAATGTAGAGAGTAGTTTAGCTATAGAAGGAAAAACAGAGAAGTGTACAAAGAAAGAGAAATAAGGAATATTTTACAGGAAACTATAACTGCAACTGTATGACTAGACAGGATGACTGTGTTCCATCAGCCAAGGCATTCACTCATTTTGAGAGGCACTTTCAGAGGGGTGATTGGATAACCTTTCCAGTGCACACCTTGGGCTAAATTGTAGTGCATGTTTATAGGAACAGATCTGCTGCTCGGACCAGGCCCCATAAAACATATAATCCTTTATACTGACACATCCGATTGCAGAGAACTTGTCAAACGTTTCTCCAATCCATAAAATGTGCTCAGAGGGGTTTTTACGCTGGAGTCAGCATGGATGTATGACTACTATTTACAGTCTGCTGACCTCCCTGAGAAAAAGCCGTACTGTAACAGCACAAGAGCATTTTTTTTGTTTCCCAACAACCTGTGATGTGGATACCTATTTTACCTTCACTGGACCTTTTCCTTGCCAAAATTATCCTTCATGGGCACATTGAGAAAGAATGGATAAAATTCAACACAAAGAAAGGTTGTGTTTGTCCCAGAACGTAAGAAAAATAATGTCAGTTTTCTGTATTAATTCTACAGTGCTGTCTTTGTTCAAATCGTACATGTGCTAATAATTCACTGGAAAGGTTATGTAGTCCTTTTTACATTACATCCTGTCCATGCATATTCCAATTATCTGTGATGGAAGGCACCTCCTGCCAAGTGAAAAGGTTTTGTTGCTTTATTGGGACTAATATGATTGATTTCACATCTTTGTTTCTCGCTCTGAGATGAAGTCACAATTGGCAATTTCCTAGTTACACAAGGGGAGATGATTTTCAGGGGAAAGATGATAATAATCAAGAGTACTCTTTTTCTTTTTCTTTTTATCTAAACCTTTTTGCAGTTGCTGAGAAGTCCAGCATGTCAAATCATTAGAGGAGAACTGTGTTCAAGGGCTATTACAAACTGAGTGCTGTGATTAATCGTGATTAATTTATTTCATCATCTATTAAAGAACTTTTTAGTTTTTGCTAAGTGGATGAGAATGATTTAAAGTATCCTAATAAAGTTTTAGCATCATGGGGCAGCGCAGTATGTAACATTATCATTTGGTGACCAAGAAATTGCTCAACTCAAAGCTTAATCATGCACAGCTGAAACACATGCGGCACAAACTGAGCCAGAGAAAACAAATGGGTATCTCTTCAAGTGCAAGCATCTTAAAACACAGAGACCCTCCAACTGAGGTTATTTATCCCTCCAATCCACCGTGTTGATTAGTAGACAATGGGATGCAGCTCAATTTACTTCTAATTAGGGTTCTAATGTGTGTTATTAAATACATCGCCATGTCCCAATTAGAAAACACTGGGGCCATACATCATTTTAATTGATATCCACCTCGAGCCACATGGGCTCACGGTATTCCATCAGTGTTCCCAAAATGATCTTTGCTTGTAGAGAGGAGAAGTGAGAGTGGAGTCTTTTTATTGAAGCGCACTCATTGATTTTTATGGTGTACATGTGTGTGTGTGCTTGTGTACGCGTGTGCACGTGTGTGCACTCTGCTTGATTGTATGTATCTGGATTTGTGCATTTTGTGAGCTATGGGAGGTTGGAGAACAGCAGTGTGGCTCCTCATTATAAACCACACATCTCCCATGATACCAATGCTTTCTGTTTATTGAATGGTAATGTGTTAGGCGATGCAAATGCAATCCGCCCCATGCATTTTGTTCAAGCAATCACACTTAATAAGCTATAGTTGAGTGCAGCCAGGCAATATGGATATTTTTGATTCAGGTTTGATCAGTGAAGCTAAACTAAAGCAAATTCCTGGAACAGAAAATATGTTTGAACTTCACAAGATATTCAGAGTACTGTATTAAGAAACCAACCATGTACAAGATTTAAGATATTAAAGCAGCTATAATCAATAGCTTTATATTAACAATTGATTCTACACTATCTCTGTTTGTATGTGACACGTCCACAGATAATTACCACCCTACTTTGGAGTTCCCCTCAGCTCTACTGAGTCACCACTCTCATAGTATCATTTTTGGCCCCAACAGGTAGACCCCCGGTGTGCTACCTGCCCCGCACTGAATGACAGACAAATAAACTTAGCTGGTGAACACAGTAGAGCATCTGGCAGCTAAAGCACCACATATTTCTCAGTTGTTCAAGGCCAGACTAAAGCTACAGAGAGAGGGAATATTGGACTTATATGCCAGGTGGACAGAAACACAACTCCATATTAAATGCCAATGCTGCGTTGTATCTGTATCTGTATATGTTTAAATAACACCAACTCCCACAAACTTCTGGATGCAATTTTTGGCTCTTTAGCTCCAAAATTCTTCACTATGTTCACCAACTCTACTATCTGTCTGCCATTTGGTGCTCGGCAGGTTGTGTAAGGAAGGTTTATCTCGACTTCTTTTGGGCGGGGGGGGGGGGGTGTTGGGGGGGGTACACATGGTAATATTTTCTTGTTAATTTAACTGCAGCTTTAATACTCACAAGTAATTATGAAAAAGCCAATCAATTTTTCTTTTCCAAAAGTGTTGATGTTCATTTTTAAAATGTTTTGGAATAAGCACTTTAAAAATGTTAATTTTTGACAAGGAACGAAAAGGTGAAATGCCTTCAATGCAAGATAACACAACTGAGATGAAATAAACTGTACAAATGCGAATAAAGTACTCTGAAAACCCATCAGCACCTTTGCACCTTTCTGGACCAAGTTAGATTGCATTGTCTGGTCATCGGGGTTGAGGCAGATAAAGCAACCATCGATCAATAACCATTTCTTATCCTCACCCTTCATCTTCTCTCTATCAAAGGGCAAAAGCTCCTTTCACAAGTGATTCAGCTATAGATAACCACCTGTTCAAGCCTTGACTGGTTCAATCTTCTCCTCCTCTCAGTGTCTACCAGTATTACCGCCCTCCTTTTCTGACTGTACATTATGTGTGCTGGCGTACCACTCGACCAGGAAGAGAGTGCAGGGTTTATGTTTAGTATGTTCTCTCTGCCCCTCTCCTCTCTCTCTCTTTCTCTCTCTCTCGTCTCTGCAACTGTATGCATGTGCATCTGTATGAAGTCTACGCAGGGTTCTTGTGCTTGTGGTCACATGTGAGAGAGATGTGAGAATGCAAATGTGCTTGAGCTTAGCTGATAAGGATGTCTACATGGAAAAGCACAGTGAGCAAACATGTCCCTTTTGTTTGAAGAAGGGCCGAGCAGTAAGAAATCCCAAATAAATCAAATGTTGAATGACAAAAGAAATGTTAAATTTATCCTAAATTTATATATTCTATGCGCAGCTGTTGACTGCTAATGCATGTTGTCTGAAAACTTTTACCAAACAGACTACTTAATCTGACAAAAACATTTAAACACTCTAAGAGCAGACATGAAGTCAGATCAGGCCTCCACTAAGCCATGAGGGACTCTCCTGTTTCCATGTTCATTATGGTTTATTTATTTAACAAGATGCAGTTTGCTCATCATAATTAAAAAGCCATCACTGACCTTTCCCCATCCCCTCAAAATACTTCAACAACAGCCTCTTTCAGCATTCATGTGGCTCTTTACACCTGGCCGTTTTCTTTTTAGTTAAAAATACAGATGGAATAGGGGGAAAAAATCAACACACCTTTTTTTTCACTAACCAGGAGTTTTTCTGTTTTTGTTTTTTTTCATAATATCAATCGTGAGCTGAGTATTTATTTTTTTCAATCCTCAGCATAGATAAGACTCATACAGTATACAAACTGTTAAAAACTCCAGCTTCATCGGTGGCAGGGTCTCCAAACAGAACATCAGGGTTAAATCTCCAATCGAAAATATGCAGTATTTAACCAATACAAAGATGGAGCAGGCAGCAGCCAAATTTAGTAATGCATATTTTATTAAGAGCATGTGAACATGTGTGTGAGATTAAAACATCTCACTCATGTGACTTAGACATGAGATCCTTGGAATCTCGTTCCACTGACCATCAGTTAAACACTTATTCCTCCTGGGTTTAACCTGCTGGATCAATAGTTGGTTTTTGGGGAGCGTGTTGTCCCAGAGGAGCAGACAGAGGGACCAGTGGTCTGTCCACTTCCCACTGAACTACAGAGTAAAGCACTGCTGTCATTCATCATGATCATTCAACATGTAGCCACCTCACACACACAGCAAGCTTTAACTCAATACTGTTAGATTGGAAAAGGAGCACACTGAACATTTTTACTCATACCAGGATTATTTGCGTGGCAATATCAAACTGGATATCAGGTTTAATTTATCTCTATATCCCATGGCAGTATCATACATGGTAATTTTCTTCGCTGTGATGAGAAACCAAATTGTAACTGAAAGTGAGAATAAATGTTTTAACAGGTAAATCCCCCAGTGAGATGCAATGGATAATATTTTCTGCTTTGACGTTTAGGACAGGGATGAAATCTGCTCTCTATAGATCCACGTTCAGATGGCACATTAATCTATCCATGTGCAGTGGAGTACTTCTCTCCCTCGTGTGCCTCCATACCGATGGCTTCTGAAATGGGAATTTTTGGGGGGGTTGTATTACTTTGAACCTGAGTCCCTTGAGCTGAGAGGAGCGAGGGCTCATGCGTTAGACTACTAGTGCCCTCAGCCTGTCAAAAAAAAATGCACCTGCTTGTGGCTTGACATTAATTTGTTCGGACATGGTTTATAATTTAATTCCATCACAGAATTAACTTCCAATACAAGAAGCTATTAGCTGAGGAGATGGCGATCGGGAGAGTATCCCTCAGCGCTGCTGTGGGCATCCCAGGTGAATGGTAAAACTTTGATGCTTGCCTATAAAATACCAAATGCTTATGGATTTTGTGCACTGCGGAAACCATAATAAAAATGCAATCTAGACTTTTAAGGAGAATCTATCACAATAGAATTGAGCACAATTCCCTCTCCCTTCATGCCTTATGCTTTACTGCTTTTGCTACTAATAGTATGAAGACTGGAAAGTGCTTCATGGTCGTTATTTGCTCTAGCTAAAAAAATATTTTTGATGAACTAAATCCACCTTTTTCATGGCAGACATTTTTACTTGTCATAGCACAGAAAGCACAGGTGTAACATTAACGATGGCACACTTCCATTTCAGTCCCCCAGTAAGCCGTGCCAGTGAGCCAGCATGCACAACACCGGGGTCCTGGCACTGGCACAATTAAATGGAATGCAGCCATCATTAATGTTATTAGCTACACCTGTGTGTGTCGAGACAAAATATATGGCAGGGGGAAGGTCTGTGCAGAACAATCACAAATGTTGGCCAGAAATTATTGAGGCAAGCAGTCTCTTGTATACAACAAATTATTTTACCTTGATGTCCATGGTGTGTTGTAATATTTTCTCAACTTGTTTACCAGAGAGTTTCTGCGTGTGTGTATTTGTACCTGTAGAGGTCAAAACTCCAATTACTCTTATAGTACAAAGAACTTTGTCAGTCACTTTTCCTCCTCCATGCACCTGCATTCGATGTAGGTGAACTGTATTTGAACCTCTGCCTTGTCTGTTTTACTGAATGCCTGCTTGTAGAGGCCCTTCACATAATTTCAGTGATAACAAATACAAATCAATGCTGCCGGAATATAAATACTAACAATCGTAGTTGTATTAAGTGCACCAGAAGTTTCCATGTTCATTTTATAACCTTACTTTTTATTTTTAATTCACATTTTTTTATGGTAATTTGAAGTTCCTAGGGATGGAAGACTCCCAGAGTTGGTCAGTTGGTTGGTCCCCAGTCACGTCTCAACAACTTCTGGATGGATATTAAATTTTGAGCAGACATTCATGGTGCCCAGAGGATGTTTCCTAATGACTTTGCTGATCCCCCTGATGAGTCTTGTTGATCTACATTTCCTCATCCCTCTCCAAGCTATGAGTCTAAGAAGCTCATTTATTACACCATCCCTAATTTATGTATGTATACTGTGAGGGAGCCACTCCTGCTCGGCCTGTTGCTAATTACATTATACAATGGGATGTCTCTGAACTGTGGCCTACAACATGTATTTTGTGAAGCCACAATTATTATTGAAAAGACAAGGCAGCTTCCATTGTAGGGCTCCAGATCTACACAGGCAGGGGGAAGTGGAAATAACACATAAACACAATGGTGTCAACTCTGTGATCAGTTCGTGACAAGTACTTCTGTTCTTTTGTAAACATGGCACTAGGATTGGAGGCTGGGTCTTTTATTTGGAGTGGCGAGGCATGCTGTGGCAGATCCTGGTACACTGGAGGCTGTCGTGAAGTAACAGCATCACCGTCATAAGTGGGCCAAGCAATTAGGACTGTAGGAAGAAGCGAGGGAGTCTGAAATCAGCTCAGAGGCCTCGCATTGAGACAGAAATTTATGTGAGCCTAAAGACTAGGACAGAGCATGACTTTCTCTTTTTCCATCCACCCCAGTTAGATAGGATAGGAGACCACCCCAGGACAGGATTCATAGCACAACTGCACACTGCTCAGAAAGAAGGGATGATAGATGAAAACCTCTGACACATACTGTATTTCATGTCTTTATCCCACTGAGCACCGAGCCAACAGGCATTCAAAGAACTCTCCTTTTATCTGAGATGTGTCCTTTCTGCAGCTCAGGGATGCAATGAAGGGCAGTGAGAGAAATTTGGTTTTGTGTTAACGTTACAGATATGACTCTTCCTGCAGTATCTGTGACCTAGAAAGTAGTTAACCAAACAAAGGTGCCTTACAATTATGTTTTAAAGAGCAGATCATATGTAGTTGGACCATGGTTGGCTGAGATTGAAAGTTTAAGATAAAGCAGACTAACAGGGATCCGCTCAGTCCTCTACGTACAAAAGAATGAAGCTAGTTGTACCTACTGTTCCTTGCATGACAATTATTTGAAAATTTGAATGTCTATTATCTTTATTTATTCCTACGGGACAAGTAAAACAGGCTGAACAAGCTTTTACTCAAGAATCTCAGTGCACTCACAGGCCAGTGGCCGGTAGTCTAATCCTTCCAGCATGTCTTAGGCTTTGCGCTAAGCACGCTTACCTAGACGTGAGAATACATATTTTATACATACATTAGTACATATGTACAAAATACATCTTCATCGTATTTGCTGTCTCATCAGAAGGAATTGGGAGCTTGCTAGCCTGTGAGTCAGCCACAGAGGCGTCTTCCATCAGTTCAGAAACTTTAGAAGGAATATATCTCTGCACTGCTCCCAGGCTGTTTAATGAGTCTGCTTCACAGAAGCCTTTGACAGCACCTCTCAAAATTCAGATGTGTTTTGAAGCATATTTCAACAAAAATTACTGTAAAAAAGTTACACACCAGAGATTTAAGCTGAACTTAATAACAATAAACCCCATCATTATTATGCTGTTTATGTATTATAGAGTATTCACTACCAGAATAACACACTGCATTTGCATTTCAAGTCAAGCACTTCATTGCTTATAAACAGAATGGCTAAATATATTCTTATATATCCTGCATGTGGTCTGATTCATACCACAGCAAGCATTACTTTCCATTTTCATGTCCTTTTCTACATATAAACCTCAGCACCATCTCCAGGCATTCTCTACCTGTTTGCCAGATTTTACTTGTTAGTCTTAGGCTAAATCCTGAAATGCCCCAGTCATAGATCTACTATATATAACTATCCTGAGACTATACTGACTTTATCTACAGCATTTTAATGGCAGCCAAACTTGACCTGTACTTCGACATAACATATGAAAGCACATAAGAAGTACATAAAATATGCTCATTTTTGATATAAGATCTTTTTGAAATGCAGAAGGGCCGCAACTCTGTTCCACATCTGTCTGTTTCCAAGTTTGCATTTCTTATTTGGACTAAAAATCAAATAGATGGAACAGTGTCCAGCACCCCATCCACCTTAGCCATGTAGGCTTGGTATTGTAAGTAATTAAGATATTATCTCCACCAAGGAGGTTACATTTTCACCCGTGTCTCCTTGTTGATTTGTTTGTTTATTTGTTAGCAGGATTATGCAAACGGTGCTGAACCAATTTGCACCGAACTTAGAAGAGAGATGGATCATGGGTCAGCAAAGAGCCCATTAAATTCTGGGGCAGAGCTGGATCATTTACTATAAATTTGAACTATTTTCTCTGAAGTCTGGTGTATATTGTTTGACCCTGGCCTTGGCGGAGGTCTGCATTGTTGGAGTGCCCTTCTAGTTATTGTTATGTTGTGAGTTACCTAGTGATTTCTTTTTTCTTTTCTTTTCTTTTCTTTTCTTTTCTTTTCTTTTCTTTTCTTTTCAACTGCCATTCAGCTTCAGAGTTTACCTCACCACAACAAAAACAACTTTGAGTCTTTCCAATTTTGTCCAAAACATCACACCTAGGACATCTCCTAACAAGGAAAGAGACCACCCCCTATTGTGAGCTGAGGTGGTAAACAACAGTGAGTCCAACTATATCAAATTGGTACTTTTCAACTGACTTTGCCGGCTTTGGCTCCTCACTCCTCAGAGATGTTAGATTTCATTTATTTCGAGGCAGTTTCCGTTTCCAAACTCTCCTCTTTCCCCACCCTTTGCCCGGTCCCGGGTATTGCAACAGACCTTTATCGTTCACATGCAATCATATGTGGAAATAGTGTGGAAATCAGATTTTTTTTTCTGTCTGACCCGTTTCAAATGCCATGTATGTTATGAAAGCAGATATCAAAGTTGTGTTATTTAGACTTGCATACAGTATAATGATGAGGGAGGTATTTTTGCACTGGAAAAGCAGCAAGATATTTCTGGCTGGTTAAGCTGAACATGTGGCAGTCTTCCTGGAAAGCTGACCTGCGCCGGGCTGTCTACAAGTTAATGTTCAAGTCAACCAATGCCCATCTGCAACTGCTTCTGTTTTCTCACCATCTGTCCTTTTTACTGCCACTGGCACACACAGTCAAACACACACACACACACACACACATGCGCTCATTTCTTCTGAAGTATTGCGGCAAGGTGACTGAACTGAAAAGCATAAAATTCTCCATTCATCATTTCATCAAGCACCTGTGAAATTTAGACCTCAGTATGCTGATGGCAGTTACGGCTGACGGTGCATCATCTTCAAAGAACATAAAAGAATAGATGCCGTGATCAGATCTCTGCTAAAAGTCCTGTTAGAATCAGTTAATCTCAAACTCTCCCACCTACCAGCTGCCACATTACCTGCTCAGTGCAATGTGTGAGACAGTGGTTTGCATAAGTTATCACACTATTGCAGCTCATTCCATAGTCTCCTCTTATAAACACAGTGATATATTTCTGTTAGTATTTATACATAGTAAATACCTGAATCATACATGGCTTTTCTCTGCGGCTGCACCTGTGTGGTTGAGCACATGATGAATAAAAGATCATGGAGTATTATTCTCTTATTCAAGATTGATGCTTGACCTCATTGTGTGTCATTGCTTTCTTGGTTTTATATGATTAACTAGTTGCAGATGTAGGCGCTTATCCTGCATATCAAGTGTGGTTTCAGCAGCTGACTCCTCAGTTTTCTTCTCCGTCCAGGCACACCAAGTGAATGTAAATGGATTTGAACTTTAGCTGCCTCTCAACATCACATTCTGACATATTGCAGGACCTGCAATGTCATGTCACTGGCTCAAGAAATGACATCGCATGGGCCCAGAATTAACGCAACAATACTGAAAATAATGATGAACTTAAGAGATTCTAACCTTTTATGCAGATGATATTTTGTAAAGCATCTGTTCTTCCATCTACTTTACAACTGAAAGGCCTTAATGTTAAAGCTATACTATTAATATCATTCAACTCTGCAGTTCCTCTCAATTCTATGAAGCATTTTAGCTTCTTTTAGTTCACTGATTTGGTTTTCCAGTCCACAACTCTCATCAGCCACATTTCCAGAAATACACTGAATGCTACCCTAAACGGCAGCTGGACAAAATTAGCCAGATGTTTCCCTCAGAAGTAAGAGACCAAAGTAGAGCTAAATTCTGAGTGAATATTGGACTTACATTTGTCAGGTGGCCAGAAACACCATAGTAGCTCCATAGTGACTTTATGAGGTGATAATGTTGCCTAAGGTCTTTTCAGCTTGTTAAATAGTTGACCAAGTTACCCTTGTTAAGACTTGAAGACATTTTAGCCCATCCCTCTACCTTCATCATCTATCAATTTAGCAGCATTTTGATTGAATTTCTATCAGTGTTCAGCAGCTTTAAATTAATATAGTTCAATTTCAAGTTTTTCCCCCATTTCATTTCACCAGTTTATCATAAATATTCACCTAAATTACGTCTTCTGATCCGAGTTTTGGTGAATATTCAGAAACAAAAAATAAAAGTAAAGAATCCATCCAGTATTCACAACACTGTAGCATTTCAGCTCAGGTTAACGAATCATAGTTGTTTATGGATATTTATGGAGCTGCAATGCATGATGGGATGTCTTTTTTCCCCTGATGTAGTAAAAGCAAAACATTACTACTACTAACATTTAGTAGTTATGGTGTTTTTTTGTTTTTGTTTTATTTCGTTTTTGTAAATGAATGAATGAATGAATTTTGGATTCTGTATTTTTATTCAGTAGACCCACAGCAGAGTTCCCGTTGGCACTGTTTACACCTGTGCTGCTCACTGGTGAGATGTTAGTAATAAAACACTTTACTCCCACAGTATGCAGTTGTCCAGTCCAATACTGACAGTCATTTGTCATGTTAACCTCCATACAAGGACCTTGAAAGTAATTAGCCTAAAATATAATGAAGCATAATTGTTATTAAACAACTGAACAGACAGCACTTCTTATCTCTTCAATGCATTTAAATCAATTTAGACATGAAACACCAACCCTGTTGGCACCCCTGCCTAACAGACACCATATGCAACTTGCAGAGGATGAGGTCCTCTAAAGGCCCATGTATGGGATTATGGGTTTGTTGGTTAGAATTAGGACTGATTGCCATTCTCCATTCCCTCTAGACATGACCTCTCTCCCTCTCTGGCCACACCAGACAGGCCTGTTAAGATGCAGGGAGAGAAGAGGAGCAGCCTGAATGTCTGCTCAGTCCATTTCAAGATTTCAGCTTCTGCAATGATTGACAGGGGGAGAGGTTACATCCATATTTACTCTTATAGAAATACATGAGATTGTTAAGAAAAAAAAAAAAAATACCGGTGAGCAAAATGGCTTGGAACTGAATCGCCAAACAGGGAGAAAAAGAAATGGGAAGCATAATGCATGAATTGAATGATTCAAGAGGATGATGGAATACATAAATACATCAATATAGAAATTCAATTTGAAGCCAAATAGAATCTTTTGTCCTTGCAAACTTTTGACAAAAAAGCAAAAATCAAAACTTCCTCTTTAATTATGAACGATTGCCAACATCTGTGCATTAAGTGTGGAGATTTTTGAATGGCACCTTCATGTTGTCTGTACTGTACTTCCAAAGTGGTTTGCATTTTCTGAATAATCAAAACATGTAAAGGCTCAGACAAATATGCACTTTGAAATGAACTTTTTGGATCACAAGTCTAGATAGCTACTGGTCACCCACCACCTATTTCTGTGGGGCAAATGTCACATAAACAATGACAACTTATGGATTACTACATCCATTTCTACATGTTTAACAATGGAATATATCTAAATTAATCAACAGCAGTAATGAAGAATCTGGTCTGTGCCCAGCTTTCAATTTGGTAAGCCACTGTGGTTTTGCAATTTTACACAGCTGTTTAAAATGTATGAAATGTGAAATGCAAATAAGACAATAATTAATCGCCACGCCCTCCTATTCATATTCTTTGTGCAGAGGACATTGTACTAGGAGGAATAATGTTTCCCGCCACAAGCAATTTCTAGTAACATTTTACTACTAGAAAGACTTTGTGCTACCATTTCTAGACTCTGAACAGCCATCCCAGTGCATTAGCCATTAAACATGTTTTGAATAACTCACGTTATCTGACAAGAAAGATAAACAGGCTGATTTTACTTTCAAGTGATAAACTCATAGTTGTTCTGCTGGTGGGTGAGTTTACTGTGATCCAAATCCAGTGACGAGTCATCAAGGTGAGGCTGTGCTCAATGTCAGGCCAATATTTATGTGGGGATGCTTTTCCAGATAAAGCATTTTCACTTTTCACTTAAAAGATCCATTTAATCTAAGGAAGTCACAGGTTTATGTGCAGTACCAAAGCTTTCGTTTTCCATTAAACAGGGGAGAAAGACAGCCAAGTAAATAAAACAGTATTAGTTGATTCCAGTTTCATGGTAGAAATCTTCTCGGAGTGACTGATAATGTCTTGGAAGAAATTAGAATCTAAAGATCATTATGTAGAATTTTATTTTTTTTAAAAATGTCTTGAATTCATGAGATTACTGACACATTTTACACGAGTGTTTGGAAAACATTCATCAAAGAACTGAAAAGCATTTTTCAGCGTTGTCATTGGAAAACCAGTGGTTTTAAGAGGGTGGTTGGTTACAGTCTCCTGTCAGGCACGGGAGCTGATACGGGTGTCATTAGTTTAACGCAGCTTTAGGACCCGGGGAGGTTGACGCGGCTGCTCCCTGCAGGGGAAGCATGGACAGATCTGTATGCGCTGGCTCTTCACCGCTGCACTAACTGCACTATACATAACGGCGCAGGATATTCTTTTTTTTATCACCCTGAAGGATAAGCTTTATCAAAGGACTCTGCTTTGTTTTGAGTTTCCCGTGTTTGAGTGCTTTGTTCCTAGAAAGAAGGATAACCGGCGTCCAGTCCAGGCGCTCGATCACTAGTTGTAGGCTGTACATCTCCCGGTTTTCATTCTCGACTACGTGCACAGCGAATAAAAGTTTTACGGACCCGCTGGTATGGATCACTTCTGCTTTTAAGTGACAAAATCGTGCAGCAGCCTTCGCATCATTTGGAGATGTAAGTTGGATGTCACTTGTGCGTGTATGTGTGTGAGGAATACTGCAAGTGCTGCTGGTAGAGCAGTTTCATGAAAAATGGTTCTTGTTGGTCTTTTTGGCGGTGTGGAGGCTAGATGTGCAGTGTTGTTTCTATGATTCATACAGGCAAGGCTGACTATAGATACCGCTTAGACGCGCGGTCTCGCAGTAGGCTATGCGTAACGCACGGTGTCTGTCCTCACAGCGCAGAAGACGAGACACGCTACTTGTACAGCAAATCGTATATGTCACTGAGCGCATATCATGGTGTTTGTTGTAAAGGCTTTTCCGCAGCTAGTGTACTACTGTATAGCAGTTTGACAGGTGTGTCTGTTACCTGTCAAAGCAGCCTGTTGACAGACTGACTGACGGGACGGACGCGGAGCTGTCCCCTCTCTCTGTGGTGCTGAAAGTTTCCCAACTGGCCACATGGCTTGTCGCATCACAGGTAAAGGAAAGGCAATAATAAAGCGACGTGCATATGTGTCTTGTAGTTTCTAAAAACAAATATTTAATCTTTAAAGACTAGACGCTAACAGGCTGTTTATCAGTCTGCTGGGAATGAGTGTTGCATGGTTTGTTTTGAGCGATGCATGTAACTCAGCCAGTACTGTCTTGTCTTGCGGCACTGAAAGCAGGATCTCAGCAGGGATTGCATCGGACAGTGAGGGACGATGAATCTATACAGTGTCAATGAACACAGAAGGAATTCCAAAAGACGGCCTCCCTTGCACGAAGAACCAATAAAATGAACTCTACATAAATTTACAGTAGTCAGTAACATTTAAGGTACTATTGCCTGTTACTGTGGGATCATGCATTATATTCAAGTTTAAGTAACAGTGTGTTGGTGAAACCAGTATTACACTTTTTCATCTTTTCAGTGACTCTGCTTTGCTGCAGGGTTTCAGGCATATGAACACTTCTTACATATATTCACACAACAGTAAAAGACTACACATTTTAAGTTACCCAGAACTTTCCCTCTGCCAACCATAGTAAATGCGAAGACTAGTGTCTTTTACATATGTTGTCAAAAATACACCAGGTGTAAAGGATGCTGTGTATTGGTCCCTGTCAGCCACTGTGAGGAGCCTCCTACCTGTGATCGCTCCCATCACTAATCCGACACTCTGCCATTCAGAGATTTACAACATGGCTGTGAGGATTTCTGTGGACAGGTGGAGTGTCGCCCCTGCAACTGCAGTAGCATTGCTACCTATTTTCTCTCCCTGCTCATGCTTCAGACTGTGATGCAGTCAGACCTGTGTGATATTGTGTGAGTCTCACCGGTATTGGCAGCATTTGTCACTGTGGTACTTTCCAGATAGATTCACTTTCCCAAAGAGCCTTTTCTCTGTATCTTCTTTTTAGATTTTTTGCTCTGCACTTCAGTGGCAATGATGGAAAAGATGGTGGGGATCTTTGAGTGGATTTTCCAATCAGCGCTTTGCTTTCACTTTAAATTGCAAACCCCATTTCTGCCTATTTTGCAGGAAAAACTTTGCTTTGCTTCAAATAAGCATCGTGTAGAATTGTTTGCGGAGCTTTGCATAAGACTTTCTTTTTTGATGCCAAATCATAAATTATTGACAGTGATGAGATTAGATATTTTTAATGCAAGGCCCTCTTGGTTTTTAAAGTGATTTTATCAGCCTAAAACTCTCTTCCTGCTACATTACCATAATTCCATTAAGTTATCAATTATTCTTTTGCGTTTGTTTTCCATTTATTACATTACAGAGAAAGTGCTTTTGAAGAATAACATTTTGCTTCTTTGGCTGTAATCTTATCTCTTTCTTTTCACTGCGCATCTGGTCTACACGTCACTATGTTATCATTTTCTTTGTCATGACCATATCCTGAATACAAAATATCACCCCGGATCAAAATGGCACTAATTAAGTCCAAAAACTGAGATCACATAGAACACAGAAATGAATGAGAAATAAGAGGC
Organism: Toxotes jaculatrix; assembly: GCF_017976425.1. NCBI lineage: Eukaryota > Metazoa > Chordata > Actinopteri > Toxotidae > Toxotes > Toxotes jaculatrix. The sequence goes on from NC_054402.1 coordinate 5,854,712, forward strand.
ATATTCATGGAGAATAACAGCAGAAATGAAAATGACTGTATTTGCAGCTTCTTCTTACTTTTGTTTGTGGATTGGGTGACTTTGCTCACTGCGAACCGCTGGTCACACATCTCTGGTTGCCTGGGTAAATCTCTCTAATCCAGAGAGGCGGACTAGATATGCCTTCATGGCAAATTTGGGGCTTATCGGCAGACTTGGAATTTTGTGTGTGGCAGCCAAAACAGAACATTAATAGATTTCATCTAACAGGATTAGTGATATTTGGAAATAAGACAGGAGGCATAAAATGAATAAGACATTAATACCCAGTGAGCAAAACCAACGACACTAACTAATGTGTGAATAAAGATTCTTTGAAAGGCACACAGACATTTCTTTGAGAAATCCCCCCAGAGCTGCATTGCAGAATTATGATTATGTTTGCAGTCACATTTCCTGTTTGTGAAAAGCATTCTCACTTATTCATATTCACTGGCTGAGAAGATTGAAAAGTATCTGAAGAGTGCTACAAACATTTCCTAGAAATCTGAAATATTTCTGGTACAGAAAACATTTCTGTTTTTGAAACTAAAAAAACAAAAGACAAAAACAATGATAACCCTTTGTTAGGTGGAAATGATAGAGGAAGTTACCGTCATTCTACTTCATCTTCCTCCACCCTCAAGATGTTGTTGTTGTGTTGCCCTGAGGCCACTGACGATTGATTTGTGTTTTATTGTTTTTATTTTTCATTCCAACGCCATATAGAATGAAATCACTGTCCTGTAAGTTTGTTTGATTGAAAAGCTGCAGTTCCCCGTTGTGTGTGGCTCATCCCCACTGAGCCCTGAGGCTGTGGGTCCAACAGCAGGGGGATCCTGTTCCCTCTGACACCCGACCTCGCATGCAAAAGGTCGAACGATGCTAGCTGTCGGCAGGTCTCATCATTCCCTCATGACACGGCTATTATGGTGCCCTCTGGATGGCATGTCAGTCACCCATGGTGGCAAGTCAATTAGTCATGTCTGGAGGGAGTTAGGTTATGTTTGTTGGTTGGATTTTGTCAGTCATTTGCAGGTGGGGGCGCACTGGAAGCGGATTACAATTTCCAATTACTTTTTATATCCTTAGTGTATGTCATGAGGGAAATGAAGGGCCCAAGTAATACAACTAACTTTTAAATACAACTACATTTTTATTTTAATTAAACAATTATTCCTCATATGAATATTTTAGGACTTTAGCAGAATAATATGCTGTGAGTAAAGAATAACAGACTTCTTCATCAACAATAACAACAACAGGGCAAGGAGAAGAGGATGAATGTTGTTGAGTGGAGGAGAATGGGAAATGGGACAGAGGAGATGCCGATCAAAGGCATGGATTAAGATATCTTCGGTTGCCTCTGAAGGAGATTCACTGTTGTGTAAATCAAACAGACAATCTGCAGCACTACGTGGAGATTAATGCTGTTAAGTACCTGGAAGATTGCTCTACAAAAACTCATTAAAATAAACTGTGTGTGTGCATGTGTGTGTTTGTGTGCGTGTGTGTGTGTAAGACAGAGCTAGCAGATAGCTCATGTATCACTCACTTTCAAGCCCTTACTCAAATTTTTTTCAGTTCTGGTGCTGGCAGAAATAGATCTCAAACTATCTATAACTATGAGGATACTGAAAGGACTATGGTTTTGACTGATGAGACCTCTCACTGATATTCTCACATCAGATATTCATGTCTACTGGGACAGTTTGGTCTGTATTTACTGTAAGGACATCAACATACTGTCCTCTTTCCTGTCAAGGAGGAAGAATTTGTTCTGTCCCCAAATCTATAATGTCGTACCGATGTACAGCTCCATAACGTGTGAAATGGAAGAGGTTGTAAATGTGGCCGAGGCTGTACTCTATGATTTATCTCAGGATAACTGCGCATTTGCTGCTCCACAACTCCCAGTAATATAACCCAGATAAAATATGATCTTGATCAGTAGTAGTCGACATTAAGACGCTCAGTCCTACGCCTCACTTTAACAATTAAAATGGGAGCCAACCCTTAGCCGCTTGCCACTTAGCATTAAAAGAAATGTATTGGGAGTAAGCCTTTGTGATAGACTGCTGTCCTATCCAGGGGTTTGTGTTGTACACCTGCTGTAAGCTGCTTCATGCCTCTGCATCAGGTGATAAGCTCCTGGCCTGTGAGCCGCCTCAGCATGAACAAGGCTTACTTATATCGAAAAGCTTACAGACAAATGTAAATGATCAGAAAACCATTCTGTGCACGCAAAAAGCTATCGCTGTTCACTGTCAACCTCAAGATGCTGAGCAGCACATAAAAGATTTGTAGTTGTAGACTGTGTCAAAGGTTAAAGCCAACCTGAAATAAAAAAAATACATAAATAAATAAAATAAATGAAATTTAAATCTGTATATACATCCTCGATGCTTGTTTTGATAGTGTCCCCTGCATTAGCATTCATAGTTTGACTGGTTCAATACCTGTACAGTTCCCCCTCTAATGTGGGACAAACATAACTCTGGGTGTGAAAGAGCTGCTTACTCAGCAGGTGCTGAAATAACATGAACGACAAGCAAGCGGGAATCAATGCTAGCATTAACAAGCTAAGCTATGTAGCATCAGCTTGGCTTACCAGCTTCCACTTATAGCATGATAAATCCTACCATATTTACTAGATCTATGTATTAAATCTAAAGGGGTATCAAATCTAAAATAGTACATAACCTGCACCATGTGTTGTTAAAAAGTGGAAAAAACTTTTTTCATGGCCCATATGGGGCTAGGATGTCTCCTAGAAATGACAGCTCGCAAATGTCAGTCAACAGTTGCCATGAAAACCACCCACCCAGAAACCTGCTGCTTAGACAGTTTTATCCTCTTGTGAAAAATGGAAAAATATTTACAGTCGCTGTAGTGTCATTATAGTTAAGATTTTCACACACAAAATATTTCAATTTCATCAAATTTCAGTTCAACTTTAATATGGACAATGAGTTTAAATGTGTTTATTACCCTCAAAACGTCCTATTACACGCACACCTTAAAATGACATGCCAAATATCGCAATAACGACAGTATAAAAACTCATTTTCATGCACCACTTTATCCCACATCTTGATTTTTTTTCCCTCCATCCCCAGCTCGCTGCACCTTAGTCATGTTGTGATAAACATCTGTTGTGCAGTCTGGGCATCCCCTACATAGTGGCATCCACACTACCCAGCATTTGGCAGGATATCTGTGCTCTATAGTTTTGTGTTTCTTCTTGCTGTAAGGTGCTGTAATATTTAGCAGGTTTTAAAGTCATAAAACAGATTTGATCACAGTGGGGGACACTGAGCTATACTTGGGGGTGAGGTCTGTAAAAGTGTCTTTGATTTGGACATGGCTTGTGCTTGGACATAGTTTGAAATTCGGGCATGAGGCATTAGAGAGCAAGTGAGAACAACATGTTTCTAAGCAAAAGAGTCCTTATCCTTTTTCTCCCTCTGCCTTCTCCTTCTCTTCCAATTCTACATTCTCCTTTTCAAGTCCCTCTGATATAACTGATTACTAGTTAACTACTCTAGTTACCTTGCATGGGATGAGAGCCCTTCAATCTCCAATCCTGACATGTGCTCCATGGTACCTTTAACATACATAATATCATGAATAATGTCCCTTTTGTGGTGCAACACAATGACAAGACTGGATAAGTAATCCATCAAGAACACAAAAACACACCACAAGGTCACTTCTACAGTGCGTCCATGTTAGCTTGGATTCAGGATGCAGAATGTTATTTGCTTGCTCTTGTTTGTCTCACGCAGTATCTTTAAACATAGTGGCAAAGTTTGTGCATGCTCAGCAGTGGCTCGATGATGACAGAGTACACAGCTGGCTGGTGTGCATTGTCTGTCTGTATCTCAGATGTCTGCGTTGTTCTAATTTTGCGACAAAGTCAAACGTACTCTGTGTACGTGTATTTGTGCACATAAATTTGTATGATGTGTCTGTAAAAATCCACTTGCACACGAGTGGGTCAGCAGTAATGAGAATGCATAAGCATCTGCTCTTGTGTGTCTGTGCGAGTGTTTGTTGTTTGTCCTGTAAAGTGTATGCAGTCTGTGGGATCAGAGGTAAACCACAGCAGAGGGCAGGTCATCAGTAAGGAGCACATCATCTAGTCTGGGCTCCCGGCAGAGACAAAGGCAGCAGACGCTCCCTCTGAGGCAGCTGAGAACAAAGCATAAAATGTGCAGCCTTGCATTAATGCAGGTGGATAAAAAGATACATGGATTAATCTGTGTAATAGATATAGTGAAATGTGTTCTCTGCTTCTCCACTCAAAATCAATGGCCATTATGTGTCCTGGACTGGTGTGTGAAGAACCTATTTCTCCTCATGTGTACACGTTGTCTATAATAGTTGCTTTGCTTAATGATGGGGCTGGCGTGGCCCCGTGGACATCGTTTGTCCCCTTTAATTACCTGGAGGTAGAGATTGTTATTCATGGTAAGGGACAGGGGAATATCCCTCTGTACACCCCCTTCCCTGAGGCCTACTGCTCTGAGCATTGATGTGGGAGGATGTGCAGAAAACAGATGCTACCCCATGATTTCTGAGTGTTTGTACTAATGATGAGCTCCACTAGGCTATCTTTCAACCCTTTTAATGGTGGTTCAGCCTGATTTAAAGTCTGATTTTATGGATGGAGCAGTGGTTTCCAATCCTGCTCATCACCAAGGGCCATACTGAAGCTCTTTTATACAGCGAGACTGTATTTCTTCCCACGGCAAGCCTTATGGGGAGTTACGGGCAAGTCTGCCTCGCTGTGTTGCACTGTGTCCTTTAGAAGCTAACCAGCAGTTTTATCCCACTCACTGCAAATTGTGTATACTCCACATGTGACCATCTTCCAAAACATAACACAATTTTTTAGATTGATTTCCTTCCTGCCAGGCTGCCATTGATCGCTGTTCATTTCAGTGCAATATGAAAATTAACTTGCTGAGACTTGAAAATCTTCCGAGATAGGCAATCAATCACATTTTTCGTCCGCATGGCATTGCTTATTCTTAAGTTGAATTGCGAGCACTTTGAAAACTCTCTTTGTTGATGCATTCGTGAATGTGTGGAGTTTTCAGATTTGAGAGTTGGCTGACATTGCTGACAAGCCACGCTGTCCTAAAATTAAACCCAGGAGACAAACAATGAGAACACGTCCAATTATGGAGAGGGTTTATGAGTATTTTGTCATTTGTTGGATGGAAAAGGCTAATGTTTAGCACGGATATTGATATCACTGGCGAGACAAGTATGTTTTTCCTCCTCCTTGTCCCATGTGTGACTGTCTGTCCTGCCAGTATTTAAGTGTAGGACAGGATGTGTCCTGGAGGCTGGCTCTAATTCCCAGTGGTGTCCATCAGACCCCTGTCCCTTGAAGCTCTGACAGAAGGAGCTATTATTTTCTCATCGCCCTGGTGGCCCGTGTCCCCAGAGAAAGGCTTCACCACGTGACTGACAGCTCCGTAAACATAGGCAGCCCCGGGGTGACTGAGTGAGAGTCCACTGCAGTGACGCCCATGTCCCGCCTTTTCTCCCTCCCCACCCCGCCTTCCACTCCTACCCTCCTCACCAGTCTTCTCATCTCTGTGTCTCTCTCCCCTGTGACCTGGTCCAACCTCAGCCTCCCCACATTACCTTCACCTGACGCCCAGGGTCAGAAGTCACCTGTGCTGAAGTGAGGTTATTTCTAACCTTGCTGCACCTTGCCACCAGCTGACCAGAAACCAACAACCCCCAACACCCTAATACTTTTGTCATCCATTGTATCCAGCCAGACCTCTTTTTCTGCCTGTGATATTTTCAATATTTTTAGATGCACTCTATTAGCTCCTTTAATGCAGTATCATAACAACATAGCAGAGATTGCAGGGTCTGCCCCGGCTCTTCTGTGTGTGTGTATGTGTATGTGTGTGTGTGTCAGTAGGAATAACTCCTGTGTAACTAAGACAGATGACTGTGTCAAGGTTGTTTCCCCACAGGGCTGGGAGAGTAGTTCTCCTCCCAAGCTGCTCTGCTTCCTCCACTTTGCGGGCTTCGTTGGGCCACGCTGTTTATTGTAATGACCTAATGTAGATTCAGGATCAGCAGCCAGGGGCATCCATCTACATCAGGGCGCAAGAGACAGGAATACCCTCTGAGTCTGTCTGCTAGTTTGTGTGTCTGTGTTTGTCTGTGTGTGTACATGTATGTGCTCCATCATGTCTCAATATGTTAGTGAATGTACAGGAACACTCGTGTGTATGTACTGGATTATTTTTGTTATATATTTTTGTTTGTGTGGAAGTCAATAAAAACAATCACATGAAAAAATGAAGAAGAAATTGACTCACAAGACAGAGTGCAAAAATCATATTTTACACATAATCTTGTGAGCATTGTATCTTTATGTAGGGTTTTTCTTTTATTGGAAGTGTAATATGTAAAATTCAGCCCTTTTCAATCATATTTAATTTAATTCTAAGTATTAAATATTATGTAGGAATTAAATATTTTTTATGAATTCCCACACTACAATAATGGTACGCAAGATAAAAACTGGCAAAGTAGCCGCCACAAAATAATCTAAAATTGAAAAGCAGAATTAATCTTCCTTAGCGATCCATTAAAATTGTTTTCCCCATTTAGCCCCGCTGGAGTCTGTAAAACCTCCATAGATATAGTCATTTTGTGGTATGACACAGACAAATCCCTACTTGTGGTACCCTTAATAATTGTTCTATAAATAGAAGCCCCTCCAGTCCTCTGTGTGCTTTTGTTTGGGTGCCAGGGATGGCTCTTTCACATCACTTTCTGTTTAAGTGATGGAGTTTTTTTGACCTATCATAACCTCTAAGTACTAATACACATTCAATAAAGCTTTTAAGAATGACTAAAGCAAATATGATACAGGAGCATCTGCAACTTGAGTATTCACATTATATCATGAGCGTTTCTTTGCATTAAAAAAGACAGATGTGATAGTCAATGAAGATACACTACAGTGTACTTTAGGTATCTTCAAAATCCAGGTTCCTTGTTGAGTATATTTTAAGTTGTTCTTTAAGAGGTTTTAATAAATACCCATAACTGCTGGTAGTATTTAACTGTAGTATAAATATAATTTGTAAACCCTGTTTCCCAAATTCAGCATGTAAAAAAGTTCCACTTGGCTTGCACATGCTCAGCAATGTTTACCAAGATGCATTGTTCCTGTAAAAGATAAAAATTAATAATAAAGCACTGTATCAGTAGTCAGGCCATGAAACACAACCACAAGAACTCCCAGCCTCATGTCCTCTGCCTGTAAAAGCTCCATTTTCTCCAACTCTGACACACACTCAAAACTCTCCAACTTATCTCTCACCTAATACCCTCCTCCCTCGGTTACTTTTGGGGTCAGCGAGGGCAAGACATGTCCTTAAATTACAAGGATAAGGTCATAGCCTCTCAGATGAGTAGAGACTGGAAACGGGGACACGCTGCAAGTTTTGCAACTTTGAAATCACATCTTTTATCTGTCTTAATTCTCTCCTGACATTTTATTCATGGAAACAGTTTTTGTTCAGTCTTTTGACATCTCTGTCCTCATATGTACTCAAATTATAAACCACAGTAGTGACATCAGTGTGTGTGCTGGCATGCGTGTGTGTCACCATTTTAGTATAGTGTGGGCATTTTCTGTTCTTGAGACGATGAAACTCGAGGTAACAAGGGCAACATGTCAGGAGCCTACAGTCTGCTCTTTCTGATTTATACCCCAATCCTGACAAGAAATTAACGCTGGTGCTTTTCTTTCAGATACACCCCCCATTAGTAACAAAGCTGGCCCCTGTAGCCGTGCAATACTGTAATGAGCTGCTTTATGTTAATGCAGCTTCGCGGAGTATGTGAGTGCAAAGTTAATTCTACGAAAAGTCCTCTGCGATACAATGAATATTCAGCTCAGGATCCTTTCTATTTGCCTGCCACAGTCAAGATAAATACAGAGGGAGGAATCTGAAAATGCCCTTTTTGTAAGCTTTCTGTAAACAAACACTAAGGCGAAGCTGTGTGGATGACAGGCTCGGTAACTGCCAATTTGACTTGGCTGGTAGTATGATTTCATGCAACGCAGACAGGAGGAACTGGAAGAGGAAAAAGATATTTTGGCAAAAGAACAAGAGTGTAGCAGGAAGGGTGTTACCTTGAACACATTCACATATGCAGATGCTCATAGAAAAATCTCAAAAAATACACTTTGACCCTCGGTTTTAATTGGCTGAGGGAGAAGGAGGCTGTGATCCCTGTCTGTCAGTGTGTGAATACACTAATTAACTAGAACCTTGGAGTATTGTAATCTCTGGATTTTGGGGTATCATAATGTATTAACTTTAATTAAGCTTGTGTGCTATGTGAGCTAATTAGATGAATGTGCTTATTTGTAATCTGGATAATATGAATACATTTTACACAAGCTCAAATCAGTCAGTCTTGCTAATTACAGTAGACATGATAGCTCTAATTGGTGATTGTGTGTCTGCCTGTGAACGATACACTGCTGCTGCTGCTATCTGCGCGCTTGGCTTAGGCTAATGTGATGAAATCCTCATGGAGAGATGATGTGCTCTGCTGAAGGCTGACAGTCCCGAGGAGAAGGGCTCACCACGTCTGAAGCTTGTTGAACCACGTACACGATCAGGACCACTGCTCCTGTCTGTCAACACCCAGACAGTACAAACCCGCTGTGTTCTCATTATCTACCTAAGTATTTTTTTTCTTTCTTTCCTGCTCCGTGGCGATCTATGCAGCTGTTCATCCATGTATAGTTTTCATGTTTCATATCACACATTTGATCTTTGTCTGCTGTTTTCTGGAGCATGAACGTTTACCACCATGAGTTGTCATGGCCAGTGGTTTGAACGTTGCAAGGGGAAAGAAGAACTGTACCAACTTCACAGGTCTGATTTAAACTAGTCCATCTCCTGACATATACACTACCACTTAAAAGTTTTTTCTGAGCCCAGGACCTATATTTTGCTGAATTTTTTTAAGTGAAAAATGAAAATTAAAAAAAATCTTTTGCTTTTACTCCCTTTCATAAACTTGGGAATACAAGATATTTATCTAATTCCTTTATACATCCTGACTTTTTTAGTTCCTAAATGAGTCAAGGTTCAAAAACTCCCTCACTTCCCATAATGCAACTGGAAAGCATCTTTCTTTAGACCCTCCACCTCCACAGTTTATAACCGGTTTTTCATTAAAAGTGTGTTGTCTCCAAGCCCCATCCCAGATAATTGACTCTTGGCATCATTCACAATAATTTTTAAAAGTTTGATAAATATGGGCCCAGAGTAGTATCACAAAAATTGCTTTACAATGTTGTATTGTAGTAGATTGTGTTGTGTTGTATAGTAGAACACAGAGTCAAGGAACTTTTATTCTACCTCTGTTTGCAGAATTAGCTGTCGTACATCACACTGCTCTGATGGCAGCCAGGTTAACTTTATCTGTAAAGATAAATGATAACATATAACTGAGCACTCGGGCAATAAGGATTGTAAATGAGCAAGAGAAGAAGAAAATGTGCCTCTGGCCCAGTTTGAAACAGACACCCGCAGCCATGTTGTTGTCAGTCTTTCTGTGTGTCTTTATACTCTGTTTATTCAGCTTGAGGCGTTCTCTGACAGCTGTGCCCAATTGAGCTCCTCAAAGTCAGAAATCATGTGAAGTCAATAACAGCATTACACGACGACTAGTGTGACACTTTTTTACAACGCTGGGGAACTGCCGGCTATAATCAAACATCACATCGAATAGATGAACAAGCAAAGAAAGCGGTTGCTATCGACACTGTACACAGACAGTAAATGCAGCGGATGCCCAGACGTTATAGTCTGTCACATAAGCCCCTCTATTTATAAGTTATTACTGAGAGCAGGTTGAAATTCATAAGGGCATATGGGAGGCAGAGGGAGATTGCCAGCCACTGTCACTTACAGTGAATGAAACCTCTGCTACTCCTGTCCTCCAGAAAGTGCATCCGAAACACACTATTAACTTTCCCATTGCTGATGTCACTTTTTATTGCCCCATGGTTTCAGGTCTTTTCGAGTTGGCAGGCTCTGCTGCTCTGCTCTCCAAAGCCAGATAGATGCTTGTGTCAGAGCACAGAAATATACCAGTGATGGAGATATTATTCTGAGGATTTAATTTGCCAGAGTGGGTTGGTAAAGTGCACCTTTATGGTGATTAATGCAAAAAGGCAGCTGTGTGTGTTTGTGTGTTGGGGGGGGGGGGGGCATCCTGTGTATATCTTGTGTTTAGAGAAGAATTCACAGTTGAAAGTGAATTATAATCAATGTGCATTAGCCTTGAAATGAAATGTGAGGCTAGTACAACTGTTAGTGCACCTAAGTCATGTTGGGATTCGTTTTATCTGTACATTTTCAAACCCAACCCCAGAGGATGTGTGTGTGTGCCTGGTCCGTGGTGGCTGTGACCGATTTTAAAGCTCAGTACGTTAGGAAAGAGGTCAATGACGTATCTATATGCAGGAACAAGCAAAGTGGCACCTTGAGAATGAAAAAGAGCACAGGTGTTTGACTCTAAAGTCAAATATCTACAGCTCAGTTTCCTCCAGCTGATGGTGTAGGTGAGACTGAGTAATGAGATGGACCAGTTTATAGGATGAGCTTCATCAATTAAAGCTACGCACACAGATATATTGGTTTATGTCAGATAATCTGGTTAAGGGTGATTCATTACAACTGTTATTAATGAGATATTATTAATGACAAGAGATGAGTGATTGTACCATGAGGGCTTAAACCAGCCATCAAGGGACCTGACGTTGCTTTGCATATGGCTGAGGGTAAAACGCGTGCTGCTTTTGTGCAGGGCACAATAGTGAGTGGCATTTGAACACGCGCTTGCTGCATTGTGCACGGGTAATTAACATTGCATAATCTACCTGCTTACAAAGCAACTTTTGTAATTAGAGTTATGATTGCAGCAGGATAATGACAGTGATTCTACAGAAGATAATGACTGTTGTGCTCTTGGCAGTTGCTGCATTGTTTGTGCAGCAGACGTCTGACATATGGGACACAAAAGGACACAATAGCTTGGACTGACTGCCTTTGTTCCTGCTCAGGCAGACCCAATCACTGCAGACAAATTGCGCTGTTGGCCATCCAAATGATGCCGACCCAGGAAAAATGGTTCAGACACATGTGAATGGGTCCATAATGTAAAAACCTCAGCTACGTGGACGCTCACGGACAGTGCACCTGAGCTCACTCACACACACACACACACACACACACAGAACCTATAGCTGCCTAGTGTTCTCTGACTGCAATAATAATGTTTCACTGGGAGACATTTCTCACTGGGAATCAGGCAGTCTGTTATGCCCTTCATGGCGCGCTTAGTGCATATTATAATCCAGCAGCAAAATTTAACACAAAACATGAGGAAAACTTCTGCTTTCAGACACAAAACCCCCCATTCATAAGCTCGGGTCACTCAAACAGTTGAGTTTGTATTTCATAAATGGCTTTCTTGACAAAAATCAAGCACTTTTGCAATTTATAAATATGTCTATATAGTGTATCAGTGATAAATAGGATTGGGTGTTTGTATGGTAATACTACTTCAGAAAAATCAAAGAAGCATCCATCTGTCTCATGAAAAAATGGAATTGTCCTTTAAAGAGATGGCGGAGCATTTATTCAAATAAATTAAGAGTTGTCAGAGATGGCATCTTGATAGGAGGCACTTAGGCCTGTGGCGTCCGTGGCTGTGCAGTCAGTGGGGACAGGTCTATAGTGCAGAGTGTGGACTAATCCATCACCGCCAGCGAGGAGGCCGGGGGGGGGCAAGCGCTTGGCTTCTCCCTCCAGGAAATAATCAGCTTTTAATTTATCACAGATCACATTCATGAGAAGACGGATCACTGCAGGGAGGCCTCATGTGACCAGGCCCATCTCCCCAGTCACACTGGAGTGCTTTCGGTTCTTCTAATTTATTCTAATTTGGGTTTTTCTCCCACCATCATTTTGACCGCTTTTGATGAAAAGACCCTTTACCTCTATTAAAGTACAGCAATTTTAACATCTATCTCAGAACATAAAATTATCGTCTAGGCTGTCTGAAATTTCCACCATTAAAAACGTTTCTAGTGGCCAGTCTACACAGTGTGACATACAGTAGCTTACAATGTATTGAAACTGGGACAGTGCAGGGTCTTTCCCTGTGGAATGGATGGAGCATATGCTAATATATAAGTCAACTGCAGGGCGTCCTAATGGCTTCAGATTTGTTTCATTTCCCTGTGTGTTGCCACTGTCAGTACCTTGGCCCCCACTGGAGTGTAGATGATTAGTAGTATGACTTGGAGGAGCACAAGAGATGTGGTTTGCGCTAAGGGGGAAGGACAGTTCAGCCTCATGTTGTCCCACCGATCACTTTACAGATCCCAGGCAGGTTAATCCTTTTATTGTAATGAAGTGAGGGCGCATAATGTACTGTAAATGTGAGATGCTTAAGCCAGTGTTGGCATTTTCATGAGGAAGGAGTAGCCATGGTGACATAGAGAACAGAGCACTTGAGAGGCACAGGAACTGTCCATCAGTTTGTTGTTTGTGAAATCAAACTTGGCGTAGTTATAATAAAAATGTTGAAAGTGGGTATTTAAGCCTCACTGAATCAAAGTAGGTTGCACCACACAAATTAGGTGTTACATAGAGATTGGATATTACTAAATTATTATTTTTTTTACTAACTGTGAGCTGTAACTATTTTAGCTGCAGTCAATTATTGAAGTTTAGTGCAGCTAAATGCAGACTCTACTCTCAGACTTTGAGAAATGAGTGTCAACAACCATAATTAATCAGCGTCACCTAAGAATTTTCAATAAGAAAACTGCATGATGAAACATATACTGCACTGTATACATGTATGCATGTAATAAAACAAAGTCCCATATACATTTACAAGGGTTTCAGGAACGTTTATTACATCACATGGCATGAATGGCTATTTTTGGAAGATATTACATAGCCTATGACACCACAGTGACTTTCATTTTTACATTGTTAATTACTTTTTATGTTATTTTGCTACAGGTGTTGCCTAGAGACTGTTTAACACATCGCTAAGATGTTAACAACTGTAAGACATTCTTCAGATTTTAATAAGGCAGCCCAATTTACACTGTGAATAACTTTTTTTTTTGTACTGTAAATCACTAGTTTGAAACTAGCTAGGACTTAAAAATGACTGCACACAAACCAAGCAGTGTTTTTACAAGTAACTGGTGCAATCCAATCCTTGTCCCATAGAAATAATAATGTATAGTTTCTCAACAGAATCATTTGTTTAGTGAATATGTGGCATGAGATGAACAAATTTCCTACCCCACTGAACTGCAGCCAATGATTCATCAAACAGATTGTGCAGTCCTTTTGCCCTTTCTCTTTTTATTTGCTCCCTCCACTTCTGTACCTGCTACTGTGAACATGTTTTTACAAGACTTTTATGGAAATAAGTAGTTGTATACAGTAATGCTGAACTCTGGAGTCTAAAACTTTGTTGTTGAGACTGAACTTGAATTGCACAATACCCTTGACTCTCTTGTGGGTGGGTGAATACTAGCAGTGCAGAAAAATGCAATATTGGTTGTACAGAACCTGTAAAAAGGGGGATTTCTTCTTATTCTTCTTATTCAGCAAAGTACAGCACAAAAGGGCAACTTAGGAAAAGAAATCTCACTCTATAATAGTCATAGGGCCAATTCCAAGTGTGCGGAGCTATATTGAGAAGCAGAATAGGTATTAAAACATAGATGTAAATTAAAAGATAGCTAGGATTAGTTAAAGTCTATCTAAATCTAATAGTCATGTGCTATATGCACATTAACGTGACTAGATTGTCCAAAATGAAGGACAATATCTACAGGCTTTAACATGCAAAAATGCACTTCCATATTTCAGCGAAGCTTGTATTCAGCAACCCGATTTAGCCAAATTAAGTGGGTATTTTTGTCCTGGTAGTCAAGCTTTGATTTATTGCTGGTGTTGTGTCCTGAAAACAAACTTGCATGTGACTACCAGTTCGTATCCGTCCACTGTGGGACAGCAAATGCGTACACACTGCTGGAGGAGAGACAAGCAGGAATATTATGCTGAAAATACTGTAACTGTGGATAATACCCAGCTGATTTGGCTCACACACTGCTGAAGTTTCATATTAACTTCAGCTCGCACATCATCATCCATCCTCATAAGTGCTTTAATAGACTTGAACCACTGTTTTGAGCGAGCGCACCGCAGCCCCTCTACCTCATTCTTGTATTGCTGCTTGGCTCTCTTGATTTTTTTTTTTTTTTTTTTTTTTAATAATTGATTGTAGTTTTCTGTCAGCAGTTTTGTCACCAGAGCAAAACGCCTGCTGTCTCTCTTTAATCAGGTTTTTAACTCATACAGCCATCCAGAGCTTGTTCTTTTTAGTAACTGAGACTTTCTTTAGTTGGTCACCTTTGTCCAGGGTGGAAGTGAACACTGTAAACTGTATTTACCAGCATTCCACATAGTGGTTTGATGGTTGGAAGTGTGAACAGGGGACAGGTTCAGAGATGGCTCTTACATGAAAGGAATGTTGGTAATAATGGAATCAAGTTGACTGGCTTTTCTCAATGCACCAGCTGCAACCTGTTTCAGGCCGTGTCTCACGCAGATGGCTTCAGACTTGTACCTGTTCGTGGATGCGCTCAATGTTGCCAAGACAACAAGCCAGATACAGAGTAACTAGTGTGTCTGGTTTGGCCATCTCTGAGTAGCACGGCGGAATATATAGCACAGCAACAGTGATGCAGCTTATCCCAAAGGGGAAGACATAAAACGTAAAACTTAGATGGACAATAAGCAAACATCTCTGGGTCCACAAGGAATTTGCTGCTTTATTTTTCAAACAGTTCTTCAAAAGGATGTTATAACCCTTTTTAAATCATAAATACCCTGTCTGGGCTTACTGTGTTTGCGTTCCTGTCCGTGTGGCTGTGTCCCCATACTTCTGCTTCCAACTCTGCCTTACCGTTGGTTTGACAATAAAAGAATGTGCAGTGTGCTTCAGAAGCGCAAAAGCAGAAGATGAAAGAGAAACAGATTAAGCAGCGAGGTGTAGAGGTCCCAGTCAGAGGTAAGATGAAGTTCATTCTCATTCTCAGAGGCCTCCACATAGCTTACCCTTAAGTTACCTGCCAATCCTCCTTTTAAACGTTTCACCTGAGCCTTGTCCAGGTTCAAGGTTATTGCACATGAGCATTGCATCTCATTAGTGCATCGAGGGAACCTCTGTCATTTGCTAGACAAATGGGAAAAGTTATGTATTTTGCTCATCCATGGTAACAGTGATATGTTTTCCACAATTGTCTGATCTCTGTTGAGTTTAAGTGCTTGGGTCACACGGAGGTGTGAAAATGAGAAGCCACAGGTTTTGAATGACATCGTCCTGGTTCAGCGGGTATCCGAAAATCAATTTGTGGGCAGCAACTGTTCTGCTGATGGTTCCTGTCTTTTGTGGGAGTTGGTCACTGAGCCAGCAGCAATGCTTCTTGTCACTGCCTGATTAATTGGCTTCAATCTATTCAGTAATCATTGAGTCAGATAAAGACAGACAATAAGGGCCTTTCATTCCTCTTGAACTGAGCTGGTGGTGAATGCAGAGGAAGGCTCTGAAATAACTCTTGTAAAACATGCTCATTTTCTTTGATGGAAGCCGGCTTAGTAATGAGTACAAAGGAATGGTCATTGATTGGTCTGTGATGCATCTTCACATGCGTGTTTGCAGTTTCCACAAGGGAGAGCTCAAATAAATCTTCCTTTATCTCTAATCCGTCCATTCATTAATCAAATGGAACAGGGTGATGAGTTGTATTACAAGTCCAGCTCCCCACCACTTGCTTCTGGGTTGAGGAGGCCATCTCACTGCTATGTATCCCACATTCCCAAACCAAAGACCCCCGGCGCCCACTTGTCACGGCCATCTCCTGACTGGTAATTGGGTATTTATCAGATTGCCTGTGAGAGGATGATGCACTGTTTATCTGACACAATTATCAAGAAAAATGGGGGAACCTTGTCTGTTGGTCCTCCAGGATACAGGCGTGCTGCTGGCTCTGGTTGGCCAGGCGGAAGCAAAAGTGCTTGAATCTTTCAGTCTAACCACAGGGACTTCTTTATCGGACATTTAGCTGGGAATACGCTTGTCATCATCACATGCAAATGGGGCAATTGTGCAAATACAACACATAATTCTTTGGCTCTGCTGTGACACAGGAGGAATGAGAGGTGACGATAACACACACTGCAGCAATGAGCTCCCCATGGTTGAGATCTGATATACAGCTCTTTAGGAGGCTCTTCTAATTCTGAGACTAGGAATGCATATAAAGGAGTGAAAGAGTGTCCACTGAGTACCTGAAGATAAGATGGAAAAAGAAAAAAAAAAGCTATAAGAGCAAATTGGTATGCTTGTGCCTTCTTTCTCCTGTAAACCTATTACAGAAAGGAGAGAGAGAGAGGATGAAAAGGATGGCATAAAAAAGGAGCTGCCAGTTATAAGTGACAAACAGTTGGTCCATTTGGTGTTGACTGAATTAAAAGGACATGAAAGTTTGAAAGAATTAAAGTGGCATTTAGCATACGATTGGAGGGAGAACATAGTGCAGTAGTATATGCAGTACAGAAAAATGTAGTGTACAGTTCAAAACCTTTCTGAGCATTGGTAGGTTTGCTAACTGGGCATTTTTTTCCCTCTCATTATCGCATATATTCACCTTTTCACTGAGGGGAGGTGATATTAAACGCTCTTCATCATCTCAAAAGATGCAAGGCTTGAAGAGACTCTGTCACTACTGTAGTGCCTTGGAATTTATGATAAAGCTAGTCCATCATATTTTAGTTGAAGCATATCCAATTCGAGGAGTATGTCATGCCTGGGAAAAAGGTCTGCGAAGAGAAAATCATAGTGCATAGCAGTGCAGAGAGGAAAGTGTGAAAGAGAGAGAGAGAGAGATGGAAAAAAGAGCAAGAGACGGAGCAGACGAGGCTGCCTGGCCTGCTGGATGTAATCAAACAAGGGTGAACAGGTTGTTCCACAGATGGCTGATCCGGAGAATCCTCCGATTTATTTCCATGCTACAGACGGTCCCTGTCACTATGCGCAGGTGATGTCAGCGCGGCAGCATTGTCTCGCACACACCACTAAACTCTGACGCTTTTGTCTCACCTGTCTGAAATCAATTTGACACAGAGGTATTTGTTTTTGTGTGTGTGTGTGTGTGTGTGTGTGTGTGTGTGTGAACAAAAGAAGATACTGAGTACAAGTTTAGCAACAGACAAAGTCGATTTTCAATCTTCTTAGCATTCCAAGACCGAACTCTCTTAGGATTAGAAATCATGGATTCAACCGCCATACCATTTCAACATAAAGCAGCTCCACAGAGAACTGAGTCATTTGTCATGGCTGCTTTGTATTCATTAATGCTTTAAAATTATATTAGAAATGGGATGTTTTAGGTATTGTGCTCATGCTGTTGCAGTAAGTTTTCTCTTGCACTTTTATTTTATTTCACACAATAAACAGATCTTTTTTCCCTTTGTGCAACAGAAGATTACTCCAGCAACGTGACCACTGTTAAACTTTTTTATTTTTATCTCTTTCCCCAGACTGACGCCTAGTGATGCCAGGACAGTGAGCAGCACAATGCGTGGCACGTGGTTAGGGGTCACACCCCTCTTCATAATGGTTCTGCTCAGGCTGGCCCAGGCCCAAGAGCTTCCTGTTGCCCCAGGTAAGACATATCATAAGTTTCTGCACTGGCATGTCTTCTCATCAGTGATTAAGACTTCATGGCCTGTCTCCATCATCATGGTTTGTCAGTGAGTCTGTCAGTCTGTGTGATTGTCTGACTATTATAGGCTTGACACCTTTGCCCTACCTTCAGTTATTTATTGTTGCCGTGTAACTGTAAACCTCAAAGTTTGAGGAGTTACATCAGTCATTTGGCACCAAGGTTGCTAGATTGTTCTTGGCGAACATCAGCACATATTCTTATATAAGCTTTCACAGGCTCTGGTGAAAGATTTTCCGAGACAACTCACCTCTCTCAGGAAAGACATAAGCTTTTGTGTAAGGACTGACATTGTGAGTTGTTGATAAAACTTTGCTGTGGTGTAATTTCCAACTGATTCACCAGAAGATGCACCCCTGTCAAGGTTGATAGTTGCAGTTATCCATGTCAGTACTGTACATGTACAGCTGGTTTCCAGCCTCAGCACTCTCTGCTTTGTGTTTGTGCCTGTGTCTTTGCATGGATTGACACCGCACCAGTATATTGTAATCATTAAATGTAATCGGTCAGAGTAAACGTCTCTGTGGTGGTATCATTACTTTTTAAAAACCTCAAACTCAAACAGTTTCCTTAGCACCCAATGTCACCACCATATCTGAAATAGTCTGTCTGAATTGTATGCATGACATTGACAATACAAGTTATCTCAAATGTGCAGAAATGCACTGACCCTTGGGAAATGAAGCTAAATGGAAATAAATTGTATCTTTGTTCCTCCTCTCCTTGATCTTTATGGAAAATGTAATAAGGTGAAACCTTAGACGTGAAGAAGTTAGAGAAAGACATCTGTGGTAATGTCTGCTGTGCTTTTTTTTTTTTATAAAGATCAAATT
This sequence comes from Toxotes jaculatrix, assembly GCF_017976425.1. Classification (NCBI taxonomy): domain Eukaryota; kingdom Metazoa; phylum Chordata; class Actinopteri; family Toxotidae; genus Toxotes; species Toxotes jaculatrix. The sequence goes on from NC_054402.1 coordinate 5,873,465, forward strand.
CCAGTAACTGTAAGACAATTACTGGCTTTCATGATATTGTAGATTTTAGAGCAATATGTCACTGTGTTGTCTCAACAAGGAGGAAGTGTGTGTCAAGAATTGTGCACTTTTATTTGACATTTTCCAGATGAAGATACTTTTTCTCAAAACAACTCTCATCTCTTGATTAATATACACTCTTCCATGTCTTTTAATTAGCTCTTTTTTTTAAGATATAGATGTGGTTAGTTTTACATGGCTCAGTTTTCACCTTTCAAGACATGTGTTTCAAGAAGTTTTGCCTCCTAAGACCAAAGCCATGTTATTGAAACTTATCTAAGACAGGGAGACTGTCTTAGATAAGAGAATCACCTATAGATGTTTCATGTCACCACAACTGGCGGTCATATCAATTACACCATGTTGATTTCACTGCTTTTCCACCCGGTTCTCATCAGACAGCACGAAGGGTCCGTGCAGGGCTGCTTAGCAGAGCATTTTACACCCACTCTTTTCTGTTATCTACTTATTCTGGCTCCTTTGCCTCTTTCTATTGCCTTTCACCTCTCATTCATTTTCTTTAACCACGTTCATGTCACCATCTTCTTTCTCTTCGTATTTTCTTTTGCCAACACTATCTAGGAAGCAATTTACTTGTCAAGCAGAGGGCAGTGTGTGGCTCCCTGTACTCTGATTTAATGGTGTGTGTGTGTGTGTGTGAGAGAGAGAGAGAGAGAGAGAGAGAGAGAGAGAGAGAGAGAGAGAGAGTATGTATTTGCACAGGTGAGGGATCACTACCTTGGCAAAAAAGCTTTCAATCACACTTGTGCAGAAACGTCTCTGACTGGCAGCAGTTAGAGCTATATTAGGGTTGAATTCAGCTTGTGGTGAATTGACACTTCTGCTTAACACTGTGTTGGCATCAGAGTGCCATAACCAAGGACTTTCCTTATCCTTATCTCTTCCTACTCATATTTTGCTCTAGTTATAGCTGAAAAGATACAAGGTGATATCTACAAGAATTTTAAGTGGAGCGCGACGTATCTGTAAGCGAATTGGAGTTAGGAACAAAGATTTGAAAAATAGATATTCTTTCTTATGTGAGGCACTTGATGCCTCAAGCAAGGTGTTGAACTTCAATAATAATCCACCCAAACCAGAGAGCGATGTCAGATCTGAGTCATGAATTGTACTTTCTGCAAATGTGTCAGCGTAGTGGAACTGTCATAAATATCTAGATGTGGGAAAACTGAATTCCGCCTGGACCATGTGTCTTCCTTCCATTGTCTCTCAGTGAGAGAGAAATGTCAAGGCATCTCTTTGATTTTATTTCTTTGCATACTTGCTGACTGACAGCTCTTTTAATTTCCTTGCTTTAAAGTAAATATCAGCAGTTCCCGAAAGCAATAACTCCCTGTTTCCTTTTTTAAAAGGCATTTCCGTCCTTTGGGTTTTCTGAAGTACTTTGTTCACTCTCCCAGATTCATTAGTAATTAGCCGGTATCCTGTGTAACCTCACTGTAGGAATTACATAATTTATTTCCAGGGCCAATGTTCAGTGCCAGTGCAGGAAGTTGTGTGCCTTGTTTGTAGCAATGTGGATGGTTAAGGGTGGGGAGGTTAGGGTGGTGCATGAGCCTATAGTTTGTCTGACTTTCATGCAGGAGATACGAGGTGATATCTACAATGATGGCATCTGCATTGACGTTCAATGTAATCGTGGATTTTGTCTCTTCAAAACATTCTTTTCAACAATGTCGAGGATACATGTGAGTAACCTCAGAAGTGGCCTTTGTGAAGCTAATTGATCAATTGACTGACTGATCTGTTGTTGGGTATATAAGAAGATGGGACACATATGTCAAGTGGTTGCAGCTGAGTTCTACAGACAAATATATTGGCTTCACTTTGCACTGCATTTTTGTCTTGCGTCGTCTGCTCAGCTAAGCATGCTATATCTACAGTATATACAACCACATTTACAGGACCTTTATTTAAAGATAAAGTGGTTCTTTGTTTACTGTAATTTACCGGGTGATTGGTTTTCTGGGTTGAAGTACAGTATCATTAATTTCCTTTACTGCTGCGCCAGCCTCTGAGCAACAAGTGCCTCATATTTTCAAAGGTGGGTTGGGTGGGGGGAGGTCAATACAGCCATATAAAATGAGTTTTTATATCAAGTTTAGCTTAAAATTTCTGCTTTGTATTGATGATTTTGTGTTCTTACATTCCCTGGATTGTGAGCTTTAATGCTGTTATTTACTGAATCTCAACAGTGTTCACAGACCCATACGACATTTGAGACTTACTGAAACATGCAATATTTATGTGTCTGAATGTGTCATGATAAAGAATTTTGTTTACTCCATACCACTGATGGTTTTCATTGGTGAACCTGCCCTTTAATTCAATTGTCTAGACAACCAAACACCATAACACAAGATATTGTGGCTGTCATACCCACAGTGCTGCTAAACCAAATTAAATTTGCTCATCTTTCTTCCTTTGTGCAAACAACTTAAAGCAACCTCTTTTCCAAGACTATCCCATTTTATTTTATGCCATGCTCACAGATGAATTCCTTGCTTAAAACAATCTTTTCCAGATGTTTTTTTTTTTTTCCTTACTAAAGTGGAAACACAAAGCTACAGTCAAGGATAAACTGCTCCTCCTCCACATACTGTGGGTCATATATATCAGGTGGGAGAGCTGGGCCCTGTGTTGTACTGTGGCTTCCACGTCTTCCCTTTACATTCAGTATTCAGCTTGCACTCCACCCCAAGGGTGATTAAATATGTGGTTAATACAGCACCATGAGAGTATTGAATTACACAGGAGTCATGCTGACCTTTTTAAATTACAGAACCAATTGTGCACGACGGCAGAGGAAGTTTATAACAGGTACTGCCAAGATGGAGCCCGAAGGAGAATGGATCTGCTGCTGCTGTCCTGCTGCTGCTCTCCTTATTAGTGTTCTGCACTATAAGCATCCTATTTGACACTCATACTTTACTTTCACTCTGGGTCTTGATGACATTTTTTTTTTTGTCTCTTTGTCTCCCAGTTTTGTGTACAAACAGCCATTAGAGCATTCTTGCAGACAAGCTGAAACGCGCACATACACACCCACACAAACTAATTTGACATTTCATTTCACTGTTGATGAGACACGTATCACTCTTGACACAATGTAGCCTCACTCCATAAATCTTGATCGCTGGCCTTTTTTCCTCAGATGCAACCTAGTCAGCATATTGGCTTTGCTGATATGTGAAGGTCGTTCTGATGTCTGATCTAATTTGAAACTAAAGCCAGAAAAATGAAGCAGGCTTCTTTGGCATCAGTTGCACGACTCCGTGGAGTCACAGCCATTTTTCCAGGGATGACTGTACTCATCTTCAATCCCCATTGAGAGAAGTCAAAACCTGACTGGCAGTGATACAACAATCTTTGCTTGGCAAAGGGCAGACAAAAGCTTTTTACCAATGAAACGTCAAAATAAAATATTCAGACATTAAAAACAAAGTAATTTTTTCTCCTTGCCAGCTTTCAAGAGTGATTCCTGATTGCTTTATGCAGCACTTTGCAAAATGTCCTGTAATTGTATTTAGGTGAAAAATCCTCATTTCACCACTGCATTTTATTCTCCTTTCTCAAAGGAGATTGTGCCGTTACTGGAGAAGGGAAAGGATTGAAGATTTCACATTTCATATAATATATTCATGAAATTCTTGCAACAGAATTTTTTTTTTAACGATACAGTTTAGTGACACCATTCATTCCATTAAGCCATTAAGACATATTAAAATGCTTTGTCAAAAAAACAAAACAAAACACTAAACCTTTACTCTGAACCTCTGAACACTGTCCACACTGATTTGTCAAAGTGAAACCAATCTCAGTCTTGTCAGTTCAAACTGCAGGTGTACTTATCCCATTTCTAAGTCCATGCATTATTTTCCTTTTTACTTTCTTTCTCTCCACCATATCAGTTCCTTCTATTGTGTATTCAAATCTATATTGTTTGTTGTGTGTGTGGTTTAATTTCTTTCAATACCACTAAGTGTGATGTATGGTAGTATTTGTGTTCAGGGAGCAAAATGTTTGCTTTTGTGTTTAATGGAATCACAACGAGGCGTGTTCATGCAATTGTTTACACTGGAACTAAACTCATTACTGGGGCCTTGTACAGACAAGTCTTGAATCAAATGTCAGGAAATCTCTTGTGCTTCTTGCTGACTGAATGTGAGCTGTGTCTGTACTGTGAACTTTTAGGCTCACTTAAGATTTGTGGCAGGACCAGTGGTATCTGAGGGCCTTACTTTTTCATCCCAGTCAAGTTGTTTGGAAATGTTGCACAATCATATTCATCTAACAATCCTTTTATTTGCATTATTACTTGTTTTACCATGCATCTTTCAAATCGTACATAGTCAACATGATTTCTTTGTTTATTGACTTTCTGTGCTGTCGTATGTTTTTTTTTTTTTTTTTAAGGTAAACACATCCCATCCTACATTTTTTTTTTTTTTTGTATTTCTGTTTTGGAGAGAGGACAGAGTGATTCCATTAGAAAACAGCAACAATCTGTTTGCCATCTTTGTTTTTGAAAAAAAAAAAAAGCGACTTTGCTCACAGATAACCTTATTGTTTAAAAGCATCTGACAATATTCGTCTGTCCTGGGGCACAGAGCCCAGTGCTTATCATCTCCCTGCCTCTCACTCCATCCGGCCACCATTTAATTACAGAGCAGGGCAGGAGCCAGTGTTTCCTCATCACACTCCCTCCGCCCTCAGGCCATCATTTAATGATGAAAAATCTGCTCCAGGAGGACTGGGCATTTGTTTTCTTATTATTCTCCTCCTTTTTATTTTCTAGCCTTTTCTCTTTTTGTCATGAAGGTGTGTGTTTGTGTGTGTGTGTGGGGGGGGGTGTCTTTTTTTTTCTTCTTTTTTTTCTTTAACACAGCCTGCACAGCTTTTTTATTTTTTCTGTCATATTTTGCTCTCAGGCTTGAAATTTGATGTCCTGAGCTTCAGTGTTCTGCTCCTTTATTCCACACCTTTGGTTGCAGCTTCACATGTACCCGGTGTGACTTCACCTTGAACCTCAGCTCACTACTGTTAAGGCTGGATCTATAAAAGAGCTTGTTCAGGGGGAAGGTGAGATTTAGGGCTAGTTGCACTTCCTTTAAGGGCCCAAAAGAAAAAAAAAACATTCAGACAGAAGCAAGACATCAAAATGAACTCTAATAAGACTGCAACAAAACTTTGCTGATACCAGATGCTTTGAGCTCACAAGTGAGTTCAAGTCATTGCCGGCAGTTTAAGCAAGATCAACAGAAATGGCTGAAGCTGTAATGTCATCATAAAAGATGCTGACTAATTTAATAGTCATTACCACCTACACATGCATCTACAACCTCTTAGGCATTCTAACTAAGAAGTCAGGAAACCTTGTGTGAGGCATTTGTTAATCTAATTCAGAACCTCCTTTGAGCAATATGATGTTTTTCTGTTGAATATTCAAACAGTATGACAGAGTGAGTAGTTTTAATAAAAACTTTATTGATAAAATTTATTTGGATGCATTTGAATGAAAACACAGTGGCATCACTTCCCAAACAAGATCATTGCCTTTAAATCAAATACCAGCCAATATTGGAAAAGATAATACAATAACAGTATAGCTGCACATTTTTTCCACATTCAGCTCCTTCGTGCCACAGTCTTTGCTGTGGAGTACGTGTGTGTATGCGTGTGCACTTGTATGCATGTGTGATTATGGTGTGTTGTGCATGCAGCCGAGTTTATTGATTTCCATAGAGACATGACACGGGCACCTCTGCATCTTTTCACCCCGTACCTCAATCTTTCCCCCGCATGAACTCCCCACCCCCTCACACACACACACACACAATCGCACACATTCACCACCCGCCACCATCCTCCGAGCCACAACATCCCTCTCACGGGGTTTGTGCTGTGGGGTTGCGGGAGAGTGTCATCTCACAAATGAATTTCTCCTCACATCCCTCTCTCCATTAAAGAACCTGTTTGTGCTCCTACAGCAGCGCGCAGCACTCCCCTGCAGCTGTTTGTGCTCTCAGACACAAGCACTTGTTATTTATACCTGTGTTGTGTCTACTCTGGCTATCTGCCTCTCAAGCACTTAACAGTAAGACTGATTCTTTCTTACCATATATATTTTTTTTATGTCCTTTAGGTCATATATATATTAATGGATAATTCCAGTTATATTACTCATTTTTGCCCTCAAGACAGTTGATTTAGTTAAAATTTTGCCAAGTCACTGCAGGCTTTCTTGCTTTTAATTTGCTCTTCAGGCTACACATCCTGAGGGCCAGAGTATAGGCGAACACAGACAGTAATGATAACTCATCCTTTAAATACAACAAAATCAGATTCATTGTCTTTTGCATTACATGTATATTTTGTTCCTTTTCTGGGTCTCCACGAATTCAGCAATTTTACTTCTGCTTCCACCTACATCTTTTCCTTCAAGACATTTTTGTGTAGCTGAAACATCACTCTGCATATCTGTGTTGTTCTATTTCTATGGATTTAGCATAGTTTAATTCAGTCAAATCTCACTGGAAATTTAAGTTTAAAAGGACTGCAAAATATTACACACAGTCTCAGCAAGAAACACTGTCAATTCCCACACACATGGGGGCCCTGTCATTCTGGTTTCACATGTGATGAGGCGCACAACAGGCATCCGTCTCCACAAACTGTTGATTTGGATTCTGTACTCAGCTGTGTAGATTGGGTACACTGAGGGATGAGCAACATCCATGATTGGAAATCTATGTGTCTACGTGCTTGGCAGGACAATGAATATTTCTGTTCGTCTCCCCAGAAATCACATACAGAGATTTCCAGACATATTTGTTGATTTTCACTTTATGAAAAAAAGCAATTTTGGCTAATCAGTGTATGTTTGTGTGCATGCTTCATTTACGTTCAGCTGTGTATGTGCAGGGGAGTGGATTAGTTAGCACAGTATGAAAAGTTTTTGGATTGAAGGGAAAGAACAGTTGGATGCAAATCTCCCCAGAAAGTCCCTGCTCTATCTTGATGTTCCATTGAATTTGAGCTTTAAAGGCTCTGCGATACCACTGGGTATTCTATGCATGTAGCCTAAATGGCCTTTGTAAAGTACTGAATTGTGAGCTCAATTTCCCATGCGCGCTCATCTTTTTCCCTTTCCCATTTGAGACAAGATATTGGAGATGATCCCCCCTATTCTGGCAAGTGGCCGTTTTAAATGGAAGCTATTTCAGCTCTTTCATTTGTCAATCAGTCTGAAGAGTGAGTCTCCAACGGTGTCTCAATGTGAGGCTGTAATTGTCAGCGTCCCCTTCTGCCCAACGCGTATCCCGGCGTTTTGCATGTGAAAGGATCCTGAAAGAAGACGTGAGCGCTGAATTAATACCCAAACCGCCTTTTGTCTCCATCACTTTGGCTTCTGCGGCCATGAGACACTGAGGCACAGCCATGAGGACAATTGATGGGGAGAGGAGAGGAGGAAGGAGGAGACTCCTATTTTATTTTATTTTATTTATTTATTTATTTTTAACCTCTTTCTAGGAGAAAACAGCAAAAATCCGACACTGGCAGTTAAATCCACCTGTAGTTGCTTTCCTCAGTGTTCAGTAATAGAAAGACTGGGTTGATCTTTCCTTATAAATCGTTTGTTAGAAATGGTCCAATATGTAAACATTGCTGCTCACAAAATATATGCTTTAGCTTATATTCAGTTTATAATGATGACAAACGTCCACACACTGTGAGCTATAGACTAAAATCTATAAACTATAGACCTAAACAGATTTCAATAAAGGAGCATTTCACAGATCTTTTGTCAAATATAAATTTCCAAGTACTATGAATGAAACAAGGAATTCAATTCATATTTTTTTTCATCAGTAGTTGTAGTATTTAGTTGGAAATTTATATTTGACAACAGGTCTCATGCCCTGTTCACACATACAAACTTCAAAATGAGTCTTGTAAATGTAACTATAAAAAACATGCTGAAACCTCCCAGCACTGCTATTTAAAGACAAAGTATGGCCACAGATGTGAATTGGGGAAGTTGAAAAAGATTAAACTTTGTGCCACTGTCCTCACACAACACACACAAATGTGATAACCTGGCCACAACCATTTGTGTTTGATTTTATTTCCTGATGAAAGTGAAATACATAGTTGTTTTCTACTCCACTTTACTAATTTCTTTATAAATGTAATAAGCTACCAAAACGTAAGTATTGTTCAAGAAATTAAGTACTTCATGATGGCGGAAAATTACTGCCAAGTTGGAAATGAGTATGTAAATTACATGATCCAGGTACATGAGAGACATTAGACTGTCTGTACAATGTACAACGTCCATAAAAGTATGAACATTTTCATGACTGATCGTCCATTTTACTATATGTGACTTCAAAAACTAAGTTGCTGCACCAGTGATGACTTAAGGCGACTTTTTCTGATGATCAGTGGTTAAAAAAACATTAAAAACATTAAATCTCGTTTTATTCAAAGTTGTAAAACAACTCCAAAACTTCCAAGGGGGGTGAATACTTTTTATAGGCACTGTATCTGTTTATATGAATGCACTGTAAAACTCTGAGGAGGCAGTAGGCTGCATGCTGTGCCGCAGAGACTTCCCAACACTGAGGTGTCAGGAAAAATGTGTGTATCTGTGTTTGTGATATGAAATATTAATGTGCTTTGTGCTTCTAAAACAGGAGGTCAGGTGCATAGAGAGAACTGAAGCTTTAAAATCAGGTACAGGATGTAATAAAAGAACTGCCCGATGTTTAGCTTTACTGGAATGAATTTCACACTAATCAGGTTAATAAGTTTAGTCTTCACGGTTTGACACTCAAAAAAAGTTTACCTGCATATTAGCATCAATATTCCAACCACAGCTGCCTATGTGGTCTACCTTTCCATTCGCAAAAACGATAACCAAGCTATGATTGTACAGACCAGCTGATAGTAGTCTGTCAGGCAGCCCTGGCATCTATTGTGTTTTTAGGAAATGAAACACTGCTATTTTATGAGTTTTCCTTATCTCTTCCTAATGTTGTTGCCCCACCTGCACCCTCATAATCTCTACAGGCACTCTTAGCCCAGTTCCAACATTCTGCGTCTACTGCACACATAATGATATGGATAAGAAACGTTAAGGGACATCGGAAGATAGGATTACTGTCTAGACTTCTGGAATTTTCCTGTTTTGAAATAATAGTAAGTAAGCAGAAAGATTAAAAAATGAGAAAATAGACCTGTCACAGTTCCAGTTTGAGCTATGGTCAGATGTTGCCACAACTTCTATATTGTATTTTGCTTAATGTTTGCATTTTTGTATGACAATGATTTCTACCTAAACTCTCAGACGGATATCACAACATCACAGTTTCCTCTCCCGGATGTAATGAGGGAGACAGACCAGGTGCTTTTAACAGTAGCAAAGCCTTTGTTTGATGGGCTACAAGACATTTCCATGGTCAAAGTCCCCTGCACTGATGTTCATGTCCAGGTCATAAGCCTGATATACAACCCCATTTCCCTAATGTTTACGGCAGCCTCACGCAGCTTTAATTAGTGAAAGAGGTGCCCCCGTTGCTCTAGAACAAGCTCACCTGATCAATTTTTTCCACTTAGAAACACACATATACACACACTTGGAAATGGAAAATGACTTTAAAACAGCAAATCTTCCTGATGAAGGCTGAAATCAGGCACGGAAATAGCTTTCTGTCAGCACTAAATGCTGCCCAGGAAACGGGGGTGTCCACAAAGACGTTTAGGAAATTAATTTGGAACAAAAAGCCAGTGGCAGATTTTTCTGCCCTTATCTCTCCATGTGAACTTCACAAGGAGCAGGATGACATTGGTTTTATTACTGAGGAGCATCGATGACGAGCTGGATGAGAGAAAGTGCTGACGAGAGGGAACAAGCGGGTGATCAGTCAACGGCTGGATGCCCATCGCAGGCGCTCAAGGATGCTGAGAGGACGTTGGCCTGTGTCATGTAATTGCCTGAATATGGCAGGGCCAAGTATGGGGGTTAAACACACACAGCTGGGCCGCAACAGTCAAGAAAAGGTAAAACCCGCATTCACTTAGACACAGGCACACAAGTATATATGCGCTCACACACCTGCACGTACAGCCTGTACATTCAGAACACATTTGTTTGTATAGACAGTTTGATGGTGATGATGATGATGATGCCGATGATGCTGGTAGAAACCCAACTGCATTCAGTTGACTTATGACAAGTGTCAGCTTTTCCTCTCTGTTCCTTTTCTTTCCATGTGGTGCACTTCCCCCACTCCCTCTGTCTCTCTCTGTCTCATATTAATGTCATGTCTTTGACAGTAAGGGTGAGCGAGAACAGAGCTACCTCAACCATCTTGCCGTTCTTTGCTGAGTTTTATTGCCTGTGTCTGTCACACCTTCAGGCTTTGGTGCACAAGTGCAGCTGTGTACTCAGCATTCGCTTTTATCAGCTCTGTGGAGTTGACTGCACAAGGCGTAGCTTGAAGGTTACAGTACCCCTTGAGCAGCAGCTATTCAGGACGATGTATTGATATATCCTTCACGGCATTTTGTCGGTATAATATTAGTATTAGTCACAGTTTTTTTTTTTTAATCCCTGAATAGATTTGAGATTTTAGCAAGTTACTGACCACTGTTTGAGGATTTCTGACCATTTTATGATGGCTGCCAGTTTTAGCCGGTGCTTGTTGTACATACACAGGTACAGCCATTAGTAGTCTAATGCATTTAAATGTTGGAGGAGATGCTAAATATCAAATAGATCTCATTCCTAGTCACCGAAGCGTGTTTACAAACCTCTTGCAAGTTCTCAGATCACTTATAAAATGTTTTCTTTAATGAAAAGATATTGTCAAACAATTTTCTGAAGCTCTTAAGTACTCAGATGCCCAAATAGCAAACTGAAAGAGATAGTGGTCACTGTAATTGTTCCTCCTGTCTATACCTGCTGTGAAAAGATCCATTCCTAATCAATTCCGATTTAAGTGATGGATGACAAAATCCACAGTCCCTTTTCTGTACAAAAATACTTGTTCTAAAATTCAACAGAAATTAATAAGAGATTTCAGCAGTCGTAGTTACAAAATGAAGTTGCTATTTTCCTGAGTTTTTCATGACAAAATTCTCCCTTTGTGTTTCTCTGAATAGTGTTTACAAGCTGTAAACGCAACTCAGTGCAGTGGAGGAACATTAACACAAGTAGAAAAAAACTAGATAAGTGTGTGTCTGTGTGATTTGGCTAATTCAGACTGCTGAAACCTCATCTTAGTTTGACGATGTATTTTTGTCCATAAAGAGGACTGTGGATTTTGTCCTCCATCACTTACATTAGATTTCTTCAGCACCAGTACCGAGAGGAAGAAAGAATTACAGCCTATGATAACTCATGTATATATGGGTATGTGAGTATTGTTTTAAGACAGACAAAAGACAGACCAAAAAAAAGTCCTTGCAATGTCAAAGCAATGTTTTTCCTCTAAACGTGCTTTACACCATGCATGTACGGTCTTTGACGACTAAACTGTGCTGAGTGGTAAATATACCACCGTGGAAAATAGGAGGATTATATGAAGTGAGGGAATTTGAGAAACTATTTATTTTAGATCCCTTTCAGCACATCTTAAGTCTCAACAGTGTCTAGACTTCTACACTGGAGTTCCATATATTAACAGTTATAAATGGATGCAATACCATCCCTTCTCTTAAAGCTTTATTCTATTCAACCACGAGTATACAGGTATAGATGTTGTCAGTCAAATCACAGTCATTTATGAAATAATAACACACATCAGATCATAAATTTGACCTACTCATGTGTCATCAATCAATAGGCTGTTGTCGCTCACAACGTGCAGATGCATAATAGCTGTGTGTAACAACACAAAGGCTGCTTTGGCAGTGTTGGAGGACATTGCTGTGCCGGATGAAGGTCAGAATGAATCTGGTTTATGTCCAAACATGGTCGTTTGGGGGTGTGTCAACATCCATCTATGGCTAACTGTGGCAGTGGGCTCCTCCACATGCATAATTTCAAAATGACTGAGCTGTATGATGGGTGAGATATATGCTATAATGAGATGTATAACAATGCATATGCAGGGGATTACACATTTGGCACAAAGACTGCTTATGCATATTTCTGCCTTTGTGCATAAAAAAAAAATTCTACTGCCTTCTTCAGTGTACACAGAGTTTTTTCATCCGGCCCCAGAGATTTGGCAAACCTGTGACACACAAAATTTTCCATTGCATTTGCATAAATTAATGTGAAAATGGGCAGTATGGACAGTTATTAATGGTTAAAGTCTTCTGTTGTCACCCTGTGACAGATTTGTGAGGGCATAAAACTTGACAACAGCACAATACAGCCTCTTGAATGTCTGTGACATAATTTTCCTGCCATTCTGAATTCAGTATTTTGACTTAAATTAATTACCTCTAGTGCCCTTTATTGCTATGACAATGCAGAGAGATGTGAAGTTGACAGTGTTGACTTCATTATTTCTCATTTCCATATGAACAACTGCGCTGAAGAGGCCTTCCACCTGCCCACTTACCTCTGCTGTGCTCATAAATTGCACCACGCCAACGTACGCGCACACACAGAGCTGCTCACGCATTGCACTCGCCCATACTTAAACCACCACATTACCGAAGATAACTGCCCTTCACAATCTCTGGCAGGTCTTTTTTTCTTCGTTCTCTCTGTGATACAGTATCAGATTCTGCAGATGAAGTGCTGGCAGGGAGACAGGGTATGAGGGACAGTATCATTTGCCAGGGCTGCTCATTAATTGGCCACCGGAATCTACATAACTTAGATTTACATGGATTGCAGCCAGGTGGTGGAAGGGGTCCTAGGTGTCTTATCAAAAGGCTGCACTGCTCCAGACCTTTGTGTGTTGGGTCATTAATCTTGCTGTCAGTGAACTGTCTTTCAAAGTATATTTCGCCTCATCCTTGCCCTTCCCTAGCTTTGTCCTGACCACCTGGGGTTGTGAGCATAGACAAAAGGGCGGCTGAGCTCTCTGAGGCTTCCACCCATACACCACTCATCTAATCACTCGATCAGAGCTGTGTTTGATGATGAGTGTGCTGAGTGGAGGTGGGCCAGCTAACAGAGGGACCCACGGGGTGGCTCATCTTCTCTACCTGTGACTGATTGGAACATACTCTATAGCAGAACTATGAAAGAATCAAACAACACATCGTACTGAGCTGTTCTACTGACATAGTGGTAATTTCTTGAAAATATGTTGTGTATTAGACCTCTTTATATGCGTAGTAACTGATACTGTGAAATGATGTTCAATTTCTGTGCAGCCACAGTGAAGCATGGTAAACGTTTTTGCATGCTAAACAAGTGGACCGTGATAGAAACTGTCCTCAGGGTGTGCTGACATGGCCATTCTGTACATGTCTGAGGGAGAGGCCAAGGTGCTGAGCTCATGTTTCCTGACCCAGCAAGTAGCAACAGCAACAGCACTGAGCAAAGCATAGTGATGAGAATGAGACTGCTCAACTCTCACTCAACAGTGGTAAAGTGAACTGTGAACCGCAGAAATTCCCATTTGAGACAATGCCCTTTAGTCCTTCATTCATTCATGTGTTTTTGTTAACTTGGCGGTTTTGAGGAAAGTACTTTTAAATCCCAGAGAAATTAATTACAGTATTGAAAGAGTTAGTTATTTAAGTTATTTATGAGCTGTGATGAAAAGCGATTTACCTGCAGAGTGAAATGAATAACAATCCTGAAGTGGCTTTCTTGCCTTGTATACATAAGCTGCTTGAATCTCCTTAAAGTGCATATTGCCACCTGTGGGATGAATAAATTAATCGTATATTTTAATCTTTCATCCATCCAGCTTCTTTTGTTATCTTCAATTAGCTCTGCATAAACCTGAAGATACATAGGTAAATCTCAAGCACAGATTTCTGTCCCTCATCACACTCCACACATCAAATGGGCTTCATTTAAAGAAAGGTTCCCTCTCTCGATTTTCATACTCAGTGACAGGAGGCCAGTCAGTACCGAGCCCGATGGCACAGTGCTATACGTATTCTTAGATATCTTGTGACGGTAACAATAATGAATGACAGGACAGCCTCTTTTTAACAGCACCAAATGTATCCAGCTTAGCAATTACAGACTTTAATGAGCGCTTTAATGACATATTTAACACTTGTCCTATAATTTTATAGTAGCAATATAAATCGATGAAGAAATTTCTCAGCCATTTTGAAAAAAGCCTCTAACTGAACCCAGTGAAAGACATCGGCACTCTATCTATTTAAAAGCACATAGATAGTCATTAGCGATGTCAGTGCGTGAGGGCTTTACAGCACTGGTCAGCGCTGATTGCTCTGGGAGGGAACTGCAGGGTTATGTCAAGGTGACTATGTCATTGTGTCATTCCTGGACGCCCTCATGCAGAACATTGCTTATTTATACATCTGATTTCTCTATTGAATTGGCTTTGCTGCTCCCGCAACAACGGATCAAGGCAAATTCCCCAAAGAAGCCTGACAATCAATAGCGAGGTAGCTGACGCAGCACACAGGGACGGGGTGTGAGTGAGTAGCTGACAGGGCTCACATCACTCCTGCGTGACATGTCCTCAGTACATCTGACATGTGCCGTCAAACACCAGCCCCTCACCAACATACCACATCAGCGCTACAGACATCTGCGGTAGAGATTTACATTGCTTTCATTCCATTTCACGACGTTCTTTGTTGGGATTGTGACATGTTAGCCAGGTCAGCTTCTTACATTTAACTATACATCCACTTTTATTACATGTATTGTATTTGTACCTGTCGGTTGGATGGCGCATGTGCATGTGTGTCTTCCACTTCTGAAGCTTTCAGAAATCTTGACATTTCCAGATGTTTCTGCTCTCCTGCCATATGTTCAATGGGAACTGGTCCGCTTAGTATTGATTTACCATCAGTCATGTAGTTATGCTGGGTCCAACACTGAGAAATACTCTCTGTGTCTAGTGAGAGAATGGATAGATAATGGATAGATAATGGAGGAGTAGCACGTACCATCGTAATTTGTGTCAAAATAGCATCAGAATAATGTTTCTCCAAGTAAAGTTGCATTTTCTAAAGCTCACTCTCTGCTCTTACTCTTTCTAAGCCTATCCAACGCCAATATTTACCTTGTTAAGTACCAGTCCATATTAAGTTGTAGCTCTTCGGTGTGTGTGAGTGTGTATGCCAATGGGTGAATAGGAGACATATTGTAACGTACTTTGGATAAAACCATTGTATAAATGCAGTCATTTTTAACAACCCCAATACGGACTCGGACTCAGTGAGGTAGACAGATTTTAAATAGGGGTAAAAAGAAAATACTGGTACGTGATCTGTGCTCAGTATCAGCTCAGGTAATGAAATCAGAGGAGAAAAAGTAAGCACTCATTGTAATGTTTCACTGCCACTTCATTGGAACTGTATGTTCTGGAGAGTCTATAGTTGCCATCTATGAATACAGGAAAAATAAATTTCTCTGTCACTGAATGATTCTTGGTCCACCTCAGTCTCTCTCACATACCTAAACCTAACTTGTACAGATTTTTTTTTTTTTTTTTTTACCTGCCACAGCTGATAACTCTTTGCTGACCTATGGCACAGCTCTATAGCTGTCACACACACTAATTTAGTAGTGACAATCCATCACCTGGAAAAGGCCCCATGGCTTTTAGTGTATTAACACACATTAGCACTTCTCTCTATGCTGAGCCAACCCCCACCTCATCTCTCCTGCCAGCCCTTTCTCTGAACACTGATGAAGGAACGGTGAAAAAGATGTTTATTGTTCAGTACTATTGACCTGCAGATTCAGAGTGATTTATCCACCTTTTTATTGGGATTGTTTTTTTTTTTCTGAGTGTGGAGGTTTTATACTCAGTAGTACCCCTGGAAATACTGCTACACATCCAATGCCTTCTGACTTGATTTATCTGTTTAAAGAAGGAATTGAAGAAAGTGGAGAGCAGTGACATTCCAGTCCATCCGTCAATGTAAAGGCCAGTTTCCCCTTGAAACCGGGGTAATTCCAACAGAGCCCTAAGTGCACCACTGTGGTCATCAGGAAAAACTGAAAACTGTTCATCTGAGAGTAATGTCCTGCACACTTCAAGAATACAAAGGCACAGGCAGGCACTGTCCTTTCCTTCCAGGCAAAGCAAGCTTTAACCTGCTCACCGCATCAAGAGCCTTTACTTAAACATGTCGTACGGTTTACCCTGAGGTGGAGGGCGCGGGGAGGGCTACATCTCTTTATACCCAATTAAGCTTGCCACAGGAGGTAGATAGTCCCGACTGAAACCTCTTCTCCCTCGGTGCCCCATTAGAGTACTGAGAAGCCTGTAGAAGTCTGACTCCCTGGCGGACAAAATCCCTGACCTAGAGCCAAGGAGAAGCACCTAAATATACAGGCATGACTACAGAATAAGAAGTTGCCTCCAGTTCAGGAGAGATAGAGGAGGCTGTAAATGTGTGTGTGTTTGTTTGCACATGCGTGTGCCAAGAGAGGTGAGAGGCCATTCTTTGTTTATTTTTAGAGAACAAGGTATGTCTGAGGCAGACCTGGAAACCAAGGAGGATGCTAAAATGCAACAAGCACACCTGAAAACTGAAAAAGCTGAAAAACAACTTGAAACTCTCTCAGTAGATCTGCTTTGTCCTCCATTCCTGGTGTGAGCATCTCCATGAGCATATAGGGAAATCAACCTTGTAGTCTCACTGGATGTATATTTATTAGTGTATTTTCTATCACTTTGTCAGTGTGCGGCCCTGCTCTGAAAAGCTATTCCCTTAGCCGTATACCTAACCAAATCATGACAAATGCTCCAGCTTGCTTACCCAGTGGTTTTGCATCACTCATAATTCAATGTCCCCTATCCTCCCACCCATCTGGGATCGGCTGGCCCCGACAGCGCAGACAGAGCTGGTGCTGCCGGTGTGCTCCAGCAGCACGGCCCCATCTGTCCCCGCCTGCAGGCTGCTGTGTCGATCCTCAGCTGTCTTACAATCAATGACCACGCAGACGAAAGGGGAGAAATGCCCCTACAGCAGCCGCTTCTATCCACCTCCAACTCTGATAAGTCTGCAGGTGTGGGTCTTTCTCTTTATATCTGCTCCGTCTGTTGTCTGTTGCTCCAACAGCTCGCACCCTCTACCGCCAACCCCCCATCCCCCATCACACACACACACCTTGTGGCAGACAAGGGAGCAGCGAGACTATTTCATGTTTGCCGTTGTGATAATAATCACAACGGCAAACAGTATAGGTTCATCATGGGTATCACCAGCTGCACCTTTTACCCCAGCTACAAATTTTCTTTTCCTCCAGTTTAATTTACTGTCAGTGATACCTCTGTGTAATTGTTAACCCCTGATTAGGTTCATATTGTTTTCTTCCTGGTCTCACCTGACCAACTTAACCCCCCAAAGTCTGTATTTTTAGCTTCAGCTTTACAGCAAAGGGCAAGGATTTATAAACTTTTAATTTCTTGGAGTGACATTTTCAGACAGAAAATGAAGTGAGAGGTGCTAAATGTCAACCAGAGAGGCATATCACAAGTTATACTTTGCATTCTTGTCTCAATTTAGTTTGCTCCCTGAGTGAACTTAATTTATGTTATGCAAGTGATGGATGATAGGGACTGAGGCTTCGTTTTCAAAATAGGTCCATGATCCTTTTAATTTCATCACAAGCTGCTAATTTATTGGGACTCACACACTTTGCCAAGCTACCATGCTCTGAAACAGTGGTTAGGGGAAATGTGTCTAATTACAGAGGATGAGATTCCAGCACGAGGGATACCATTAAGACGTTAGACGTGCCCACCAATGGTTTACCACACGGTGGCAGGAGTGGTTGAGGGATTCATTTTCTCTCACTAAGCCAGTCCAAGTTGTCAAAATGAAGCGGAGTTAACTGTACTCGAGACCCCTGCTGAATTGATTTAACTGAGTCTACTCTGAGTCTTTCTAGACTGTCAACTATACAGCGATGGAGAGGATAACTGGCAGGGGAGACATCTTTTAATGTATAGATCCAAACTCTGCATAGAGATCACTCATGTGAACATATAATCTCAGCACAGCCTTCAAGGGTTACAGGCTCTCACACATCAAGACGGGCCGCAGCAGCAGTCCCAGCTTCTCAAGGCCAGAGACGTTCTCATAGGCAGAAAAATGCGGTGTAATTGGAAATCAGGCCTGCTGCCTGTGAGGCTGCTCAGTTAACTACCTAAATAAATAGGATGGCAAGAGTCTGGTGTCACTGACTGCAAATGGGCCAGTTAGGAGGGGGAAGGAAAAAGAGAGACAGACTGAGACAGAGAGACAAATGGAGCGAATGAGCTACAGAAAGACAAGGAGTCAGAAACCAACAAATTGTCAGAGAGACACAAAGATAGAAAGAAGCAGAGACTCTGGACACCTGTAAAGCTTTTATGGCAATTAAAATGTTGTGCATTCATGAAAATCCTATTAACGCTAAAGTGCTGTGTTGTTCTCCACATTATTTCCTGTCTTGATGTGTGTGCGAGAAAGAGGCAGAGGCAAAACAGAAAGGGCAGGGTGGGTGAGTGGGGTGAGAGTGAATTTGAAGCTTTATTACCAGCCTATATTGCCGCCCAAATTACAAATCTTGGAGCGGTTATTCCTGCCTCGAGATGTTACTTCAACCCCACGTTTGAGGCAAATCATCCTGTAATGATATTGCTTATTGCAAATGAGGGAAGTGATGGAAAGTAATGAATGAGGCGGGGGTACAATCCGATAAGGCGGCACCTAACTAAGTGGGTCTCTCCTTCTCAACCTTCAGCCAGCCGACCCCGTCTCCCTCTGCACAGACCATTATTCAAACCGTAACAAGCCGATTCATTTAGGCTGTCGGTGAGTAGAATTAGATTCCCGCTTGAGCGACCGTTGAGCAAAACATAAAGATGTTTTCCGCACCAAACATGCAGCATTTACATAATTTCAGCTCAGGGTTGGGGCAGCAATAATAAGTTATGATAAAACTGTCATTAGGGGCAGGACTGTGCAGGGAACAGGAGACGCACAGTTCAAGATTAATATGGGAGCTCTCTGCGGTGCTGAAATGTCAGGGGACACGGTATAATGAGGCTGACTTTGTAAGGATAACATACCTGTATGAGCACATACTTGCTAGTGTGTGTCTGTGGCTGTGCGTGTCTGTATATTTCTGTATGGATACATCTGTGAGTCTATGAATACTAATCTGAATGTCAAAATGTGTGGTCTTTAATGTGGATCTAGCATGTTCTTACTGCTTATACAGTGAGATTACACATGAAGGCAACTATTGTTATATTATATATTTATATTTCCACACATAACTGAAGAGACTTACATAGTCATAGAAAATCTGCATTTTATTTGTTTTCCAACTGATAATGGAAAAAAAAAAAAAATGTATATATATATATATATATATATATGGACCCTGTTCTTGTTTTTTTTACAAACATAACTGGTGTGAACAAAGCTTGAAGAGTGTCCAGATTTTAGTCTGTGCATCCACAGAAATATAAATTAGTGTAGGCTGATAAACTATGTGCCCAAAAGTATGTGGACAAATAACATTTTAAATGTCAGTTAGTTGGATTTCAACTTTTATATTTCCTGGACTATATTACAGTTTTATTTATTTTATGCATTACTTCAATTTAATCAGTTTTACTTTTCAGCATGTGACTTTATGACTGTTGCTCATGTTCTTACATTAAACACTTTGTAACTATGTTAAAATACAGTTGAAAGAAAGTTATTATTTATTTATAATACATATTATTATAGCCATGTGTTTTCCAATGTATTATAAGCATTAAGATTTTCTATTATTGGAACTCAAAGGGGCCAAGTCTGAACCATGAAAAACAGCCCCAGAACAAAAGTACTCAAAATGGGCTGCTTTGTCCGCATACATTTGGCTATTACAATCCCGTGATTATAATTGTGGTGGCAGAAATCCAGTTTCACTTATATTCAGATTATGGGCTGTGCCTTTTAACAAGATTACAACTATTTGCAGGTTTATCAGCTTGTCACTTTTGGGAATGGCCAAACCTAAAATGACTCACTCTTCCTATTTCCTTTCTTCAGCAGTTCTCTGCTGAGCCGCTCCCATTCTTGGAACTGGTGTTAATGGTTTGAGAAAATCTTTAATTAATCAAACAAAGAGATGCTACTGTGTAGGAACAGCTTCACAAGGACATGGTATTCAGGGTAATGTGCAATTTGTCACAGGCAATGGCTTTAAACAGTACATTAGATGGACATCACCTGAGATGTATTCCTCTCCAGACAAAGGCAGGAACAGCAGGGAATGGGATGTTTGGTCATTATGGATGCTGCAGAGGGCATTTGCTGTGTGGTTGCTGCCACATTTCACAGAGATGGTCCTGCTTTAGAGGAACTAGTCAAAGATGCTTTAACCCCAGGATATATGATCACTTTGTTGGTTTATGTGTTATTAGCTTTTGTTCTAACACCTAAGTAATTCTGTGTTTTTACATTCACTGTTGATTCACTGAACACTTCATTTTATTTACGCCCATAAAAATGTTATTTATTTTTAAAACAGAGACTACCATGCTTTGAGAAATATAACTGCACCATTTCTCTTTTAATAAGCCGACTGCTTCTACTCCCCTTTCTCAAGCCAAATTCTTCCTGATAACGCTGAAGCCGGAGGCCAGTTTTTGAGCTACAGTAACTAAGGAGTGGGCGGGAGACAGAGACACAGTGTCACCATCACCGGGGGATTGGGGCAGCACCATAGCACAACTTAACAAAGATTAATTTCCTCCACTTACTGGGCCTTGTGTGTTTATTTTTGGAGTGTGTCTTTGGAGGGGGAAGACTTACCATGACCATTATTTTCATAATCTTTTTGTCATCAAACAACAGAGGCCTGTGTGCACACATCAAATCATGGGCACAGTCCATTAGTAATCTCAGTACAAGTGTTAGTGCAGCCATTGTCCTTTTTAGGGCAACCTTCCCCACTTCCCACCGCAGGTTTTCTGTCATTCCTACTGTCTGTCTTGCCTTTGGTCTTGACGTGGTTTAACCCGAGTACCACTGTGGCATTGATGTGCTGCCTCTGAAGCAAATCAAACGTGGAGTCTCTGGCTGTGTCAGGCCGATCTCTCTCTTGACACAGGGCTTTATTGAAAAAGCTATAGTCCTTTATAGAGAGAGTGTCAATTTCAAGACAAAGTCAAAATGGCAGTTGTGCGGAATCCATATTTAATAGTGGCAAACGGAGCAAACACAATTGAGGAAAATCAATACTGCTTTCACGTTTGATCATACATCACCTTTCTCTGAACTGCTGCTTACCTCTGTCCTTTTGTCTCCCCGAAAGAGGCTGTGGATCTCTAACAATACATTGTAAACAAACACGTAACAGTTCACCTCTCTTTGTGATTTGTGGGCAAACAGCTATCTGTGGTTGTGTACACTTACAGTAAATGGTTGTGAAAATGTTGCATTAAATCTGTCAGTGTAATGACTGTGGGAGAATTTATTTTTTTTCTTGTTGGCTTTCTTTCAATGTTACACTTTGATTCTTCTTAGACAATGGTACCACAATACAGCAAGTTGCTTGTAGGAACGATGTCACAGTGTGTGTGTGTGCAGATTTAGTTCAGAAGTTGTTGAACTGCCATAGAAAATGCAACTGCAAGAAATGTAAATGTAATGTTTAATTACTACTTATGGAGATTTCTTCATTTAATGGAGTCCATACAAGATGGGGGCAGTATTTTCATGCTGAAGACTGGGACAACTGCTGCAAATGTAGTTTTAAATGAACACTTAGCCATTTAACTATTTTAGACCAGACATTTTGTATGTTAGAGATTGTCAAGCTCAAGTTAAAGGTTAGAAATCGTTAGGTACAGGCAAATGACAACAGACAAATTCCAATAATACTCTTGACCAGTATTTGGGGCAGTTGAGGTCATCGTGGCATGGTCTGGGGCTCTTTTAACCCTATTTTCACCAGGCAGCTTGTTCAGCAGATGGGCCTCGGGCACTGACAGCCATAGTGCAAAGCAAGGGTAAAGGATGACTTGGAAAGGACAGTGGGAGGGCACACACGATAACCTGTCGACTTCTGTCACCTGTCTTTGTCTGCCTTTCTTTTCTCCATGGCCCACCGCCCCACCCCCACTGCCCTCCTCTTCTTGTGCTCTGCTTCAGAGCCCCACAGGTAGCGTGCAATGTTTGGTGATGAAAGGCCTCAGTAATGGATCTTTTCTATATCCAAGCCCAACTAAACTGGTGTGACAGCTCTTCCTTCTCCCCAGACTAGGCTTTATATTGTCTCTGTCTGGGAGTGAATACATTTTGAGTGAATGAATTTCATTACGGACCCTTTTGTGTGTGTACGTGTGTGTGTTTTCTTTGGCACATGGATTAGGTTACATGTTTGGCCAGTTCCCAGGTGGGCTACAGAATGTGTGCATGCAGTATATCTGTCAGCATTGACCCCAAAAGGGTAGTGTGTGGTGATAGCAAGCCCATGTTGAATGCGATGGAAAAAGGGAAAAGACTGTGTCAGAATTCACTTAAGAGGCAAACAATGTACCATAACTACCTCAACACTGCTTTTCTTCACATATTCGCTGATAGAGGTGACGTGTAATGATGGTGTTTGTGTCTATTTTCTGGGACCTTATGTTGAGATTCAAGCAGTAGAAAACCATTCCAATGCCAGCAGGGAGATGATTGACATGGGAGCCTTCCTAGTAATGTATAAAAATGTGCCTCTGATCGCTGTTCACTCATGCAGTGGAGCATGCTAGAAAATACCAAGCCCGCCGCGAGCTCCAGGTCCCCCATCGCTGGGCAATGTGTCCCCCCACCAACCCCAGTGCTCAATCTGGTGTACAAGTGCCCATCCCTCCCCCCTTTCTATCTTCCATCCCCTCCTCCCACTCTTGCTTTCGCCTTGGCATACACACTCTGGTATGCACTGAAATTCAATCAGATGCTTAATTACATCTTAACATGGGTTCCTACCAGCTGGCTTTATTCCCCTGTTTCTGATTAAAGGGATTAGAAAAATGAAATTTAACAGTGGATTTGCATACTGCTCTAAAAGGGGGACTGGCATGTCTCTGTGGCTGTCTGGCCAGTGTTTGCCACTCTTGCTCCCTGTAGTCCATCAAATAAGGAAAGGAATACACAAGCATGTTCCTGCCTCCAATTCTGCACAGCGGGTAGAACCAATTATGGGAGATAGGAGCCCGGGTCATGTCTCTTCTCTCCATCTCACTTTGAATACTAGAGACATGATACCCTCTGACACAGGTATTCAGATGCATAGATCATATTTAAAAAAAAAACAGGCATAAAAGGGATACAGGAACGTGTTTCTGTATATTTCATAATGCACATTTCACGGATGTTGAAAATAAACCATTTCTGTTACTCATATCTGCCTGATGAATGGCATACAGAGGAACCGGATGGCTTTAGGCTTTTTCCTAATGGGGCCAAGTAGGCCCACTATCCAAGCTGTGCAAAGAAAATGGGCCCATTAATCACAGAGCCACCACCATCATCTCCATATGATTATTCTCCTCATGTGTTGGCTAACTCCTTGCTGCACAGGAATTATTGTGACATCCTGTGCTATTCTCGACTCTTTCATCCTTTCTCTTTTTTTTTTCCTCAAAACAACTTGCAGGCTTACTTTTCAACTTAATCCGCCGTCTGTAGCTGAACTAAATCTATCCTGAGAGGAGATCTGGTTACGCATTCACTGTTTATTTTATGCAATTAAAAAGTGATTCTGTTGGAAGTTTGTATTAAAGGGATTAAAGGCTTAATGGTCTGTCAATTCACACAGAGAGAAAGAGGAAACAGTATAAAAGAGTGGGAAAATAAGGCAGATAGGGGCGTCTGATGGGAGGAGGAGGAGAAAGGGAGAGAGAGACTAGAGTATTTAGCCTGAGCATTATGTCAGCATATACTTTAGGTGTGTGTGTTTTCTTTGACCAATTAGTGAACGCTTACCCAATGCAGCCATTTTTGTATCAATCTGGGAACAAACCAGTTCAATCATTAACATTTTGCTTTTGATGAAGGACACTGTAATTAGTCCCAATGAAACAGCATGAGGAGAATGTGGTCAAGGGAACTATAGTTTGAGCAGTCAGAGCTGAGAGGTAGCTGTGGCCCTGACAGTCTCGCAACATGTGACTCTACTGCCCTCTTTTGGAACTGGAGAGAAAATTACTTCTAATAATCCAAACTGGAACCGAAGCTAGATTTTTGTAATGGAGACAATGAAACATGAGAAGACACACAATAATAATACTCAAATTTACAAAGATAAAAGCAGACAAAGACAATGTGCATCATGTAGCCTGCATCAATGCAGTAGCAAGTTATAAAGATACATACATGAATGAATACTTTGTGTAACTATTTTGAATACGGAAGTAATCTAACTGCATCTTTAATTTCTTCTCACGATCTGTGTTCTTATCATCACTGCTGTCCATTTAAAAATATCGAGCTCTTTTGAAATCTGTAATAAGCAAAAAGGCTTAAAGGAGTTTCAGTTTGGACTAATCAAGTCAGTGAGTCTCAGCTCCTGGTTAAAGGTTTAGCTTGATTTAGAGTGCCACCTCCTGGCTAGATGGTGTATTTGCACACGGCAGCAGGTACTAAAGTTTGATTTGCAAATAAATATAGCTTTAATATTTTTATTTTATGTGTGAGATAATTCTGCACAATTTAATGGTGTAAATGCTTTATGTGGACAACTTTTGCAGCCCTTAATACCTGCAATATCTTAGTTTCAGCACAAAAGATAGTGAAATGTAGTTATGTTTGAACTGGCCATCTGTGCAACTCAAAATTTAATAGGAAAAACACACACTCATGAGATAGCGTATGTATGAGTACATGTGTTGAACGCTTATGTATATATATGTATGAATACACAAATAAACTTTTATTTGATTTCTTGGGTTGACTACTCAACATTTTTCATTTATACCATGTAGACCAGCAGTTAATAATTTTGTGTTGAACACTTTTGTGCTGTGCGTTGATCACTGAATGTTGTCCTTGGGTTAACTACAGGAAATCATTTACTATTCAGTGGTGACTATGTGTTTCACCTGCTCCTTTCCTTTACATGACTCAAGCAAGTGCTCGTCCTTGAAGCTCTTAGAGGATAGAAGGTTGTGTACATGTATATCAGCTGTGAATAATTTATTCCAATCAATCCACGGTGTAAGCGATCTTGTAGATAGAGAGCTCCTGATTTACAGATTTAATCTAAAAGGGTCTAATTCAGGACCCAGCTGCCACATGTCACTTCAACACCTAAACCTTGATCTGCCTCAAGTGTGCTCCATCCTCCCTGGGGTGGAATCAGTGGCCAAGGTGCTCACCTTAATATTGACTGAGTCCCATGCTGCCTCCCGCTGGGCAATGGTCATATTACAGAAGCTGACCTCAGCAACACCCTCCTTACATCTGCTGTATATTTGGCAGCTCTTTTGAAGCTTGTACAACTCTGCTCTTAATGCTCTAACACCTTTTATATGACACCAGATGTTTCACCTGGTTCTCATCACACAGTCCAGTAAACACAAGCTGTAGCAGAGGGCTCTTTAGAGACGCATTGAATCAGAGGCACATGGCATTAAAAGATGCAGATCCACAGTTATGACACTCCCATAATCATGAATGAGGCGCATTTACACTGAGGGTTACGTGATTATCACCTATGTACTTGGGGGGAAGCCAGCGCCAGTGTGTCTGGGTTCAGATGGTCCCATGTTCCCATGGATTTTGTGTGGACTCTGCAAGTCTTAGGTGTCTTAAGTGCAACCTCACTGAAGGAACATCTGCATAGATAAGTGATTTTTTTTAGGTACATATCAAGCATAATTTACAACCTAAGAGCTCATGGCAGCTTTTTCTGTGAGAGCAAAAGCAAATTTTTGAAAGAGGATGAGCAAATTTACCCCTGCTGTGAGTGTGGACAGGTTATTAATGATCAGTATGTCAGTATGTTTACAGGAGAAGGACAGAAAGGGAGATTAAATTGTACTGCCCTAGGCATTCAGAAATCTGAGTAATGTATTCTGATTATATTCAGGCACTTGCATGTAAATATTTCATTTTTGAGGCGGCTGTTGTTGTTGCAATACAGATGTTAAAATGGGTGAAATTACAATGTAAAGAAAATTTGTTATTTGTTAAATATTTCTTTATAATATTTTGTTTACATCTGAATCCAGTTACAATTTGATAACAGATAAAGTGAGTGTAAGTGTTTCTATGTAGAGTCCAGGGACATACATGTATGTGAAGACAGAGATACAGGACTGAACATAAGATCCAAAAGGTAAGTTTGTATGTTGATGTAGGAGAAGAAGAGAAGAAGAAGGAAGAGAAGAAGAGACATTCAGCAAACATGAAGCATTTACTGAGAGAGAGGAGAGAGATGTAGAGGCTAATGCTGAGTGTTCAGGAGTGGTTATGGTCCAGATGGCCCTGCAGCAACAGCAGCTGTAAATCACTGTGTTGTGCGATATGGACGATAGTGCTGCAGGCTGGAATCTCACTGCAAGGTGAGACCGCTGACGACAGCCATTAGAGGGAATTAGACCAGGACTTTGGGGTGGGGCGGGGGGGGGTGTCGGCAAATGGCATTAGCCTTGTTTATCACTATAAAAAGAGCAGATGCTCATACTAGTACAACAGTTTATTATAGAAGAATCCTCTGATATAAACTACAGTTAGCTGTATTCAGTCTCTCTTCCTTTCTCTTCATTTGCCAATGTTAGCCTGAATCATAATTT
Organism: Toxotes jaculatrix; assembly: GCF_017976425.1. Classification (NCBI taxonomy): domain Eukaryota; kingdom Metazoa; phylum Chordata; class Actinopteri; family Toxotidae; genus Toxotes; species Toxotes jaculatrix. The sequence goes on from NC_054402.1 coordinate 5,900,434, forward strand.
TCCATTAAGAATCAGTGTTTTACTCTACTGCTGTTAATGAGCATTTGTTTGGGTCAGCGAGCTTTAGTTTAGAAACAGACAGCATATTTCAAATTATAGCTAGTTTCGGATTTAGAATGAAGAATTGTGGCTGCTGTGAATGTGTGCGAGGTGCTTCTCTCCATCCATGTCTTTGTAAGAGATCACATGTGTTTTTCCCTGCACACATTAACCTTCAGCCAGGTTCCTCCTGTGACTTCTCATTGATTGGACGGTGGCATTGGAGGGGGAGGCTATGCGTGCGTGTATCCCAGAAGACAGATAGCGGGGTGGAGGTGTGGGTGGGACGGTGGTGTTGATTGAGTGGGCCATTGTAACCTGGCCATGCAGGGAATGCTGGGTGTGGTCCTGCTTATCATCCTCCATACATGCTGAGCATAACTCATTGAGAAACAGATGCGCTAATGTACGTTTCCAAGTACAGCACAGTATAACTGCACGCCCCCAAAGAGCATGAACATACTGGAGCACCAGTGCTGCATATCTGGTGCTGAACTGTATTTACAACCTGTGGATTAGATGTCACTGTGCTGTGTGTCATGCAGTAATTCTTACCTCGGGTTGACACCCCATCTCTATAAATGTGGATGGATCCTGGTTTCTCTGTGCGTTCTTGAGGTTGAGACAGTAATGAAATATGAATCGCTTGGAACTCTGGTATGTAGGTTGAAAAAAAAAAAAATCTGTCATCACACAGTGTTACTGTAGAACCGGAGAACTGATGGCTAATTTATGCTCCATCTGCCTTCCTCCAAAACACTATAATTAAAATTCTAATCAAATGCACTGAAAATAACATACAGTAAGTTATTGAACTATAAAGTTAAAAAAAACACATAATCATATTTTCTGTGCTTAATTTCATAAACTTGCAATGGAACTGTTAGTTGTGACAGATTATCAGCTACAGTATAAATTTAATACCACTCACAATACAGCACTGAGCAGATATCCTGCAGTTTACGATAGAGGTGGAAATGCAGCCTGCTGTGGGTGCCACTGATATTAAGGAGTAGTTTGACATGCTTTATTTTTACATGAGAAAATTGATATCACTCTTAGGTCTGTCTGTTAAATATGGAGCTAGAGCCAGAAGCCAGTTAGCTTAGCTTAGCAGCTGGAAGCAGTTACCTACCAGCACCTCAATAAAATACTGAGCAGAAAAACTCCAGAATTTATTAAAGAATAAATTGTGGGCTGTTGTGGATTCAACTTTAGCATTGCCGCTGGATGTTCAGATCAAGAATCCTTCTCTCTTTGTATCCAGTCCAACAATAGAAAGTCAAATTTTCAAGTTTTCAAAATTAAATTTTTGACTCTACTGTAGTTTTCTTCCCTTCCCATGGGCCAGCTTTTCCTTCCTTTTTTCTTGCATGTGTGAGTTGGTGATTGGCAGAAAGTGGGTGCCAGTCCCCCTGAAACTCTTACTGCGCTCCAAGCTGTGTGCTAATGTCCAGTCCTCCGCCTGTTCATCCCTGCTGGGTGTCTTTGTACCACCCATCAACCCTGCTGTCACATCACATTGGGAGAACTGAGAGGGCCAGAATGCAAGCTTCATAAACATCATGCTGACGTGGGGGAGAGAGGAACAATTTAAAGGGGATGTCATTTTTCAGTGCTATATGATGGCTGAGCTGTGAGAGGTATATGCTATGAAGACACGGCCATGTAGTAATCTTCAAATACATTTTCTGCGTGTGAGCTTTCTGCTTGACAAAAATTATAAAATCAAGAAAGTGATATTGTTCAAGTTTACAGAGAAAATGACAAAAAAAAAAAATCATTCTGCCACCACCTTGATCAGGTTTCATTGCAAACAACAAGAAATCCATTGCTAAATCATTTTCATGTGCAAGGTCATTAAGAGAATGTTTTTCAGTGTGTAAACATAATATGTGCATGTTTCTCCCCTCAGCTTATGAAGCTATTCAACACCATTAGGCACCACTTTCCAGTTAGAGAGAACACATGGCTTAGTGTTGCTTCACTCACATGAGTGCAAGGACATATTACTAATACTAAGAATTTTAATTCTTTTCCAAGCATAAGCATTTTATCAGGCTTAGTCCTGGGCATGGTCATTTGATCTGAGGTCTGAGGATTGCAGGGGTGAGCAGTTCTTTCAGGCAGGCAGGTCTGTAGCTGCACTGAATAATCAGGTGAATGAGTCGGGGAGCCAGCTTGTAGCTGGGACACAAAGGGTGTGGTTCTCCAGTGTTTTCACTCTCTGGTTAGCGATGCTGCATCAAATATACTGGAGTCTCTGGAGGCTCCTTCCAAGGATCCCAGTGAAGAGTGGGTTGCAGTAGTTTAGCCTTGAGGGCTGGCTCCTTTGCATATGAGACTGAATTCGGAATGGAGTCTGGTGATGTTGTTAAGGATGGAGGTTTTGGAAGGTTTTTTATGTAGTTCTCAAAGGTTAATTGTGCATCAAACTTTAGACCAAGACTTGTGACAGAGGTCGAGAAGAACTGTTTTTATCACAGAAAGAGAAGTGTGTCATGGGGGAGTGTGGACCTTGTAATTGGCTCAGGATAATTGTGCCTCACCCTTTCTTTCATCCAGCGAAACAGTATGGTTGAGGCTCAGCATGGGGCAGCTCATATTTTTGTTTGCCATCAGCATACAAATTGAAAGACAAGTCATGTTCATTGTTGACACAAACAACCTGGAGCGTGTAGAGGATGACAAGATAAGGCAGAGGTTTGACCCTGCAGGTCACAACACTGTCGACAAGAGGTGTGTAAAGCCTGTGAGTTCTGCCAGATGCAGTATATAAATGGAGACAAACAAGTCCAGAGTGGTGCCAGCTGTTCCATACCATACAACATTTAGATCAGTGAATGGAATCAGCCAAATGACAGGGACCAAATGACAAAATGTTTCTCAGATATATTGAACTTCATATTTGCTCGTGGTCCTTTACACGGGTATATGGAGTTTGAGTTTGGAAAACTGCAGCAGTGGCTTGGCAGTAGTTTCATGGTAACCAGCTGTAAGGCTGCCTATAATTTTAATGTTAATTAGCCGAAATGCCAGAGCCTGTCACTATGTGTGACAATGAGGAGTTGAAGTAATTTGTTCTACAGTAGGTATGTGATTCATTTGTGCACTCTTTTAATTTTCCAGTGTAGCCACAGATGTGGTATATTTCACATGTGCAGTTCAATAGGATCCGATACAATGATACTACAGTTTCTTAGTGCCAGCAGAAATTCATGTTGATACGTGCTCGCCTTTGCTACTGTACAAGACAAAAGAACACAACTTAAGTCTATAATAACTGTGGCTGAGGCTGATGTAATAATCTTTTATCAGTGAATCTATTCTCTGTAAGCTGACAAAGAAAGTTATTTATGTTTTTTTGCCAGACATTTTATCCACCTGTGGTATACCTTTGGCTGTCTGTAAACATGGAGCTAATCTCTTTCTCAGGCTTCACATTAACAAAACTTCACCTTAAAGATATAAACAGTAGGCCACCTGTAGACAGTTTGTAGATGCTGCATCTGTTGTTACTTGCCACACCATCTATTTTCCCTGCATAGAATTTGCATTGCATTGTCCATGTCTCTGAGCAGTTGGCATTAGCAGTGACATTTTGCAGGTAGGAGTGTTAGATTGGCGTCCCGAGGGGTTGAAGTGGTCCGTCCTCACTGCAGTGGTAATTATTCCAGGGGCCTAATCATTAGAGAGCTGTTTTAATCAGACTTCCATCAGTGGCTAATGTAACACAATTAATTACATCTCCAGGAGCACGGTCCTTAAGGGCCACTACATCAGGATTACATGACTGGCAAATAGGGACACTTTTATAAGGCATTGTCCACACTGTTCAACAAAATAAAGAACATCAGATAACCAGACTTAATCTGAGAACAGTGTACATAGAAGGGAATGTACATACTATATTTTATATAAATCCATAAAGCGTTCTGCAAACAAGTCAGTGTACAGATTTATGTTTTCTTCATTCTCACATTGACCTCACACTGTAAAGTCTCGTTTATTTGGCTTACATTATGTTTGTTTAGGAGCAGTTTACACTCACTAATGGTATTTTACACAACAGTAATGAAGGGCATGTGAGAGACACATGGGGGAGAGCAGAGGGGGGAGGTGTTGCTGACACCTCCAGTTTCCCACGTTAACCTGCACTCACCTGCCTTCTGACAGCCCGGGCAGGCGGAGGAAACGAGCAATGTAACTCTAAACCCAGACTTGCTGAGCTTGTTTTTTACAAAAATAGTCTTTGTGGCGTGTGTATGCTTGTGTGTGTGTGTGTGTGTGTGTGTGTGTATGCTTGCGCGTACGTACTGTATATGTGTTTGCACTTTACATATTTAAAAGACATTAGAGATTATGTATTTGCAAGACACTTTAGTGAAAGAAATATGTGATAATTTTGTGGGAACATTTAGTATATTTTTTTCACTGAAAAAATACCTTTGAGGGTACAAACAACTGTGAGATTACTGTCATTAATCAGCCAGCCTGAAGTTGTTTAAACTTACTCTTAGTCCAACCTAGAGCCATGCTATCATTAAAAGGAAGTCAATCAAAGTGCATATATATAAGGCTACAGTATATCATTCAGGCTACAGTTCTAAACCGTGTTGTATTAATTTGCATCACCCAGTCAAACTGGTCTGTGTGCTTCTCTACGCAGATGCACGTTGGGAAGGTCGGTTGGTTGGGGCATGCAGGTACAACAGTTTTTTTTTTGTTTTAAATCTTGGAAGGCTTTAGATTACTGTAATCCTGTTCCAGTAGCACACACACACACAGATACATATTCAAGCACAGGTTATAACCGTTGAGCTCAGTCGGGCTGTGGGGTATCCACAATGAAAATCGTTTTATGAACGAGCATCATGGGCGTGCAAAAGCACAAGAGCCAGTGCACTTGAGCAATTGCTATTCACACCACCCCCCACCCCCACGCCTGTCTCACTCAGTCTCTCTCCTCCATATCTCCCTCCCTCCTTTGCTTCGTAGATGTACTCTCTGCCTCTCTCTCTCTCTCTCTCTCTCTCTCTCTCTCTCTCTCTCTCTCTCTCTCTCTCTCTCTCTCTCTCTCTCAGATGCTCTGTTGACAAAGTCAAGGCTGCTCTGTAGTGAACTATCTCTGTGATTTATTCCTTATTTTCATATCAACACTGCCTCATGTGATCTGAGACGAGTGGTAGTTGGACGGAGAGAGAGAGAGGGGGAGGACACACATGCATTTTACACACACTCCTGGACACACTCACTCATTCAGACAGTGCCTGGTGCGGGTGACAAGAGTTGGCTGCTGCTGGATCAGTGATGTGTCACCATCAGTGTCACCAGTCCACGCTGTGACCTGAACAACTTCTGCTCTGCAAGAGGAAAAACTATTTGCTTCTTCCTGTGTTATCTCTGCTCATGGGAGCTGTTACTACTGAGTTCAGCTTCAGGATTTGACCAGGACTGCAATAAATACCTCCCTAACTCCAAGAAGCACTGAAAAGAAGACGAGGAAGAGTGCAGAGGGAGAAAGACAAGATCAATATTTCAGAGCGAAGCTCCAGAAATCCAGGCTTACTTTGCCTCTCTACCAATGCTGGAATTACAGTCACTCTGTGAAGCTATTACCTTCAGAAGGATCATTCCAATCCCTCTGGAGGAGGGGGAGTATCTGCGGTGAGTGTGTGACCCCTCTGGGGCTTCAGTGTTGTGGCCCAGGGCAAAATCTCCAGGGGAACCCGCAGAGGAAGTGTTATTGTTTTGGATCTCTCCATACAGCTGTGTGACATATGGCTGTGTGTGGTAGAGCACTCCCCATGGCCCTTGACTCTCTTCTGTAGCCCCAGTGCAAGCTTCAGAGGCAGGCATGGCCAGCGGGCAGATGCCCCTGCTGCTGCTGGTGGTGCTGTCGGAGGTGCTGAGTGGAGTCTGTGTACCAGGGGATGGCTCAGGAAAGTACAAGGGAAGCTGGAGGTGGAAAGGTGACAGGAGCCGTGAGTAACTCCTCCTCCCTCTGCTACACTTTACTTGCTCTCTTTCTTTTTTTGTCTTCTTTCCTTCTGTTCCTCTTGCATTTTTTCAGCTTGTGAAAAGACCAGCAGGGTCAGACGTCGTCAAACAAGTATTGTTTTACTATCCTTTTTCATTCCCTGGACTTGTGAAGTCAAATCCGGGAAGCACTAAACACTGTGTGCCGCTTTGATTACTCTGGTTGCTGTTTGAGTCTCAGCTCATTTCTCTGTGGCAGGCACCTGGATATGAGAATGAAATAAATCGTCTATATGAGGCCAGAGACCTTGGCATGTGTTGCCAGCTTTAAGAGGTATCAATATATACGTGACTGTGAAAGTGCCTCTCTGCTGTTGGATTTGCTGTGAGTTGCAATTCATAGTTTATTATCCCGCTCCCTGTGCTCTTCTTTCTCTCAGCATCACTGTAAGATTCCTGTATGAATATCTCTCAGAGTCTCATTCGTAGTCATTAATTGATCAGTGTTGAGTTGTAAAAAGCTACTCAGGGTGATGGGGCTGCCTATTTCCTCAGAGTAAAAGCTGAGTGTAGCTTTGAGTGAGTTCATTATATATGCTGACACATGAGTGCATGGATGTTGGGAGGAGGGAGGATGTTGAAATGAGCAGAGAGCTGCGGTTGATTCAGGACATTGCCGGTGTCCCCAGGCTTTTGGCTGCTGGCTAATGGGATTGTTTGGCATGCCACTACTGCTTGACGCTGAGTGATGAAGTGGGGAGTGTGTCCCTTTGTGTCCGTCCCCTCTGTGGAGGTTAAAGGGAGATCTCTATCTTGATACTGTTCCAAGATTAAATGACTGGAATGGGATGGAAGTGGCACTAAGTCAACCTAGAGCAGGTCACTTGCCTTCCCAAGGAGACATGAGGTGGTCTCAGGGTGACATGAAAAGTGATATCTTTTGCAGGTTTAAATGGCAATGACACTGAAAGTCTCGAGTTTGGTGTTATATTTAGCTACTTGAGGACACAATTGCTAATTCTGTGAACTGCAATAATACTCAAATCCAATAGTTTTTTTCTCAGTTCACTAGCCATAATCTTTCAACCTAGTGCAAAGACAAGTTTGAGTGAGTGGTGAACTGGGAGGAAATTTAGGTGCACTATTTGCTGTGTTCGGCCAGTCCACCATATGTGCTGAGAAGAAGAAGAAGTTGGAAGTGATATTTTAGCTGTATACTTTTTTTTCTTATGCACTTGTTCACTTTTTAGAACCCTGTAGTAGATATATGACAATTAACACTTTTATTTGTGGCTGTTGATAAAAGACTATTTTTGCAAAATTTACTACTTACATCTTGAGCATTGTTACGTATTTCAGAGATCTCTATTCTTAGGACAAACTCTACTCACTTGCACCAAAGTTTAATACAGTTCACAAACACAAAAGCTGGTATGTCTCCCCCCATGTCAATCAACTGTATTGATAACATGCATTTTTACAGCAGGAGTTAGAAATTCATGGCGTGGTTAGGAGCTCTGGGTCAGTGCTTTCCTTTCCATTACACCTATGAATCCAGGATCACATTTTAAATCAGTTTTTCTGTCGTACTGTTCTATTGATAGTGCAAGTACAAGGTGTTTTTTAGCTTTGTTATTTAAAGCTGCTACAATATGTTTTTATATCAACAATGGATCAAATGACTATGTGTATATGAGGTGGGTTGGTTTTACAGCACACAGCCTCACTGTTTTGGTTTTCTCTCATCGCGCGGGCAGCTGTTATCAGCAGAAAGCATAGTGGAACATTTGGTGGAGAGCAAAGCAGAGCTAAAAGGAGAGTGAATATTGGATTTACATTTGCGTGTCACATTACGTGACTCCAAATGAATACTAATGTTGCTCCATATCTGTTAGATGTTTAAATATCCAGTTTGTGTACCAAATTAAAAGCTAAAGATATGTCAGTGTTGTGTTTGTTTACAGCTTGTTTCTGTTGCCCCGAAATGGCCAACAAATCAGTTAATGTAGGTTTAAATGTCCCAACAGTATTTCTTAACATCATCACGTCATCACTATGAACGTCCACCCTACTGTATGCATGACTTTTAACAGGAACATATTTATTTTAGAAGATGGTGTTGTGATTAACATTGAAATTGAATCATTGAATCATTAAAATGTGCCTTACTCTTTTCTTTTTTCTTGAATTGCTTCCCAGCCCAGTTATGATAGAATCACTGCAGCCTTTCTCTTGTGGCAGTGTCATATTGGTGTTTTCTAATCTTGTCACCTTATCTACCATATAGGAAAAAAATCTTTATCGGTAGCAGCCACTAAAATGTGAAGACATTACCTATAAAATGTGTATGGGTTTATCTGTCTCGTCTCTTGAATACTGGATGTGGCATGCTGCAGTCTGCACACAAAAGTTCCATTTGGCAGCCCACAAAAAAATATACTGATATGCATGAGGGCAGCCTGCTGATATAAGTGATAATGTCACCAGCTATTATTTGCTACCTGAGACTAAATCTCTTCTAAGACAGAGCTCCTCTCTCTGGCAGAGCATGATGTGCGCTTTTATAGTTCATGTAGACACAAAATCTCTATCTCTGTCAACATTTCTTTCTCACACAGACACACACACTGGCCAGAACGTGAACCCACAGTAGGACTAATACATAAAATGAGATTTGTGTGCATGTGTGTGTGTGTGTGTGTGTGTGTGCCTGTGCATGTGTTTTAGTGCGTATGTGTGCATGTGTGAGTGTGCGTACGCGATAAATAAAATATCGCATTTTCTATTTGGAGCAACCAGCTGTCTCCTCGAGTCCACACAGCTTAGATATGTCCCCCTGTGCAATCCTTTCCTTAATGTCTGCAACTTTACGCTCTGCTCTTCACATCCCCTCCTTCTGAGTTTTTACAACAATTTGTTGGACAAGTCAGAGGGACTTCACAGGAGCGGGTTAGTTGTGTCGCCGCAAGCTGATGGGCTGACCTTCTTTCAAAATGCCATCATCATGCATGATTAATACAGTATATTTACAGTATTCATACATAAAAATGAGCTTTGGTCCAACTTGTACTTGCAAGCCCACATAGCAGACCACCTCGTGCTGTTCACTGAGGTTTTGGTTCTTCTTCCTGTCAAAGCTTCATCTTGGTGATGGATGAGGAAGATTATAGGATTTACGGCTGATTTACTCGGCTCTGGATGCTAATAGAAGCCACAGAAATACGACTGTCTGCCTCTCAGAATTCAATCAAAGTACAAGAAACATATTTGTTTCGGATATACAAGAGATTTTCCGTGGATGCTGTTTAGAATTTGAATGTCTGTCCTGTTCATTCCTGCAAGAAAGGTAAATAAAAATATACAATAGGTATATGCAGACTGCTGTAATGCCATACTTTCTTGTATCACATTTCCATGACAAAAATAGTACTCCCTGGAAGACTTTTGTTGTGACAAATTATCTCACAATGTGTAGCTGAAGAAGTATGTTTTGCCTACATACAGTCGGTTTTGGCCTGAATAAGTCTTCGGTTTCATTTGCCTGAATTGATGAGACCTCCTTATGAGCAAGTTTGCAACTGTACCAACACTGTAAATATCAGTTTTAGCCATTGCTAGCATGAATTATTTTCCATGGGAGTTGCATATGCAGGGATGTGAAACCATGTATCCAATAGATGGCAACAGTGACATTCAAGCCTGGTGGAGTTGGAGGGAATGAATAAGTGCTAATGAGCTGTGGACTGAATCCTGTGGTTTGGGTCAGAGGCCAGATGGAGTCCAGACAGTCTTAACCACAGACACACTGTCATCAGAAACATGGCCAAACCAGTAGATCCTCACAGGCATGTAGAGCAGTTAGTGCACACATCTCACCGTGTATAAGTAATGCATGATACACTGTATAGGACGGAGCCCATGAGCAGTAGGTCCAAATCTTTCATTTTACTGCAGTATCAGATGTTTTCTTCCATGTCCATCTTACTTTACTCCTCCATATTTTAATATTTCTAGACTTTCTAACTTTAAAAACTCATTTAAAAAAAAGTTAATTATTTATTCTTACGCTCTAATTCACTATTAGAGTTGTTAATGAGCACCAAGGCCCAGATGTTTTCTTTTTTCCGGCTGTTTTTTCCCCCTGTATTTTTCGGAGGTTCACACACTTTTTAATTGGGTAAGAGTGAGCTGAGAATCTCAGTGTCAAACACAAGGTCATTAACAGTGCTGCGGACGGTTTGTTTGTGGTGTGGTGGGCTGGGAAAGGGGAGAATAAGAGTGAGCCTCAGGGTCAGTAATACCTGAATATTCATCTTAGCGTAGTGTGTAAAACACTCTCCCTATATGTGGAAAAAATAAACTAGAAATATTTGTGTTTCATTGCAAAGAAAGTCATTGTATTCACTGTATTTTATGGGTACTGTGCTGAAAGATGCAGCACTTGGTATCTTGTTGCATTCTCAAAGAGGAAAACAACCTCGTATGCTATGAATTATGAGAATTGAAACTTTTTTTAGCCAAGAGAAGTGAAAAAACAGGTGGACACTGTGATCAGACATGGTTCATAAATATGGGACTCTGACAGGCGTGGGCCAGAGTGAAAGCACAGGGATCTGGGATTCAGAGGATATGCAGGGTCAAGGGTCATTAAGTGCCGAAGCAGGTCTTTAAAGGTTAAAAATCAAATGGTACCACTCCTTGATGTTTTATTCCTCCTTTTTTCACGCCACTTTCACTTCAGCATTTTTACAGGCAAATGTTTGCACATACAAATGCCCTGGTTTCCACATCTGGATGTGAGCCATGCAAAATGACAAATGAAATGGTAAGAAAAAAACATGTGCTTTTAGTTCTCATTCGTATTCTGCCTTAGTCCTGATGCTCATTACTGTACTACACTTAGTAGACATGAAACAACTCTGGGCATATCTATCAGGTTTGTTGCTGGGAAACTATGTTACAATAGCATTTACATAACAGCGTGAGATCACATTCAAAAACAATTACAAAATATTCACAGAGGAGATGATGTTAAGTAGCTGCCATTATTCATTTATTTATTTGTCCAGATTTTACATAGAAATAATTTGAAGTTGAAGCAGGTTTTGGTAGTTTGATTAGCACAGTCATAGGCTATAGTTGTCTACACCTTCACCAGGCTACAGAACTGCAGTACAAAAGAACTGGCCTTACCAAAGTGAGGAGGTAAACAGAGGAAAAGTGAAAATGTAGATGGAGGGGAAAAAAGGAAAATAGGTTTTAGACAAACGAGGACACATTCTGTAATCTTGAGCTTTCTTTAACTATATGCTTCCTGCCATTGTTTGGAAGGAATACTTTCAACTCTTTCTACAGATTTCTACATGCACATTAAAATATTCACATTTGACAGAATGAGTTCAGTTTAAAGTACTGTTTGTTAGCTCTTTCATTATCATTTTCACTGTTGAGACTGCCTTGCTTGGTTTCCTGAAATACATACTGAAGGGCACTGAGACACAAATGCACACATATAGGGCAGGCTGTCTGTCTGTCTGGCTGACAGCACCAAAGCCTACCGTCCAACCACAGCAGAGACAGGGCAAGCTGTTTACAGTCCCAGACAAAAATCTGCTGAGGCCTCTGTTTTCCCTTTACTTCACTGATGAAGTGGTAATTATAGGAGAGGCCTCACACCTCCAGAGAGCTGAACATCTTTACGCACAAGGCACTCTGCTGTTTTGCCTGTCGCAGACACATTTTGGTTACTCTATTGACCAGACACATTGTGGTTGAGAGTTGCACAAGTGGAGGTTTTCAAGCAACACAAGCAGAAATGGCCATTGCTGATTCTCGTCAGATAGGAGCAGGGAAATTCCAGCTTTAGGACTTGTTTTTGTGTTTGGACCAATGTGAAATGATTCACAATCGACTGAACGACTGCACCTTTCATGTTGTTTGAAGGATTTTGTGTTTTTTTATTTTTTATACAGTCTTTGTGCTTATAAAATCTTTTTAAGCTATGAACAAACAAAAACATTTTCTCCCACAGATTTTTGAAAGTCATCTTAATAACTATTCCAGTTCTGCTGTCCGCATGGCTGCTGTAGCTCCATATCCACATCAGTATAAGCGTAACCCCCAGCTGTGCCAGTGGTCGTTTGCTGATAGTGGGAGCTGAGTGGGTCTGTGCATCAGCATCCCTCCGTCACTGACACAGCGTTTGCACACATTGTTTCCTCACAGCATTCCCCAGCTCTGTCTACCAGCATCAGCACAGTCATGATGGAAATACATTCCTCACAAAACACTGGTGAACTGTGAGCTCGTGTATATTCAATCCATCTGTTTCCACAACACAGACAGAAAGGAGATTTTCTTTGGGATTGAAGCCGACGTCAATTGGCATGACTGAGGGAGATGCAGAAGCCAAGGCTGAGTATAGGTTACATCCCTAATGCTAAATTAAACTCCATTCTCACCATATGAAACAGTCACACATGTAAACTACAGAAAATTACCCTTCAGAGTATTTTATCTCCAGCAGGTCCATGTGAAAGTCTTGATTTTGCCTCTGCTTTAACATTTTTAAACTTGCAGGAAATAACTGGTGAAATGAGATGCTATTAGCTTGCTGTAACACTATCGCTGTAATGTCGAGATAGCAATATATTGCTGACTTTTATGAGTAGAGTGTGAATACAGGAACAAAAGGGAATCACCCACACCCACAATCACTCAGCGAGAGGCCAGCCCTTGCACTGGCACTAATCAGCACTAATGAAGACTGGCAGTGGAGCCTCACGCCATAAAACCTGAAATGAACCCCTCTAATTTATTTGCTAATTGGAAATCAGGACTGAGACAAGGTCGGTGTTATTATACTGAACAGTCTCTGTGTGTCTTCATTTTGAAAAGTGGATGAAAAAAAAACGACTGGTGATTATTTTAAGTGGCATGCATTCAGTCTGCATTTCTTTTACTTTGAATTTTGACTGATGTTACCACACTGTTTTATGTGCTTCCTTCATTTTGCACTCTCCTCTGTAATGTTTCAAGCTGACCGACACAGCACTGAGAATACATCGCTGTTGGAGGATAAAAGAGTAACAACACAGAAATAGTTTCACACCACATGAAGGCACTATTGGACATATTACCACCAGATGTCTGACACCACGGCATTTGCTTCCCCCGCCGTAGCCCTATTGAACACGTGAATGTAACAAAAATGTTGTTGATGTCTTGTGAGATTTACAATGCGGTGGATTTTCTGCAATAAAGCATGAACAATTGCATTAGGCATTGTATTGTGTGCAACCACTTTTTACGTTCTCAGCTTTCAAGGACCGAATGGCCAGTTTCTAACGAATAAAAATGCACAATTTTTTTTTTTTTTTTTAATGCACCAGATGGTAATGTAATACCCTGCACCGAAACACATTGTAGCTGCAATCCAGAAAATCACCTGCCACTAATAAATTTGGCTGATTTTGAGTGGTGAAGGGGTGACAGAGGGGAGGGTTGTATGAGGCCTGGACAGGAGGTGTGGAGAGTTGCACTTTGTCTTTTGTTGCATTTCTTTCCTTTTCTGGATTTACGATCTGCTTCTCACAGCCTCTGGCCCTCGCTTGCCTTGGCACTCCCATGTGTCATGTGACACCATTGCTTTGTAGCGAGCAAAAACCATCATGTCTGAGAAGCCTGTTGCAGGGTTTATTTGACACTAGCAACTCTTGGAAATTATTAGTGTTATATTATGTCTTTAGGGAACAGCAGCTGCTATTTGTACATTTAAAAAGTTACTGATTTAAGAGTGAACATCAAAGGAACTGTTTAATTTTCTCATGATGATGATCAAGATAGCAGAGTGACACAATAAGACAATAAGAGATAACAAAGGTCCACACAACCGCACTTTGAATAACTGTGACAGCAGGGAGTGAGATATTTAGGGTTAACCAAGCTAACGATCAAGACTTCATATGTTCCCATATGAGGCCACTCTTTATGTCATTTCCATATGAATTATAGGCTTGGATACCACAGCTGGTATCTATCCATTTCTGTATATTCACTTGTACGTGACTCATTTAGCAGTCTATATGCCTCATGGAGAAATCCTGTGCCAATGGTATATGCTGTCTTCACAGATACAGACCAATTTATGATCACGATAAGGAAAGATATATAAGGTATGAGCTAAGTAAATATGTTGAAAGAAACAAATTCTTGAGAATATATCTTTCTGACTGAAAGATTATTTGCTGAAATTAATTGGGGCAAATGTGTAATGAAATATTATAAACTGTTTTATAAAAAATAAAAGCTATAATTATGTCTTCATCTGAATACCCCCTGGCATGATATCAAGTGGAAACAAGTTTTGATTTAATGCAGTGACAGTTGGAAGATTGCACGGAAGAATGTTGCTTAACAGATTTGAGGTCATATTGTCAGCAGCCATATATTGTTCAGCAATAGTAAGTAATAGTCATTTTCTTACATTTGGAGGCAGTTGGATCAATATCTTTTTCTAAAATCCTCTGGAAATATATATGTATATGTGTGTGTGTGTGTGTGTGTACATATTTCTATATAAATTATAATTGACTACTTTACGTGTTTCTCTGAGTTCCATGTGGAAAAATGTGTGCCTTAACCTGTTGGAGAAAGCAGACAGTGAGTTCTCACATTATAAATCTTGATCCAGCCTTCATCCTTAAGAATTTTGACTCAAAACATGCCTTAGGTAATGCTGGCTATTTCCTTCATCCTAAGCCTCCTTTTACTCGACAACCAAATGACTTTCATTTCTGTGCATTTTAACACATCATCTGTTTTTCTTTTAGCACAATATAAGTCTCCTGACAATGCCAAAGGCATTCTTTTAAGAACCGACAGGACCATGAATGGGTCTAATCTCAGCTGGCTTACCAACAACTTCTTTTACATTCCTTTCCAGTGAGTTAGTGGATGTTTGAAATACTAATCCCTGGGCTTTCTTTACCAAAAAGTGATATCACAAATTGTGCATGACTGTTTGACATACTTGAGAAGTGTCTGACTATCCTATCCACTGTCACATAGACCAAAATCAAAGCCATGCCACGGGCATACTGACATTTCGTGCGTGTTCCCAGCTGTAAACTAATGTAGCTTAGAACACCAAAAGAAGAGCAATGCTTGTCATGCTAGCCTGCAGATTTGGACAGTCTTTCTGGTCCCCTTGTTGTCTCATCAGCTACTTTGCACATGTGTGGACATGTAGCTCTGAGATCCTGGCACAGCCTCTGCTACCTAAGCTGCCAGTATTGATCTGGCTGTCTACTGAGATTGTTAGCTTTCTCTTCAGTAGTGCTGAGAAACCGGCCGCATGCCTGCACTGTTCTCACCACACATATTCTCAGGGCCTCATTTCCATCTCTTCTAATCAGAACTAGACATATTGAGAGCATAAGTTGGTTTATCTGCACTCTCTCATTGGACTGTGAATAGTTAGTGTGTGCTCCAGTAAATTAGCATACACATGTTCCTCCCTGACAAGCACCAATCCGTGGTGGAATGAGTGTGTGTATGTGTGTAGACATAGGGCTGAGAGAGGCTGGGAAAGGGAGATAGCGCCTGCTGTTTGTTCAGTTTACTTGACTTCAGATCAGATGGTGACTGGACTGTGACACAGGCAATCACAGAAGAATGAACAGAATCACGACCTTGAAGTCATTACTAACCTGCTATGTGCAAAATACCTTGTCTGCATGTTTCTAAACAACAACCAGAGAAGAGCTGTGGTGCAATTTGTATTACTTTTTATAATCTGAGCACTAGTTTCAGGCTTCTGCATTAGAGAGTGACTCAAAGTAGAATCCCTATATATGAGGTTAACAAAAAACCTTCAGGTAAATGTCAGTGTCAGTCGGTCTGCTGTTTTGATCCAGGAGCCATGACATTTTGTATAGACATTTGTGATAATATATCATACTGACGTTGTCGATCCCCTTTCCTGCAGCACCACTATGAGGTTGACCCTTGTGGTTCAGGGTGAATTGTCTCAAGAACTGTTGCTTGTATTGCCAAGAAATTTAGTGCAGACATTCACTTTCCTCTCAGGATGAATTGTAATCACTTTTGTGATTCCTTGATTTTCTGTTCAGTGCCACCGTCAGGTCAAAATTATCTGAATGTCTAATTCTTTTGTTGATGACCAAGCACCTGCGCAGTTAAATTCCCTTCAGCTTCGACTATACCTGTTTCACCGTGAAGAAATTTATTCTGTATCATTGATATTATCTTAAACAGCTTCGTCTTAAATTATGATGTTTTCATTAACATTTTTGGATTTAAAAGATTTTATAGTGTTTCTGTTGCTCAGTTTTTTATGTAAAAAAAGAGAAGAAGATATGCCAATGAATGCCTGTTTAAGTAAATTCTTCAACAGCATTTCAACTGTCTTTTTTTTAAGTAAAGATCTGGAGAAAACCATTTTGTGAAGTAAAAACTGCATGTCAGTGGAGCAAAAAAAAAAAAAAAACATTGCCAAACCAAGATGTATTTACAGTTTTCACATTTGTTTTGACCATAACACAGCTTGAGAGAAGAAAAGGATTAATAAGTGCTTTCAGTGTGAACTAAAAGCCGGGTGTCATCACATCAAAGACTGTGAGGGTTATGCATCACTGGTAGATCTTTTCCCTTCTCTGGATCTCTAATTAAAAAGTTGCAGAATTCCCCTTGGCTCACGTTGATGGCACAAACAGCCTGGAGACATTTACCAGGCACTCTGTCAGGCACTGAGGACACAGGTGAACTGGGGATGATAAACAGCTATCAAGTCATTACATATTTGTTCAGCAAAATTTGCATATTAACCAGTACAGTTAAATTTTAAATACATAAACATGTCTTGGAGTCACAAATGCTTATGGTGACATAAGCATTTACCATTACCACTACTATGTAATACATCTCAGTATAAAGTATAACAGCTGAAGAGAAATTTTCCCTGGGCCTGGGAAAAAAAAAAACTTTGTCAGTCTTTGTCAATGGAGCTGCTCCAGAAAATGTTAGTGGGAGGGATGACAGATTAGAGGCTTAGTTTTTGGTCTCTAGGCCTGGGAAAGAATTGTTCACAATAAGATATTGATGGAATTTTCAAAGATACATATACAAAAAACACATGTGAATTCAGTTGGAGGGCTCTCTCCTTTCCCTTTGAATTTGTTTGTTTGCGTCGTTGTGCATTAGTGTGTATTTGCGTTTAGAGCACATGTGCATGATTACATGAGTCAAAGAGCAGTCAATGGTAGCATCATTGTAGTTATTAATGTGCCACAGCCTTGAAATGAGGTCTGAATTATTTGCTCCACTGCCCCTGAACTCATTTGTCATAGTCATAAGGCTCCAGTTTCTCTTATTCTTTTTTCTTCTTCTTTCTTTTCTTTTTTGACCTCTTGCCATTTTGGAATTGCGGCCGTGAAGACGGTGAATATTTTCAGTAAAGGCTATAGAACATGAGAAAGTATACAGAAAACAAGTATCATTACTCGGTCAAATCGCCCCCACACACAAAGAGATCTGTTTGAGTGGAGTGCAGGTTACAGTACTTGCAAGAAGGAACTTTTATAGTGCGAAGTCACAGAAGGTCAATGGTCTGTCGGCTGTAGCAGTGTGGATGCTGACAAGCTGCTTATGAGTCATGACCATGAGCTGCAAATGCCTGAACAGAGTGATACATAACAGGCATTCAGAAGCTGTTCACCTTGGCTAGAACACTTTAAATCCTTGAAAGACCTCATTTTTCTCACCTAAGAGAAGTCTCTCTCTCTCTCTCTCTCTCTCTCTCTCTCTCTCTCTCTCTCTCTCACCCTCTTTCCATTCCCGTTGTTCAATCTGTCTCTCCCTCTCTCTGGCCAGAAGAAGTATCTCAGTGTCATAGAGATGGACATCTGGGCTTTTGGCAGCTCGGAGGATGCTTGCCTCAGCTCCACCGGGATGTCAGAGTAAGTTCAGACTCCTCACGGGCTTTGAACTTATTTGACATCAGTGTTGTTAAACAAAGCGGAGAAGCAAAGTTTCAAGAAGGCATAACAATATGTGTTACGTAATGTAAAGGTGTGGGAACAAGATATCCGTGGAAAGTGTTTCATAAAAGCCCTCCCTTCAATTTAACATGCTCACCGGGGATAAAACTGCCCTGACAGCAGCTGTGACAGTTACGGTGTGAGCTGCTAAGTCACTGTGAGACTGCTTGGCACTCAGCGATTGCACAGAAGTTCAGTCAAGTGACCATGCAATATTTAACACCCTTCAAGCCAATCAGTACTATTTGTCCTGGAACTGTCTCTCTGTTTTTCTTTTTGTGGTTGGTTGCTGATGCCCTCTAAGCAAATCTATCAGTAAGTGCACCGGCACATATTTCTACCTTGACATTTGCACTTTTATTTAACCATAATCAACCAATCATGCATTCAGAGATGAGTCACATTCCCGCTTTGAAGACTGATGTGCATTTATTTACTGTGGGTTTTGTAACCAACGAAACCGTGTTTGGGAAGAGATACAATACATACAACGGCAGTAACTGTCAACAGAAAAATCCTGTGTGCATCCATTCACTCACAAGCTGGCAAGTCTGATCAGAATGGTTATCTGTTTGTCATTGCACTGATGTCTCCTCCAGCTGGAGCTTTGAGCAATGAAACTATGACTGTTTAGGACATCAGAGGATTTTGTGGAAAATATCTGCAAAGCAAGTTGATGTTAACATTTGCTAAAATTTGCTTTTCACTGCTGTCCAGCCATGAGAAATAATATAGTCCTAATTATTATACTTTGTAACTGTCACATTTATGACTAGAATCTTAAATAGCTGTTGAAAACATAATAGTAGTGCGTGTGCGAATTTAAACTGGGGCTTGGACATATTCAGATCCCTCCTTTTCTATTTCTTTCTTCTACTTATTTTTTCAGTTATATTACACTTTCAAAAAACACATAAATGTGTCTATAATTTTCCAGTATGTAAGCCATACTTATTCTTAAAGCATACTAATAAGTCAGTCTTTATGTTTTAACTGGTTAATAAATTGTATATTAATCCTTCGCAGATCAAGTTATAGGCAATTATACTGCAGACACACAGACATAAATAGGACTTTTTATTGCTATGGTATGAGTACAGCTTGGCAGTGTGACCTGAAATACCTAAAATATAAACTGTACTGTATATACTGATGTATATCATGGTCTATAAATTTTCCCTCTTAAGTGATTTATAATATGGAATACGACACAGCCATAGTTATTATTTCATGCTTGGAATTAAAGGTATTATCAGTTAGCTGTTAATATTCTTTACAGTGACTGTGAAGGCAGAGTTTCATACATGATGAAAGTTAAGAGTGGTTTACAGAGCTCCTGCCAAGTATGTGTGTGTGCGCGCAGTTGTGAGCACGAATGTGCGTCATTTGCTCCACTTTCTCACGACAGCTGCAGCACAACTTAGTGATTTTGGTTTTTTTTGTACTGTGAATCCAGTGTTTTTCTTTCCTTTGAGAAAAAGTTTGTCATTTTTCGAAATATGCACATTTGCTGTCTTGCCAAGAGCTACATGAGAAGACTGATACCACTCTTGTAGCTAGATGGTAAATATCAATATCAGAAATGTCAAACTTTTCCTTTAAAGGCATCTCAACAGTTTGGTTGGACACCCTGTCTTCACATAGAAGCAAAGTTTTAGTGTGTATGTAATGATGTTCCACCCCTGGCCTTTTTTATCTTAACAACAACTAGTGAAATGATGCATCCTTTATGGTCTTATTTTTAAAGTTGTTCTTTTTTTGTGCAGGCAGATAAATAATCTCCTTTTTCACACAGTGCACTATTTATCTCTAGACATGACTCTCAAGGGCTTTGTTATTAAATGTGGCTCTTGCTGTGTAAGATTTTTTTCCTTTTTTTCTTTCTTTGAGAGAGGGTTAAAGTTATTTCAAAAGTCACAGACAAAAAAAATTTGGCTCCATTTTGACTTTGTCCTTTTCTTTTTGTCTCCAGCTGTGTGTCCTCACTGCATATGTATGTATTATCTCGAGACTTGATTAAAACTGCATTAGTCATGCAGAAAAAAAAGAAAGTGTAATCAAAATGGAAATGAGTGAAATGGTGCTGCTGAAACAGATGAATCAGACTGACTAGCTTCTGCTGAAAAAGACTTTTTTTCAAACTTTTTTTCTCATTCATTTGTCTGTATTTAATAATGGTGACTACTGAATTCAGGCCTTACATGATGAAGATACTAAGATGGTGTTATTTGTGTGATTCTCAGGAACAGGGACCTCATTAAAATATTCAACTTTGAAAACAAAGGCTACAAATGAAAGAAGAGAAATCTTGTTGGATTTGCCCCACAATTAGCATTCTTGTTGGCTGCTCATATTTTCTCTCTGCCATCAGACAAAAAGTAAACAGATGTTAGGGGAGAACATTTTCCAAGAAACCAATTTAATCACTGCAATTGCTTGAGGTCATGTTACAGAAATATGCTGCCTCTCTGATCAGGCTGTGTGAGGGAACTTGTCCTACAGCAAACAATCAGTCAGTCCTGTTAACAAGCCCCAGAGTCAGACTCCCCACACTCATCATTTTAAGCCCATCCATCACTAATACGAGCTGCCACGGCCAGAGTGCCGCTGCCAATACATGACAAGATAACAATGAGACAACAGCTAGCCTCTCCAGCTTCTTCATTCACATTTATTAAGAGCTTCCAGCGTTTGTCAAACTAAACAACTTCGACTACAAGGGCAATAAGTTAGACATCAGGTTTATTGTCATGTCAGGTTGTACAGCAGCTAAACTGCTGATTGGTCCACATAGCCACAGTGTTGCAAACAGCAACTCAAGTCAGATCTGGTTATTTCGAGTCGACCTCTTAATTCATGACTACAGTATGAAAACAGAGCCAAAAGCCTGCATGGTGCACTATGGATTATTCCATGAAGAAAGGCCTATGATCCAGAAAAGAGGACATGCTCTCATGTTTAAGGAGGGCTTGGGGGACAGGACTTATAGTTTGGGGGCCCAGGAAACATGACTGGAAGGGGGTCAGGCCCTGCCTTTGTATCTTTTGGTAAGCAGTCAGTTATCTGCACATGTGCCCCATTAATTAGCCAACAGGGGAGCTGGGGCTCGGGGCTACGTTGAGGCTAAAAGGGGGTACTGAGGCAACACTGAGGTCCCGACTTTCTATCCTGATGCCCCCAGGGGCAGCTGGGTACACCACCTGTTAATGAGCTCTGAAGTGGTCACTAATTGGACCTCTGACTGTGGACCACCCAGGGAATCAGACAGAGGAAGAGTCCACATAAAGACATGAAGGCCACATATAGTTTACAAGGCTTGCAGGAAAAATAGATAATACCCACTTTGACAAGAATTGTGTCCTCATAGTAATTATTATAATAATTATATTATAATTATATTTATAATAATTATTATAATAAAATCTTTACTACTTAACTACTTTTTTAGTGTTTTGATGCGACTATCATGCCCAGTCAGTGTGTCAAGCTATTGTTTAAACATTGGGCATACAGCTCTTGAATGGGGTTTAGTTTGTAAATGGTTGTTAGTGGTAGTATATGTACATCTTTGCAAAAAGAAGACTCCTTGTTTTTGAACACATTTGTATTTTAATACTTGTTCCAACCTATAATTGCTGTCAGTGTCAAACTATTATTTTGTCAGAAGCAGATGTTGCATTAATGTTTAATTTGTTTGTGGTGAACAGTTTGAAAGCACCACATATGTCTTGCTGGTGTCATGCTCCAAGTGTCAGACAGTGCATCAGACTCTGATTGATGTCTGTGTTTCTTCATGTCAAGCACATTTTCATCTCACGTGTTATGTGTATCATCGCACTTCATCCACGTGCATGTGTCTGAGTAGCCTACATGGTTATTTTTGTGCGTCCTTGTGCATCTCCTGTAGCGTTGTCAGTTAGACGCTGCTGTTTGAATAAACAGACAGGCAGAGAAGTGCCAAATAATAGGTTGCGCCCAGCATGAGACCTTTTAACTGTCACATTAATTGCAACACTACAGGAGCAGCAGGAGGGGCAAGATCACTGCATTTTGAATGTTTTTTTTGTGTTTACCATTATTAATGTGTCCAAAACTGTTGTAAAGTGGGTTTTTTGGGCCATCACTATGTTTGCAAAGTCTGCTCTGATTTATGCTGTCAATTCTCTAATGGTGGGCGGGGCAGATGAAATGACGGGTCACCCTCTTCTTCGCACTCCGGTGATCCAAAGTACTCTCCAATGAACAATTCTGCCTGTCCGTCTGCTATTTATCAGAACTGATGCCAGATCTCACTGAGGAAACAGATACTTCTGACAGACTGCCACTCAGTTAGCTAAAGGGGTTGGATGCACTTTGATTAAGATTCCTCTCACCTCCCCTCCCCAACCACCCTGCCCAAATTAACCCCCTGTCAGTGGCCCACAAAGGGAATGGGCATGGCTGAGTCTGATTTATTTCACACAGAGCCATCATAAGGCCACAGTTGGCCAGCGTCTCCCCCCATAACCCATATATACCCCGGCCCTCTTGGCCTCTCTTTTGCTCGCCTCCCCCAGCTGTCCCGCCTCTCACACACACTCAACCTGTCACACTGAAGAAGACACAGGCACAAAGACGATCCAGAATCAAAAGGAGCTGATTAGCAATTAATGGGGCATCATTGTATTTGCATCAGGGCAGTGTGCACGGTGTATGTGTGCATGCAGAGTGACGTTGTCAGTCATGCAGAGTGCCCAGACCCTCCCTCCTCTGTCCTGCCCATGTGCTCCCTTAGGGGTGCAGCCACTTATGGCTATTGATACGGTAGAGATGACTCTGTTTTACACCCACACATACACTCAAGCTGAACACAAGACAACAGGACAACCTCCTGCTGAGCACAGAGAGAAGCCGAAGACTGAAGACTGCACCAGCACATCATTTTAATGGATCTATACTCGGCGACTGATAGACGTGTCTGAAATTATCATTTTATTTTCCCCAGACACATAGATTGAATTGTACACTGAACTGTTGAGACTCTGGATGTTTGGTTGTTTACTGCAATGTGGGTGTTTGAATTCTGCAGCCAGAGACAGAGTTTACAAGGATGGAACCTGGCACTTCATAGTGTGTTTGCGCTCTGCTTATTCCAAGGATGTAGAGGGCTGGAGGTTTGGACCTTGGGAGGGGAAAGTGGGCAGAATACGTCTGGGTTCTCAGTCCCTGTGGTATTATTGTTGACAGAAATGGGAGTCGCTCAGGAAGGGGCCAGCGAAGAGGCAACACCAGCTCCCACCACTGAGCATGAGGATGACAACTCTTTGGGCTACACAGGTACTGCAGCTGCTTTCCCATGATACTTAACACTTCCCATCCTCTCAAAAATGTGTTGCTTATTTGTTACTTTACTTGGATGTTTGACCTCCACTGTGCAAAGTGATGTATGTGCAGAAACTGAGAAGGCAGTTTTCACGTTCATCTGCTGAAGATGTAAAATTTCTATGTGCTAACTTTAAATCTGAGCACCTGGGGGAGCCTTTAAATCTCAAGACATGTACCTACAGGCATGATTTTGTGACATCACAAATAGTTTGGCGCCAATAATGGTCCCATATGTATCATACAGTAAGTGTGATGTGGAAAATTTGAAACCCCCAGCATACATAAACTGAGAATGGAATTTGCAGTAAAGCAGGAATCATTTTGTGTCCAGCAAACCTTTGAAACACACATACACACACACACACACACACACACACATACACATAAATATAATTATTTTTCTAAGCAAAATATGTTTTATGTCCTAAAATATGTCTGGACGGAATCATTAATATGCCATTGTTCCATACATAAATATGTACAAGCAGTACATGATCATAATAATAAGTTGACTTCTTGCACTGAAATAGGATAAAGTCAGACTTTTTTAACTCCTCATCAGAAATTGAATTTTATATATAATCAGACAGCATGTGTTATCTATCACATAATGTATACAAACCTGTTCTAAGCCCTTGTTAATACTAACAATCAAAGTGATTGCAAAATGCACTCTGGGAGCAAGTTGTTTACATTTTTCAATCAGAAATTACCCCAGAGTTGAAAAGTCTTTGGACAGAATAAATAAGCTTCAGTGTCAGTTTAAACATGATATCCATACTCTGACTGCTGCTAGGAGTTTCTCCATATTGAGTATTGGAAGAGAATTGTGGGAAAAGGAGGCACAAAGCAGCGCTTCCAGTGCATCCGTTGATGTTGCCGATATCTACTCAGACCATAGAGCTCTGTAGGGAAGTGAAGAGCCAGAAATGGGGGTCTTCACCTGAGGGACTGATGAGCACACACAACAAAATCAAGTCTGGAGAACATTACTGATCACGTGTGTTTTGGCTGGGGGGTTTTTTTTGGGGGGGGGGGGGGCCCAGAGTGAGGGTGAAAAAGTGTGTTGTTGAAGACCAATCTCCCTAGGTGATTTACTGGACCTCACACAGCTTCAGGAAAATGCAGAGAGAGGAAGTCCAAATTAACTGCTAAGACTGTTATGACGTTCATCACTGTGTGCGGTAGCTTGGCATCTCTAAATTTTATTTTGCCTAAAATTCAGTCAATAACCGACAAAAACATACAATTATCATCAGTATCACACTGTGCCTTTTATCAATAATGTCAAAACATTTCAAATGTTTGAGCCCAAACACCTACTGGAATCTTTAAATTTAAATTCTAAGTCAGCATATCATGAAAGTTCCCTGTTTTTAACTTTGCATGCTTTGAATAAGGGTTTAAAGGAGGAAAATCATGTCATAGCCGCCTCACTGCATTTGGGTTCATCTTTAGAATTATAAATCTGTCCAGTGGACAGTGCCAGGAGTTCATCTTTAATCTGGCCATTTAATCCCATCTGTGCATGAAAATGAAGGAAAGCGATCTGGCCCAGTCAGTGAATTGGAAATGAGACTAATGTGCCCTAATACCTCAGTCTGCCACTGATAGAATAAAGTGGGCGGCTGCCAAAGACTCCATTTTCAGGGAGCGTGACTCGCTGATTGGAACGTGAGGATAATCCTGACAGCTGCCAGTTTTAGCTAAGGTGAAAATGGAGTGTACCTTCAAGCGTTACAGTGAAGAATCTTTTAGCTGCCTGGTTGTGTTTAATCGTGAGTCTTTGCACTGTGATCTCACTGACCTTCATGGAGAAAGAGATGCACTGATTTACGAGTACTGTTTATCTGATCGCACTCTACAAAAGAGATTGAGGAAGAAGTCATTCTTAACCTCATGTCCTGTTATAACATCTGAAATAAAGGATAGAGATGTGTCAAGCTGAGGGAAGAACTTTGGCCCAGAGTAACTAATACTGTAGCCTGACGTTCTTGACTTCATATAAAACTAAAAACAGGTGGCACAGTACTAGGCAATGACATGGTAATGTCTTATATGGCAGTCACCTGGGACTAATACAGTCTACTGTGAATTTTATAAGGAACCACATGCTGACCTGAAGTTTGCAATACATTAAAAGTGTTTTTTATTAGTCCCCCAAGACATTGACTCTCAGCCAGCTCTAAATTATTTCCCGATATCAAAGGGCTTTGCACAGAACTTCATTCATAATAAATTAGACTGACCTGTGTGAAGGCAATGGATTAGAGAGGCATGCTAAAACTCTTGCACTTACACTTTGCTAGCCGCTGCTTGGCAGCCAAACACACAGAGAGGAGACAGGTCTTTGGTTCTTCTGCCTTGACATGAAAGGCTGAGCGTGACTTCAGAGAGCACATCAGTGCTCATATCCTCCCTCTCCACTGACAGCTACCATTGCGTTTGTCACAGATCACAAAGGACGGCAACTTCAGAGAGCTGCTCTATTTGTGAGGTTATGGAAATAAAGACAGGGAGAAAGTGAAGGAACTGGAGGTTACCATGCTGTCATCACTGATTGGCTACAGAATGAAAGGGTCCAGACTGCTGTAACGCCGAATTTTATCTTCTATCAAAGCAGACGTCCCTGAAGGACTAAAACAAACCTTTCACTGTACTGACGGATTTACAGTCTAGTGATGTGAGAGCAGGTCTAAATGAGAGCTGTGGAGTGAGGGAGGCTTACATTGCTGAACAAATCACAAAGATTGGATAAGTAACATAGAATATATCCATCAACACACACAGTACAATGCAGCTATAGTGAAAATATAATTTGTGCAGAGCTAGTGATACAAATGAAGTCAGTATTTTAATGACTTTGACTTTGATTTGTTTATACTTGCACCTTATCCTTCCTGTAAACAAGGATAAACACAAAATTTTTTGTTTCCAGAATATCCAACATTTAAGCATGCTGACATTTTTCTCAAAGAATATAAACAAGGCTGCTATAGTAAGAACACATATCATCACTGAACTTCGAATTCAAAGTGTTGTGTGACACAGTTCTGTCAGCTGACGCTTTGTCACATGACACATTTTCACCAAAGTATACATTAGCCTTAAGTCTTATTTATACTTCAGTAAGAACGTGTCATCCAATATGCCACAAAATTCAATATGCAAAGCCACATGTGAGTGTTAGTAATGGATGGTGGGAAGCTCTTGGTTTTTGTAAGGCCACAGCTGTGATTGAATGTGGCAGTTCCACATAAAATTAAAAGATTTAAAAGATAAGAATAAAAACAAATGGAACAGTCAGCAGTGTTAGTAAAAACTCTATTTTGCTAATTTTTCATTTGCTTTCAGAAAAGACTTAAACATGTTTATTTAAGCTTCTTTTGTCCTCCAAAATCATAGAACTTGTGCAATATTTCCAATGCAAATTTACACACTAAGCAAATAGAGGAACATATCCAATTATTTTTCAGTGTATACTTAAGTGAACAACTGGTTTGTGACAAAGTGTTGGCAAACACAAATTTGGCAAATGACGTTTTGGTGTCTGCTAACTATTCAAATCTCTCTGCACATGTATCACTGAGAGCATTTGCACCATTATGCTGGATGTTTGGGGGCAAGTGGAGCTATTTTAGCTTTTGGGAAAAATGCCTTTCCCATACCGTTCCCACATGAATGCACTGAAAAGCCAGACGTCTGAGTTTTCCACCAGCACTTAAATACAAAGTGCATTTGTGGATTTGAGACTATGAAAAGAGTCTCAAAACTCCAAACACAAGTGTAATTCAACCTATGTTTCAGACAGCTTTTCCGTACACATTTGACCATCTGTAAATAAATGTAAACAAACAAACAAAAAAATATTTTTTTAACATTTTTATCTGCTGGAAGCTTTTCAAAAGCAAATTCTATAAGATCTATGAACTTGAAGTTAGAAACATATACCTTTATGTAAAATACTGATATTTATTCATGTTGATTTGTATTTATTTGTTACATTTGTTGGTTGACCAACTTTCATTTCAAGCTTCAGCATGAGGGAAATGGAGAGCCCTACTCTCTATTCTTCCTTTGCTCACATTACTGGGCTGTTGCTCTGGCCTTGAGTCCCCACCCTGTAAACTAATTTCCTTGACAGTGTCACCCCCACATATATGATCCAAGAGTCACCACAGCATCAGTGTGTCACGTCTCCATGACATTCACTTATGTTCATCAGTCTTAGTGCCCAGATAATCATGATACAGGAAACAAAGAGAGTGCTTCATGTTCAGCTAGCTGCGCTCTCACATATTATCCCCAGTACAGCAGCAGTACTCATTTCCTACCAGTGTAGTAACAATAGAGAAAGATCCCTTGCTGTGCCTGGAGGAGCAATTCACTTGAGATATAATTAGTTATAACCATGCACTAATGTCCTACATGCAGCTTCCCCACAGCCTCTGTGCTGCTGAGGCCAGTGGAGACTTTTTTTTGTTCCCCATCCAATCTCTTTTCATCTCCCTGATCCGCACAGCTTAGCTTAGCACCGTCCCAGGAAATGGGTCTATTAGCCATTCCTGTCAGGATAGCAAGTGGAGTTATGTGGTCAAGAGGCACTGGAGTGGGGGTAAGATTTGAGATGGGAGTTAGCACAAGTGCGCAGGGGTCGAAAGCACAAAGACTGTGAGGTGAGAATTAAATTAGAATATTCAGATTCACGTTTCTAGTGTCCTCATGGTAATTGGGAAGAAGATTGGGTTGGGTTTTGCTAAGTGCTAATAATCAGCTGCTTCTGCCCCGTCAAATGCACTTTAATTTCTCAGTGAAAGTATAATAAGTATAAGTGTTTTCTTAGGATGTAAATGGGTCACATTCTTCCTCATCTCAAAGGGGAGGAGAGAAAATACTTTGGCACCTTTAACTAAATGGGATGTGGTGGTTCACATTGCCTTTATAACACTGACTGTAAATGTAACATTTCACATACTAGCTGTGTAATCTGTGACCTTTCTTTTCCCCCCTCATTAATATACTATATATTACAGTGCAGCACCAGAGTCAGGCGCCTACAGTGTGTTGCTGCTACCGTATTTCAGGAATAAATATTTGCAGTTATGTAGACCTAGTGTGTTCAAAAATAGTCTCTGATGACCTGCTCAGATTTCAAAGCACTTTGTTGTACTTGTCATAAAGCGCTCAAGTAACAAAATTTCCATACAGCTTCAATAATGTCAATACCAAGCCCCCAGGAACTGACACTATTGTCACACATCCCACAATGTGGTGCTTTGAAGCAATTTTGGCGTATTGGTCGCACTCTGTATCACACATGACTCACACCGACCTCAAGATACTTTTTCCCACACATAATCCTTACAAAAGAGAAGGGCCACTGAATACATTTTTGTGAGTGTTACAGACACGACAGAATGACTCTTTGCAAGATCAGATTTTTTTTTTAATCCTTTCAGTTCAGTAAAATTCTGAAAGTCTAGATGAGTATCAGTAAATAATTTTAGGCCATTCATGTATGTGAGAAACCAGGAAGTCAGCAGGTTCATCCAGAGAAAGTTTATAGAGCGCATACTCTCAGCCATCTTTGCCAGAGAAGGACGTTACTGCACATGTTCTCTGTGCCCAGAAACGTGGAAGCATGCAAAACGTTTATGCCACATGCGCCTGACAATGAATGGAGCCATTTTGGAACACAGTATCCAGTTTTTTCATAATAAACAGACTGCTCTTGAATATTACCAACTTGGACTTATATTGTGTAATGTTAGCTTTATAACAGCTTTAGCTGGGCAGCTGTTTGGTTATGCTGGAGAGGTCACATAAGGCATGGTTCATAAAATTCAAACCGTAACTTCATCAGCCAAAGAGTTAGTCATTTTTATAATAATGAGTCAGGAGTGTAAGTGCATATACTAATCACTCCAAGTGTGGAGTGGCCTAAACTCTGTGCTGGTCTGCTGGAGTTTTCAAAGTGTCATTAGTTGATCATATCTATGATCAGTGATTATAGTCAACTTGTTAAAATTGAAACATATAATTTACTGTAATTGCAAGTGAAATACAGACTCCGTACCTCCTTGTTAGTATTTCTGACAAAGCAGTGCACGTGGTTTATACATTCTTTTCCGGAGGTGCCTTTGCTTTCAGATCAATTAGCCATTTTTATGAGCAAGCACATAAAGAGAACTTCTCCACCTCACTTGCAGCCCTATGTACTCCTCCCACCAAAATTACTCTAATTACTGTCAGCCATGACTGATGGCTTGATGATCTGTAAAATCATTGCTGGTTTTATTAGTAGTGATATGACTCATGCATAGTCATGTTGATGTTCAGCCAGAGCCAATATTAGGCCTGTTTCTCTGAGACTCGGTATGAGCTGTTGGGGGCTGTGGAGACTCAACAGTGTGACTGTGTCTCAGCAGGGCTCAGCGTCTGTGTGAAAGAGAGGAGAATATCATGAGATTGGGGTGGGGTGGGCTGTAAATCTGAGCAGCACCTGCTCCCTGGACTCCAGCGCGTGGTGTGAGGTCAGCAGCGCCAGATATCCCATCGATCATATTTATTACATTCATCACAGCGCCAGTTTGTTTTGGCAGCTGATCGCACCAGGGAAAGAGAAAGAAAGAATAGGCTTTTTATTTGAGAGACGGGGAATGCTTTTAGCATGAGTAGTGTCTTTGCATTTTTCTCTGCTCAGAGTCTTCAGAGAGAGATCAGTCACTGATGCTGGCTCTAAGGCCCCGCTGAAACCACAACTACTGCAGAATGATATTCTAAGTATAGTTCTGGAAAGTTTCTGGATGTTATAGCTTTGAGAAAAAAAAAATTAATGTCTCATCAATTCTCAGCTCTGTGGCACTTTGGGTTTGCAGTTGAGGTTTGTCTAGAATATTGAAAGAACAACTTGTGTTTTCCCTTCTTGATTGATTTCTTTGTAATAATATGGAAAAAAAAGTGTGTAGAAAACCAAATGATTTGATTTAGGAATGTTTATCTAGCCCCCAAAAAACTACAAAAAGTAGTTTGATCTGGGCATCAAGTGCATTTTTTTTATCCATAGTAGCAGTGTGGTTCTAGGGATAGCAGTGTCATTTTGTTGGTTGTTCAGTCAGTTCACCACTTTGGTCCAGACTGAAATATCTCAACAACTATTGGGTGGATTGCTGTGAAGTTGTGTACAGATATCCATGGCCTCCAGAGGATGAATCCCAATGACTTTGATGATCATCTGCCTTTTCACCTAACATTTGATTGACCTTAGATTTTGGAGTGAGACATTACAGCAGCTGTTGGATTGATTGTTAAGAATCTGGTGCAGGCATTCATGTCCCCTCAGCTTGAATTGTCATATCACTGGTGATCCCCTGACTTTTCATCTAGTGCCGTCATCAGATCCAATTTTTAATGTCTGCTTTGGTTTATGATCAAATACCGGCAAAACTAATTCTCATCAACCTCAGCTATTTTATGCTTAATGCTATTTAGAAAATATTAGAAAGCTAACACGCTGAACTAAGACGGTGAACATAGCAAACATAAGCATGTTACTATTGTAATCGTGAGCATGTTAGCATGCCTGCATAATGTCCTATATTCATTTCTGAATATTTGATCGTCCGCAACAGTTTTCTTCCTCCATCCTGTAATGGTCAACTGTGTAGTTTTACAGTAGTGACATTCATTATTGGAATGAATGTGTAATCGGTTCTCTTTAATTTATCGCTAACTGAGTTGTTTCAGCTGTCAGGGCTGGTGCTGTCACATCTGCACACCAAGGAAATATTTACTGACTGAACAAAAGGCCCTTTTCAAAATCTAAACCTTAACAGCTGAAGCTCAAATATATAATTGCAAGGAAGATATAATGAAGAGATTTTTGAGTTCCGCTCTTGTCCAGGATCTTGCCCCAGATCTCACTGCCATGTGATTGGCTGAGGTCCAGCAGTGATAACAACAAAGGAATCTCTTGGCTCAGTTACCCTGAGCCCCGCTGTCAGTCATTAAAGCTCTCCTGTCTCTAAACCAATTAAGCCAATTAAACATGAAACACAATGCTGCTTGATTTTGCAATTTTGCATTTCTGTGAGGGAAGGAGGGAGGCACAGATCACTCAACAAGCTGAATGCAGTAATAAAAAGAAGAGAAATTCAAGGACAGTCAGAGATACTTTAATGTTGTCTAATTGTTCTCACATCTTGTCTTCCTGTTATGTTTGTGTAATCATGCATGGAAATTCACAAATTGAAAGTGAATTTCCACTGAACTGCTGAAATGCTGCATAGTAATCTTAATGTTGACTACTTGCAAACAAATACAACAAACTTCACATCCTTCCATATGGAACTCCTCCACGATCACAACAGTAACCTCCTCTCAGAGGAGGAGAGTTTAAACAGAAGCAGCTCATAAACATTTTTCTGACAATACAAGTGCAGAACATTCACGCAAACTTCGTTAACACCCTTTGCCTCAAATATTCCAACGACTGACTGTATTTTGATCTCGCTGCCAGGATGTTATGTGATAGCTGGGTTATTTTAATCAGCCTCCACAGGCCATGTCGAGGCTGACGCTAAACAGATGCTAATGTGAGGCCCATTAAAAGACACAGGGAAAAAGGGATTCAGTGTGCGCAGGCAAGCGGAAAAGCAACAGCCTGTTTATCGCCTCATCCTGCTTTGTGCTCCAAACCTCGCCGCGGCATCCTGTGAAGCTCCCCCTCTTTCTTTCTCCACAGTGTCTGCCCCCCCCGCCTCACATTTCTTGCAGCAGCGTCATGCATGGGGGCATTCCCTGAACAGGAACAGATTTGTTTAGTATGCTGTCATTTTCTTTCTTTGGACCCCTGTCTGTTTTATCATGTCTGAAAGCTGAACAGAGAGGCTATAGTGGGAAGAAGAATGCTCTCACTCTTCTGTTTATGTTTTTTAACACTCTGCTTTGCATCTCACTTGCTTTGTATCTTCTGTCCATTTCGCTACTCTCTGGCATACTCTCAATACAATAGTGACAAGAGACATTTTTAGTCTTGTCTGCTTTTTAAAAGACTTTTTGGCTTGTCTCTGAGATTGGTTTTAGTGGTTTAGTTGTATTTATTCTGGGTTGATGCCCAGAGATACATTCTTGGGCTTGTGTGGATCTTAAGGACAAAAGTATGGTCCACAGTGGACAAGTAAGGTGAAATGACCACTGAGGTTACTATTGTCTAAATATAGCCAATCTTAGTTTAACTGGCCAGCTGTGCTTTGAATTTAACTTTTTTTCTTTTGGCCCTCAGCTATGTTTAAGACTAATGTCTACATTCTGCTGATGTGCTACACTTTAGTCCATAGTTATTAACCTTAAATGTTATTCATACTTTTCATCAGTCTTTACTTTAATCTCAAGCCATCTTAATTTTTCAAAATGGACATATATCAAGAGGAAAGTCATTTCAAGTCAAGCATAGGAGATTTCTTATGATGGCAGGGGCTTGTGCAGTTAGTTGTGACATGGTTTGTGCTCCTGGAGCTTCATCACTCCCTCAGTGACCAATCAGAAATGATTAGTTGCCTCCTTTAGCACTGACACAGTAACACCAATATGGTCTAACTTCGGGTCATCTGTCCTCTCCTCCCTCGCATCACTTCTTGTCTCTCACCCCGTCCTTTCAGTCTTCGTGTTTCCCATGTTAACAATCTGTCATCCCACCTGAAAATCATCTCATTCTCAACTGTGCCATGACAGAGAGGGGAGAGTTCTCCTCCTTGAAAGCCTTCTGCATTACAAAGCAGCCTTCATGTAACATGATGTATCCTGCAGACCACACATATCAATCATGCAACAGATACTTCCTACAGGAAGTTTTAAAAAATAAGAGATTTCCATATGTTGTAAGAGATTGGATAAATGCTGGCTTAGTTGAGTAAATGCTATTCCATATGGTTATACATTCCTGTATTTTAAGCCTATGATCCTCCGTTGAGGTTGGTGAGGAGAAGTTGACTGAGCTGTGAAATGATGCCAGCCCATTGTGAACTCACCAAGAATACAAATTGGAATTGCTGTTTTATAAAAAAAAAAGAAAAGTAGCATAATGAATAAATAAAAGGATGGCTCCTCAAGGACAGGACACAAATGATAAAAGACAGTAGTGAATGTGAGGCAAGTGAAGTATGGTAACCATCCAACTAAAGTGACTGTGAAGGGAGCTCAAACATACTGAACCTGTGACTGCTACATTCCGTCCAAGGTGACTCCAGCTGCAACTCTGATAAGTTTCTGTTTACTTCCTCACATATTCAGGCCTTGAAACTTCAGCTTGTGGAGTGTGAAATCCCAAAATGCACCACTTTTTCTACGGATGGAAAAGTGTTCTTACTTTTCTGTCTTTTGGGAATGTTATGTTTGCCTCTCAACAGGGAGAATCTTTTTGAGGGGGAAAGGTTTTGTTTTATGCCATCTTGTTTGGTGCACTGGCAAGATGGGAATGAAAGCCATTAAATAGCCTTAGTCAGGGGAAAGAGAATGTGGGCTCCTTTGCCATACCCCGCCTGTGTGTCACCCCATCAACTCTATGCTGAGGGGGCCTAGGTTTTGTGTGGGAGTCCAACACATCTGAAAGGAGACTCAGCATGTAGTCTACAGGATCCCCCGTCCCGCTGCATGCATAGAAACATCATAAGAAAAGACGAAACGTCCACAAACTCCTTTTGAATATTAAAAGGAGAATTATCAGAGATAAAAAGGCCAGGAAGATGAGAGACAGTCTCTCCATTGAGCAATGGGATGGCAAGATGGCGAAGGGAGTGAACTTCACCATGCACTTTGTATATCGTATATAGTTGCCCTCATTAAGATCCCATCGTCCTCTGGGGGGAAACATTGTCACTGGATTTAGGAGACTAGCCAAGACTGCAGGGGTTTATGTATTTGGCAGATCTCAAGGGTAGCAGCGTGAAGGGCTCTTGGTGGGAAGTGCAGCAATGTTTGCAGTTTGTTGCCGTTCTTGGGAATTTTCAAGAGGACCTTTGGATTGGATTTTTATTATTTGCCCTTTTTCAATGAATGCTTGTGGTGTAACTAGAGCAGCAGTGAATTATGGAATTTGCTTAACATTTTTTTTGCAGAGATAGACCAGTCTGCAGCCACCGAACTAGCCAGAAAGGTGTATATTCTATGAGTTATTTGCACATCTACTGGTTCTGTGTTGTCCACACCCATCACCATGCAGATTGTGTGTTTGCTGGTGGTGCTGTTTGCCATGCTGGTAATGCTGGGAGTTCCTAAAGACCATAAGGGTCCACATGGAGCCCATCGCATCAGTGGGTTACAGAAGTCTCACTCGTGCAAACGGCTGCCTAATAATTTTGGACTTCTCCAAAACCACCAGACTTTGAGGCACTCCCACAACAAACCACACAAATGTAACCAGGCCTTTCACAGTAAGTACAAAAAGTGCTTTATTATGTAACTATCATCCAAAAAATAATGACTCATCAAATCTTTGACATTATTCGAAGTTGTTTTGGTTCTCTTTAGTGGCTATTAAAGCATTAAAGCCCTCGAGCACTTTGCAGCCAGGGATGGGGAAGCTTTAATCCTTTTGTGCCTTGTATATTCTGGAAAGTAGTTTAGTGTGAAACGATTTGGTTGTGGTGTTAAAAGCTCTCTGCTGTCTCTGCTGCTATCACAGCCCCAACAATATGTCATTTTTCTTGCTTTTGCTGGTCTGATCAAGGTTGCAAGGGAGGGGGAAGAGAAAGAACAGAGCTTCCCAGTTCACGGGGCTCAGACGCCATAACTAGTGGCTCTGTGTGATTTTTTTTTTCCTTTCTCTCTTTCTGTTTTTTGACAACCATAGATGAAGGGTGAAACCAGAGCTGAATTCAAAAGAGTTTGTTGCAACATTAAACTTTGAAATTGTGGTGATAGGGGTAGAGCCATGTTCAAGTCCAAGACCTGCCTACAAGCATACTGCTTATTATAATGGGATATTCTTTGAAGTTTACAAACACAATAATACCAGTAAAATAACAGTTTACTAATGTCAATCTCTTTTTCACTAGTTTATACTTTTTCTGTTTCTCTTATTTGCAGTTAAGAAACATGAGAGCACTGTAAGTTACATGATAAAAGTATCATCTTTCTGTGTTAGTTCAGCATTTTTAATTTTTTTTACATTTATTTATTTATTTATTTTTGGCTGTGCCACATCAAACATTTAAAATGCTCACATCCTCTTGTATTAATCAGTCCTTCCAGGCACCCTCCAATCCTGGTGTGTCTAAGTGAGGACTTTGCTGATAATTGCCTCTGTGTTACAGTTCCCTGCTGCTGGCTAAAGAAAATTTCACTGTTCGATTGCTGGTATTCAGCTGAACAGCCACTCTACAGTTCCAGGGCTGTAAAAGCTTTCAGGAAAACAGGGCACATGAGGACCAGGTGGGAATGGAGTGTGTAAAAATGAGAAATAAAAACATGCTTGGGATTGAAAGACAGACATTTGTCTGAATGTGTCAGTTGGATAGCATTCATCATCATGCAGACTCCAGCAGGGGTCTCAAACTAGTGCACAGAGACATGCAAGGATCACTTAAGGGGTATAAACTAGTAAAGTAGCAAAGAGTTCATGTACATTTTAAATTGGAGCATGCAACAGGGGGCTGTCCCAACCACAAGTGTGTAGAACAGCTTTTTGTTCATCTGTTTGAATGATTGTTGCTTGTATTTGTATTTTCATTGTACAATGTGCTAAATTAAGTGCTGTCATGGTCCTGCTGAAGAAAATATGCTCATAAGGGCTGTTTTTACTTTGTTTAATTCACTTATGATGCACATTGCAATGGAACACTAGTCCCAGCGCCGACTAAAAAGTAGACTGAAGAAAGCCAAGTGCTGTAGTTTCAGATTATGGGTTGAGTTAATACACTGACTTGTCATTCTCGGACTGGGGGTCACTGTACCTTCATTCAGTACAAACTAGATTAGTTCAGCTGTTTCATTAATATAAGTTTGTGATATAAAAAAAATGAATATGACTTCTCCATGTTGTTTACTGACTTGCAGTGTTGAATTTCTGAGAAAAGATTGTTGTCAGTTGTGGGTGTTTGCTCTGAGGGTGTTTGGTACATGAAACAGTTTAAGGACCTTTGGGCTTGATGACTAATTTGTTACTATACATTATAGAAGACATATGTTCAGAGGATTTTGCTGGTTGTAACAGCTCTTGTTAGATTAGTTCCGGCAACCTTCACTGGAGGGCGCTGTTTGGTAACAAATGTTCAGTGAAGCCGATAGAGACGCTCTGAGCTGAGCTGAGCAAATGAGAAAGTGTTCTGCAATTCTTTCTTTCTGTCTTTGTTTTCACGTCTTCCACACATTTTAGATCTTTTAATGCAAGATGACTTGCAGGATTATAAATGATGTAGGCCTATGCCAGGTCTGTGTCTACAGTTGGTATTGCCTCACAGGCCTGAAGAAGTGGTAGGCTATTGGCTAAACTGATCACACTGTTGTAGAGAGGCATGGCTTCTGAACTAAAATAAAACAGATGGAAAACACATTTTTATGGTGAGTCCTAAGTTTATGTCACACTGGGGGAGGGATGTTAAATTGGGAACATGGATCACCAGTTAAATTGTCAGGCCAAATTTTAAGCTGAAGCATTATAAGTAGTATGAAGGCCTACAATGTGTAGTCATAAATAATGCACAAATAGGTATTAACTTCTTTTATTTGGATTTCTTATACAATATATGCTTATATCGAAAACGGGCTAAGAAGTGTTTAGAAACGTCATGAATTAATCTCTCAGTCCATATTAAGCAATATAGCCCTGCAGGCAGCCTACGGGTATAAGGTTTTATATATAAAACTAATTGTTTTAATGAAAATGGTACATATTCAGTCTATCGTTTTTGTATAGTTCTAAGACAAATGATTGTGTCCTTTAATATATTTCACAGGGGTAAAAATAGCATTTTATAGCTAGTTTCTAATCTTGAAATATTAATGGACTGAGAAACCACAGGAGACAAAACAAAACCCTAAAGTATGTTAGAACCATTATATAATAACTATTGAGTTCATATACTATTTGGTCCCTCCAGGAATATCATTGGAATAGGCTGTTACGATAGTTTTTAGTCAGGAACCGCAGAAAGAATAAAAACAACATGTCCGAATAGTTTTATAAGGTTTCTCTTATTATTGGACATAGCTAAAGAAAATACAGTAGCCTGCCAGTGTGCGCTGAGTAACTGCGCTGCTCGGTGGGATCCAGGCGGGAAGAGGTTAAATTTCTTCTCTGAGAAACATTGTCGGGTCTATGGAGGGGGTAGAAAGGCGCATACCAATTGTCGAGGCATTCCGCTTTCCTTGAATGAAATGCTGTGAATATGAATCCGTATTCCCCCCCTCTCGCCTGAGGTTCGGGGTCTGCGACGCGCACGAGGATCAGTCGGAGTTGCAGCAGAGGAGAAACGGGGGGAAAGTGATGGAAAAGTTGCACTGATCTGCTGTGTGGATCCGGTGGATGAGGGAGGACAGGACTAACTCGCAAAGTTTCCGATCTCAAGTGACAGATTCACAACTGGACTGAAATAATGTGACTGCAAGAACAGAGAGCATTTTAGCGTGGACTACAGCGACTGCTCGCGTCATTTTATTCACTTTTGAGATAACTTAAAGTTTGCAGTGGATTTATTATTGATTTTTTTTTTTTTTTTTTGCACAAAGGAACTAAAAAAATTGTATGAGATCGCCTGGATGGTCACTGAGCGCTCGGCTGTAACGGGATGAATTCAAAGAAAGGATAGAGCTCTGCTTCTTCTCCGCTCAGATATTCTTCCATGGTTTTTAACACATGCTGCAAATCACTTCAGTTGATCTACTGAAACAGAGCATGTGTTGAGATTCCGGGCTGTTTGGAACTGTTTTTGTGTTATTTTTTTCATCTTTTTTTTTTAAACCCTTTTCCTCCTCTGTAACAAGAAGCCAAAGCCAGCTCGTGATAAACTGTTCTTGGACTGTTATGATATTTTGCTTTTTGTGACTCACAAACCAAAATCTGGGTGTTAAATTTTCAAACTCTGGATTCTGTTTTCCAGTTTGACATGAAGGAGTGGATGCCCAAATTGTTTTTTGAATAATTTGGATTACACTAGAACATTTCTCATAAGAGAGACGTTGAATGATGTCTCCAACTTTTACTGGATTTGTAATTCTTTTAGGAATTCTCCATGTGTGCTCAGGTAAGTCAGTGATTATTATTATTCCCAGTAATCTGGTGGCTTTAGGCTTTTTATTTGAGTTTTACAAGTTGAATTTTGAGGAAAGCAAGAGGATAAAAAGGATAGAAAAAAAAATAGGATAGGAAAAAAGCTGATTAACTGATTAACAGTGAGAATAAAAAACTATTTTATTGTTATTTTTTGTAAAGCTAGACTTTGTACAGCTATTCAATTAGACGACACTCAGAACAATACAGTTTCATTTAAAATCAAAATGCGTTACTAAAATGTATGCCCTCTCAGTGAACTTTTCCAAATATAAGAAAACACATTTTGAACATTGAACTTTTGTTAAACTCTGAGTGCATTTTAGGCCTTGCTCTAATATATGAGGCTCACCCCTTGTGTTTATTTTCAGTTTCATGCTTTGAAATGAGGGAAAAAAATCTGATACATAATAGTGAAATTTCCTCTCTTGACCATGAAAGTCAACTCAGAGGGCTTATCTTACTTTTAAGAGCTGAGCACACATAAAGTTACACAGAAAGTGCTGAAGCCATGTGGGATCAGTGGAGAGAGCAGCTATCATCGGTCAAACAGACAGCACAAGCCCCCATGGAGACCATGTTTCCATGTATGTCGTGATTCTGCCTGTGGATGACTATTATTGCTGAGTGCAACATTTTTTAATGTTTTTAAAATGGAAATCTGCAGCATGACATGGGTTTTTAATTTTCAGTTTCTCCTTCAGTGTGGCTGTAAGACTTACTGACTTTTAACTCAGTTTTGTGCTATTTATACAGCTTCTGTGGAGGCACAACAATCTGGTTTCATTTCTCTTTGTCATCTGATGCTGCCTGTATTGTTCTTTATTATCTTTCACATTATTTCCCCTCAACCATCACATTGGTGTCTTTATAGAGCTCCTGGACCATGATAGCTGGGGTTTTCCAGGTCAGTTACTTCTGTTATGAGGAAGCAAATGCCCATCATACTATTATAAGACCTTAAGACTGTGTGTGTCCTGAATGGGACATAGTAGGGCATTTTACACGCAG
This sequence comes from Toxotes jaculatrix, assembly GCF_017976425.1. NCBI lineage: Eukaryota > Metazoa > Chordata > Actinopteri > Toxotidae > Toxotes > Toxotes jaculatrix. Next base: position 5,940,151 of record NC_054402.1, read on the forward strand.
AAAAACTGGTGCAAAACCTGTAACGAGTAAAACAGTTTATGACAAAAAGACAAATATTTATAACAAAGGTAATTTATTTATATGATACTCATTAACGAACCAAAGAATCAGCAGGGACATTTAGGATCTCTCTGCTACTGTTTATCGTAACTCTGACCCACCTGTATAATTACCTAAGTAATAGTTAGTGTAATTGTTTTCAAGTTTAAACTTGAAAAGCCATTATGGCTTACCTGTCCAAATTCGTAGTCTGTTTCCATATGTCCCTAGAAGTGAAGTCTTTCTGTGTGAATGTCAGAGATCTCAATCATGTTCAAACTGGAATGACTGTGGTTTCCCTAGTGCAATCAATAGGACATCTTAAAACACCCCACTGCCACTAAAATATCACGCATCTTCTATATATGGTCTTACTTTCGTGTCTAATTGTTGTGTTCATCCAGTTTTTGAGTCTGTGTTTTTGTACGGAACTTCATCATGCCTGTTGTTACTAGTTCTTCCTGATTTGCTTCCTGAATTGGGTCTTTGTTGTCTGAGCAAAGATGAGATGGGGAAAACCTGTGACACCACAGTAGTTTGAGGAAACGTTGTTTCACCTAAACAGGAAGTAGGGTCAGAGGTGAGCATTGAGAGCTAGGTGGCGGCTCCATCTGCTCCACCCTTAGCTGGATCCTGAGCTTGAGTTGAGCCAGTAATGGTCCTGTCCTGTGAGAAAGACCGTGAGACACCAGGGTTTCCAATTACGCCTCGCTGTGGGGATGTCTCGGGACGTTTTCTGGGGAGAGGCGTGAGAATAGGGCCTGTTAATAGAGATGGACTAGACTGCAGATACTCAAAGGATTGGTCCTGGATTAGACACCAGTGTTAGGAAAATTGGATTATAGGCCACTTGCCAGGAAAAGATATCATATTTGCTGCTAATTGGGGGGTTTACGTCTTCATTCTAGTGTAGGGAAGGTATCAAATCTCTTAAGTAAATTCTTAATGGTGTTTAGTAACATCTCTGTGGATCATATCAAGATTATTTTAATATTGCTGGCCTGGTTGTAAGAAAGTATTTTTATACCACTTGTATGTGTGAAACAGAGGGGAAGACATGAGATGACCTTTGCCCTTGTCAGACTTGTGGTGACTTGCTTATCACTGCCTTGCCTGTGTCTGAAGGTTGTAAATTGATACCTCCATCTATCATGTCTCACCCTGTTATCAGGTGATCTGTCCTCCTGCTGTACACTAAATGGTTGTTATCTGTCCTCCAAGTGCTCATCAGACCTTATACTCACCTCAGAGGTACCATTCAGATGAGGGCAAGAGGTGGCTATACTTCTCACACTCAATGTGACACTCCAGATCACTTTGAGGAGATAAGGACCGTTAGAAATATATATATTAAGATATAATTTCAGAGCAAATATCAGGCTTGTTTTTTGGGGGGGTTTTTTAAATGGCTTCCTTGTCATTGTAAACACTGTGGGTGATTAAAGATGAGTGTGAGTATGTAATAGTGCTGATAAAAAATATAGGCACTGGGAGTGGTGCCCTTCTAATCGGCCCCGGGCCCAGAAGCACCTAGCCGTTGAGGTCTTGACAAATTGACTCGTAAGTGCTGATAAATTGCAGAGCCCTTCCACCCCTACATCATGACGATATGACAGGACACAGCAGGCTGCAGAGCCAATTAATGACCAGAGACCACAGGTGAGACCCATCTCTGTCTCCTGTCTTCTTACAATTACCTTTCACATAGCCTGAAAACATCCTCATTAAAGCCAGCCTCTTCTCTTCGCCATCTCTTGCAGCTAGCTTCTTTTTTTTTATAGTGTTGGAATAGCGTTGTGGTATTCCAGATAGCCCAGAAATCACTTTGTTTTTGAGAGTTCTGAATGAATGTTGTGTGAGGCCAGTAGGTGTCTTGAGAAACATACTAGAAAAAAAGTCTCAGGTAGACTTTGTCACCTCTTTACCTGAGTGGAAAAATCCTGCACCACTGTGTGATGTGACTGTGTCCACAAAGCTATATCTCTATAACTTTTACTAATACACATTAATCTGATCCTAATCCAAATCAAGCAGGGTTTCACACCCTAAGATCCAGGATTAGGCAGACTTTGGCTTAGTGAAACCACATGGAGGAATGTGGGAGGGCAGCCTGTGTCCTCTTCCTGTTCATGAGAACCGTGGCTAAGTCATTAATGACTGACTAGATAAACATTTCAAAGCAGTTTGTTTGAGGCCAGATAAATTAGGCGGTGACTCTTAATGATCTGCTTTCCCCCAACTGCTCTTCCTTTAATGACCTAAAAGCACTGCTTAATTGGATTAATTAACAAATCCATCTGATGTCAATAGTGCATCCTGACTGATATGCGTGTCGGCAGCGAGGACTGATATCATCTCATGAAACTGTGGAGACATCACATTACCCTTTGTCAACCTCTTGGCATTTCAGATTCCTCAGAAATGACACCAAAATCACCAGGCTTCAGTTTGGACAGTGAGAATTGAGGACAGTATTGCTCATTGCTGGCTAATAATGTTTGTATGACTTATTTAGCAAGTACAACTTTGTCCGTCAAGTTGTCTGTCAGTCTAAGTTCTAAAAATGTATAGCGAGTTAAGCTGTCTACATTAAGAATACTCTGGAACATAACTTCATGTAAGCTTTTTAGTCTGGAGTTGCATGATACTACAAGGCAGCATGGCATGACTAGGATATTAGACTCATGGGTCAGGCTGTATAGTTAATGCATCTTGCTCTGACAGTTGATGTGGAGGACAAACATTCCCTATTGCCACTTGGTGCAGAAGTGATAAATGGCGTGTCCTCATAGGATGAAAGGTGTTGTCTGGTTTCTGTCTCGGTTCACAAATGGCACGCTTAGAATTCCCACGGCTTTGCTTCCTGTTATGAAAAATGCAAAAAGGTTGTATTGCAGACACAGTAATACATGAGCAAATTACATAATGTTAATCCACATTTGATTCTACATTGTATATGCATGTTAACTTGATCTTGCGTCACTGTGGATTAGTTTCCCCATGACTCCACTAATATAGATGTGAGTGAGGAGGAAAAACTGAGGGTGGTGGGTGGTGTGTGTTTGTGTATGTGTGGGGTGGTGAAACGGGGCTTAAGGAATCTCTTCATCCTCTTACCCATCCCCCGCATTTTTTGTTTTGGCCCAATTTTTGAAGACGTGCCTTTTTTGTGACTGGTCAGCGCAGAGCCTTTCTTAAATAAAGCAGGCCGACATGCAGAAAAAGCCTTTGGGGACGGGGAGGCCACATTGTGTCGCCTTAACAGGGCGATTGTAAGGCATGGAGGAGGGGAAGAGAATGGTTCACGAGGGACTGTGGGTGTGTGAGGAGTGTAGTGGGGGTTAGTGCAGCTACACAAAGGCTACCCCAGGGTGTGGAAGGGGGTGGTGTGGGGAGGGGGTGGAGGACGAAGAGGAGGACGGAGCAGTCAAACATACCGTGATACACCAGCTCTGGGAATACTCTTGATCTGGCTCTCTGTGCTCACATTGCATATTCTTACCGTTCCCTTGTGGCAGCAAATGTGCTGATTAGGGTGATAGTGGTGGAAAACTGTGCAGCAAGGATGCCGGTGTTGTTTTTTCTTATAAAGGTGGACATCTGGGGAGAGGTGAGGTTGATTTTTAGAAGTGCTGAGTAAATAAAAGATCCTGGTACAAGGCTTCAGTGCGGCATTGAGGGTTTGGTTTGGTGTAGCGTAGTCAACCAACGTCCGTCATATATCTAAATTCTGCATGCTCAGGAACTCCCAGAAGGCTCGCCCTGGGCCGGGTGTTTGCTGTGGTGGTAAAGCTATGCTACCGTGGGGTGCTCTGCGTTGTGCATTTTAAAAAGGCTCAGACCTCCCTCCCCTTTCATTTTCTCCACTGGGGAGACTGAGAGATGGCATTGAGGACAGCCTTTCCCCACTATCCTTCTTTTCTTTCTCACTCTCTGAGCTCAGGCCTCCTCCCAGCCTCTGTGACCATTCTATTACCCTCTCATTGCAAGGCCTGGATACACTTTTGAAATGCTAAACCTCTCTTTGGTTATAACTGACAGGGGAAAATACCATTAAAGAGGCTGAGAGGAATAGATTAAATTAGCAGTTAAAAGAGAGACTGCTAATTAGTTGATTAATGTCTTTGGTTCCTCCCCCTCTCAGCTATACTGTTGTATTTAAGATTCCCTCTGGTGACAAGGTTCTCCTCCCCAATCACACACCATTTCTTGTTTATTTTAAAAATGTAAACATTTTTTTTTAAATCCAGACAGTGCAATTGGCGCAGAGATGATTAGGAGATTTGTGTTCTTAAGACACTCTCATCCAGAGCTGCATCAGCAACTATATGCACAAGTTCCTGGGGGCTAATTCTGTCACACAAAAGACAGTGATAAAAGTAGGAGGGGTGCTCTCTATTTTAGAGGAAGCGCTGGAAAACATAATTAATGAGAAGGTGACCTTGAAATTTACTATTAAAGGACTGCTTTTGGAGGCACTCCGACCATTCAGCTGTAACCATGGTGAGGAAGATTCAAATGACTGGGTGAATTTCCAACATGTAAATACAGTGTCTCTCTGAGTTGGGAGATTAACTCTAATCCCGATCTATTATGAGGCTTACCTACTTTCTGAAAATTGGTGACATTTCCCTCAAATCTCATGTCACCATTGAAATGAACACAATAATCCTAAACAGCGTTTTTTTTTTTTTTTTTATCTTCTTTGCTGTAGAAAATGTGTGGAGCCACTTTCTGTTTGTAAAAAGTGCAAACACCATTGAAGCCTTTGAACAGGAACGATACTTTTGACTTATACTGAAAGCCTCTGGATTTTCACCTTTTCAAAAAAAAAAAAAAGGTTTTAAACTGCACTGTTCCATTTTGAAAGACTTGCAGAGCTGTTTATCAGGCCTCCCTGTCACCATTCAGTCTCCTTCAACTGTACTAACCTCCCTCTTCTGCAGTCACTCTCTCTCCCTCCCACATCCCTTCTCTTTGCTTATACAATGAAAGCTCTAATTGAATAACAGTTGTAGTCACCTGGTGAGAGACAGGTTCTTCAGGCTTTAAGCACAAAATTGCTTTTGCATTTGGATGCATGTCTGTCACCAAGTCTTAATCGGAAGCTTCGTAGCTCAAGCTATTAAAGGTGCACTTTAGGTTTAAAGCCTCGCCTTCATTTCCATACATTTTTTTTTTTTTTTGGGCTCAGAAGACGTTGCAAAATGTCTGAAGGTGCTTTGTGATAAATGCTGTCATACTTGACTGTTGTGATTCTTTCCAACATTCAGTCTTGACAGCTGGTGTTTATCCCATCTCATTATGTCCTCTAATCAGAGCAAACTATTCACTTCTGCCTCTACCTCTGCTCAGTGCTTTAATGATAATGATGTGCACCCTTTTGACATCTTGAAGTGTATTTGGCTTCCTCTTTTCAACTAGCCAAAGCCAGAATTATTCAGTGCTTTCTTTACCCTGTGACTTTGATTGAGGTGAGCTTAAGTTTGCGTGATAGAAGTTCGTTGATTATATTCATGAATGGTCTTTATTTTTAGTGCCATGTATTAATAAAACATGACGGACTGCAAACTGTATAAAGTTTTGTGTGACGTCTGCCTCTTTATTGGCTGCCTCACTGTTGATTTCTTTTTAAGGGAGAAGGGAAATCAATGAAATTCAGTATCAGTGGAAAGAAGAAATGTCCTCAGGGTGGTTATTTCCACTTTCCGAAGAAAAAAAGTACGAAAGGCTGTTGGTGAGAGGGATATTTCCTCTCTTGCATTTGTCATCACAGCTGTCTTGCACAGATCTCATTTCCCCTCCCCCTCTGTCTCCAACTCCAGAGGAACAGGAACAGGTTTTCTTAGAAAATTTATTCAGATGTCTGACAATGTTTCTGCTGTTAAATGTAGAAAACTGACAGATGGGAATTAACGAAGTGGGATACATTTATGATCAAGTGATTTTTGGTTATAGCATGAAAAGAAAACAGTATTTGTTAGATACGCTGTGTACCTGGACAGTTGGTATGTTTTTTGAGGAGAGGACGTGGTAAGTGGGTGCTGGAAAGCAGACAGGGCAGTGAGCAGTTGTCTGCAGAAGGAAATTTCATTTTAATGCCAGACTGGGCACGGTCTCCCCTCTGTGGATGTCTAGAAAAAGGCTTCTTGGCAGACTTTGCCCCTTCATTAATTTTGACCAAATATTTACTGTGCATCACATGGCATGCCTTACATCCCACTTTCATTTTTCCAGGCCAGGTTTTGAACAGTTTGGGGCGATTTGTGTTCCATTTGGCTGGACCCAGGCCATGCCCCACTCAGCAGGCCCATGCTGGTGTCTCTGGGATCTTGCCACATGAGAAACTGGCTCCACTGAGTCTTAACCTACTCTATGCCTCTGGGAGCCACGTTTCACTTTAATAATACCTTTTAACCACAACTACAGTGTATGATCTGCTCTTACATATATGCATGCACATACACAAGCTTGCACACATTGACACTTTAATGCTGTCTGCTCTGTGCTTACCCTTTTAACCTAAAGGGCACCAGAAGGAAATGTGCCAAGTTTCTGTACTCAGACATTACCGTTGTACCCTCAGCTGAATGCTGTAACTGAAATTCCCTTTCAACACCCAGCTGTCTGAGATTTGCTTTAGAATGTGTTTGGCTGAACATTTAGAATAGCCTACATAAGCGGTTAAGGTCATCGGCTCTGCTCTCAGGGACTGTAATATAACACCAGTCCAGCAGTAGGCCGGTATCAGCTGCTGCCATCAAGTAAATAACATTTAAAAAGCATTAGGTGCTTTTTGGCCGTGCCTGCCCCAATTCACTTTGGCATCTCTTCAGAGCTGTTCTTTTTCTTGGCACTGAGCCCAAATGCCATACTCCCTGTAGCTGGGCTGTGCCAGCTGAGTGTGCTGGTCCTTCTTCCTCCTCACTGCTCCCCAGCCCCTCCCTTGCCTTTCCTCAACTCCCTGCCACCTATCGCAGTCCCTTCATGGCCAGTCACAGGAAATACTGCAGCCAGTCCAGAGAGTGACCTTGGGGGGGAGTAGACTCTGCACCTTAGTGTTATGGAAGCAAAACTGAACAGGCAGCAGATTTAGAATTAATTATAATTAATAGCACAATCATTATATGATAATGATAGAGTGTGAAATAGAGCCGTAACCTTCCACTCATGTCAAAAGTGTTCTCATGAATGCCAGCTTTTAACTATATATTTGTTTTTCAAAATACTAAACAAATTGCTTGGTGGAAATACAAGTTATCAATCTCTTGAGAATTTCAAGTCTTGCAGCTAACAGAAGAAGTCGGCAGTGAGACTCTTGCTGTCCCCTGTTGGGAAATAAATTCAGCAACATATTCAATTACCCCTGCTTCTCCTATCCTGCTGTTGCAGGCTGCTTTGATGTATCACTGAGATCGCACTGGTCAAACCTCATTAAAAACTGGCAATGTTGGAAAACAAAAACAAGAAGTAATTGCCCACTCGTGATCCCTTGTGCTTCTTTTCCACCCCCCCCCCCCCCCCCCCCCCACCCCAAATGCTCCAAACCTTGACTGTGCCGCATACAGACGCTTCCTAATCGAGGGTCTAAGCCTGGCGTCTGGGCTCCATATTAATTACATCTCTTTTCCCGGGTTCTCTGCTCTGCTGAAGGAATGGCATCCTTGACACCGGTGTTGGAGTTCTTTAGGTCATCGCTGTGAATATGCAGGGTCAACTTGAGGAGTTTGCGAGTCAGCTCAAAGTCGCACACAAACATTCACACCGTGGATAGATTGATGGACAGATAATAGACTGGCCTACACACACACATACAGACAGACTGACTCTCTGCTTGCATCCACCCTGCTCTGTTCAGCCCATCTGCCTGGTCTCCAGAGCCAATTTGACAGGCAGCTTCCTAACAAGCATTCCAGTGTTTTCCACTACAGATTTTCTTCCTGTCTCAGTGAATGGACATAATAAAGCATAGGGACTGCATTTATCTTGCAGGAATGAATTCTGCCCTCATGGCCTTCTGCAGAGTTTGACAGCTTTTATTTGTGTCTAATGACACTCACTGGAGCAGTGTGGCATCAGGAGGAGCTACAACTCATCCACAATTGTGTCCCCTGGGTTTCTGATGAAAATTCATTATTGTATAGTATATTTTCCCCTTGTCATGTGTTTTCACAGTCATTTCACATTGTTATGTTGCAGACAGTGTAAGTGAAATTACTATGGATATTTAAATTATGAGAGGATAGCTTAGTTTGTAAAATTATTATGAATGAAATGGAATTATAGTTCTGTAATTGAACAATAGTTTAGGACAGAAGAAACAAAGAATCCCTTGTTGTCTTCTGTTGACTTATGAGGTGTTTCATGAGCATCAACAGTCCTTTATCATAGTTGCGATTATGCCTGGTGTCTTCCAAATGTGTCAGGCCCGTTTGGGAAAAGCCTGGAGCAGAAGTGAAAATACTCCTCCTATTGTCTTAGCTCCAGATGGGGGCCCCAGAGCAGGATGGGCCCCAGCCTCCCAGAGGAGCACTCTGCTGTGCTGTCTCACTCCCAGCCTGGCCTGCATTGCCAGGGGAGAGCCAGGGATGTGTTTCCCAGCTGACACAACCAGGAGCTGGGGCTGGTGCTCCAGGATTTTAGGTCCCAGCCTGTGTTGATAACCCATGGCCTTGATCAAGAGAATTACGGTCACTTGTTTATGGTCTCATCAGCAGATTTGTCACCTCTTCATTTTATATGACAAATAAGCAATAGGGTAATCAAAGGAAACAACTGTGTTAATGTGATGAGATCTTAATAGTTTATTCGGTCCTGTTTATAAAAGTTATGTGGAAGTTAAGAAGTCATTGGTCTAACTTAACCACTGGTATCCTTCCTGTTTGTCATACCTTCTTATTGTTTGAAATGAAATAAACGATCAAAAAATGGTGTTGGGAGTCTTGCACAGATAGCACAGTTGGCAGACTTGTAAAAAAAAAAAAATTCTCATTATTTCCTTAACCTTGTCCAATGTCTTAGCCTTACCAATAACAAAGGAGCTTTGTGTCATGTTTGCACTGCAGTCTGCAGAAACCATATTTCAAATATCAATAGCAGCATTGTAATCATCTGTGAGAGTGACTTAGTTTCTATAACAGCAAATACAGATAAACAATCAAACAGTGTAGTGTTGAGTTGCAGTGTTGTGTATAAACTCAAAGGTAGTGTGTTACAGGTTTGCTTTGATTAAAAAAAGCACAAATTTGGACAGTGGTTCTATTTTTTAGAAACTGATATGTGGTTTCAAGTGCTGCTGTAGTATAAGTGAGGTAACCTTACCTCGTTCTGTTTGGTAAACGGAGACAAAGAGATGAAGAAAGAAAGAGGCCATAAAGATATCCATCATCCCCCTCCATCACCCCACCTCTGGGTCCCCATACACACTCACACACAGGGCTCTAATCCTGCCTCTTAGGAGTGTAAGTGATAGCCTTGTGTAACATTAAAAACACGTCTGATCTGATGCAACTGGCAAAGTCATTCATGTGGTGCATTCCAGGGTGGGATCCTGATGTTGAAACGGTAAAATATTCAGTTTCACTTTCCTGTTAATGTCATCTGATCAGCAGGAGTATGGTACCTTGCCTTTTCTCTCTGTTTCCGTCTCTCCCCTTGTTTCTCCCTCTTATCTCTGCCCTCTCTCTCTGTTATCTTCTCTAATTCAACAGAAAAGGGTGCCTTTTCTTTTGCTTTCAGTCAGTTATTGGCTGGCCCCGTCCTGAGCAGGCGTGGCTCTCGTCTCCGCCTGGCTTCCCCGAGGGACACGCCCTCTGCTCTTATCTCTGCCATAAATCCCTCATAAGTCCCCTAATCACAGATTAATGGGGCTGTAGATAGGGAGTGCCCTACTGTGCTTGGCCTTCCTTATCACAGATCCATATTCCATATCTGCCATTGCTCAGCTGGACATCTGATATGGGGTGTGATGATATGGCTCAGGCTCCTGCAACACCTCTCAATTTTAGCATCTGTCTTTATGAGATTCTGACCTTGAAGATCTTTATGGGGGAAATTAAACTTTACCACGATATTGCTCATATAATGACCTGCAATCCTAGTCGGGGATCATTTGTTCTATGGCAAAAATTGGACTGAATGACTCAGCATTGTGAAGTTGTTTTATCATTCAAGGAAGCAGACACATTATCCCATCTCCCTGCCTCAGAGGACCACTGTGACAACAGATCTAAATTGCCCCACTGTCCCTCTCCCCTGTGAGTTCTCAGGGGTAAAGGGCAGGTAGTTGGCTCCCTTCCTCTCCTTCACACTCTGCCAAGATAGGAGCCATGGAAAAGAGTTGTTAGAGACGGGGGCCTCCGTACTCCGTACTGCAGCTAGGTGTTTCCTTATGTCTGTTGTTTTGGCCTGCCTTTCTGCTTCTCTCCATGTTTATGCTTGTCCTTCATATATGGATTACTTCAGCGGAGACTGATTAGTAAAAAAAAAAATGCAATACACATGATATCGCCTGTAGGGGTACATGAGCTTTTAATTGCAAAGGGCAAACGTGCTGTGTTTGAGGAATGACCCTGGCTCTAACAGAGCTGACCCTGTCTGTTTTTTTCTTGTCCTGAGGCTGCTCAGAGACTAGGTTGTAGTTCCAGGGTTGTCTCCAGTGCTTTCAGTCAGAGTAGTTAGATCGATGGCTGCCTCAGAGACACATAAGCTTTGTAGCACCACAAAGCTATGAACCTGTAGACTTTATTACCAGCTGTGAGAGCTAGCTGGTACTGTTTTCACTTTGTGTGTGTTTGTGTGTGTGTCATCATGGCAAAATGTGGTCCTGGAGACACCCACTGTGGCGGGAACCACCACAGAGGTGGTTTTGGGTACTTCCGCAGGTGTTTATTTGTCTGTCTGTTTGTGGACATATGCAAGATGCAGTCATGCAACTTCTCAGGTGTAAGGTTGAGATCAAAATTAAGGCTGAGTTCAAAGATGGGTGTGGTCCGAGCAAAGGCACTGGAAATAGGGGGTTTTGAAGTAGAGAATGACCCACCAATTTGGTGTCGCGACTAGTGTGATTCCATTGCAAGATGGTCTGTAGTTGCATTTTCTTGCAGTTGAGATCTTGGCTATTTATCCTGACAGTAAATGTTCTCAATGAAACTCCAATGAAGCTCCCACCAACTTGGAGAGGCATTATATAATTATACACAATTAATAGTGAAGCGCCGGTTATAGCAATGGTCTCAATAGTTTGTATGTATGTATTTATGAGTGCCCTGCTTTGTAGGTAACATTACGTTATTTATCACATTACGTTACTTATATTTCCATAATAAGCAGATTGAAGATCAGATTGAGGAAGAATGCTTATCTTATGGAACATAGATGATTCACAGCACATCCACTCATGTTGGAGGGTGAAAATCAAGTTTCACCCTGAGACACAGATGAATCGATATGAAGCTGGTAGCCATAATGTTAATATACAGTGTAAGCCTAGTGACCTACTGGCCAGCAGAATGACCTTGGCTTCTTGAGAACCATCGCAAATCTCATGATCATCCCCTGTCTATCAATGATTGGAGGGGGAAAGAAGCCTGGAGTTCGGAGTGAGAAAATACCCTGGAGGTCTTCATGAATCCTAGGATGCACACAGATACTTTAAGCATATGGGTCAATGTCTGGGTCTGGACCCTTGTGATGGCTATATGGATGGGTCTGAGGCTTTTCAATCCAGTGTGCTTGTTGTTGCTGTTGGGCTCTCATGGTTTGTTGTTCATTACTGAGATTGTTTTTAGCAGTGAGAGAAAAGTCACAGAGAATTGTAGGTTTTTTTTAATTACCTCCACAGCGAGCAAAGGCTCCCTCAAGCATAGTTTAACTTTGTGTATGTATGTGTGTGTGTGTGAGTGAGTGAGTAAATGAGAAAAAAGAAACAGAGAGCGCTCCAGCAAGTGAGAGGGTTAAGGGAGAAGGAGAATCTTGCCTCAGGCACCAATCGATCAGATCCTTGCAGTAGGAGTCCCAGCTTCCCTTTGGTGAGGCTGTGTATTGCATTAGCTCATCTCACATTCTCTGTCTGGAAGCGAAGAAGGGGGGAAGAGGGGGATAGAAAATAGGAGAGAGGGCGGTTGAAAGCAGCAGAGGAGAAGGAAGGGCAGCGCTTTGAAATAAAGGGAGCGTTAGACGACTCAAAGCGAAGCAAGAAAGAGAAGCTGAACAGCTTGGCTCAGTAGTGAAGTGTGCACTCTGCTCCTCTCTTGTTTCTGTCTAAGATTTGGTCTTGAGAGCGTATTGTAGGGAAGGAGTGAATTTAGCTCGTTGGCCATCTTCTAAAAGCATGCACCTGTAGAGGGGGGGGCATGGGAGTGTTTGTGCCATGACAGAATAATCCTTTACCCCGCCTGTGTCTTTTTCCCCTGGCGAGGGGTAATGGAGCTGAAGTAACTGGGGTCAGTCAGAGTGTCTGTGGGGATCAGCATGGCAAAGCATACACACAAACATACACACAAGTGCACACAATGAATTCAATCAGGGACAAAGAAAGCGTAATAGCATTATGTAACTGATACATTCTCGCACCCACTCACTGCTCAAAACACACACAACCTCTCAGGACTCAGACACAGAACACTTATTAGACTTCTGTATAACTGCTGAATATTTATCTACCAGCATTGTTTTACCAGCTTCCTGTAGCATGATACTGGAGCCCACTGTATATTGTATTCTCACTCTACATCTTAATCATGCAGATCCCGTGTAATCATCTACCGTAAACAATCACTGATCAAACACAGCGCTGCCTGCTGCACAGCTCTCCTCACAGTGGGCTACATCTAAATAGTTAATGGTTCTCCCATTAAACCCCAGACTTCAGACCATTTCAAATTAGAGAGGAGCTATCTAAATCATGAAGGGAATGGGCAGAGCAGATAGCGGCAGAGCTCTTCAAAGTCCTCTTTAATAAAACATATTAGCCTGCCTTGCCTGGCGAAGGGTGGTGGTAGTGGTGCAGTCGCTGTGGTGGTAATGGGCCCATGTATGCTAGCATGGCGAGGAGTGTTAGCTCAGCTCTTTGCTCCAGCATGCTGCCCGGCCAAAAGGGCTGGACATCGTCAGCATACGTTCTGTACGTTCAAAAGCCTGTGACTGGAGCAGGTTACAAATGGGGGTTAATTAGCCTAGTTGTAGTTCAGACAGCTCCAACAGTCAGGAAGCACAGATATGTATTTTTTATAAACTTTATTCAGCATCAGATGGCAGACTAATTCATTCTCACTAAAGGCTTGATGTGCCGCTCTCTCTCATCTGTTTCTCACTTTCTCTCACAAATGCTTTAATCTCAGCAGATATGTTTTTATATCCACAGATTGGCTATAGAATGGCATGCCAGACCAATACAGTTTCGAGATCACTGGGGTTTCTCAGCAAGATTTTGTCTTATTTGTCATGTTGCCGCTAAATAATGAAACATCAACTGATTGGCTTTAGTCTAATTGCTCCAAGGAGAATAGCTGTTAATCTACTTCCAAATTCTGAATACAGTGTTCTGTGGCATAAAATCCATCTCACTGCATTTGTAATATTCCACCATCTCAAGTGCAGGATCTCACTTAATTATTTTCAGCTATAGGCTATCTGAAAATAAATGGTGTGAAGAAATAACCAGTACCGCTGCCTACTGTCATGAAGAGTAACTCATTTTCTATTGCAGTCATTTTTTACTCTGCCATTGCAGCCATACACAACAATGTTTTAGAAAACTCATGTGCAGCATATAAACATGAAACTACATCCCAAAGGTGGAGCCTTGTCTCAAGGGACAATCCAGTGTTTGTGTAAGAGCAGTGTAAGAACAACAAGTGTAGAAGATGCATGATCAGGGTGAACTATTAGAGGGAAAACTCCATCCTTGATAACAATTTGTCTGTTTCTGACAATCACCATTAATCAAGCAAATTTCAAAAAAAGTCTTCACAGTCCTGGCCTGTCACAAACATTAGTTTAGGAATCACTTGAAAAGACCCATGATCTTGATGTCCTTCACTGGGGTACTCGATTAATTATATTTCATTGACCACACTACACATTTGCGTTGAAGTGATTAATCTTTCCACAGAGCTGTCACTAATTATGCTGACTTTACCTAAAATATGTGGCTACCAGAAGAAGATGCCTTCTCAGCACCAGATTTCTAGGGTAACGGGGGATGGGCAGAGGGCACAGAAATGAGGCAGTGTGGCAAGTTCACGGGATGCTGGGTAAATTAATTGAGGGCCTGTGCCTCCAATTAGACCCGAGTCTCTTTAATTGGTACTGAATGAGTTCCAAAGGCCTATGCTGGCAGATATGGCAAGAAGGGAAGAACTCTCTCTTTCCCTCTCTCACTCACTCACACACACACACACACACACACACACACACACACACACACACACACACACACACACACACACACACACACTATTGTGTGCAGGCACACAATGCATTCACAACCATCAAGTCCCACCCTTTAAGAATTAACAACAGGAAGCTAATTTGCATGTAAAGCAGGTTTGATAGCCACAGCTGACTAGTCAGAGAGCAATAATAATGACCTGAGATAGCACTGGGGTATTAACCCCCTTGGCACTGCTGTTGGCACTACTGTTGGCTGCTCTGTCTCTCTTCAACAGTGTAATCTTGCTTCTGCTCCTTTTTTTATTGCTAAGCTATGTAGGGCATCTATATCTTATCTCTTAAATTCCCTTTACCTTTTAAGGTGTGCCATACTCTTGTTTACTGTTGCCTTCTCTTACTTCTTTTCTGCTCTTTGATCTGAAAAATTATGGAGTCACATAGCTGGAGAAGTGCTAAGCTTTTCTAAAGAAGCTCTTAGTGTAATTAAAGGGTGACTTCACACACAGACTGGTAGTTTATTTGGTCTATACTGCTAGTTTATTACTTATCAGCATGACTGAGTTCTGCTAGGTATTTCAAGGATGCCTTCCTTCAGTTGCTAATTACACTGGCATAGTTGCCTTTAACTGTACTATTGAAGTGTATAACAGGGGCCCTGTACCCTGTATTTTGTTAAAACAAGTTAGATCGAATTGAAAAATCCATTCAAAAGTATAAATAAATCCTTTTAGATGTAAACTATATATTTGTCATTTTCTTCTCAGGATCCCGTCTGCGCCAAGAGGACACCCCACCCCGGATTGTGGAGCACCCATCTGACCTGATTGTTTCCAAAGGGGAGCCTGCCACCCTCAACTGTAAGGCAGAAGGGCGGCCAACCCCAACAGTGGAGTGGTACAAGGATGGAGAGCGTGTGGAAACGGACAGGGACAATCCCCGTTCTCAGCGCATGCTGCTGCCCAGTGGCTCCCTCTTCTTCTTACGCATCGTCCATGGACGGCGTAGCAAGCCGGACGAAGGTTCCTACGTCTGTGTTGCCCGCAACTACCTGGGAGAGGCAGTGAGCCACAATGCCTCACTGGAAGTAGCCAGTAAGTGCAGCATGTCTTCTTATTTCTTCCTTGGCCTCTAGTGTGGGTGTGAATGGAAGAGTTTGGGTTTAGATGCAGTTGAATAGCAGGCTCCAGTTTCTTCCAGTGTTTCTTTACTCAATGTGTTCAGTGAGTTGGATAATCTCTCAGGAGATGGGCAGGATGTGTTTGGCCCAGCGGTCTCCGCAGGCCTGCAGAGCCTTGGGGGAGAAGTGGCCTGATCATTCCAGGGTGAATGCTCCTCTAAAGGGCCCTTGGTAGGTGGTCAGAAGCTACAATGAGAACAAAGCCCTTTCTGTTTTGGCCCTGCTTCTGATTTTTGTCAGAGAGATAGATATAAACAGAAGGTTTTATATCGAAAGGAATGCAATCATTGCATCTTTAGTTTAGTCATCTTTTAATGAAGAGCTTTCCCACTCATTTCACTGAAGTATCAGAGGTTCATTTAATTGTCTGTTACATTAATGCAGCAATAGGCTATTTTTGATGTAAAGTGGATTTAAGCATCTCTAGGGTCAACAAGCAGGCTTGGAGACATATTAGTAATATATCTGGCAGTTAACGAGTATGCAATGTAGAAAGAGTAAATAGTCTTTCTAAACGATTTAGTCTTTTTGTGAGTGGCGACCTGTGCTGACAAATTTGTTCCCATGGTTCCTTAAAGGCTGCTTTCATTGGTGAGGTCAGCTCTTCAGATATATTATCTCTTTGCTCTCTTGACTGACTGAGAGTGAAGGCTGAGGAAGAAAAGCTCAGATATCAACCACTCCTCTAGCATGCCCAGAGGCTGTCACCAACCCGCTCACTGTAATCTAATCAAGATGGGGAAAGAAAGAATGGTGTGTGTGTTAGAATGTGAACGTGTGTGCGTGAATGCGGCGTTTGGGTGTTGTGGGGCTGGGCATGAGCTGCTGGCTTATTGAGGGTAATGGTCTTGGGTATGATGTGGCTGCTTGCTGTGTATTTTTGGATTTAAGCTGTATTAGTGGGATCTCTGAAGTATACAGATGAGATAAAACTGCACTGCTGCAAATGTTCTTTTTGACATTTTCCATCTTCACTGTCAGCTAAGCGAAATGTAAAGTGAGAAGCGTCAGATCAGAGACCTTTAGAGGCCTTCTGATCATAAACTGGGTTTTTATGGTCTATTCAATGACCTTTGCTTTGAGAGAGGAGGTAAGCCTGACAGATGATCAGAGAGGAGATGGACTATGGAAATGCAGTGCAGAAATGTGGTCAAGATGAGAGAAAAAATACTTTTCTTCACAATTTAAATATCATTTAGAGGCAGATTAATTATATGAAAAATAAATATAAGAAAAAAATACAAGAGAACTGCAAGAGTTTCCACAGGCCATAGTGCAAAAAATATTTTCCCAAGTAGCATGATATACAGTGTTTATTTCAGAGGTGGATTTCTCAAGTAGAAAAACAAGACACTTGGCGGGACTTGCGAGGACCAGAGTACAGAGCACCATTGGCTTAATCTCAAGTTCGGGGCTGCTTAGTCTGTATAAGGTTCAAACAGACCCATAATGACAAGCCACTGTGCTCCAGCCCTCTCTCTCCTTCTCGCTTAGTTGGTGTCTCTCACTCCCCTCTCTGCAACTCATGCTTAACTATGTATAATTATGTTGTCGGAGCAACCAGGATGGAACCCTGCCGAAGAAAAAAGGCTGTAGAAAAAAAAAGCCCAGAAACACAAAGATTTCTTTACAAGGCACAGTGAAGAAACTACAAGCCATAAATCTGACTCATGAGGGTATATAAGATAGTTTTAAAGCATTTTGTGTTTCTTGTTGTCATTAAAGATGCTTGTCATACCAATACTGTTATGAGGTGAACATTAGAGACAGGGTGTTTTACTTAGACTCAGAATGAGTTGAGGGTACAACGAAGCTTTTAATTTCCAAAGAAACGCCAAACTAGGAAGTCATGGCTTTAATTGTGTTGACTTTGCTTAGCTCTCCCTATCTAACGTTTTCACTTTGAAAGCTAGAAACACAGCGTTTTGGAAATGTTATTTTAAGAGGCTGGCTTTTACAGTTTCCCTTACTCACCAGCGATTGTTAACATAATCCAAGTTTCAACAAGTCCTGTTTTGCCAGGCTAGGAGAGCTAACCCAGTTTGTTTGGTTTATCATTAACCACATGTACAGTACAGCCCACAATCTCTCTATCAGCCTCTTTACCCAAAGCCTAGGCTAATGCATTTACCATGAATCCTGTTTGCCCTGTGCATTAAAATAAGATGAAGATAGGATTATTTTCCTATTGTTATTGTTTTCCTTGTATTAGATATACAACTTCAAACAAAGAACTTCCTTTCTGCTCATTGACTGCCCTCTTGATAAAGAACTAAGAGTAAGGTCACACTGAAATTTGTCCTATACTGTTACTGAAACCGATTTTAAACGCTGCCATTATGTTTCCATGACTTGCGCATCTTCAGAAGACAGATACGTAGGCACACTAATATATGTGTGCAGTATACTGTGTCCTCTGTCATATGCCACAGTAGTTTGCCTTACACAGTGCTCTACATGAGGCCCTGAGAGGCGCTATGAATAGCTTGTTTCCTTTTTCCTGGATGCGGAGATAGTAAAGTGAGGTAATGGACGGCACACTGCTCCACTTGAGCAGGCGATAACCTCAGGGCCTGCTGTCTAGTGGCCTGGCTGACTGCACAGTGCTGACCGCACAGGGTTGGCTGCAGGCCTTATATACACACACAGACTCCTCTCTCCAGAGGCAGGGTTTACTTTTAACAGCCACTAACAACAGAAGTAAAGGGATGCTGACTTGAATTTGGTCCACTGCATATTACTCTATTCTGCCAAGTTTATCTCAGACTCTCATTGATCTTGATGCTTCCGTGAAATCTCTGTCATCATGTGCAGCCAGCTGGCTTTGCTGACTCTGATTAGTGGGGGAAGGTCGGAGTGTCGGATGTGATGAAGGAGGCAGGGTTCATCCTGACAGATTTGGGGCCATTCCTGTGGGTCATCTGCAGACCGGGGGGACAGTTGGCTGGCATGCGCCAGTCTAGAGGCAGCATGGCCACCTCCTACTGATCTGAGGATCTGCATGTCTCTCTTGAAGGAAATCCCTTGTACTACATCTGTTGGCTCTCAAAGACTTGGGATCTTTATGTAGTCCTCTTCAACTCAACCCCTCCCAAACTTAACCCCTCCTCTTGACACATAACGTCTGAGTTTACTTGCACATTTCTTTTTTCCTGCCCTCATCCATCTCTCCTCCTGACTCTTTATAGTTTCTCTACTATTACCCACTAAAACAGAACAAGCCCTCTGACTGAAACAGCTTCTTTCACTACCTGATGGCCGAGTAATTATTTCTCATGGTGTTTGCCTTTCATCAAGAGTTAAAATATGATGCAGCAGCTCTGTGTTTTCTTAATTCCAATTACTTTTAGTTCACGTTTGTCCCCCCCTGTGCTGGTTATTTCTGGGTGTCATGAAGACTACTTTTAAAATCCTTTTCTGCTCTGCAAATATTAAGAAGTTCCGAATGTAGAATGAGACTGTGAAATGAAGCGAGTGAAAGAGTGAGTGAGGTAGAGAAAAAGAAACAGCAGAGGACGAGAGCCAGAGCAGGCCGATAAAAAATCAGGACAGCTAAAACTCAGCAGAATCAGCACAGTGAGTGATCTGGCAAGCTGCCAGGAGACTGGAGGCAGAGTGTGTTACTGCTCTGTGGCAGTTGTTTGTCTCAGGGAGGTTCAGAGCAAATTGGTGCAAACGGCACAGCCAGAGTCTGCTTCATGAGTCAACATGCAGCTGAGGCGTGGGCTCCACACCACAGACTCTCCTTGGCCTTCAACTCCAATCTGTTTTATGTTGGAATGCAGACCTCTTCCACAATCTCAAAGCCCAGTGGTGTCTGTGGCTGTCAAAGCTGAACTCTGATCGCTAAGAAAACTCTTTGTTTTATACTAGTGTAAAAGGTTTTGCATACATGCTGCTGGCTTTAAAACAAATCCCTGTGTATTCATTTGTATTTCATTTTGTTTTTAATTTATCTGGCTCTGAATAGTTGTTGGGCGTGTGCTGCTGGTCAAGACTATTTTAGTCCAATGCTGTTAATCTTGAAATTACAGTACATGGGAAACAACTGGCTACTGTCTAATTGCGCTCCACTTAGCACATAACTCAGTTTTTGTGAAGCCTCTGCTGAAAAGATATGTTCAGCACACGCATTTCAAGTAGCCTTCTGTTAATCCATATATGCAAAGAACGATTTTATCATGCATGTTGTGTGTGGTCTGTCTAGCATATTTAGTACTTCAGGGTGTTTACATAAATCAATGCAATCCATGCAATTAAATCTGGAATATCTGTTTGGCCAATACCTAAATGCCATTTTGAGCACAGCATTTCTGTGATACTCAGCAAAGCTGGCCTTACAGAAATGTATGGCTCTTCTGATAGCCTGCTGTGCTTGTTGGTGACCTGGATATATACCTTCAAACTTTATTGACTAAATATGCATAACACACATCCTGGCAGATACTGGCAGGCATAACCCAAACTGCATTGTCCCTCCTTGCAATGCCTGCAGCCTGGAGTGAAGGGGAAGATGAGGTTCGTGTCTCTTTCAGCCATGTAAAAATCTGTCAAATGTCACACTGATTTGGGGATTTGTATAGCATGGTTTTTGCCAACACACAAGCATAACCTCGCCCACATGGAGCCCTCCCCAACCAAAACTAATACTGCTGGCTAGATGCGAGGCCAAGCACTGAAAATGCTCACCAAGGGAAAGAGCAGTGTAGCAGTGGATAAGAGCCAGAGCACAGAAGCAGGGCAGCTTTTAAACAGAGTTTTAGGCGTTTTGTGCTGTTTTACAGTGAACACTGGCACCATGCCTAAAGAGATCACACATCCTGCAGAGTGCAAGAAAGAAGTATGAATGGATTGGTTTATATAAGAACTAAGCCATCGATAGAACAAGATTGGGTGAGGCAAGACTTTCTCTCTTTGGGGAGTGTGTGTATTTGTCTGTGTATGTGTTTAGTTCCATCAATCTGTCAGTGTGTGTACACCGGTCTAGTGAACAATGTCTAGCAGAGGGTTGTGTGAAGGAGTCTGTACATGAGCTAAAGGCGCAGGTGTACAGACATGGGTAAAGGAGCCTGCCCAGAGTCCCATCAATCACTCCACCCGTTTCTGACAGCCTACTGGGCCAGGGAAGACAGGGAAGACATGCCCTCCAAAAGTCCAAACCCAACATCCCTTCTTCTGTATCTTATTAGAGACAATGGAAGATGAAGACAAAGCTGAGCACCGTTTGAGATTTTAAGACGAGATAAATCCAAAATAAGAGAGCAAGAAATAATTGAATGTGATTCCCCATGATTCCCTCTCTGTATCTTTATCATAAGCATAATCAGTTTGTCACCAGTGGAATTTAGGAGGAAATTGCCTTGTAAAACACTGAACAAAGAGCCTGGGTGAATAAAGTACTTTTTAATGGAGACTTAAAATACCTTCTAGCAGGCAAAACTTGAGTTCGTCTCTTTATTGTCATAGTTATTTGTCTGTTTGATCTCTCCTTCTATAACAATAGAGAATTAAATATATTAGATGTGCTAATCACAGCTTTATCACAGACTTCTTTTTTTTTCTTTTCCGATTTCAGTGTGCATTCATGTGGGAAATGGCTTGTTAACAAGGAAGAGAATGCTTGACTTATGGGGTCCACTTTAAGCACTTCCCTCTGTTTCAGTGCAGGTTTTTGCAGTTCATCCATTTACACACAATGACATTTCCCAGATATCTCACGATGTCTTTGAAAAAGCAGCGCTACTGCATAGCTTACTTTCTGGGTGTCTAGGCACTTCCCTAAACTCTTCAGAGCCTTTTTTTTTTTTGGGTCGCCAGAGTGACTGCTTATTCATCTCTGTGTAATCCTTGCCTCTGGCTATAGTACAGAACACATGGGTAGGATGGGTGCTGGGTCCCAGGATAGTGAAGTATGATATTAACATTATGAAGTGTTAGTCTAGAGCAGATAAGATACAGTATGTGAGCTCTTGAGTCCAGTAGTCCTCTACTACCACTCTGGAGGACCACTGATAGCAAAGTACCTTCAATTCCTCTCCTCTTAAAAACCATCGGTGTTGTTTGTGTGTGTGCATGTGTCTGTGTGCAGTAAGTGTATTTTTTTTAGTGCATCTTTTATCAACATGTTTCCATATTTGTTTGAGGTGTGTATTTGGCTCTGATCCATGTGTGATAAGTGCTCTTGGTGGTAAGCTGTGTGTCAGTGCTTGTGAGAACCAGATGAATGTATGCTGCTGACTCTAATCTCCACTTCTTCTGCGGAGACCTGGGAATTACTCTTGTTGTGAGGTGTAATCTCCTCTTGGTCTGAGCCTCTCCTGTGGCTAGAAAGGCTGTGCGTATGTGTGTTTATGTGTCTGTGAGGTATATGTGTGTGTATGTGCTCCTGCATTCTGGTGTCTGGTCATATGACGAGGCGTTCTGCTCTGTGGACATGCTCTGGTTATTAAACCTGGGTTAAGCCCTTACTTGAAACCTTCTATCATGCTCCTCGATCCGAGACGATGGAGTTAGGGAGGATTAAGGGGTTTGGAGACTGGAACTTCAGGGATTTTCTGCCAACATTTTGGCAAAGTTAGAAAAATGTGCTCAAGGGGCACACTCAGTCAACTTAAGGTGAGCCTGCACAGACCTTGTGATGGCCTGACTGGGTTTTTTTTTCCTTGTCTTCACTGTTTACTCCCATGAGACAGACCACCAATTCACCACCTATTAATAGTTTTTCAGCTACCCTCTAACTCTCAGCCAAGTGCAGACATTCTAGCTGTGAACTCCTGGTTGAAATACAGCAAAGGTACAAAACAAGAGCTGTGAAATGTCAGGCACATACTCGACAAGCTTTCCCCTAAATACTGAGTTTCAGTTGCCCTTGCAAAATGAAACAAAACAAGTTATGGTACTACTTTTTCAAGCGAAACACCATGCAGTTTATCTGGATTGGATTACACAATAACAATCACATTGTAGATTCTGGATATTTAAATGATATTGACAATGTACTGTGGCGTTTTTGATGTGAGTAAATGGCATCTATAATTTGTAGATTTGTGGGGTTTGTTGGGGTGTTGCGAAGCAAAGGTTTAGTGGCCCATCTTTAGCCATAGGCCGGCAGGTTTGTTTCTGCTCAGATTCAATTGACTGACAACCTAGGAAACAGTCTCTGTGCTACACTCATATCAGCCTTTATCTGATATATCTTCCCTTTCAACAGGGTATTTCTGCTATTTCTCTCCTCTCTATTTCTCCCTCTACTTTTTCACCACTGTGTTGCTTTCCCTCACTCTCTCTCCTGAGAGTTGATAGAGAAAGAAAGGCGAGAGGCAAGAGAAATGGGGTGTATTTCCGAGACCCCTGTGAAGGAGAAGGGATGGGAAAAGGGAAAAGAAAAAAGACGTCTGAAATTTTATCAGAGTTGTAGCGTGTTGCTGTGCCTGGAGCGTGATAGGCAGGAAGAGCTGGTGAGGTAAGTAGCAGACCCAAACACTGATAATGATCTGCCTTGTGCTATCTGACTACAATTGAAATGCAGTCTACTTGCGGCTGACAGTCACAATCCTGCCATCAGTCAATGACAAACGCAAACAGGGGATACATGATGGCATTCAATTGTCATCTAATTGTCCTTGGTTGCTGTGGTAGCTAATCTGATCATTAAAGCAACAATTGGGAGAAAATTAGTTTCTCCTTGTCGTGTCAGGGATACAAGAGTGTGTCCTAAAATAGGACCTGTATTAGTGAGATTGTTGCTCATTATCACGGTGTTGTCCTTATGCAAGCTCTCTGTTATCCTGACCTTTCTGTAACGCTAGCAGCTCATTTCTAAGCCCCAGATATTCAGCGTACTAGGTCTCACGTTGCAAATGAAGGCCTTGACTTCATTACCACAATAATGTTGTACTAATGACAAGGGACAAAAAGAAATGGATGAACAAGAAAAGCAACAAACGTAACACGGAGCATCACTGAAAGTATGCAGGTCATATGTGGAAGGACTTGTTTAAACATCTGTCTCATCTTATTAACTTAGATAGTGTTGTTTACTCACCTCAGGCTTAACTACATGTGTGGTGAACATAATCATCCTCAGTGGAGTGTATGTAAACATATACAATAGTCTAATTAGGACCATAAGGAGAAGGGCAGCTTGACTTGAGCGGTGAAAAGAACAGATACCCCCTCACCTCTTCTTTGTGCCTGCTTGACCTTTCTAAACAGGGTGTGGCAAGGACACAAAAGGATCTCCATGTAACCATATACTGAAAAGAGCTGGATAAAAGACAGACAGGGGGACGTCATGTGTAAAAGGAGAAAAGTAGAGAGGATCCATTCAAAATTCAAACAGTAGTCAGTGTTGCTGTGGGTAAGTTTGAAATAGCTGACATCTGACTCAGTGAGGCCCGGTATTGTATGACCATAGTGCTGCTGTTAGGCTCGGGGGTGACATTTCTATTCTCCCTCTCCCTCTCTCTCTCTCTCTCTCTCTCTCTCTCTCTCTCTCTCTCTCTCTCTCTCTCTCTCTCTCGCTCTCTCTCTCTCTCTCTCTCTTTCTGCCTTGCTCTAGTATCAGATTCTAATCTGTCAGTGGTGCCTCAGCTCCATTTAGCCAATTGGCTCACATCTGATGGATGGGATAGAAAGCTCTTCAGTGACCGGGCACGAAATAACTCTCTTTCCCAGAGTTCTTCACTTCCCTAAAGATAGCTTTGCATTTAACACTCACCAATGCCAGTTTTCAACACTTATTTACCCAATATTACACAGTCAGTTCTTGTAGTGCAGTGTTACTCACTCATAAGATGCACTGTACAACTCCCCTACTTCTCTAGAGACTTGCATTTTAGCCACTAGTGCCATGTTTGGACCTGAGAGACTGTTTTGTTTTCTCTGCAAGCACCGTGCCGATAATCATGGTGTGGTAGCAGATGATCTCAGGACCTGGCCTTTGCGTCCAGTCTCGTTTTTCCATGCCAATGGGATTAGCGAAGAGTGCCGACTCTGCAGGTGGAGCCGTAAGTTAATTTACCCCACTGTTTGGAGCTATAATAGCTTATTGATTGCCTGACAGAGATGCAAGAAGCAGCATGGAAGGGCACAGTGAGGGGAGAGAATAAGTTAATCATCGCTCAGTGTGTTGCCAGGATTTAATCACATTACCCAAGGTTCACCACTGCCATGTAAATTCACTTTCAACCTCAGAGGAGTTGGAATGACTGCTCTGAGAAAGAGGAGGCCCTGCTGATTTCATGAAACCTTTCCTCAGCTGTGCTCTGGTCCCTGCCGGCCTGGTACTCCCTGGCCAGCTCCTGCCTCAGTCCTGTAGGATGCAGGCTCCCTGCCCAGGGGCCCAGCTTAATTCATGCTAAGCTGCTGGGTTAATTTTAGCAATGCTACCCAGTGGTGACCTCCATCTGCAATAGGGCTGCTCAGGTTGTCTGAAAAACATCAGCTTGGCCTCTGCGATTCAGACCATAACTCGAAGACAGCTGGTTAGGCCATCACTCATTTCTTCCACTCATCTTTCCCAGGCTAAAGTGCTCCTGTGCAGTGTGTACATGTGTGTACAGTATGAACAGAAAGGTGTGTGTGTGCCCGTGTGTGTTACTCAGAGGAACTCTGGCTCATTAGCACTTCCATCATATATATAGTCTCACTACGACTGGTTACCTGGGAACTGCACATGTTGTTGTTATTTGACTGATGGCTGTCTAGCTGCCAGCACAGATTGAGAGAGTGCTCCTCTATGTTAACAGCTGCAAGCAAAGCTGCCATTAACACTGTGCCCCACATCAGCACATTGACTGTAGCAGAGATGAATAACTCTGTTTTAACCCCAGAGTCGCCAGCCAGGACTGGCTGTGCTGTCATTTAGTCCATTGCCCACCATTAATGCTCTCAAAGGCCTGTGAACGTATCACATTAGCTTGTGTTTACACAGAAAGCAGCAGAACTGGGTTTAGCCGTGGACTGGTTTGGACTTTACCCATGCTTGAGCCTGGCTTCTGTCAACCTGTCTGCACCCAAACACTCAGCTAACCAAAAGCAAACAATAGCACAGAGAGGAGAGACGTGAAGGAGTGAGATAATGTAAACACAGAGACAGAGAAATGTTGACCTTGCACCCCATCACACACACACACACTCTCACTGACCCGATGGCCAAATTCTTATCTGGGAACAACTGGAGGAACATCTGGCAAAACTGTCCACCTTTACCCAAATCTAAACCTCATCAGGTCTCATCACTACCAGGACTACAGGTATAACATTGAGATTACTCTCTCGTCAGAAAAGCCTTGATGTGATTTAAAATAATTGCATGGAATCTCATGCTTTGAGATCAAAAGCACAGAAGGAGAGATGGGAAGGAACAACAAAGACAGGGATAAATTGTCGAAGAGAAAATAGCGGACAAGCTGCCATTAAGCATGGGATGAGAGAGTAGAAGGAGGTGGCTCCAGTTGGACGGAGAGCCTCTCTTGGCTCGTGAGGGGAAGATAAGGGGACAGGTGGTGTTCTGTTCTCTCAAAGATCTCCGACAGCTGGCAACTCTCTTGCTATAAGCATGATGCCACAGAATGTATGTGTGCGTGTCCCTGCGAGTGTGTATATGCATGTTTGTGTGACATTTGTTTGTGAGTGCGTGTGTGTTTATAGGTACATGTGCCTGCATTTGGTGGTTGTTTGAGCCCTTGCCAGCTGAGATATCTCCCTAAAGTCAGTCTCAGCTCTTATAGCCAGGCGTTTTTTTCTTCTTCTTTTTTACAGTTTCCTTGAGCTTTTTCTACTCACCGCAGCCCCATGGCTTTGGGCCATTTTATACCAGTCTGTTCGACTAGAATATTTTTCCTCCTGTGTGTTAGGGCTTCAGTTTGTAGCAATAATATGTGAAAGCATAGCAGGTTGATTCCTATTCGGATCCACTTCAAACTTAAGGAGTGGTCTGTTCATGTTATTGAGTCTGATGTTTATGTTCTGTTTCCACTTACCTAACTCCCTACCTCTTTATATGACTTTGGACTTTGTCTTTGTTGTATGTTAATATTTCAGTCATGACTTCAGGCCTTGTCTCAAGTATTGTGTCACTTTAAAATTCAGTATATTTCCTTGTCCAGTCTAAAAAAAAAAAGAAAAGAAAAAAGATATTAATTTGTGTGTTTGTCTTTCTCATAAACTTGATTTCATGACCTTCGAACACTTTTCCAGTGCAAAGTAGATGTGAGGATCACAAATGAGCCAAAACAGTAGGGACTTAAATTTCTTCTTTGTTGGCCTGGCAGTATGTAGCGTTCATGTACTCTGGTTTGTTCAGAGTTCTTTACTGTGTTGGCTTTGGTCTCGCTCCACATCCAGTTCTGTGTTTGATCGGGCGGTGTAGTGGCAGCCACTGAGAAGAGCTCATGTCATCTCAGTGGCAGACTGCTTTTGTTTGCAGAAAAGAAAAAGAGATGGTACTAAATGGGCCAGAGGCGGTTATTTGCTGTTGGCAAACAGACACTGTCCTCAGTGGTGAAGCACTCAGTTACCACTGTGGCCTGACAGCTGGCTTTCATCCCCCGGTACTGCAGTTTGTTCAAAATGCAAGTTGCTCTTAAATGTAAGTCACACTCTTAAAGGCTTCATGGCCATCGCACTCTGGTGAGGGCTTAGAAAGATTCCCCTCCACCACTGCTTTTGGTCAACAGACTGGGAATCTATTTCCTAGACCATTATTGATTGATGTCAACTGTTATAAGTGTCCTCTTTTTTCTGTGTTTTGCCAGTGGTTTCTTTGAAGTTGCTATGATTCCTTTCAGCTTCCCACCTTCAATAGAACAGTTGGCCTGCACCTGAGCCATTGATGTTTCACGCCCCAGAGGTCACCTTGACTAGAGTACCCTCTTTGTGGCATGGAACTTTTTCATATGCAAAAACTAATGATAGTGTTTGAAGATGAAAGAGCTCTCTTAACCAGCCCCATCTGTATCTACTCTCCGCCTTTCTCTAAATATATTATTCCCTATTTGTCTTGATTATAATCTAAAGCTTCCACATATGAATCACAGCGATGGGAGTATATTCCTGATCTAATCAGCTGTTAAAGTAGTCCCATAATGACATTGAATATCCCTTCAAGACCATAATTACACTTGCCTTCAGCCCACTGGGCACACATATTTCATCATTTATGCACATTGACTCTATCAAGATTTCTGTTAGGCTATTCTCTCTGAGATGTGCATTTCATCAGGTAATCATTTAGACTGAAGCTCTCTGTAATTAGCAGTTGTTAAGACAATTCTGCGAATCAATAATTTCTAAGTGCTTGGGGTGTTTTACACACACCCCCACCTTTAATGGAAATTGTGCATAAAAAAGAAATTCTGTAGCAAACCAATTCCCCTTTTAGTGTCTCTTTTTGTACTTGAGGCATCTGTTTTGTATCTGTCCTTCTTAACAATGGCAAAGTTATTTTCTGAAAAATAGCAGCAATGATAAGGCTCCGCAATGATTGCGGCAAGTCAGTGCTGCAAGAACAAATAGAACAAACGGCAATGACTAGATCACACATTACTCGGACAAACATGGTCATTCTTTCAGATTCCTCTTTCCACGAGAACAATTTCTGCTACAGTGCTTTCAAGCTTGAATTGTATCAGGAAATATGGCTCCTTTTCATCCCTCACAACATTCAAACTATTTCCCCTGAGGCAAAGCCACATAAAGCCAGCTTTGTCCTCCAGACACACAGATGTTATTATAGCTGTCCTCATGTAACTATAAATATATTCATTCTGAACATCAACTGTTATTCATCTTGACCATAAAGTTGTAAGGAGTCCTATAACGTTCACTGTGGCATGTAGGAGAAGGGAAATGTCAGCATCCACCTTTTTTGTGATGCAGAACATTTAAGTCTGTGCGTACACGTATTACAATAGTGTGTCTGTCACAATGTGGATGTCAGTTAAATGGCAGTGTCATAGTTCTGTAGAACTTGTGGTTGCCTGCTACATATTACTGTAACCTCAGGGAGCGTGTAAATCAAGTATTTCCTCATGTTTTATGTGTGAATTTGATTCCTTTGGTTCACACATCATGTTGTTGTTTTCCTGCTTGGTGAAAACAGCAGGACTTCTGATTATGTTTGTACCACAAAACAAGCCTGTGTGAGTAGGTGTCAGGATATTCCCAAGAGAGGTGAAAAATCCGAGGCTGGTCAGAGGTAAAGAAAAACTAGGCCAGGTTCTCAGCAGACAGCTTTTTTTGTCTCATGTTGTCTGGAAACTGTCACAGGAGAAGAGATCAAGGTGACCATCCTGCCCATTCCAAACAACGCCTCGCAGCCCATAGCCATTGGCCACTCATTCCAGAGGGCAGGCAGAGCAGAGCGTAAACCCTTAAAGCAGGTTTTAAACAAACAGTCTGGCGATGAAGCTGTGTGTGGCTTCTCTGTTCAAATGCCTCTGTCTTGCTGTCTGCTGCTCTACAGAGCAGTGTGTGAGCAGCGCCTTGTGTCCCTGTCTGATTTATCTCTGCAAGGTGAGATAAGACTTAGCCTGTCTGTTAATCCTCTCAGCCACAGATGGAGAATGAGCATCTGTCCAGTTTATAGACAAAAGATTTTCTGAAAGGAAATAGTAGATTAGACATTAGATACATACCTTTATTACTTTAACTATTTGGCTTTTCTGAGGAATTCAGTGAAGTAATCGGAAAATATTTTATCTTAACAGGTTTCCCATTTGTCTTGGGGTTTTGGGAATATCTCTGAAGAGAGATAAGAGAGGAAGAGAGAGGAAATAGATAAATTTTTGGGGCAAGTCAAAGATTAACGAGTCATTTTTCAAATGAGTATTTTTTGTTTTTTTTGTATACGATGCAGCTGATTTTCTCTTGAGTGAGTCTGGATCAGGATATAGCAGAATGAGACTTTTTATACCTTTAGAACTATTCTGAGCTACAACCACTGCAAAACAGGGTGCAATACAGTAATTGCAGTTCATCTTAGTCACATATCTCCACTTGATCTGTTGCAAGTTTTCATAGCCGCTAAGTACTTTTGGGACTATATTCATCGGGTAGCTTTGATGTCAAGTTAAAAGACTGTGGGGCTGTACTCCTGTAGAACTAAGTTAAACAGATGCTCACTAGGATTTTTTTTTCTGCAAACGATCACAAGTGAGTTTGTGAAACAAAGTGAGACAGATGAGACCCAAGGGAAAATCTTTCAGCAGAGATGTGTGTGGGTGTGGAAGTGTGCACATGTGCATACTTGTATGTGCACTTCGGATGTATGGGCAGATTCCAGATGAAACATATTTATATCCTCAACATGCCTGTATCCATCAGGGAGTTTCAGCATCACTCTGTCCTGCTGACAGCATTGGCCTGTAATTGGCTGACAGAGTTAAAGTTCCCTGGACTAGACCAGTAGAAGAGGTACTCAGGCTGATATGGGCAATGCCACAGTATAACCCTTGGGTCAGGAACACAGTGCCTCTAATACGGGCAGTAAGCAGTGGTCAACTTAGAAAAAGAATAAAAATGTCTCAGATTTCTTGGACTTCATTTACCCACTATGCATGCTGCATCACTGAATAACGATTAACAATTGCCCCCAGTTGTCCTTTTTCACCGATATCATTCCTTTGTTCTTGATCCAAAGAGGTGTCATCGCTATATTTGTAAAAATCACAGGGATTGGAGCTGAAGCAATGAAATTTTGTTGTACTAAGCGTTGAATTACACTTTGTGTGATGAGTGAAAGGTGATACAGGCAGCGTGTTAATAGTGTTCAGCTGTAGAGCATAAAACTAGCTGGATGTCATCAAGGTAATCAAATGAACTGTGCTATCAAGCAGAGTTTTAATGAAATACTCCAAGTGATCCCCAGTTCACAAATAGAGCACCGCTTTACAAGAGTCTTCAGCTATTTATGGAAACCAAATGTGTGCTGAGGACAACTTAGTGTCTGAAATAATGGGAAACATAACATAGTCAGGTACAGGATCACTGGTTTTCACAAACCTGTGCATGCACATGGATGCTGTCAGGGAAAAAGCAATATGGAAGTTTCAGAGCCAAAATATATAATGTTCAGCAATGGAAATGGAAGCTCTTCAGCTGCATCTCTTTGATGTAGTAGACAAAAAGCAGGGATAGTGTCCCTGAAGAGCACTTATGTTCAGGATACATCCCACCCTCTCTGAGGCTCAGCTACTATCATTTGTAAAAGTGGGGTTGTTACTGTACAGTAACTACCATTTACATGATAATGTTCCCTGGGTATATAAACCAGTAACACTACCACATATTCAGCTCTTTCCATTCTTTTTCCCTCAGCGTGGTGCCTATCATTATACTGCATATACTGGCCCAGAACTGAATGCTAAATGAGTGATAAGAATAAATGGAGTGGGTTTTAGTTTCCAGACATTACTGATCCTGCAGTCTTCAGTATTTTTTTCCACAGCAGTGTGGTCTTGGTGATCAGACTCAGCTTGGCACTTGCCGGCAACTGGTATCTGTCCGTGAGAGAGTTGGGGGTCCTCAATCTCCCTTTCCCTTCTCTTTGACCTCCCTCCTTGCACCTTTAATCCCGTCTGTCTCTGTTTATAAACTTTATACATTTTGACAGCTGGTGTGGGGAGAAAGGCGGGTTTAGGAGCAAAGGCACTTTTTTTTTTTTTTTAATCTTCCTGAGCCCCACTTCCCCACTTCTCAGCCAGCAGGGAGAGACACTTTAAGGGCTTAAAAATAATCACACACTGTTTTCAGTGAGGGCCTTTCTAATTGAGCCTGGACTGACCCCTGAATGTGACCGTGCCGTCTGGTTTCCATCCCCACACTTGATTGAAATGGGAAAAGTAGACAAGGATTCAACTCATTCTTATTTATTTATGTTTGGTCGTCCCCTGTTTTGCAAGACCCAGCGGTGGATTAGCACTCTATAGATGGATCCACAGTGGAGGGGCCCCACTTCCCTGACACACTCAGGGGGGCTGGAATGTGCAACACACAGCCAGGACTAATGGTGTATGAGAGAGGGGTGGTATGAGCTGTCTACCTCAATACACCTCTTTACTGTGTGGGGGGCTGTGCACTCTGCATTTCTCCAGTTCTCAGCTTGACAATGTTTTGTACTTCTGGCTAAAGTATAATGTTTCAAATTTAGCACTGAAGAATGGCAGCACTGAGTAAATCACAGTGCAGTTTATGGAGCGTGCAACATGAATCTGACTTTTGACACTGGCCAGAAAACTGACATTTTTAGGCCTGTGAAAAAGACCACTGGTAAACAAAGCTGACAGCATGCTTGTATACCAGGAAGTGCGAGCAGGATGCAGGATCTTTGTAGGTTAAACACATCTGACATGGCCACAACACTATGCCCATTTATTCCAGTTTTACATGCTGCGTGCTGTCAAACACTGAGTGACAGCTAAATCTGCTGGCTTATATTAGAGCTAAGCCACTGTGTAATTGAATATTAGTTAAATCCTCACCATACTACTGAGATTTGACCTAAAAAAAACCCAAATCTGTAATTGGAGTACAGTACCCCCTTTAGGCATCACAGTTGGCCTTCTACGCTTTTTATCTTAATTTAATTAGATCATCAATTTTCTTTTTTCATTTTTTTCACTTGTCATCTGACATCTTGCTCTAGGAAGAACCGTACAGCTGTGCATGGGTTTTAAAATATATTTTGAAAAGGGTTTGTCTACATTTGCATTGTTCTGACAGTCAATTTCACAATACTTTTTAAGTTGGATGAATCTGAAAATTGAGCAGGGATCCTAGCCTTTGAAAAGCTCTGTGCACAGCATATAACTACTGTATGTATAAATAAAATATCAAAGCTTTTTTAATCTTTATTTCGTATCAGCTCAACCTGCCCGTGATGATACTTTATTTGAAATATCTTCACTGCACCAAGGACGAAGTAAGAAGTATGTTTATTGGAACTGAAGTTAACTGAAGAAAAAGTAGAGAGTTTTTGCCAGGTTTTAGAATCTGTGGAGAGTTATACTGACATCTTCTATGCCTGATCTACTCTACAGCGAGCTGCCTGATTAATGCAAAGGAGTATTTAAGTGGCACCAGGAGGACTTCAGTTGAGACGGTAGAGTTGTTTGATAAAACATCTCTAATTAAAATCTGTGTTTCCTCTCCATTGTTCTTTGTATATATTATCTGTATTTTGCTGAGCTCTCTCGGGAGCTAGATAAATTGCATTAATTAAGTTCAGCTCCAAATGAACCATTTTAGCGATATTTGTTGCTATAGATTGCTGTGCCTGCTAATTGAAAGGCTTGTTAACTAGGTAACAGCCAAGAGACTTCAAAAACCCCATCTGTATCCCTCAGTTGTTTCTCCACATCATATTCGCCATGCAGATGTCCGCTGCAACTGCTCAGTTTTGTCCTCTGTTGAGGTGTGTGTCCTTCAGGGCTGTATTGGGAATTGTTTGGCAAAAACACAGGTCAGTAGTCTCAACCCTCCCTCTGGCAGCAACCCACAGGATGAGGGAGAGAGCGAAGGAGAGACTGTACCTCTAGCTTGGCCAGTGATAGTAGCTGGTGGGCAGAAGTTTTCCTTTAAGATGCTTCTCCTATTGCAGTCTCACAGTCACTCACATATATATGTGTGTGTACTGTTTTTAATTTACATTCTGGTTTTTAGAAGTCCTATTTACCACATCCATGTTTATCATTTTTAATGCCAAATCTGAAAAATGGAAAAAAGTTTAAGTGACAGAAAAAAACATTTTCAAGAAATAATGAAACTAAAGAAACAAACAAACAGCAACCAATTAGGAATCCATTATAGTAATTTGATAGACTGGATTTCTGGGGGAGGAGAAGGAAACGGACATGATGGATGTATGGGGAGACTCATCTTAACACTCTCAGTGGGGGTGCCAGATAATGCGGGCCACTTAAGTTACTTCACAGGAAGGAAGGACATGACTATTTTGTTTTTTTCTCACAGCCCGTTATTAACAAAATCTCAGTGCCAGATCTCCATCTGTTAAAGCAGTTACAGCATTGCTGTATATAATTCCTCTGCATTCTGAGAGGTTTTCACTTTGTTTACTGAATATTAATATCAGATAAATATGACTGTGTATATCATAAATATGTAGCACAAAATGGCAAGTGAGACTGATGTGAAAAAAATTACTAAACAAAATCAACTTTAAGGATTATAAAACATTTTTTTTTTCTGTAAACACGTTATTCTCTTTCTGTCGTCATTTTCTCTTTCTGTCTCAGGACTCTGTCTGTCCAGGCAGTGGTAGAGTTGACATTTACCCCTCCTGTAGACAAAGAGTGCTGGCAGAATGAATGGGGAATGGAGGGAGTAGCTGGCAACTCCGGGGCACAGGCCAGATGGATTAACTTGAAAGGCATGGCATTGTAAACCAAATTCAAATTAATCCCTTTTTTGTGTCCCTTGATGGAACAATGGTTCTTTCCTGGGCCTCAGAGAGACATTGACGCTGTGGGGAGAGTCAGGTCTTCACCATATCCGACACTCTATTCACATCACTGCTCTCAATTACCTTCCACAGAAATAAGGCACTTTCTCAACACTGGCAAAATTACCTCACATAATTCAAGGCAGGACCATGAACTGAATATATTTGAATATTAATTTACAAATCACATCATATAGTAAATATGCACCTCTGGAAACTGATTTCATTATCTGCCCAGTAGATTTTTTTTTTTTTTCCCAGGTCTGAGTTGCATTTTTAATGCAAACGTGATTTCAGGATTTCCATATAAAATAGTTCTCAGACCATTTGGCTCTGTCCAGTGTTTTTTGGGGCATGTCAGTTTCCCCTGTGGCCCTGACTAGCTGACACAGCCTAACAAAGAAATGTGAACTCCAAAACCCCCTCTGCAGGACAAAATCCCTGAACCCCCCTGACCCCCACATCATCTCGAGTTTTGGGTTTTACCACTGTTTGACCAATGTGTTTTTTTCAAATGCAGCGTGGCCTCACTGTCATTATTGTAAGAATGTCCCTGTCTGCCAGCTTTTCTCTGTTTTCATTGTGTTTCCCAATGACCCATGCTGTTTCATATTTTATTTCCTTAAGACATTTTTATGGGAAAGTCTGTTGGTAAATCACTATTAAATTCCTTTTGGAACCGCTTCTTAATTCTTCCTCCTCCCCCTTATTTGTGTCTGTGCATGTGTGTGTGTGTGTGTGTGTGTGTGCGGATGTGGGTGTGTGGGTGTGTGTATGTGTCTGTGTGTGTGTGCGTGCGTAATACACAGCAGAAGTAGGACAAGAGGTCCCACTGTTACAGCTTGTATTATTTGACGCAGCTATTCATTAATTATCTTCTATGCGCAGTCTTCCTTATCGCTCATTGTTTCCTTTTTTTTGTTTTTGCTTCAAGCACCTTGTTAAACGGCGTTCTAATCCCAGCTCTTTGTTAAATCATTTGCCTATCCAATATCCCTGGGAATCTCTGAGAGAATAGAAAAAGCACCGTACATGTGACTACATATTATGAGTATCTGATTCTCACACTTGCAAGATTTTTTTTTGCCATACTTTGGCAAACAGGAAACCAGAGAAGGTGGGGACTGAAAGTTTAAAAGCTTTAGTAAGATAAACGGTGATTGTGTTCGCCATGAGGAAGGACACACTGAGCAGAGAATAGATTGCTGGCTGTCACTCTTTGCTTTTCTTTTTTACATATCTGTCCCTGAGGCTGTTTGTTGCTGACTGGCTCAGAGGACAGATTTATGTTGTGTGTAAGTTGGCCAGAAATGTTTGGATTTATCACCAAAGGTTTCAGAGGGGGCGCGTACATTTGGTTTTTGAACACGCTAAAACACACAGACGCCTCCAACTCCTGAATGTCACACACGCTTTCACTTCTGCTGCCCTACTCTGTTGACAGTGGACTAAATGATCCATAGCGTGGTATATGGACCGCACCTGCTCTCATTGGTCACAGACACTTGCTTTTATTGGATCCACCAGGTTAGTCCATACAAATGTTGACTCATATATTATCATCATTGCCTATCAATTCAGTACAGTTTCCTGCAGTGTCATTCAGAGTGACATGTCGTCCTCCAGCACTTCCTGAAAACATTTTTGTCATCCCGTCCTGTGCATTAAGCTCTGAATCCTCAGCTGCCGTAGCCCTCAACTCTGGAGCCATTTTCTGAGGTTCTGTCCCAGAGGTGACCCCTATGGCATCCACCACCGTGGCCTATGTGGCATTATGCTAAACCTCAAATGGTTTACTCACTGAGCTATTAATAAAAAAAAAAAAAAAAAAAAAAAAAAAACTCACTGACAAGCACATCAGTGACAGACAGCAAGCATACCGGACAGTCAGTTATAAACAGTAAAGCACATGGGAGAGGATTATAGACAGTGGGACACTAAAAGTATGCTGAAATCTGTTTGTAGAACAGGGCGTGTGTGGGGGGGGGGAAGGTTGATATTTGTGCCCCTGCTGAGCTGTGGATGCTGTGATGAATGGTGCTGTATAGCGTTTTACTGCCCTGTGCATTCCTGTGTCTGGGCTGTTTACTGTTACCACACCTCACTCTTCTGTGTGTAGTGGTAACCAGCCGGGTAACACATGGTGCTGTCCTTGCCAAGAACATTGCCCCAGCGTAGTTATTTTGACCCCATTTCAAACCTAATTCACTCTAGCACCGGTAGTAGCCGCATACCAGTGGCATAGCTTCATGGCACAAAGCTCAAGAGATGTGAAGTGTGGAAAACAAAACAGTGTTGCAGCTGTAGGAGGGAATCAGTGGGAACAATTGTGGACATGACAGAGGGGATTTAATGTTCAGCTGCATTTTAAACCATTAGCTACTGTCTCTTGTCTTGTTACCCAAACAATCCACATTGCACAGCTGTATGTTTTGTTTTTTGTTTTTTTTTTTCCCTTTGTGTCAGATAGGTTCCATGGCTTGTTAAGGCAGGATTTAGTATCAGTAAATCCACATTAGCTGCAGGAAGAACAGTGACCTCTGTAACTGTGATTAGACAGAGTCTGCTCCTGCTCAGCCCCTGCAAGACCGGCCACAGACGCAACTTCCATTACAATGTGTGGAAATCGGTTGATCGGTTGGGGACAGGTGGAGATGTCATCATGACCTTCATAGTGCTTGTGTGCCTCTGCATGTGTGTGTGTCTTTCTGAAGAGTCCTTTGACTTGGATCTTCAGCTTCACAGAGGGTCTCTTGTCTTGTTAGTGAAATGTTGATGGTTCTAATGTTAAATGAAGGACATAAGCTGGCGTGACCATTCTTCTGGCTCTCTAAAAGACAG
The DNA here is from genome assembly GCF_017976425.1 of Toxotes jaculatrix. Classification (NCBI taxonomy): domain Eukaryota; kingdom Metazoa; phylum Chordata; class Actinopteri; family Toxotidae; genus Toxotes; species Toxotes jaculatrix. The sequence continues at coordinate 5,977,065 of NC_054402.1, forward strand.
AAGCTCCAGTCTGGATGTTTTCACCTGCTAAATGACACTGTTAGCCAAGTGTTTTAACTTGGTGTTGTGGAGAATGCTAACAACCATGAGGGATTTGAGGGAAACATTTGCCAGTTTGAGAGACTCCCCCCCCAAGCAAGTTTACTATCTCGGCGCCATCTTGGCTTGTCCCCCAGTTAACATTTGTGGGAAGAAAGAGGAAATTCAGTGTTCACTGACAACTGTGAAATCATCTGAGATGGAGGTAAAGTGGAGGATTAGGCTGGGATCAGGCCAGAGGAGTGCATGGTGACTCAGGGAGAAAGCGAGAAAGAGAGAGAGATGGAGAAGGAACGGTTCCCAGCAAAATGCACTGAATAGATTTTTAGAGCCTCTGTAATTGTCTTTCTCTTTGTCTGCTGTCCTGGAAAACCACCCACTCCTCCTCCTTGCCTTTTCTTTTTCCCTCCCACTGAAGTTCTTTCAGCTTTACAGAGCTTTTGCTGAAATCCTATAGGTGATAACCAATAATACCAGTCTTTGATACTTTTTTGATGCAGAGACATTTTGCTGATCCCTATGTAATTAAAAGAAAACTTCACTCTCTTATGCATTTTCACTTTAATTTGTTGTTATCATTGTTATTATGTTATTTCTCTGCTGTCACACTGAACTATTTCTGCCTGCTTTTTATATTGTGTCTTATGGAGCTGTTTATCTCCCTACTGGCCTTTTCACAAGTACCACAATATTTGCAGCATTGTGTTGTGACACACAACACACCTTGAAGCTGCGCTCTTTTCCTCTCTCACCTGTCTGCTTCTATTTCCTTAACATCCCTTTTACACAGCCTTTGCCCAGGTTGCTTTCCTCTGAATTTATTCCAGCTTCCTTTCTGGGACAAACAGGAACAGTTTCTTTGGGGTCTACTTTCCTTCCAGTCTCCCCTCACCTTCTTTCTTCCTTTCTCCAACCCTATGTCCATCATCTATCCACACTCTCTTTTAGGTTTTCCCTCTGCCCTAGTGTTCCAACTCTCCCTCTGACGTATGGTTTCTTGATTCCTGTTGGCATCAAGCAGCAGTACCGTTTTCTTCCTTTCTTTCCAGCTTGACTCCACTGGATGACTGGAGCCCTTGTTGAGGTGTTGTTGTGGTTATTGGGCCAGGCTGTTTCTCAAGGGGCTCCTTCAGCTTGTCTCTCCTCCCTGAGTGTCCCTGGCCCCTGGCCCCCAACTCCCACCCCGCTTGCCTCTGCCACAAAGCTGCTGTCAGTTCACAGGCCACATGTGTCAGGCCTGAAACCCTTATTTAAGACCTGGGCCCTGCTTCGGCGTCACTGTTCCAGCAACAGAGAGGGCACCATGAAAGAGAGGGTGTAGGCAGCTATTCAGCAGCCCGGAAAAGACACAGAGGCAGGCTGGACAAGAAAAAGTGTTGGAAATAAAGCAAAAGCACTCTCATTGGAACAATTGCTCAGCTGACACTGTGAACTCTAAAAAAAGTACTGTGTGTGTGAAGCGGTAGAGTGACTATTCACCCACACAGAATGCCCCCAGTTCATAAGGCTTTATAAAAAAAAAAAGTGTGAATATGGTAGTTTGGCTGGAGGGGACAGTGGAGCTGAGCCAGACCCATGCACAACAGCCTCTCTGTTAGACTTTTTCTCTCTCAGCAGTGGAGGAGCCCAGACACATTAACAAATACAAGCCTCCAATAAAACACTACCACTGGACAATGTTCCGCCAGCTCTGCCAGTGGTCTGATAGGCTGCATATGAGGCACAGAAAAGCCATGCCGTTCATTCCATTTGATTCTGTTCTAAGGTCTGTTTTTCTTTATTAGGCACAGTGATGACTCATTCCCTTTCTGGGAGTGCCAGTGATTTTATTTGATTATTTTTTTTTAACACATATTGCATTCAGCCATTAGGCTCTGGCTTTGTGCATTACTGTTTATTGGTTGTCTGCTAACATTGTTTGAAACTGTGGCCATTTGTCTCGGTAGCTCTGGAGACACTCAGTTTGTGGATGTTTTGAGGTGATGTAGTCTTTAAATAGTAGGGTGACTAACCAGGTAGAGACGACTGAGCCTGTCAACAGCTCCTTTAAATTTCTGTGTTGGGGGTCACAGGAGACAGAAGCTCTAATTGACAATCAGTGATGAGTGTCTAAACAGACTGTTATTACAGGGCTCCCAGGACCTTGATCAGCCAGTGTGGAGAGATAGGCAGACCAGAGGGGGCAGGGGGAGGAGAAAAGGACAGTCATGACAAACATAATTGTCCTTAAGTTTCATGGGAAGACTGGCACTTAATCCTTAAGATGACTGTAGCTTCACATGGCACACGGTGAAGAAGAAAGACTGTATTCCAAAGGATAAAGGTTATGGTTACCTCTGAGCTTTGAATGTTTATACGGACTGGACTTTGTCTCTGCTCTGATCCTCAGAGGAGTGCTGTAGCGTGAGTAGTGGGCCGAATAATGATGGTTTCCACAGTCATAAAGCAAAGAAGGAGGAAAGAACGTCCATCTTAGTTACAGGAGCAGGACCAGCAGCAGTTTGTGGATAGAAACACGCTCAGACTTAGACAGAGTAAAAGGGGGACAGGGCGAATTAACGTTCTTGCCAAAACCCAATTTCACTAGTTGTTAAAGTTTCCTCGCTGTGGTCAGGAGGCAATATTGGGCATGAAAGGTTTGAATTAAAATGTCCAACAAGAATGCTGGTAGATGTTTGTGGATATCTATAATGGTAGGCATTTTCAGGGGCATTTTCAGTGGCATATTAGTATTTCTTGTGATTTCACATTTCATTACTTCCTAAACCCATAATAATAAATTTTGAGCTTCATGAGGTTTGAGCGTTGGATTAGAATGCCAACCACTCTTCTTCTCATAGTGTACACTATGTACATGTACACTTTCACTTTTTGTGCTTTTTCTTCCCTCCCAGCAAACCAACTCTACACTACTCAACGGCATATGAGGAGTGATTGACAAGTTCAAGGCCTAAGGTAGAAGGAGTATGTTTTAGAAAACCTAGCACATTATCTGTTCAACATAGTCCCCTCCTACATTTTTCACACTTAGTCCAGCAATCATGGAACATATGGATCCTGTCTTTGTAGAAGACGGTGTTGTGGACCTCAAGAAAGTGGTCCACAGCATACTGGGAGGAGGTAGCAGTCTGAGGGTGCCAAATCAGGTCAAATTAGGCCAAGGACCTCCTTGGGTGATAAGCCCTTGAGTCAGAAGTACCCTGTGACTGTATGAAGCCTGATGTATTTTCTCAGATGGTGCTGATTTGTGATTTACAATTACCTCAAAACAAAAATAGTACATGAGTTATTAATTTCAAACTTTCTGCATAATCACTCAAAGTGTTGAACTGCATGCGTATGTAGCAAGAGCTGTGTAACTCATCTCGTTCTGCCTTAGGCCACAAACTAACCAATCGCCTGTCATACAACATAGATAAACAGCATTTTTCACAAAAAAATATTCATGCTTGATGCTTGTGGTGAATTGTCTTTGCTGGCAGGTCTTTCCACACAAAGCCTTGCTTGTTGCCTTCCATTATCCTTTCTTAATTAATGTATCTCCCTGGGCAGATAGTGTGCAGTAATTAAGAGCTAATTGTACCCAAGGTCAGTGGATTTAGTGGATATCATTTATGCCTTCATTTGTTTTGTAATCACACTTTTTTTTTTTTAAGGTAATTTTGTCTCTGTGGGTGTTTGCCACTTCAGTCCTTGGCTGTAGTCATCCTCTCCTCACCTCCTCTGCAACAGAGCACTACCTCACTGTTACATGTAGAGCAGAGGTGGTGCTGGCACTTAGAAGGAAGCCAGTGACACGTAAAGATGTTGCTACTAGCTGCAAAGGCGTGAGGGCCTTCGTGCTCCTTATGGTGCCAGTATTAAGGAGCTGACTGCCTCCGGACATGCAGTCTCAAGAGGTGGTTTAGTGGTGCTGATGGCATGTTGGGTGTGAATAGAGGTCTGCTCCCAGTGCTGGCAGGGGTCACTGCCTAACAGAGTTGCTAACATGTTCCTGCTTTGTTTAATAGATTATCCCTTTCTCTTAATATTCATCTTTTCTAGGTGAACAGACTTGTTTTGCCTCCTGGTTTCCGTTAATCAAGCAGCTCTTTTGTCTGTGCCAAAAGAGGAGAGAGGCCCTGTGATTCCCCCTGTTCTCTCTGCTGTCCGTCATTGGTGCTTGCTTCATGTTCAGATTTATAGCCCTTTATTAGTACATCCGTGAAACATACTCATACAAATGCATACACACACACACACAAACACAAACACAGTCTCATTCATAAAGGAATGGCCAGACAGACAACCCACATGTCCTTGCATGTCGACAATCAGTGGGGTTTCTGCTCAGCATGTGCACAGTAGCCCACCTTGCCTCTGTCATGTTTTCCATATTAAAGTGCCGGTGTGGTGGGCTCCTGCTGGTGGCAGGGTAGGGGCCTTGTCCCATGGCTGTGCATGTGGGCCTAATCCCCTCATTAACTCAGCCAGCACTGAGCGCAGATGGCAGGTTGGCACTGAAACAGGGTGCACACCCCCCTGTCTTTCCACCACTGTCAGACCCTGAGATGCTCCTGACTAGTATATGCTCATTACTGTTAATGGATCGCTGTCGGTCTGTCTTGCTTTAGTCACATGTGTTCAGAGTGCACAGGAGGCTGTGCATGTGTGCATGTTGTTTCCATCAAGGGTGTTGACTCTGTTCAGTTCAGTTGTCTATTTAATGAAGACTGATGAAAGACATGAGTTGTACAGGGCAGTTGCTTAAGCTGTCACAACACTTTTTTATAAAAACCATTCTGTATAGTAAATCAGCAGCAGCCCATCTTCATGATATGCTTTGAGAAATGGAAAATTATGAAACATGACATGATGCTTCCTGATACACACTGAGGAACTGGCAGTCACAAACATGCACATTCACACATTTACACGCACCAATTACTTTACTCCTTTCCCTTTGTCTTTCCATGATAGATCTGCTACTTTCATGTACTCACCTCTCTGAAGTGCTTATAGCCACACTGATCATTGGAGGTCCTAAAAGACATTTACAAGGCTCTCAGCAAAACTGACTCTGCCAGCCCATGAAATAACAAACTGTTAAAATGCTTCTTGTAAATTTTCCGCCAACAGGCTGGGGGAAAATATGAGCAAACTGACAATCGAGTCACAGCGCTTGAGGTGCTAGGAGCAATTGCACTGACAAAAACCAGAAACCCTTCTCTCTTTTGAGAACACGCATTTGTCTGCACTCTGCTACGGTGTATCTGGGCTGGCACTGTAGTTAAATATAGCATGTGTTTACAAAATGTCCAATAGCACTTTTTCATTTGCTTATTTCTAGCAGTGCATTGAGGTACCTTATTTCTGTAATTCCATGTTCCTATAATAATAACCCTGAGTGGTGCTGAACAGGACTAGAAAAAACTTTTATTATAAGAGAGTGGAACTGATATGCAGTATAGTGCTGGACTTGGGCCATTCGTGGACAGATGAAAGACGAGTGTGTGTGTGTGTAATTCTGAGTGTGTGTTTGACTCTTTGAGCGTGTGTGTGTGTGTCTGTAGAGGTCATTCTGGGCTTCCTGTTGACAGCTGCAGGCTGTGGGCAGATTTACTCTGTGGCAGATGCTGCTGAGGGACACAACTTGGTCTTAAGTTTATGTTATACCATTTGGCTACATCTATTTGTGGACTAGGCCTATACAATGTGAATAGGTAGACTAAGCAAAGCTGCTTTCAGTAGTAAAAATGTCTTGACAGTCTTTTTTTTTTCAGCTATGTGTGTGTGTGTTGGCTTTTTGGTAGTTGTTAGCTTGGTTGGACACCCTCATTACCAGACATCCAGAGGAAGGCATGGTTGATTTCCCCCTACAAAAGGGCACGTTGGGTCTTGAAAAAAATCCACAATAGACTCATTGTGACATCCTGGTGCCTCCTTTCATCTTCTCCTTCCTCCTGTCCATACCGTCTTCCATGCTGCATTTCTGCACAGTGTCTTTGCAATGTGATGTCACATGCAATTTGTATCCCTGCTTGAGATTTTGTGAAAGAGGATAAATCTGGATATTCTCAGTGGGTGAGTGAACATGGACATGCCTCTGAATCTGGACAAGAATGTCAAAGACTGGTACCAAATCATTGTCCCTTGAGATATGAGGAATGCTCTGGCTTTCCTCATGTAAATTTCAGTCCAAAGTCCATTTATGTTGGAGGGCCCTCATCCAGATCTAGGAGACCTTTAGATAGATTCAACAAGCAAAGAAAGTAGTCATTATCTGTCATGTGCAAAGCCTCCATCATCCTAGATTTTTCTTCACTTGGACTAAAGAAACACTCAGTGCCTTGGTTCTTTCATTGAGCCAGCTGAGTGACTTATGGACTTGTACTGTATGTGTTGGCAGTACGAGATCAGAGGGCCAAATCCAAATACAGCACAAAAGTCAAACATAGGTCTGTCACCAGAGGACCAAATGTCAAAATCCTGTAGGCCCATCTGGTTAGAACTTTAAAAAATCCTGCTACAGGTTATGCTTCAGACTAAATTAAAAAGCAAATAGTTGAAAGAGGGAGAAAGTGTTTAAATTGATAGTAATGTATGTTGTAAAGCACTGAAAATGTTTGTATGTTGCACCACTTTCCTTAACTTTCCTCTCTGCTCCCCAGACACATAAAGAGCCTGCCAAGCAACTGAGCAGGTTAGGCCTTGCTTTGAGCAGTGAACACAGATTCAGTTTCATTGCTCAAACATTTACCATTTTGTTTGCTATGTATCAGCCTGCAGTTTGACAAAGGCTGCCATTGTAACAGAGGAACATTTTTTGGCTTGTCTTATTCTTCTAAAGGTTTCAGTGCTGCGTACTGGAAGGGGGCTACATGACAGATAAGTTTCACTTTGTACCCACAACAATTATAGCTGTATTGTTTTTTTTTTTTTTTTGCAAGCCCTTGTCAGAAAAAAAAAATGAAAATGAGAAAACAAGCTGATTGCATGTTAGACTAAACCAACAAGACACATGCCAGGGTTTGCTTTGTTTTCTCCGGCTACTGTCTAGGTTCAATTTTAATGTCTTGGCTTGTTCAACATTTCCTTTATTTTTAGACTTTGGGTTACTCTAGCCAAATCACACATTGGTGGCTTCAAATAGCTGTGAGTGGAAACTGAAAAATTGAAACATACAGTCCCAGAAATGTTGCCAGGAAAATGTTGCTGAACTGTATACCGTGCTTATGTTTAACAACCCCGCCAGTATAAGGTGCCTTACTGTCGTTTCCTGAAAGCACAGAGCATTCACATAATTTACTTTGATAAACAAACTAGATTTACAGATTCTTCATTAGTTGGAATGGGGACTCCTGTCTTATTACAGTATTCTTAGACTTGCATAGTAGATTCTCTGGTTCAGCTCTAAGCAGATGTTGTCATTTAAGCAATTCACACTCCAATAAAAATCAGATTTATATAATTTTTTGGTCTTTGCACACAGTATAAACATGCATATGTTACCTATTTTCTCTAAAGATACCATTTGAGTTTCATCTTATCATGCATGTGCAAGTTGTATCATCTTAACATTGGTTCAATAATGTTTGAATCATCCAGTTACAATCAACGTGTTCTTGACCTAATTGCCTATAATATGTGGGATGAAAAACATGCAGCATATCAGTGAATCTCTATTTTGAATATCCATTTTTAAGTGCTGGTATGTTTGTTGTACTGTGGTTCCACTTGGAGAGACAGGGACAGGCTAAATGAGAGCCAGACTGTTTTCTGTGAGCCCTGTGGGGTTAGTCGTGTTGACGAACAATATCCTGGCCCCCTTGGTCCATGGCTCCTAAGTGCCTCTCAGCAACATGACCTCGTTTTCTTTCAGCATCACTCTGTCATCATACTACTTATGCCAGTCCCCCACTATGACAGCTGTCCTTTCATCAGACATGGCCTTTTCAGATAGATGAAGTCCGAATAACAGTGACATGGCTTTGTTGACAAGAGTAAGGATCAATGATTTTAGCTGCCACTTTGAAGCTCTAGGCAGTATGAGGAAGATTCACGGCCCTTTTTGTGATCCCCACTGTGTTTTATTAAATAGAAGCCAAAGCCTAAGTCGAACCACCCTTTCATTTGCCTGGATTCAGGATTCTTGACCTGGCTGGATGGACGATCATAAACAGGATATGAGGTCATCTTCTTTATGAATCAGGCTGACTGGAAAGTACCACAGAGTCAACGCTTCACCGCCTCTGCCCTCTTTTTATCATCCATTGGTTTCTTATCAGGGTAGAGTGGCTTCAATATTGACCTTGTGGGAGAGGCTTTCGGCCTTGCCCTCAGACCTGAGTTCACAGTGATTGTTGGTCATTGTTTGCTGTTCTTTACTGATCTGAAAGAATCGATCAGGCCATTTGCTGACTTTGTGGACAGAGGTTAAGAGTCCTAATGCTGGCTTGACTAATGCATTCTCTCTTAATGACGCTGGTAACAGAGATGCCCTTTGAACACATGACCAACAAGTAAGACTGCAGTCTAGAGTTTGTCAGACATGGGTGGATTACTGCATGGTATATTCTGACCCCAGCTTCAAACGCAGGATAACAACTTATTCAGTTGGAGAATGAACTCTTCTTTCCTGTGTCTGTTTTCCTGAGTTGTCTCTGAAGAGGTGTCAGGGCACTTGTCAGGGGACGCTGTCTTTTACTGTCACCCCCCTGGAGTCCAGCTTCTTTACATTTCATCATAATCAGGACTTGATATTTTCCACATACTGACTGTTCAGAGACAGAAGGATTAGATGCATACGAAGGCATCCTGGCAAGAAATGCCAATGTGAGAAAACAAAAGAAAATAGAGAAAGTCTGTGTGTTTTACGAAATTAAAAAAAATCCCCTTAGGAGGAACTGTATATGGATGTGTTCGAAGAGGCACCCCATGGCTCTTTCAGTAATATTGGTTTTGGTGTATGTTTGCGCCTGTAGATAAATCTAGCACTGTAACCCTCTCACAATAATAAGTTTGGGCTAGATGTTTGCTGCAAAACTAAGAAAAGTTGTTGGTGGTGTATGATTGGATTTTTTGTCCTCCCGAGATAGCCTGCAATATCTGTCTCTAGATATCTCTTTCTGAGTGGTTCTGTGATTTGAGTGCTGTGGACTGTCCATTTATGCGAAAAGGAGAAAAGGGAAATTTGGATCACTTCATAGAAGAGAAAGGATACACTTCGCTGGTTTATTGATTTCCCCCTTTCCTACCTTCCTCAACCCTCCCCTCTATCCATCCATCCCTCTTTCCCTCTCCAACAGAGTGCTGATGAGCCTGCTCCCCACAGATTTGCCGCCAGCCACAGTCAGTCAGGGTTCTTTCTGTCCATCTCTAGCCCTGCTAGGCAGAAGATTTCTCCTGAGGCCACGGGGAACAAGGCATATTCTGTTACAGCCAGCGCAGGAGAAAGAAAAACGTACTGTTACTAGATATAAGTGAAATCAAATCTGTTTGACTTGCCCGGCAGCTGTGACCGTTTTCCACGCAGACAGAGAATGTCAGGATTGAGTTAATGGAATGCAGTTATTCACAGTGCACCTGACAGATTTATAGCACTGTCAGTATTTAAAATAGATCTGATAAAGAATTATTTTATTTCCATGGGGAGCAGGTTAGGAAATGAGTACCACTACGAGGTGTTCTGTATAGATTATGTTTCAGTACATAATTTCAGTACTTTTTTTTAAGCGTGCTTACTTTTTGTCCTCATCAGGTTGCTCTTGCTGCACCTCCATATCTTCAAGAGTGATACAGTTTGGGTCAGCTGACAGTCAAATTGGGCAGCAAGTGGTGGAGTGTTGTCTATCCCTTCCTCATACTGTCCTGTATCTTGCCAAATGTGTGCAATGAATGGGTACAGAGCAGACTCAGAGCGCACTCACTCTGAAGCTGCTCTCAGATGTCTAAACTAACATTCAGTCTGCACTTCAAAGGCCTGTGGGCGTTGACACACTGCCCTCCTTTGTGTTAGCGTGTATCTGAGTAAATTGAAATGGAGGAGCGAAAGACAGGGCAGAGAAAACAATGGGCTATAAACAAACCTTGAGTCGGGGCTTAAGAACAGCTGGTGGTGTCTTGTGAGGCTGCAGTGTTTGCTCCAGCAGTGGGACAGATGTACTGTAAGCCCGTTTGCTGCTTTTATTGTCTGTGTGTTTTGTGTCTGTGTGCATGTGTGAGTGTGTGTGTCTGAGTGGTTGAACGACTAGGGTAAGAAGGATGAAAAGGGGAACATTCCAGAGGGCGAGCTTGGCAGATCAAGCCATTATGTGCACTTCACTGACTGTCTTTGACTGTATCAAAAAAAAAAGATGTCTCTCTCTCTCTCTTTCTTTCTCTATGACTTGCCCTTTCTCATTCAATCTTACACATTTTAACACACACATAGCTTAGCCATGCTGCAGCCCAGCAGAGGATCTTTTGCTAATGAAAGCATGTGGCACAATTACAGCTTCTATGCTCAGTGGCTAAGGTTTGACAGAGTCCCATTCAGACAGTCCTCTTTTTTTCCACCCACCAACATAAAGCTGGATAGCCGGTATCGCCAGTAATTGGATGGTGCTGTATGTGCATGGAGCTCAGTGTCCCTCCGTAGCCCTTCATTGGGGCAGATGCTGCGGATATGGTGGATGTTAATGTGAGATGCCACAAGCTTCATCATCTGGTATCAGTCACTCTGTAATTGGAACAGCCCTGGTGGTTCGTTGTAGCCTTCCCAGGCCCTGTTATAACCCCACCCACGCTCTAATGGTGGATTGGGCTCTCCATTCCCAACCATGTGTGAAGCAAGATTCTTGGTGGAGGAGAAGAAGGGAAAAGGGAGGGAGTGGAAAGGAGCCAGAAGAGGAGGAGTGTGATCTCTTGTTTCCTGTCCTGGTCTTGATGGCACCCGTCTGGTTACCAGGCTGCTCACCCCTCCAGTGCCTCCCCCAATCCACCACTACTACCCATCCCCCTTTTTCTGCCACTAACATAATGATGGATTGATCTCACCCACGGAAATGACTTTTTAACACCCACATTTTTTGGTTATACATAAATGGGCGCTGGGGTTTATCAAAGGTATCTGTTGTCGGTTGTTGTGTGTATGTGTACTGTGACAAAATAAATAGTATTTCACAGAAATATTTATCTACTCAAAACCTAAAATTTGTATTTTAATATACGTCTTTGCATTTGCTTGCAGGCACATGTTTGTGAACACATGTGCATAACACCACATGTGCGCGGGTACATTTGTGTGTGTGTGTGTGTGTGTGTGCGCTCTTTATAAAAGGCAGCTTGTGGAGCTAATTAAAAGGTCCTGGGTAGGACAGAACCATTCATCTTCGTGATGGGCCCAAGCTGTCACTTAACCCACAGTCCTGTGGGGGAATGAACTGCTGTTGCAGGACTAAAGGACGTAACGTACACTCACCCTTCTCTTTCTCTCCATCTCAAACATCCATGTGATAGTGTTAAATATCAATATACCTTTAAATTCACTGTGTGATATCTTCAAGGTGTGGTGTTTTCTTTCTGCTCATCTCTCCTCTGCCTCTATGACAGAAAGAAATTCCCTCCTACTATCAACCTTCCCCAATAAAGGTGACAAGAGCAGTTAACGCTGAGATGTGCTGTCTTTGACAGAGGGATTAAGATATGCAGAGCTCTCTCCCTCTAGATTTTCTGTGCTCAGCAGGGTTTTTGGATCACAGGGCAGTTTTATTAGCTGTGATGTGACTGACGAAGATTGCTGGCAATGGAATTTGTAATTGATGCCTTTTTAGTATGCATCTCAGGCCTGCATATCCTTTGGCCTCTCTTGCCTGCCCCTTGCCCCCTGCTCCATTGGTGAACTCAGGCTGCCTGTCCCTTTGCCCTCTCATTACCACCCACACCCAGGGGTGCTGCCAGGGCACTGAGAGGTGAAGCAGCTGGGTCAGGGCACAATGCTGTTTCTGCCTGCAATGACACCCAAGTATATAGTTAAAAGTCACACATTACATTTTCATGGGTGAGCAAACTTAATTTTGTCTGTTATTGATTATAGATGATGAAAATTGATTGAGCTTCTCTGACCTGCATATGTGTATGAAGAACACGATTATAGCACAAGATAACTGCAATCATGTGCAGCTGTAGCGTAACAGCGTGTGCTCCTATTTCAGGACTGGCTGATCATGAGCAGTCCATCAGTGTCAGTGGCAGTTTGTTCCCTCTGGAGCGACGAGTGAAGACACAAATAGTTTAGTTTCTAGAGCTCTTTACTTGCGAGGACTATTTGGTTGAGAAGGACTGAAAGTGCAGAAGAACATTTGCAGGGGTTATGGGTGAGCGGTAAGTGGGAGTACACGCATGACCTGGACAGTGTGTCACACTGTGAAATATCCTTCATCACATGTGTTAGGAGACAGGCGGGGCAGTGAAATGTTTGGTGATTTAAAGCCACTCTGGCATTTTGACTGATAGTTCTCTCTATGCATCACAGGGTCATCCCGGGTCTCTCTGCCCCTTGCCCTGAAACGCCCTCCCACCAAGCAGTAATACTAGTTTCTCTTCTGATGTTGCGCCATTCAAGATCACATTACAATAATTACCTCCTCTGAAAGTTTTTGGCACGTCAAGCGCTGCCTAAATCCTCTAAATCCACTCATGAACAACAGGGCACAAACTGTACCTGCCATTTGAATCAAAAGCCCCGGTCTTTGCTTTATTTTTCACCCAGGCTAAGCACAGTTATTGTCAAGTGGGGTTGAGGCATTTGAGTAAGAGCAGTGTCAGTGTCCTATCTCTTTTTGTTCATGGTAAAGAAACGATGTCCATACCATCACCCTGTTCTCTCTTTGGCCCTTTGTTGGTGTTTTGTGTGTGTGCTAGGAATGTGTATTCTTGATGCTGTGTTGCAACACCTGCAGAGCAACACCTTTGTATATGTGTATTTCTTTTTTTTTTTTTTGTTTGTTTCTAGGAGAAAGAGGTCAATCCCTGAGGGGGTCTGTTGCACTAAGACACGTAGGAAGCAGGAGGTCACTAGCAAGGGAGGGGAGCTATGAACCCTCACCTCCACATGAACCTCAAACTAGTGAGCGAGGCAAAGCGAGAGATAGGGGGGTTGAGACTTGAGCTTGAACATACGTCTGCAGGGCCTTAGACAAATGACAGGGATTTCCTCTGCCTTACTGACCACGTCTGACTGTCTAAACCCTTATCTTTTATCTGTCTGTCTGGTGTTGTGAAGAATGGAAGTACCATCTAACTACCCTGCTGATACCTATAGTTTAGAAATATAATAAACAGAGATTGGGAAAAGAGAGAACATTGGCAGTAATGCAGGCTGTCAAAAGATAGACCTTATTATAGCCTTCTCTCCTCTTTAGGATAAGTTCCTTGAAAATGTTGGAAAGTACATTTTCACAGTAAAAATACGTTCCAGGAAATAACGGAAAATTCTTGTGGAACTTTTTTTTTAGCACAGCACACATTTACTATTCCAACTCTGTTACTCAGCAGGTGGAAAGCCATTAAATGTAGAAGTGTAAAAACTCTGCTCTTTAATTTGAACAATTTGCTGTCAATTTACGAGCATTTTCACTCTAAAAATGAAGAAATCATATGAACCTGTTCAGATATGGGAGCACTGTGAGATTGCTCACGGTGTGAACTGTGTGTGTGAGCTGGAACTGTTAATGGAGGGAAACAGCATGAATCTCTCCACAGGGAAGGCCTAATGTCGACAGTGCAGAGATATGGGCTTCAGTCGTGTGTGTTTGTGTGTGTGTGTGTGTGTGTGTGCTGCTGGGTGATGGATGGACAGAGCCAGGGTTAAAGCGGGGTCACCCTGTTTGTTTTGTTGTGTTTAGGTGGAGATGGGGCGATGAGGGCCTTAAAGCTTTACTCTGTGTTAATAAGGTCTGTTTGCCACACTTCATCACCATACCTCAAAGTCTGATGGGATGTGTGTGCAACCTCACCCCCTTCTTCTATATCCCTCTCTCTCATGCAACCCCTCCCTCACACACACACACACACACACTCATACACAAACACACACCCCAGATAAAATGAGGAGTGTTGAAAGATACTTAATCACTATCTTCAGGTAAGTGTGAATGATTGTAGTTCCTAATAACTAATTGGTCCCCCTTGGTTGCAGTTAGCTGCGTATCAGCAGTGTTCCACAGCACTTGTCAGTCTCTTCATCTATCAGCAGAAGATCCTTGAGCTTCTCCGCCTGCCAGTAGTCGAGCTATTATTCCTGACTGTAATGTCTTACCTTCAGTGAAATCACAAAGTCTCTCTGGGACAGGAAAAAAAAAAACACACACACACACACCGATGGTTGATTCCACTGATGGAAGTAAATATGAGCTCATGGACTCAGAGGAATAGCCTAACCTTTTATCCCTGCCTATCATCTATTTCATCAGTAGGCTGTTTTTACTTATACAGCAGTGATATCAGTAGCCAAGGTTGGCCTCATGACCGGAGCTATCTTTACTAGAGCAGTATATGAGGATCAGTTATCCATAATGGGTTATAATTCACGCCTACAGTACATGACCTCCTGTACAGTTTCAGGCACATAAGTTATATTGATAGGATTCGCTAACAGAGGGTAAGGGGGAGCCGCTCGGGATGATTCCCCGGCACGCTTTACCAAGGTTGATCTTTTCAATCTTCCTTTCTTCCCCACTGGAAAAGGGGCTGTTTCGCTGTATAAGCATGCCAGATTTGACTACCACCTTCATGCTCTACCCTTTCTCAACAGCTGCTGTTGAGGTGAGCTTAAATTCCAGCTACGCTAGTGGATCTGGTCAGTGGCCAATAGTGACAGACTGCTGGCTGAATGTGAAACACTGCATTGCTTAATGGGAGCCTGTGTACTCAGCCAACTTTCCCCTGATATACAAAGATTCTTGGCTTGTTAAATTATTCTTAAATGTTAAATCAAAGACTCAAGTGCTGTTCCCTCACCGTCACCTGTGTGAGGGTGCTTCTGATCTTTGCTGTGGCTTCTTGTATGTGGATGTCAGCTGCTGCTGTATTGAAACTAAATGTAATAGCCAAAGCCCTCACCTGGAACAAGAAAGATCACTGGGCCATATCCTCACTTTCACGCCAGACTGTCCCCAAATAAACTCAGTATATGTTAGCAGTGGTCCCCTGCGAACCCTGTCACATTTATCTTCTCAGCCTGACTTGGCTTATCTAGGTTCCAGCACGTCAACCATGGTGAATTATCATATAAAGGGAGATAGGCAACACATTTCATGTCATAGTTTGTGAGCGGTGAGTGGAGCTATGTGACAAGGCATGCATATCAGTGTTGTACTTTGCTATTTCTGCTTATTCCATGAACACATATTTGGTCTGTGTGGATGAGTGTTCACACATGACAGACCACGTTTGTACATGTAATGTAGGTGTGTCTGATCTCTTTAGAAATTAGATTCTTCATCTCAGAGCTTATTGAAGAAGTGGACTCACTCAAGAAGAATCTCTGTGGCATTGCCTTTCTCCAGCATGAATCTACCTCTGTATCAGATAAATGGATGAAGATACTGTTAATTTGTCTATGTCAATTTTGTGCACAAAGGCAACAGCTATCAGCACAGGTCCTGCAGCCAAGCAGTAGTCAGACAGCTGGATTAATCCTTTCTTTGTAACAAATCACCTCCCTCTTAACCTTTCAGAAAAGCAGGGAGGAGCGAGTGAGGGATGAGACGGGCAGAGATTATCACGCAAGATGATAGTGTTGCTGTTAATGAGCCCTGTGCTATCATCAGAAGTAATGACTTTCACAGAAAAAAGGCTTCTATTTATGTCTTTCTCACAGTTAGTATACCTGTAAACAGTCACCTCTTGGAAACCAATCGTTCCATTTGTTCTGAAGCGTCTTAGCGCTGCTATTTCTTCAGGGGCAGAATCTCAGTGTGTCAGCGGTGTTATGATAAACTTACAGAGAGAGACACTGTTCTGAAGGATGAAAGCATTCCCATCATGCATTTCCCTTAGGATGTGGTTGCTCTCAAAGCAGCCCTCCTGCCAACAGAGATTTGGGAGATTCCAGAAGACCTTAAACTCTCACTGAACATGAGGGAGGGCAATGGAAATACAACATGGGGAGAGATGTCCATAACCAGCATAAATGTGTTCTCATCAAAGTGAATATTTCCTCTGTTCCCCACTCTTTTCATCTTTTATGTATTTTCTCTGACAAAACACTTCTTTGAGGCCTCGTTTCTGACAGATATGTTAGTGATAATTAGGTTTACAATAAAAGAGCACCAGACATTTGAGGATATCCTCCTTCTTTTGAACAGTTCTTTTCAAGGGAAACTTTGGGTAACTTTTCCTCTCGAGATAAAAAGTCAGAAAAGCGAGTGACGATAACGTATCTGTCTGTGAGTTCTTCCTTCCTCCTCTCTCCCTATTTAAAATCACTTGTCTTTCCACGTTTCTTCACACCTACTCATTTTGAAGCTTTGCTCTGTCATTACCTGGGATAGAGGTGGGTTCGTGGTGCATTTTACACTCTGTAGTTTCCCTTCCTTTCTCTCCTATTTGGCCTGCATGTAAATAACCATGATGTTAGAGGAGCGCTACTGCAGGTTATCTGCTCCCCGGTCTTCTGTTAGCATTCTTTTTTCTCTCCACTGCTCCCTCAGTGAGGCGAGCAGACACAACTGGGAGTGAAAGGTATTTACACTCATCTGTGTGCTGTTCACCATGAGCAGTTGCATCGCACAGCCTCATTACATGAAAAGAAGCCGCCAGTGCTCTGCAGACTGGAAGAGCATTCTCTCACACACTTGATGTGGTCCACATATGATACAGGCGTGCTTAGCCTACATAGTGATCAGTTATATGGAATTACCGTGTCATTAATGAGTGGTTTATTAATTACAAGTTGGAACAAGCATTCTACATTTGCAGCTTGCTGTTAAAAGAGGCTTGGAGTTTGTGTTTGGTTTTGTTCAAAGTTTGACATTACCTTGCCTAAGGGTGAAAGTTCATTACTTAAAATAGTCAGGTCAGTGTGGGGTGCTCCTCTTGAATAGTTGGTTCTAAAACGTGCTTGCCTTTGAAGCTAGGTCACTATGCATGTGTGTTAAACATATGCACAAGCTGGATGAAGTTTTCTATTTTAAAATTCTCCCAAGGATGAAAGCAAGGTCAGAGGCGTTATGCTTGAGTATAAACAGCCATTTGAATGTTGTGCCGTATTTAGACAGGTGTTAAAAGAAAAGTAAGTGCATCTAAGTAGTGTTTACACACATATTTTAAAGAACCCACCGTAGTCTGTGGGCTATATTCCCTTAGTTAATGATCAGCAGTGTCTTTCCTATGGCACTTTCCACACAGTTTATTGTACTAATTGCAGTGCATTCATGGTGGTGTTAGGCGAGTGTGCATAATGTGTGCGCGCACACATTGGCACATACGTGTCAGTGTGTTCACATGTGTTTGTGTACAGATGTGTTTAGAACTTGAGCAAGATTTAAGACTTTGCTTACATAAGTTCCCATTACTTTTTGTCTTTTCATTACTGTGTTTCCATGACACACATCTGATCTGAGTTATCTTTTTGCATTGCTTACAAGAATTAAAGTGGGATAGAGAAAAAAAAAAAAAGTTTGAGTACACAGAAGTAAGTCTAGCTGAGAGTACAGGGGCTAACAGTGTACTGGCCTAGAAGTGAGAGCTCTGGTAGACATAATCTCTTTTATGCCTTTAATTTGGGAGGATTAGTAACCTACATTCTCTCATCTCATCTCTTAGAGGCCAGCCTTTTATGGATGGGCACTGTACCCTTCATCACATCTTGTCTTTTAACTCGACTCCAAGCAAACATTCTGATTATATTTCTGCACTTCTCAAAGACTTAAAATGCTTTTAAATCTGTGTGTTTGATGTTTGGATTAGTAAATGTCCACACGTTTAAGCATACACATTTAGTGATTAAATAATGTTATTTTACTCTCAAAAATACAAATAGCATTAAATTAGAAGAAAACCTTTGATCAATACATGTTAAAACATATTATTAAATAATAAAATTTGTCTGTTTGAAAACAATGGGCTTTTGTGTGTATGCATGAATATGTGTATATGTTCTTCCTTATGGATGCAGCTTCCTCCTGGTGAGAGGGACGATTGTCAGTCATCCTTCATGGCTTCTAGTTGATCGGATGAGTGGTAATAGGGGGCTGTTGTTCTGCTGTTACAGTGTGTAAGAATGCATTGTGATTATGTAACACACATGCACGAACACACACCTACACACACACACACTCAAAACCACTCCAGCATGATAAATTCCTATCACCTACTGTTGTCCTCCATTGATCTGGCAAACAGAGGCCTTCATTGATTGCGGTCACCCGCAGATTACAATCAGAAAGATGCACAGTCCGAGGTCTTCTTTAAGCCCGAGGACACAAAAGACAGATGCTGGGCTGTAAAATTCCTGCATGTTAATCTATCCAGATGTCACCATGCAATCCTCCTCTCCCACTCCACATCCTCTGCTAATACATCTTGTTTTTATAGTGTGTTTTGAGTGCCGCAGAAGGGGCTGGAATTATTAGAGCTATTTTGTTCTGCATAAATCATAGTATTTGATGATGAATGACTCTGAATGAATGCTCCATGCAGCTTTGTAATTGTTGACAGAGAAATAGCTATTTTGCCACAGCATAGAAGTAGATTGATTTATTAAAAGCAGTTCATAATGTGCTTTGTACTAATTTTTATTGATGTCTTCATTTGATATCCACATCAGCACATTGAACAAACTGCTTCTTCTCTGATGATTTACACTGGGCCCATCTGTGTGCCTGCAATAATTAAACCCTATTTGGGTGACCTAAAATGGAAAGGGCCCATTATGTGCCCTTTTTATCACAGTATTCCCTATATTATAGGGAAGTATAAACCATACTATAGGATTTAATGTGTAAAATATCATCTATGTGGTTTTGAGAGCCGCAACATAGACATTACAGATAGATGGGGTGTAAGGCAGAAGGCCAGGGAATAGAGCAGGGGAACTGAGAGGCTTGAGAGAATGTGGAGGGAATTGGGAAACAAAACAGAAGAGAAGGTAAAACATAAAAGAAATTGGCTGTGGTTTTGGCTGATGAGCAGTGGACCATCAACAATTCACCAGTTCGGCTGCTTTGTGTCTGTGTTGTGGTACATGCAACTGTAATGGCTGCACATCTCAGGAATTCTATCCAAAAGTATTCACAAAGCTTTGAACAAATGCAGATTTTCTCAACACTCATTTCCCACCAACCCTCAACATTCTCTTCTTTTCTTACATTACACAGAACAACATGCGACTGACAACGTGCTTCATTTCTTCTCCTTCTCGGTATGATTTTTATTTAGCATAATTATACACAAGCAGTTGTGGAACTGGCTATGCAAGAAGGGGGAGTGGCCTTGAGGGCTAAAAGACTGATGACCCTCTCATTTTCCCATTTACTTCTAATCTCTGCTCTGATGTGAAGTAAATTGTATTGCTTTGCACATCGCCAAGCAGCCCCTTGCCACCCCTGTCTTAGCCAGCACACTAGTTCTCCTTGAAGAGGCTTAAAGACTGACCACTGATCAAGCGCCTAGGGCCTTCCCAGGTCAGGCTAGAGTGCCCTCTTGACCTTTGTCTGCTTAACTCCAAATTATGATGTATTAAAGCACAAAGGACTACTAATGGCTTTGCATGTATTAAACATCTGTGCTGCTCCTTGATCAAAGGGCCATTTACAACAGGACCCTAAATATGCTCACAGGAAGTAGTGGTGAGTAAAAAAGGTCAGGGGTCAAGGCGAGCGTGTGAAGTGGACCTGTGGCTAATTATTGGCTTGCGAGCCTTTGTACTGGAAGCCAGCTGTAAGACCAGAGGACTAAAGTCTTTAATATCCTGTTTGCAGCGCCTAAACGTTTCTCTGTATCAGAGAGGAGCATTCCTGCAAGACAGAAATGGAGGCTAGTGCTTTGATGATGATTGGGCATGTCCTCAAGTCTTCGAAGCAGATGATAATCTGCAATGCAGGTGCCTCAAGAGAGAATGCCACGCTTGTGATTGCGGAGAAGACCGTTTCCCCTTATCGCTGTGTATGATAGTCGATTGGCAGTCAGAGTGCAGAGCAATGTTACTGTTCTTTCAAAGCAAGTGAGCGTTCTCAGTTTAGAGTTGTGGCTCCATTCCTGCGGTGTCAGAAATTATACAGTTGGTCTGAAACGACAGAATCCACTGTTTGGACTTGACTTGGCCACGGAGTGCAGTGATGTTTAGCTCAAAACCCCTCAATTTGCTTAGACTTAAATGAGACATTGAGAAGTCACCAGACATTCCTGAAGTGAGTGAGCAATCGCTCTGCATTGTCAGGGCATAGAAATGGTAGAGGAAAGTAATCAAATAATTGACGGACTTAGGTAGTGGAAAGGACGATGGGTTACCACAAATATTGATAGTGTTTATTGGAATGTGAGGTTTTCCGAGAACTGAGGTGTTATAACAGTTGAGGTTTTCAGGTGATTTCTTTCATGCTTGTTATGGGTGAATGACTAAGTTTGTTGAGCAATGCTTTTCATGTCTTTACCTGTGCACCATACAGTAGCTGAGTATTCCTCAGAACATATCTTTAAAAGCAAGTATTAATCTTGAGAATTCAGCGTGTGCATTGAAATTAAACTTACTGGCTCTCCAACCATTTAATCTTCTTACAAGAAGCAAATCAAATGGCCTCAAACAGGAAAACCTTTAAAAACTGAAAATACTGTTAACCTGAGCAATTAGTTATGTTCTGAAAGTCAGTAAGTCATTGACCTCCTTAATTAGAAAGTGAGAATGGATGATTCCTAATTGTTGCATTTGTCTCTGCTCTAGATGTGCTGCAGGCTCTGTATTACAACATCTTTCCACTTGACGGGGAATGAAATATCCAGGGAAAGACAGAATGGCATTGTCTTAATAAAAAGGAGACTTTGTCTTCCCCTTTGTTTACTCCTGGACTTAGTCCCCAGTCACTTTGACAAGTTTCTTTAGGAGTGAGGGTAATTATAGTCAGCCTCACTGTAAATTATAGTAAACCTCATGAACACTGGCAGCAGCGCAGAGAGCTTTGTAGAGGTGGATACATGACATTATTTATTAAGTAATAACCCTATTAAGCGTTATTCTGTCAAGGATTTGGCTAGCTGCAGTTTCTAAGGTTATAATCATCATTTTCCTGAGCTTACAGTCAACAGATAGAGTGAATGAAAAGGTAATTATATTCCCGTCTTCAATGTACAGTATGTTCGTTTAACAGTGGCAGCCCTCACAGCAAAGTCCTGAAATGTTGCCAGGGAATGAAAAACTGGTGAAATTCATGGTTCTACTTAGATTCACTGACATCATACAAAAATAAGGATGCTTTTAGCAAAGCTAGCCATGAAACTATCATAGTAGGGTATTGAGTAGTACACTACATTATACAGTCAGTCAAGACTAAGATCATGCAACACTACTCTCTTACACTATAACAGAGTCTTCACCTTTCCTTTTTTCACCTCACAGGAAAGTATTAGAGAAATATATTTTATCTATCTTTCTCTTTCCTAACTTTTTTCAATTTCTCTTCCTGCTTATATCTCTGTAGGCTATGCATCTGTCTGTCTCTCTCTGTGGGAGTACATACTAGGCCTGTGGCAGAGGTCTCTCCCTTTTCCTCTAATTGGCCAGCTCCCCTCTCTCGTTGCCAGCTAGATAATTGGACATGCAGCCCCAACCTTCGCATCCCAATCACTGCAGCCCCCTCTGCATTCCACACACTTCTCATCCCAGTGTGAATCTCTCCATGGACCCGTCTTTGACCACTAGATCAAAAGGAATATACAATCCTGCACTTTCCAAACACTTCGCAACTCAGGCTGACCTCGCCTCGCTCACAATACCAAATATCGGCAAGGCATGGATTTTTATATCCAGTGTATT
This sequence comes from Toxotes jaculatrix, assembly GCF_017976425.1. Lineage (NCBI taxonomy): Eukaryota > Metazoa > Chordata > Actinopteri > Toxotidae > Toxotes > Toxotes jaculatrix. The sequence continues at coordinate 5,999,095 of NC_054402.1, forward strand.
GCATCCAGCATCTCCTTCCACCACCTGAACTCCTGGAGACAAAGAGTAGCATCTCCTTCTGCAGTACATGGAGAGCAAGGTAATTCATTTTGGGGTAGCCCTGGTGGAATTATTCATAAGGGGTTCAATATCAAAATATTCCACTCCGCTCTGGCCCTTAATAATTCATGCTTAGCATTCATCTTCATTGGTATAGGGAGCAGAGAAGTCATTCATCACTATAGGGAGTCTTGGTTTAACTTGTACTGAGTCCTAGTGTTGGCTGTCGGGGTTTACAGAGGCAGGGCAGGAGGGAGGGAACAAAAGAAAGAGGCGTGTGGCTTTGTCACGCTGACGAGTGGGCCCCCCCATCTCTGGGAAGGAGGCAGCTCAAAGGAGGAGAAGGCTGAGCTGTTGACCTTTGGGAAAGGACCATTGGCTTCAGATTGAGTGATGGTGTCAGCCGCTAGTGTAAAACACCTCTATTAGGAATGCCTGGCATGCTTGGGCGCTTCTAATTATGAAGAATGCAAAACAACAGTCAGGAGAGACAGGAGAGGTCGCCTCACAGTCAGCCCTATGACAGACTTACTCACCAGCTACTGCTGTGTGGGACCCACCACGGCGTGACTGCTTCTCTTACCTCATGCACACGTTAACATACAGATCTGACACATTCCCAACATAAGCTTCCTATTGGCGCCATTTCTTTCTTTCTACATTATAATGTGTGCCTACCACCAGCTTCCATTCTTGAGAGTTTTTGTTGTGCTACTAACAGAGCTTTGTTTTGCTAGGTGTAGCTCTAAACACAGCCAGAAGGCAAGACCAAATCCACTCACATCTGAGCTCACTGAGTGGGAGTTTAGACAGTCCCTGGAGTCCATCTAAGAAAAAACTGAGATCAAGCCAAGAAACTGGACCCAGAGACAAATAACTCAACATTGGTGCTTGCTTGAAAACAGCCAATGATACAAGCCATCTGTGTGCAATTTGACTTGACTGTGTTGTCATCCCGCTTCCCCCGTAACGTATCCCTGTGAGGGAAAAGCCCTGTAACATTATCAGCAGATATACATAGCTACCGGGCAGTCAGCGATGAAGGGAGGAATGGTCACGCGGAAGGATGGAGAGTGGAGGGAGTCCTCAGAGATTTTCCCACTGAGAAACAGAGGTCAACAGCAGAACACAAATAGGCTTTTTTTTTTCCAGGAGCTGTATGTCCACCTCTCTGTCTGATCAGTCGCTGAGAACTGAGAGCTCATTATAACACACCACAGAGGAGGTGGCAAGACAAAAGGCAGAGGCCAGACAGAAAAAAAAAGGTGGAACACTGAAATGCCATCACTGGCATTCTACTGGCTGTCATTGAGTGCATAGCCCTATCACTGTTAGGGTTGATATTTCAACCACTCCATAACTCTCAGTGAATAAAAAACAGATTACAGTGGTATATTTTGAGAGATGATTAACTGATGTAAAACCTCTCAGTATTCATCCTTACTTCAGCAATAAAACATATTTCCCCTGTGCGTGCTCAGAATAGCCCCACTTGCAGATTTGTCATCTCATATAGTTTTACTGTCACCAGCACCCATAAAACATCTCTATTTATTTAGTGGCAGCCAAGCGTTGCTGTTTGTCTCAAAGGAATGTCCTTGTGCCCACCCCAGTAACCTTGAGCCTAATGGAGGAGGTCAATATGGAGCGGAGGGGGTAGTCTTTTAAAGAAGGAATACAGAATAGAATGAGGGAATAAAAGACTCAGGGCTGCTAATGATAGCAGGAAGGAGGGCAACACTGGCAGCAGATGATTATTCAGTATGTAGAATTTCATCTCCTGCCCTCTCTTTCTTTCTTTCTTTCTTTCTTTCTTTCTTTTGCTTTCTGTATCTCACCCTCTCATTTCCTCTCTTTGTCTCAAATGGGTGAGAAAAAGCTATTGTTGGATTTTTCTTACAGCTCAGCAAAAATTAATTCTCTTTGCACTTTTGTCTCCCAACACAATTGTTGCCTTGGCGTCTAGAATTTATTTAATATCTGAATACTTTATATGCATGTATCTTTACAGCATTTTTTTTTCTTTTGGAGGGGAAAAGAACAGGACCCAGCAGAGAGTCATTGACAGGGGAGAATGAGAAAAATAGTCACAAATGAGGTCCAGGTGTGTGGGTAATCAATTTCATGGAGTTTGGTTTTGCAAGGCTGCATGCTGAAGGAGACTGTCATAATTGGGCCACCATTTCAGACAGGTAATGGCTTTACAGCATTCATTCTTTTTTGGACACACACACAGAGGTACACACATTCCTGCATGGGCCCATAGAAATCACAGGCCATTGAACACAATTGAGACAGATAGGTTTGTGGCATTTCCTAGTAACCCCCATGCCTCAAGGACTCTCACAGGCTTGTTCATTCATCATAAAGGAAGGGCTGTTTGGAGGAGCTTTTCTCTGGCTGTGGTCAGATTTATCACAGAGCACAACTCCTGTTCAGCTTGTTAACATTAGCTAGATGAGCTATCCAGAACTGCAGGTGCTGCAAAGTTAAAGGGGCTTTTATTAAGGCTAAACCGTAAGTGGACTCACATCACTGATCTACTATACACAGGTGGCCAGTTTACCAATGGATCATCCTAGTTGCATGCTCTTGTTTTTCCACTGTTTTCCCTGCAAGACAGCCAATAACACACATTACTGCAGTACCACATGTACAACTGTCCTCATCAAAATCTGGCTTTAAAATGACATACCAGATCACACAAAACAATAAAATTGGAACAGACTGTCATCATTAAGAATGATGATTATATCCTCAACTAAAATCAAGATTGAGGGTTTATTTTTGAAGTTATCTCACACAAAAATGAAGAAAGTCTTTTATCTGGCAGTTCTTACTGGGAGGAACATTCGTGTGACTGACAGTTGTATTCAGATGTCTCTTCAGAGCTACTCTTGTTGAGAATTGTAATTAAAATGACTTGCTGCCTATATACTCTAAAGAATACTAAATTAAATTATGAAATTTTATCTTAATTGGTCCCAGTTAACCATTGTTATGCTGCTGCAGCTGAAAAAGTCAAGAAGAACTGATGTGTACTGGCATTTACTCAGATATCCACTGACACATACACACATACATATACACGCTGCACACAAAAGAACATGCATCTTACAGTCTTTTGCATTTTTTCCTGCCTTAATGGATCCAATTACTCTTTCAAAGACTGCCAACACTGTACTTTAAGGTGAACCAATTGTGATGGTAATTCGGTTGTTTTTAATGGACACGCTTTCAATAATGAACCTGTGGGGGGAAAGATTTTCTAGACAAATTGCAGCTCACGTGGCAAACACAGATTATGCTAATGCAGAGAGGTTGTCATGTCTCATGAGGTAGGGGGTATGACACCCCCATCAGGTAAGGGGTGTCATATATTTCCCCTTTCATAATAGAGGAACCCTTCCTGTAATTGCGCCTAGTTTTGTACATTAATGGAAAGCGAGGGATTTGCTCATAGCAATGAAGTATGTCACAGGGTATTAAAATAGCATAGAATTAGAAACATTTTGGTGCATATCCCCTGCTGAGGTACAGTATGGCACTGTTCACCAGTCTGCATTGTTTATTAGTCATAGTTTGGATCCTGGATATACTGCTTTGTTTGAGGGAGTGAAATGATGACAGCACAACAGATGGCTCTGAGGATTTGTTCCAAAGTGTCGAGGCACAGTTAACATAAAGTCACTGCAGAACATTCCTGCTGGTCCATTCATACAGATTTAGTATCATCTGTCCATGGTGCCCGACAGGGTTCTTGGCTTGTCTCCTGACCAGCCCTCGAGTTACCTCCCCCTCCCTTCACTGGTTCTCGATCTCTGACACCTACGAGACAGGAGCCTGAGATCGGGACCACCGGACACAGAGGAGGTCACTGTATCCCATTTCACCAGAGAGGATGAATAGAACTGGGACAACCAAACACACGCTTCCCCCAGACTGCCTAGGGGACCATGGTCCAGAGAAAAGAGGGAGGGAGAATAAGAAAGAATGACTGAAGTGCATTCCTGAAAGGAGGAGAGATGGGATTGAATGACAGGGGAGGACGGGGGGCCACTGGTGACACCGGCAGCCAGTAGGATCGAGTTTTCTCTCTGAAAACCAGGCTCAGAAAAACAATGACTTTGGCATCTGTCTGGAAGGGGGAAACAGAGACTGGGATCCTGTGCTGTGAAGTGCTGAGAGTTCACGGGAATGCCTTTAATGTAACCCTGCCCGGGCTCTCATCGGATACTTCGTGGCTCTCCTTGTAGAATGTAACATGAATCAAACTCTATCACTGCATCAATTAAAGTGGCACACTCACCGACTCTGAAGCTCACTGTTGTAGTCAATGAGAAGATTACAGTGAATAACAGAGGTTTGTGTGCCAAGATGACTTGTCTTGTCCTCAGGCCATATCCCACATTAGATAAAGATCAGCATTCCTCCATTCTACAGATATAGGTCATGTAGCCACAACGGTGCAAGCAGCATTTGAGTCTTGCTTCATTTGTTTTATTACCCATCACTGTGTACTGTGAATTTTCTGCCTTTGCACCTCGTAGATCAAACTGAGTATCTTGCTCCACTTTGTCTCTTCTATTTCACTGCACCCACGGAGCTTAGATAAAATCAAATCAACATCTCTCTCCAGGCCGCGCCACATTATTCACAAAAAAGCCACACAATAGGGCATACGTTTGCTTTTAGAAGTTGGGGCCTCAAATGAACTCATTGGTTCTTTAACCACATTTTTTTTTTTAAATGCTCTCTACATTGTCTACTAGAGTTCAAAATACAGAATATTTTCCTGAAGAACATACAGAGGAAGATACAATAGTTCTTTGGTTAGAGCAGCAGATATATCCCTCTCTTCCCCTGTGTTAATTATGCCTTTGGTCACACATAAACACAAATGCACACATACTGATGCACAAACGCTTAGGAAGTATAACAACATCATGCCGGAAAGAAATCTAGAAAATGATCCATGGGGAGTTGGGGGCAGGTCATAGGGTAACTTTCTTCTGGAAGACTGAATGAGACTTTATGGTGGGAATTACCAGAGACAGAGATATCTATCAGCTAAGTCTGCAGTGTGCAGGCAAACACAGGTCAGGCTGTCTGTACCCAGTAGCTCAGCCAAGGGCCCACCACACCCTGCAGATACAGATACAGTCCTGTATAACACTTCCAACTGCTGATTACTGCCGTTTGTTGGTGGTACTCTGTGAAGTGGGCCAAAGAATATTCCCCCAGTGTCCGTACTGCTCTAGGACAGGAAGAGGCTAAATAGAAGCCAATTAGCTTTGATTTCAGGTCAATTAGCTGCTTTCTTCTTCAACATTAGAGTGTATATTATCTTTGGGAAAAGGAAATCATGGGGGTGGGGCGTGGGGGGGGGGGCTGTCAGGGACTCCTCCGTAGTCTGTTGAGCTCATGTTGTCTGTCCAAAACAAGTTCTTAACACAAGCACCCTCAGAGGAGTAAATAAACAGACTGACAGAGTTGAAGAACAAACGCAGACTGAAATCCCAGGATGAGTTTTATGAATTTTTGTGAAAAAGCAAAGCTTGTTCTTTCTATTTTGAACTGGAATGGCAAATTTAATTGAATGTAGATTTAAGATTGTTTCTTGGTACAGGGATATTTTTGGCACATTGTGCTGTGCACTAAGGGGTGGTTGACATGGGAGGAGGGAACGCTTGGGCTTTGCTGAAAAGGAAATTGAAAAGAAACAGAATACCAGGAGTCAGATTTCATGAAATAATAGCTGTGACAGAAATGGGGAAAGGCAAGGCGGCACAGAAACCAAGAATGATTTCTTCTTGGCTCAAAGAAAAAAGAGACAGAAGAAGACAAATATATCAGGGCAATAACAAATGTGCCATTGTGTAGGCAATTTAACTCGCACACAGTGTAGTTGGAAGCAAATATTGCCTCTGTGAAATTATTATTGTGAGCTGGGGTTGGCCAGTTAGACAAGAAATCTGACTTAGATTTCTTTGACTATAGTGCAGCATGCTGCTGGACGGTTCCTCTGTTTCCTTTCTTCCAGGATTTTCTAGAGGGAAATTATTTTTTTCCTCTTTGTCAAGAGAGAGTTCAAGCCAAGCGTGGCATCCTGGATCAGGTCCATGTGCCTGTGGCCTCTGTGTTTCATGGTGACCTGCCAAGGAGTCTGTGCCAGAGGGAGGAACTAACTGCAAACCAGCACTGCTGTCTTATGCTAGGCCTTCAGGCTGCAGGTCAGAGGGCTACTGGCTGGAGCTGTCAACTCTGTTCTGCTTCTTAGACCAAGCACACACACACACAGAGGCACACAATATACATGCACGAGTGGTCAAGCTCACATCGACATACAAACACATCAGCACAGTGAGTGCTCTCTTGCATGCTCATGGATGGACTGGAGTGGTGAGTTGTCCATTTTGGCTTTAATTGTGTTGTTCTATGCATTAGCCCAGGGCTCATTATGGGCTTATACAGGGCGTGGGTGGATGAGGATGCATGCATGAAGCAGTGACAGCGGGCTTTTAGTGGACAGATGAGAAGGTGGAGGGCCTCTTCAGCCTGGGCAGTGCTCCTCTATCTTGTGTGGAGTGGCCATGGATTGCTCTTACTACACCGTTCAGGTTGATCACTGCCAGCCCTTACTTTACCCATTCTAAACAATGGCTTTTGTTGGTAGTGGTGACTCCTTTGAAGCACATAATTTGGAGTACATTAGTGACAGATACAGCAGTGTTTTCACACCAGTGCACCCACTGTCCCGCATTTAAGTATGTATACTTACATGTGCATATGAAGGCCTGAATGAAACAGAAGGCGAATCAGAGCATGTAGCCTAGCTGGTGAATGGATGCCATGCTTCATCTATTCCTAGAAGTTATTTTATTTTCTTTCTCATTACAGGAGTTATTACAAAAAAAAAAGAAAAAATGTGCATTTGGTTCAAGAAGCTAAATTTTCATGGATTGTATCCCCCTCTGTCATGTGATCTGTACCTGTGTGTGCTGGCACGCCACAGTTGTGTTTTTTTCTGAATCAGAGAAAACACAAGAAGAGAACAACTCAGGTAAAATGATTTGCACAGAATCATATTTGTATATTCTTTATAACAGTGAAAATCACCATCTGGCCAAGTAATAACTGTCATCCTTGGAAGGAGCACACACTGAAGGCTCGGAGACATAAATGTTTGACAAATACACATAAAGCATGTTTTCTCTGCAACTTACTTGCAACCCAAAATGTGTAACTGGGAGTGGGCCAAGTAAACATTCACTCATTTCAGTGCAGAGTTCAAACGGGTGTGTAGGCTTTGTCAGAATGTACACTGACTTAAAATGAATTTGCTCTATGTAGGCTGCTGCCAAAAAGGTTTAGTTTGTGCCGTTAACTCATTTAGATTCCCCTTTGCTAAGCTTGAGGCAAAATATTTTCCTGTTCTACATATTTAACAGTTTTCAAGCATGTAAATGCGTATTGAGAGTGGAGAACACATCCAAATTTGGATATGGATCTGCCTTACATTTTGAGCTGAAATTCTTCTCTCAGTCATTTTTGCTTACAGTGTAAACAGGCCACCACTGATAACCAGCACCAACCACTGAGAACTGATTACATAGCTGCAGTGTCAAAATTTAGGCTACATTCAACCTAAAAAGGTTACCTTTGACCCCAAGCATCCTTGAAATTAAACATTTTAAGATACTGCAGACATTGTATGGCTGTGATTATGTACATCAGCCATAGGCTGTGGTTCAGTCACTATCAGGAAATGTCTGCTTTTCCTTTTCTTTATGCAAAACTGTATGGCCAGAAAGCAGGACATGCAGTAAAATGTATGTATGTATGAGATGTGGCGAGGCAAAGATCCCCAGAGAGATCATTACTCATCACCATGCAGAGACATACTGTATGGCCTTGTCTGTCACCACTGAGGGAAGATGCACTTCGGTGACTAGTTCATTCCCCAGTGGCTGCTAAAGCATCACGCTTAGGCAAGCAGAGTAAACCACTGTGATGTACAGTAGGAGAGTCATTATTCCAACGCCGTGTGGTGATGGTGTGTAGTTAAGGAGGCATAGTAAAATAGATGGTGACAGATAGAGGGTCAGACACCGGGACTGTGAGGACACCACTGCCGGGTTTTTAGCCACATGATGACAGAGCTGATGCTGGAACAGCGTCTGGCATGCTTGGGATGTCTCTGTTTACTAGTCAAGGTTTCCACTCACTTAACTTTGCTGTAGCCTTGTCAAGAGGTAAGGTGTCCACTTTAGCACCAGTCAATCACAGTGTTACACTCCCTTGTTCTCTAGAGTCTGCTCCTTTTTTTTCCCGCTCCGACATCTTCCCTCAGTAGTTGTGCTACTAATCCCACAGGATGAAAATGAGAAAGAAGGGGAGAGGAATGAACAGTGGATGACGAAGAGACAAAGAATGTGATTTATAGAGGAAAAGCTAACCAGAGCAGCAGTAAAAGAGAAAAAAAACAAAAAACAAAACAAAGAAAAAAAACTATGAAATAAGGATGGAAGCAGCTAGATGCAGAGGAAAAAAAATTGCCATCAGTTACCTCTGAATTATTCATGGCTTCTTCATAATATAAAAAACCCACTGCTTTTTATGATGTCATATTTCACAGCTAGTTTATGCTGAGGAGGCCTGTTAGACATTGGACTAACACCGTAGACTGAGGGAAGAGATAGATAGATGCGACTGTGATAGTCTGGAAAGGAATGTAAAGTTCTGTCTGTCTGGTGTTTTCCCTCCCCAGCCCAAACATACAGCGGCTCTCAGGCCATCTTCCATGATTTTTCTCTCCCTACATGTATATTTTCACTGCCTCTATTTTGATACCCGACCCCCTGCCAATTAACTGTGCTATGAAAATTTGGCAGTGGATGTATACCGTAGCATGTACCCCCTTTAGACATCCGAGTAATTTTTGCTTTGTGTACGTCTCATGTGAACACCTTGTCTGATGTGGAATGGCTGGTCAACCAAACACTTGAATGTCCTTAAAAGCTCCCGTCGACTCGTCTCAAAGCTGTCTCTCATCGCAAAGGCTGTGTGGTGAAACCACAGAGTGATGCGTGTGATAAAAGAGGGCTTGGGGTATTGAGCTCACATCCATCGCCACTTCAAAGACCAGCAGAATCTATAGGAGCATTTGCTATTGTCTGTTGTGCAGGTGTGCTGCCTCCCACGGGTTCTGGAGGTCCCAGAAAACCACAGAGCACTGCAGAGAGGGCTTGCTGAGATGCTATCTCACTTCCAGATACAGACAACATCGTGGGGACTCAGACAATAGAAGGCATGTGGACTCTGGTGCTTCAGGGAAGGGGGGATGTTTGTAATCAGTGCTAAACTTTGTGGGCAGATCCAGTTGGTTCAGGCGATGTGATGTTTTTTTTTTTAGGCAAGTTAAAATATGTGCAGTGTTTAGCAGAGTTTTTCTTCTAACATAATATGACCCGGGTGTGCCAGTTTAATCCCACATTCCAAAAGGGATTCAAATCAGGTGGAATGAAGACTCTAATTGCTGGTTGAGTGTCTGGCTATCTGTGCGCTGCCAGGATGAATCTACACAATGTTTTTGCCTTTTGAGAAGGTCACTGTGTCATATAAAGCAATCGTTGTCAGAAATTTTTACCATCGCAACTTGTGTAACGTATACAGGTGATTGGAAAGGAGGTGCCATCGTCATACTTCTCTTGCTTTGGCATGTTTGCAGTTGTGCATGACAGAGCACTCTGTGCTTCTATTGCTAGTGTTTTTTTGCTGGGTCATTATGTGTATGACACACTGGGGTATGTCCAGTCTCTACAATTCGCTTCAAAGAGTATAGCTCTATGCTCACTTGAAACAGAGAAGGAACATTTTATTTATGTCACCCATATGGCCTGTGCTCTTAGGCAGGTCTCACCCGCATGACGTGAACTGCTCTGTTTTATTTTACTCTTCTCCACAACAAACTCAACACCCTCATCTGCTGCTCCAGAGGGCAACAAGCCCCATCACATCCTGGCCCTGATTTGCTTTTTCCCCTTTGTTGAGCACAATGTAGCTTTTTAACTGCACGCTCTCTTATCATGGCTTTGTTGGCATATTTGGACCTGGCAGAAACTAAACATGGATTTATTTGATGATTTGCTAGGAGGGGTGGGGGCTGTGGCATCATTTTGTGGTAAGTTGTCTCCCCATGTGAGGCATGTTGGGCATGTCTTATCTGAGGACAGCTGGGAAGAGCGGAGGGAGAGTTTATCTGTTCGCTGAGTCCTGACCTCTCTGTGCTGAGGATGTGTTCAGTTTGTTGAACAGATACTGAGGGAGAGGATGATGGTTGTGGGGGCTTCTTCCCCCTGCTTGTTTATCTCATACTCCTTCTCTCTCTGCGTCTGCCAGGGGACAGTTTGTTTGCTGGCACAGGGGAGTGTTTTATGTTTGCTTTCACGCTTACTTGTTTCACGCCCTAGCTCTGCTGCACCATGAGTGCAGTGAACTGACTGGGTCAGCAGGTGCTAATGAGATGTACCACTGACCACACAACCCAGCAGCTCTTAACACACTGCTGTGTGTGTGTGTATACACGGCTGTAGACCTCAAACGTGCACTGAACCTGTCACTCCCTCAAACCTGTGTGTGGAACCCGTGTGCAAACACACAGCGCCATCTCAGCCAAGCACCCAGCAGCCAAGTCCTCTGTGGCATTATACCGAATGTGTCATTGAACTGAAGGTCTCATTAAATCATATTTCACTTTGTGTGTTTTGAAATAATCCAGACTGGCAGGGTTTAAACCGTCCTACATGAGCTCTTATTTTACCTTGTTGTGCCTCTTTCATAGCCTGGTTACCACTGCACACCCAAGTTGTTGCTCTAGCGCTCCAGATCTCTCATGCATCCCTGCATCCCCCCCTTTGGCTGAAAAACTCAAAACATCTGCCCCCACGCCAGCCCTCCAATACTTCTCTATATTTTTGCCCTGCATTCCCTTATCCTCCAAATCATCCAGCCAGTTCTTTCTCCTCCATTTCTTAAATTTCCTCTCCCCCTTGCTCTTTGCCCCTCCTCTGCTCCAGATGGGCTCCTCTTTTCCTTTCAGAGTAATCTGTCTATGATGCACAGGGGCTTTGGGCTGACCACATGCCTTTGGATGTTGGGAATGGCATCCGTGTTGAGTAGGATTTTTTTTTTTTTTTTTACGAAGGGGTGAGCTGGAGGTTGCTGCTTCCGGTGGTTGTCCCTGGAGACACCTGCTCAGCAAAACAGTGCAGAAGAGGAGAGGGGAAGAGAAAAGACTTAAGGGCTGGTGTTCAATAAAGATATAAATAAATAACTTTTGTCAGAGTAAAAATAGAATTCCTACTTACACACACTTTTACAGATCAGATTGGGCAAGAGAGAAATGAAAAGGAGAAAGAAAAATAGTAAGTACAACCAGGAGGATAAGTTGTCCTTATTACAAGAAAATTGAAACATGCCAATGGCTGATCTTTAATAAGTTCATTATATTGTACATTTGATAGGTTTTATACTTCACCAGGGCTTCTCTTCTTCCCAAGAGGATTAACGGCCAGAGGAAGCTTCTTCAATGTGATTAGGTGTTCATATATTAATTTTTCAGATGCCAGTGTTTTGAAGACATATCACTAGAGAGAGCCTGCAGGGGATGGGATAGAAAAGATATGAGACCAGATTTTAATATTCTCTGTTAATGTCACCCGGTAAAGCTAGCAGTTGTCCATCATCATTGGGTAATTCTTCAATCATGCCTTCTGTATTTATTATGTCATCCTCCTGGCAATCAGTAGACGCACTGACAGTATCACCTGCTAATTTTTGTTACTTGTCACAGTTTACAGGCATCAGCAGATTAGAGTACTTGTGTCCAAATGATTTTATCAGACATGATTGTGTGGGTTAGCTGTTTTTTCATCGGACAGAAATGTTTTGACTTATGGATTAGATTGAAAAAACATAATGGGGGAAGACTCTGGACTGTGGTTTTTGAAAGATGAGCTTCGTGAAAGCATTGCCAAGGATAAAAAAGATGAGGATGACAGACTTTGAATGACCGGGCCGAGTCAAAGCTGAAGCAGAAATACAATTAAGAAACCAAAATCATCACGTAAAATATGTTCAGAAAAAATGCACCTCCACAGTCTGCTGGATTCATGGGGCTAGTCTCAGGCTGCCAAGCTTCAATTCAGGGAGTCCACACAAAAGGCACGCAATACCTCACCGGAGGAAAAGATTTCTCTCCCACTTCTATAAATCTAGCAGATATTTTAGAGTCCACTGTGAGTAGAGTTGGTGCAGTAGCCTTAAATTTCCCTTGCTGCTGGGCTTGGCTTTGTACTCTGGGGAGAGGGATCATAAATCACCTCACCAGGATGTTTCAGCCATGTTAACAGTAGCAAAGTATCCCATAAAACAAAAGAGAAAAACTATGAAGGTACTTTTTCTTTTGTCTGTGCTCCATCTAATGAAAACGTAAAGATGGAAAATCCAGGGCTTAACATCAGTCTTGAAACCTTACACAGTGTCAATTTCACAGGGATCAGGGTAATTTCTGGCACACTTACAAAACTTTCTCCTTGGCATCAGCCATGCTCAATATTGCATGTTGGACAACTTGACAAGTGTAGTGAAAAGCTATAGCACCAAAGTGTTTGGCAGTGATCACGTACGCATACACACTTACGTGACAGACAAGTGCTAAAGATGAAATTTCAGCTCTCTATTTCTTACTGGCACACTATCTCTGACAGCATTCCCTCGCTCCGTTCCTTTCAGTATCTATTCCCACTGTAACAGATCCCGCCTTAGATAGGGATATGGACATCTTTTCATCTTCTCGGGGTCCATCTGGGAGAGTTTAGGGTCCATGTGGAAACCATTGAAATGGGGACGGCAACTGATCAGAGAAAGATGTGCCCCTCTGGAGCTGCAGCACATGTTTGGATCCCAGTACCCTTATTTGCTTTGTCTCACCCTCTTTAACATTCCTGTGCCCTATGTCTCTGGAGGACCCCCCACCTCCACACTTTTACTTAACCTGTACAACCTTTTCCACCTCTTTGTCCCTCTTCCTCCTTCCTTCTCTCTCTCCTTGTCTCCCCTGTGCCTGGTAAAGTGATTGGTGAGGGATCAGCATGGTGGAAATGAAAGTGGCCATGACGAAAGGCGAAGGGATCTGCTGTAACATTACATTGGATCCCCTTGTGTTTTTTCCTTCCCCATTTTCCTCTGTGCCTGCCTATTTCCCTCCACACAGCCGCTATCATGTTACCCTTTTCCAGTCACCTCCACAACAGCCGCTGATGTAATCCAAGTTTATGGTCCTGTCCCAACCAAGACACACTGTTCTCCACAACAATCACTTACTCCTACCGTTTCCTAAACCTCTATCAAATTAGACTTTCATTGGGAACTAAGTGTATTAGGCTAAGATTTCCATTACACCAATTTAAGATGAAAGGGAGACTTCTTCTGCTTTGAATTAGTTTGTTTGACAGATGCTACAGAGACATCCGCACACCGCATGTCCACTGGATCTCATTAAGCACGTATTAATAAGGCGTAGCCCAAACAGACTGGCAGCATAGTCAGTAGAAAACACAAGCAAACACACCTGCCTGCACGAGTGCTCACACGAACATACTAGACTCTGCCATCACGTGCTGTAGTAGTGGAAACTGTTGTACATTAACCACTAGAAAGTCCAACTGAGCAAAGGGACGAGCAGGAGCTATATAATGTTGATGATTTCCATTATTTCTGACATGAAGCCAAGCCAGATCCTCACCCTATAAATGTCCTTTTCTCCAGCTCCACACCAGGATCTCCGTCCCGCTGCCTTGGTCCTGTCTGCACAGCACCACTACAGAATAACACTCTATCAGTCTCTGTTATTTGTGGATAATATTTCTTTGTTTTGGGAGGATGAGCAATAGATTGCGGAACATCCTGCTATTTGGTCATGAGATCTCAGACTAATAGAGAAGTGAGAAAATCTGTAGCTGATGTATGTGCTCCAAAATGCTCAGATGAGGGTAAGCAGCGGGTCAAATGGCACACTGCAGGAAAGCGTGCTGTGTTTATGGATGTAATTTCTCTGATGGTGAGAGTTAGCTAGCTGACAGGCTCCTCTTACAGTTCTCCTTCCTGCCCAAGATCGTGAGTGATCCACCCTGTGCAAATGAGCCCATATCATTGTGCCTCACATCAAATTAGGAGCATTTGTGATGACTGTGCCGCCTGACTGGTGCTAACTCATTTATCCATTCCTGTATTTTCCTTCTACATCCTTCATTCTCTTTTCTTCTCACACACGGTCCACAGATGAACACACAAACATAAACACGTTTTTTAAAAAAAACAGACAACCTCACATATTTTGATTGCTCAGGAAGAAAAACAAGTTGCACCCCCCCTTAGTCTAGTAATATTCAAGAGTCCCATAGCTGGTCTTGGTCCTATTTCTTCTTTTGTCATTGTAGAGCTGAGGAGGGGTCAGGTCTGGGGGAGCATTGGAGGAGGTCCAGGGAGAGGACCAGTGGGACTCCAGGGGCCAGGAATGTTAATTGGGAAGATTGTTTTAATAAGGCCCTCATCTTTGCAGATGCTGGGAGAAGGTTAGCCAGTGGGGCCACACAGACAGGAGGGCAGCTCACAGTGAGATACTGTCAGCAAACATAAGTGACGCAATGCGAACTGAGCTGTGTAACACGTAGCAGGATTTAGGCACAAGTGGATAAAGATATTCTGTGGCTCTTGGCGTATTTACGCTTGCTTTTCTGGAGGTAAAGGGATTTACTGTAATGAGCATTCTATGGTGACAAATCTGCGATCTGTATATGCTCACCAGTTCTGTTGTGTTAAATCCTATTACACTGTGAAGACTCAGACCGACTAGCACCGTTTAGTAAAGCTGAACACAGGCAGAGAAGAGAGAACTGCAGCGAGAAAAGAGTGAGAACTGTAGAGGCAAAGAGAAAAGAGTTCATCCAGGGTCAGTCGTCCCAAATTTAAATAGACATACACATATGTATATCCACGCAGATAGCTGGTTTTATTTTGCCAGCTTTCAAGGTATCCATCTCTGAAATTTCTGCATCTACCCCACTATAAAGGAAGTTAATTTTGTTTATGGTGCACTTAGCATGGACAAATGGCATTTAAAAAATCAACAGCAACATCTCTTTCCAGAATCAATGTCCCTATTACTCTGGATAATTTACAGAACACACTGTCAGCAGTTTTCATAGGAACCATTTCTTCAGTAAAATTTAGTTCCAATGGAAACATTTGCAGCAAGGTCCTTAAAGTGATACACTTATTAGGACAACACCAGCTCTGAATAACACACATGGCATGTCAAGAGATAGTTATAACCAAGTGGTGACATATGATAAAAGACAAAAAAACAAAAAACAAAACAAAGACTGTTGTTTGGAATGTGGAGGTTCGTCATATACTCACTGAAAAGTACACTGATGACATTATTCTTCTTCTGCCTTCAAGATTTGCCTGGACGCCACAGCCATAATTCATTTTGTGTACATTGTGTTTGTTTGATTTAGGTATGTGTACACAGGAAGCAGAACATAGTTCACAGGGGGAAGAAAGGCTACGAACAGATCCCTATTGCCTCAGTCTGTGTTCTGTATGAAAGGGAAAAAGAGACAGAGAATGAGAGAGCGCACTGTACAGGTGTACAGGTTTGTGTGTGTGATAGTGTTACATCTGCTCTTTTGTGTCTCTTTGCAGAGCACTTCAGGCTCGAGGCTGTACAGTGAGTGGTGAGAGCAAGGTTACTGAGGTTCTCAGTTTTTCCTCATCCCCTGGGAATAGGTGGTAGAGCTCCACCTATAGACGCGACTTCCAACAGTGAAGACAGGCTTTACTCATGCAGCTTATACCTTTGTACCTAAAGGCAGAGCCCAGTCCCAACCTGGTCTGCCAAACTAGGGCATATAATAAACATGGGTCTTTAAGTACTGGTCATTAAAATATCTTTTGCGACAAGCGTCATGCAAATGGAGGCAATTCTTTACTTAAAAAATATGTTGATTTACCTGCTTCTCCCAACTTTTATCTCCCTTATTATTATTTTACTGCAGTGTGAAACTCCTGAAACACTGTTTGAGAATGGAAACAAAAATGCAGTCTCTTGGCATCAGCTCCGTGCTGTTTAAGTGGAATATTTTATTTAGCTTGGCCAGCCCGCAATGAGAAAAGAATATATGTCTGAGCGCATTTAGTAACCACAGTACTTGATGCTGTGTTTCCACAACAGGTAAGGGGCTCTCCCTGAGAATCAAAACAGCCTTGAAATCACTTTCATATGCAGACAGTGTGTGTACGGGCTGATCTGTCAGGGACTTACAAATCCACAAATGGCTCATTGATGTTTCTCAATCATTAAATTTAAATGTGATAATCCCATGCAGATGTTTATTACACAGTTTGCATTGTGGCGGTGGGTGTTCCTGTCAGGATTTTATGGGATTTGTATTTTTTCCTTTTTATAACGTTCTTGGACAGAGAGAGAGAGTGGTTCTCAAACTGTGTTTTTTCTCCGACATTCTTGCCCGTGCAGCCCCGACACTCGAAACACTCTTTACTTTAGTCCAACTCCTGCTTGCCCAGCACTCCAATCAAGCAGGCTCTGTTTATTGAACTATGAGGTGCCAAGTCACTCACTCACTCAGTCACTCACACAAACCTGCCTCCCCGCTGACCTCTGTGCCTTTTGCCGTGTTCGCCAAACGCCATCTCTCTCTCCAAGCCTGACGAGAAGACTTATGACCATTTAAACAAACACAGGCACTCAATGGCCTCTCTGTCTGTGCGGCTGTGTGGCAGGGTTTCCTTTATGTGGTCTATGTAAGTGCCCCTGTGTGTGCCTGTGTGTGTGCACATGTTTGTGTTTCTTTATGTACAGACATAATTGCTGTTGGATACTAATGCACATGAGGTCTACATGTGTTTGCTGAAGTGTGTAACGCACAGGATGAGGCGCTGAGACTGAACCCTCTACACTCGGCTCCCTGCAGCCTCACTGGGCCACAGCGAGTGCAGACATGCCCTCTGCTGTGCCACTGAAAGGTCCGCAAAGCCATCTGTCCTGGCTGCTAGTGCCAGGTATGGACTGTAATCACCTGGCACAGCACAGTGTAAATGCCATTACCCCCCTTGCCCTACCCCTGCTTAACTCAACACACACACACACACATCAGCGGGGCCAGCCTGATTCATTTCCCTACATGGCATGGTTTACATTTGTATCTGTATATCTCTACAGTTAGTAGCACATGTGCTGCTCATTCTCTGGATGCTGATCAAAACACAGTGTCACGCTCTCATCTGATCTCCAACTGCTGCAATGTCTTCAAATGTTTTTAAACATAGTGTTTCTCCAGTTATTTCAGTTTATATACCAGCGCAAGTAAGACAAGTTGAGTAAACATGTTGACAGGCACATATTGTGTATGCTTGTGTTTTGTTTATTTATCAGTGGACGTTGTTTATTATTTAGGTTCTGAATGTTTATAATAGTTAATCAAGGGATCCTTTCTTAGTACATTGACCTGAACTCACATTTGAGTGTAAAGGATGACCTCATGGCATTCAAGGTGTGCAGGTGCAAACCCTAAAGGCCAGTTGGATAATAGTCAGTCTGCTCTTGCTGACATATTTACGGGTGTCCACAAGGTATCTTGCGGTCAACCAGGCACTTAGGCTGTCAAGCGTTTTTAACCAATGTGACTGCAGATGTGACCTCATACTGAATGTCATGGTTGTCTAGAAAGCTGCTGTTATTTTCAAAATGATTTATCAATACAGCATTTTTAAATAAATGTCAAATCTCTAAATTAAATCCTGAAAGAACAAAACATTTAGGAGTGGAAAATGTGTGATGTCTTTATTGTAGAGTCTACTATTATTTACAACTTTCCTACTTGTCAGTTTTATCTCTGTTTTTGTGTTTGTGTACAAGTTTATATCTATAATCAACTATACCAGACAATATTATGGGCATGCTCAGTGAAGCTTGTGTGATGCAGGAGAGGATAGAGTGTCTGCAGGGTGGGCAGGAGGGCATGAGCTCAGAGCCTAAGAACGAGAGCCAGATTGAGAGAGAGAGGGGAGTCTGCCATGTCCAATCTGATCTCCCTGATGGTGGGGTCATGGGGGAGCAAGGGAATGAGAAGGAGGAGGGGGAAAGGAGGGAGGCAGCAATTCTCCAGGGTACAGTAGAAGTCCTGTTATATCTTCACACCCACCAGCAAACTACAGATTTGTGCAGTGCAAACACACACACACACACACACAGACACTGTCCACACGCCGCTGGCAAATTATCCACCTCCAACAGCCTTTGCAATAGAGAGCCATGGGTTAACACACCATTGCTATGAGCATGTCTTTGATGTAACCTGCTCAGTGTGTGTGAGCTGAGAGAGAGGTAAGATAACGGAGTCAAATGCTGAGAGGGGAGAGAGAAATTTAGAGACAAAGTGGGAGGTACAGAGAGAGAGAGAGAGAGAGAGGTGTTTGTCCCACAGGACGGAACTGGAGGCAAGGTGAAGAGCATCAATATGGAAGGGCTTAGCAAACAACATAGCTGCACTGCAAATAAGGCAAATTTTTGCTCATGGCACAAACAACACCCCTAAAGGGGCAAAGGAATTATGTTGTACAGAAAGTACAAATGCATTGGAGGGGAGCTCATCCATTGTAAGCTCTGCTTTAATACACATAAATCTGTCATTTGACCAGAATGGGGCAGATTTTAATATGATTCAGTTACTGTGAATATGTGACAGTTTTCTTTACATGTGAAATATAAGTGATACATCCACGCTTTGACCTGTTTCTTATTTGTTTAATTATATTTTGCTCTTATTCAGACATTAACTTGTCCTGTCACTGCTTCATAGTGTTGAGCAAAATAAAATTAGTTGGAGAGAAAAGACCAGTCCTACTGTAGTGGGGGCTGGAAGCAGTTGCATATAACCAAGAACATCTGGGGCAGCTTAGCCATTGGATATTTTCTCAGTATTCATTGTACTGTCCAATCATCCCTACATTATATCCTCACATAATATTTGACAATGCTTGACCCCTGATAGCCTGACATTGTGGCAGCTTCTGAAGAAAATAAAGCAAAGTTGTTCTGTTTAAAAGAAGCAGAATTACCTTTAGGAAACTTGAAGAACAGAAAAAAAGAAAAGGATTTTTTTTTCTGCTTCTACTGTTCCCCCTTGCTTTAGTTCTCTTTCACTGTTGTTATCATTCATTCTGCTTCCCTTATGGGACTGTCCATTCTGTTTCAAGGAAAAAGCCAAAGGCGAGACCCATGCTGTGCTCTGTGTCTCTGCAGGATTGACTCCGGGTGCCTTCTGATAAATCTTTAATTCCCTATGGGTCTGTTTTTGTATCCTTCCAAAGATTTGCGGGGAAGCTTGTTGTACTTGGTTTAATTTCCTCAGAACAAAGCTCATCTGATCTTCCCACCCAGACTTGTGTGTGGCATTAAGTCTTCATTTTCATTAATGTTGGAGGGGCAGCACGGGAATCTCATTTTAATTTGACATTTAAACATCTGTTTTCAATTTCCTGAGGCAAAGACTGCATGTGCATGGGTGCGTGTGCATGCGTGTGTGAGTGTGTGGGTGGACAGGGGATAGTTTGTGGGGGTGATGAACCTGGGAGTTCTCAGAGCTGAGAGCAGCCATCTCAGCTGACCTTTAAAGGAGGGCTTGGGTGTAAGAAATGATGGCAGCTAATTGCGTTAGCCTCAGCATAGCTCCAATTTGCTACTGTGGACCTGGAGAGCGATTTATCATACAGTACAGCAGAGTGTGGTTAGGCTTGGCTTGGCAGGGGCCAACAGATGTTTGCCACTGCAAACTAAACCTCTGCTTTGATAGATATGGTTGTCTTATGCACAGTCAGATGTTTGTCTTACAGGGAGACATGTCAGCCAGATGAGATGTGATGTGTTTTGTTGCTTCCTGAAAAGAGGAAAAGAAGAAATGCAACGCAGAATAGATCCTGTTACCTCGACAAAGTGTATTGATATCTGTCCAGGTCCGGATATTCACTGTGTTTCATCCCATCAGCAGCATATTTGAGCAAATCCAGGACGGACAAAGAGGCGTCTTCATGCTGGGACCTGTGACTCTGGCCCATTTCCACATATTAGGCCACAAACTGAAAATCTCTCTGTACACACAAACACACACACACATTGAGTTTGGCCTCCCTGTTAATAGCGAAGGAAATATTATCTGCTAGGGGACAGCTGCAGGCTCACCAGAGAGAGACAGAATGGTAGAGTAGGCTCATTATCCCAAACACAGACCACACCACACACACGCGCGCACACAGACACGCACATGCATGCACACGCACTTTCAGGACAGCACACAGCCAGAGAGCCTCTCTATCCCATTTTTTCACCCACTTCTGGGTCCCAGAATAGGAACAGTGAGGGAGTCAGGCGAGCAGGGTCTTATGCAGTATATATACAGGAAGGAGGAACGCTGCATACCTTATTTAAATCACAGGGGCCAGAGGCAACCAATTCCACCACAGCGCCGGATCTGACAGGGCTTCTGGCGGAAGAGTTGGGGCTTTGTACCCCGTCCAGATCTGGTTCCGTCTGTCTGTCTGACAGACTGTCTGGCTGCCCCTGTCTCCCTCTTGCTCACTCTGCCTCTATCCCAAAGGATTTTGTTTTCCACTGCGCAGATGTTCGGGGCTGTCTGCTGCGCTGCACTCAGCTGTGTTTATAACAAAGAGGTGTTGGTTTGGAGGAGGAGAGCAGGCAGCGAGGTGGGGGAGTGAGTGCTGTTGAGGAGGGGTGGAGGTCACTGCGCTGTTGGTGTAAACACTGGATGATGCCAGCTCTCCCTCTGGACTCCAGCAAGTCAATATAGCATCCCGTTTTTCCTATTTTCCTCCACACACTTCCCTTTTTACTGTCCAGAGGGACGTGGATCTGCATGTTAACTGAAAGAGTTACAGTGAGGCCAGCAGGGGAGGTAGAGACCCACTGAGAGGAGATGAGGTGCACTTAATGTCACAGTTAAAGTTACTGAGCTCACTCACCCAAGCATTTCTTACAGGCTCTGCATTAGCCATGCAGGAAAAACAGGAGTTCTCTCACATGCTCCTCACTTAGTTTAGTTCTTAAGTGTACAAACGCAGTCACTATCATTGATGCAGGATGTTTACACATTCATACTTACTTAAGAAAAACAAGAGCGAGAGATTTCTGAACATAAAAAAAGTGTAGTTTTTAATTAATAATCTGAGCCAAGGCTGGTTACAGCAGCTTCAGTGTTTGACTCACCTTGAGACTCAAGGCTGAGTTTTACAATAATGTTCTTCAGAAACAGGTTGACCTTACTGATTCAAATAGGTACAGTGTTTCTTCAGATGGAACTGGTGCTCTAATGGATCGGATGTTTAGTGTTTACATTTGCATTCCTGGATGACTGTATCTGCTTTTAACCATACCAAATGAGCTCACTCACCACGCAGCTGCACTCCTGAGTTTGAGTTGGATCAGAGTGAGTGTAGAAAATCATCTGTGTACAGCACAATGTGCATATCTCTGTAGATGTATGCCTCCTCCTCATTGGCAACAACAGCCTATGAGTCACAAAATATGTGATGAATCCTTTTGCTTTGTTTCTAATAAATACTGTTCCTATGCTTTAGAACTGAGACAAGGTAATGTTGCAGAGCAACATAGGAAGGTGTGGGTGTGATAATGAAGCAAAAGACTGGGGAAGCTATTACCACCCATCTTCCTCTAAAGTCAGGTTCCTACTGTTGTATTGGATTCCCGCTCCATGTTAGAAGAAGCAGAGAGCAGTATCTAACAGAAACAGCTTAAAGGGTTTAGTCAGGAATTTGTTGGCTGTCAGTAGGTGAGGGGTCCTGGGGTGAGCCTGACTTTGATCTGTGACTGAGGTGACTTTAGCGCGAACTGAGGAGCGTGAGACAATAGACGGCAAAAGCTCAGTTTTATCCCCAAAACACAGACAAAATAACTCACAGGCATACATTCACATTACACACACTGCACTCACCTCACATACTTTGTGTGTGGCCTGAATTGCAGACTGAAATTTACAAGCACTGTTTTCATATGTTTTTATATGTATATGTGGTGGATCTGGGGAAATGATTACTGGCACGCTGTCTGCAAAAGTGAGCTTGTTGCTTTTTCATTACTTTCTCCCCCCTCAATAAACCTCCAGTTTATCTTTAACACCAGAGATATGGAGTCCCTAGATAGGCTGTTCCTCTGCCCCTCAGAAAATAGATATGCATTGATCTGTTTTGTTGCAACTACCAGTTAGTAATGATATTGATGTGATATTCTGATAAGGCGGGGAGGCTCAGACTAATGATTTTAGGTGAGGCGGGTTTTGTAATTTTGCATTCAGCCTGAAATGAAAATCAGAATTGCTCAGTTAATCTCTTTAAACCTTCCCATATATTCAGTATCACATTTAGACTTGGGAATGAGAATCTGTGGACCTCTAATGTCCGAATAATGAAAATCCATGGCTGCGTCATGTTTTTTACACCGCCTTTACCAGGGAGAATCAATGCAAATAAGAATCATATTCTACCATCGTTCTTACCAAGGCAGCAATGGTAGATTGGATCTAATGCAGAGTTTAACCTATGTCAAGGTAACATGGGTGTATGAGTGTGGGGGATGTAAATACAGAGTGTCAGGGAGAGATGAAGAAGTGATGAGGAAGAGGTGAGGATCAGTGTGTACTGACATGTGTTTGTCTGATTGTATGTAGGTCTGTTTGCTTCGGTCAACAAAGACGAAGGTCATTGCTACTATGCACAATTATGCGTTCGTCACAGCTGTTGTTGTACAAAGCAGGCCATTAAAAGTAGCAACTGTATAAACCTAGTAAATACAGTAGTATAAACCATATACACCTTTTTTTACTTAGTCAGTACTGTATGCTGTGAAGGAATTTTGATGGGGTTGTTGTAGTTTTCATTGTGGGTTAGGTTAGGTAAATCAATAATGATGTGTGGCCAACATTTGTGCAGAACTAATAGTATGTGTCAAAACACCTTGACTGCTGTTTTACTAGCTGCCTTTGGCTTTATGAATGTAGCAACAGCTTTAAGTGTTTTGTTTTTTTTTTGTTTTTTTTAACAGTCGTCTGCCTCTGTAACTGTCCCTTTCCTGTATTTTCCCTAAAGGAAGACATGCAATGTTAATATTTGCTTTTTTTCCCCCCTCTTTCTGTTTTTTTGCAGTTCTACGCGATGACTTCAGACAAAACCCTGCAGATGTGATCGTTGCAGCAGGAGAGCCAGCGGTTCTGGAGTGTCAGCCCCCACGTGGACATCCTGAACCCACCATATCATGGAAAAAAGATGGAACAAACATTGACGACCGAGATGAGAGGATCACTGTAAGTAGATTGACTTTTTTTCTGTAAATTGCAGGGACTTTAACATTGTTATTGCTGACACGTAGCCTAATTTACTGATGCCTGGAAACAGCTTTGTATAAAAGGAAGATGTGTTTAAATATATGAGATGATTCAGTGATGCAGGTCATTACCAACACCTCAGTGTTTGTTGAAAGACTGATTTGTTTGACTGATTATTAACATACAGCAATTACCAAACCCGAAGAATCCCATTTTGGTGGCCACAAACTTTAATGACTGAGGTATAGAATCAGTCTTGCTCCATTAGTCAGCAGCAGTGCATTGATTAGGGATGGCTTGCTGATGAAATCAACCAGGAGAAATGTAGCTCAGGAGGGAGAAATGAGCTGACCGGGATCAAAGAGGACAAAGTTGCTCTCAGCAGCAGCAGCTACAACTCTCTACATTTGATTTACAACCAAACCACCAATTATTCAGCTTTAATTAAAACAACACACAGGCAGCACTACTGTATCAATCAGCTCTACATGCTTGCTTACTTAAGATCTGTCTTGAATAATCGTTTCTCAAACTGTTTCAACCAAACACGACTTTGTGTCCATAGTCATTTTCCTTAAGCTGGAAGAGACTTAGTAGTAGTAGTTGTGTTTGGTTATACTGATTGGATGTGTGCTTTAGGGAAATAAAGGCTCTGAGTCAGCGCTCAGCTAGCACAAGCAGGTACTGAGAAGGAAGTAGTTCGTAGTGGGTCTGGATCCCATTTTCACATTTCACATTCACACATTGTGCAGTTGTTGAGCAGTCATATACAGTAGTTTGGCACCCAAGTGCTGACGATGGCTAACTTTACAGTTCAGTCATGGAAAATCAAATCTACCCCAGTTAATAAATACAAGGTACTAATAAAGATGTTCCACTCTGTGTGCCTGTAGCATAGTACTGGAATCCAGCCTGGGCTAGTTGTGCTCAATACATTTTCATTACTGGGTAAGTCAAAACAGTGATTTATGGCTGTTGGTTGTCCTCAGCAGACAACTGTACATGTCTAAATACAGTTTTGCCCAGTGAAGGCCAGTTGAAGTTGGGCACATTGAGCCCTTGATTCTACCTCCTGAAGTGTGAGTATTCTCCCTCTATCTGTTTTTTTTTCTAAGCTATACCGGCAGAAGATTAAGAGTGTGTGTCTGGCTGCTGAGCAGCATAATTGAAAGAAATAAGCGCATAATCTAGTTTAAAGAGAATCAAATCATATCTGTGCCTGAGTTTAGTCGGTAGTCTCTGATAAGCACGAAACCCCTTCGCCAGATAGTGAACTCTGGTGGCCTTGGACAAATTCACTGTCTGTCTTCTGTTTACACGTTCGAATCACGCATGTGTTCTATATGTATGCTCAACTGACTACCTCTCTGTGGCCACTGTTGCATTATGGATGGTATTTTGAACAAAATGGAACATCCTGTTCTCTCCAAGACTGATGTTAAAGATTATTCATTTTAGGACTTAGATCTTTCATAATATGTTAAAAAAAATGTATTAGTCTATTTCATTAATTAACCTTTTTAGTTTTGTTTTTTATCTAATGGCAAACTACTTCAAGTTGTTAACTGTGGAGTGTTAAAGATGCGGTACGTTGAGGCCAAAGCATCCTCATATGGCTCTCGCACATATGATGCCACCCATGATTATATTTTAGCCCCACTGAACACATATAAACCCTATTTCTCTTGTTGATAAATCATTTCCACATAACATCATTTCTACTCCACGCTTGGTGGAAGTGAGGACTTTTCACTGCTGTATATGTGCTTTTGTGCTCTGTTGGTTGAAATCCTCTGAGTAAATGCTGTGAACACTGCTGCTGTAACACAGGCTAAATGACTCAGAGTTGTGTCCTTGTAGCCTGCAGCAGTGTTGGGCCTTCTGTGGAACTGAAAAAAAAAAAGGGTCTGGTAGATTTAACAGCTGGTGTTGCTCACTGTAAACTTCCTGTCAAGCACAAAACCTCGCACTCTGAGTGTTCCCAAATGACCACTTTTAAAGTAGTGCTAGACGTCATGTATGAGCGTCTGAGTATGTGTAATCAGTTGTGGTGACAGATAGGAGTCTGTACGGTGTCCTTTTGCCACCCATGTTAACAGATAAAGTTGTATTAGAAATAGGACAATCATGGGACAATGTCAAGAATTTGTTCACGGTACAGTAAATTTGGTCAGAGATTGTAAAAACGAAGCAGAGGGTCGAATCTTTATAATATGATGAACAGCTGAGCTCGTGAAAGGGCCCCCTCATCCAGCCTGCATTGTTGTGTTTGGTTCAGTCAATTCCTTCCACCATGCAACATGCTGGAACGTGCAGTCTCCTTGGTGATCGCTGGTGATCAGAGCGAGGTCCCTAACCACCCGCAGTCGGGATTTTCTCTCTGCGCTGCACTTTACTGGGATGGGTCGGCTTGGCTTTGGTGGCTGCAACATAAAGAAGAGGGAGTGAACCTCAGAGAGAAAGACACATCAGAGGAAACCCTTCTGTTTTTCTATCTATTTTAGTCAGCTGTGTGTAAACACCAATGACATGCTGTGTGCCATCTCACATATATTCATGACTTCATGTGGGGTGGTTGTGAAAAGTTTCCCACTGAGCCATAAAAAGTGAGGTAGGTCTATTACCCTGTAATGCTGCTGTGCTGCTAGCAGCTGGCCCCGATTACTCTCAACTTTGTCAAACAGGTCTTTCAGGAACAATGAGGGAAGGATAAATAAACAGAAAAAGGAAAAATGCCAGTATTTAATCCTTGACCATTGTCTGTTTTTAGAGCAAGAGTCTGTCGGCGGCATCATAAATGGCCAAAACGCAGCACATTGTCCTCCTCCTTTTGTGCAATAGTTGTGGCTAATTATCAGCCTGGAAAATGAACTGCTGTGTGAATACCAACAGAGTGCATGCTGAATGGCGGCTTTTGCATTATCAGCATTGCCAAATGACATGAGACAAAAGACAACAGGATAGTGCAATCTCCCTGTAATGCAGGGATAATGGTCAGATTGTTGGGGCTTTCAGCAGCCTGTGTGCTGTGCTGTGTTGTGTGGAGAGGATATGCATGTAGAGAAAAAGAGGACTGTCGCTGCATCCATTTACTTTAGCCAGCTCTCAGAGTCCCTGCTGCTCTGGCACTCCAAATATGCCTGTGGAGAATGGGAAACTGCCACAGACACACAGAGGTAAGAATATGGATAGAGTGGACGGGCCGCTAAGTGGATCCTCATGTTAAAGCCCTGTGGAACCAACAGTACGCCCCCCCTCTTTCTCTGCTGCATGGTCTGCCCTGACCTTGCGCCTTTGTGAGTGTCACAGTGTTTTAGCTGTTAAGCCTTTCCTCAAACAAACAGTAACATAATGATACTTCAAACCCCTCCAGCACCACAGGGTACCCTAAATAAGCCAGCCTTCCACAGCCTCTTCATGTCCCCCTGCCTCCTGCTTTTTACCATGAATATTAAACAGGGGTGAAAGGCTGAGGAGTACCTCTGAACCAGAAGAATGTGTCTAGTTGCAAAGTTGTCCTTCAAGGATCTCAGACTTCCCCTGGCTACTTTATAACAACTAAAATCCATTTACACTCTGTTTGAAGTTTGTTCGTCATGTGCATGTGATGAAAGCTTGACCGCATGCGTATGTGCAATGCAGTGATGTAGATTTACTGAGACATATCGTGCAAGTGAATACACATGTAGAAGGGCTTGCGTTTAACATGGTAGTCACAGGGAAAACAGATTTTTGCAATACTGTGTGTCAAGTTCTCTGTCAGTGGCTCGATAATGAGGGTATCGATTACATGCTTGCAGGTGGTGGTCCTGGTCTTTCAGGCTGATGTGTGCATTTAAAACCTTAAGCTCCATCAAGCCACAGAGATCATTGGTGCACCATGCTATTGTCTGAGTCTGCACTGACTGGCATGGTTGTCAGTTGGGAGAAGGGCTGAGGGGCCTGTGCTGGGCCCTCTGACTGCCTGAGAACAAAGCACCTCCTCTGGCCTGTAATCAAAGCCCTGGGAAATAACAGACATGACATTCACCTGGACAAACACACATTCACTGCTGGGTGTGTGTGCTGTTCATATGTGCTTAAATGTATGTTCACTTGCTCTCACTTGTAGCTGTATGCACACACAGAAAAAAAAAATTCAAGAGACCTATTCTTTAAAACATTCCCCGCACAATAATAGACAAAACTGTCCACAAGTTCTTTGAGGCGACTGGAAAAGCGCTTTCGGTCCTGCAGTGCCTCAGGTGTTCCCTCAGGGACCTGTGGTTGTGTTGGATTTTGAAAGTGTTCTTTGGCTTAGCTTACCCTGAGGAGGAGGAGCAGGCTGACTGATAGTGATTTAGGCTTCAAGTGGAAGTTGAGTGGGAACAGCACAAACTAGATATAAATAAAGTAATCCAGTTGGTCTCTGTCTCTGTAAGCCCAGAGCAAAAACCTAATAAAAAAAACTCTTTAGCGCCAAGCCATTATGTGTTTGTGAGTACATTTATCATAGTGTTGTAATGGCCTTTTGGTAAGTAAATGCTCACAGGAATTCTTGAGAGCAATCAGGAAATGTTTTGTAACATTTTGTAATGTTTGAGCTATGCTATTGTCTCTTTTTTTTGTGTCAACCAAAGGCCCCCAGTGTCTCTCCTACTCTAATATTGCTGTTTTGCCTCTCCATGTTCAGCCTCTCACCTCCTTTTCTATTCCCTCAGATACGTGGAGGAAAGCTGATGATCACAAATGCCCGGAAGAACGATGCTGGGAAGTATGTGTGCGTTGGCACAAACATGGTTGGAGAACGTGAAAGCGAAATAGCTGAACTTACAGTGCTCGGTAATTAACCCTTTTTTTTCTTTTCAATCTGTTGCACAGACAACCTATAAACATGCACACACACACACACACACACACACACACACACACACACACACACACACACACACGTCCACACACAATTTTTTTTCTGTTTGTCTGCAGTGAGAAACAGAATCCAGATGTTAAGCTTTGATTGTCTCTCTGCCAGGGAACTAAATGGTGTCGCTGACCTTTATCATATAGAGTGTGAGATGACCTCCAGTCTCACACCTTTCAATGAATCCCACACTGACCCCAGCAGCTTCTACCAGCTGCACCCTATTTCACCATGAGTGACCTCTGACCCTGATACTCTCCTGTGTCCCAAGCAGAGAGCATGTCCAGACTCCTGATTTTATCGCCAGCTTTTTCACTTCCTCCACCTCCTCTCCTCAGAGACCTCTTATAATCTGTCAGAAGGAACAGCAACAAAGGCAGTTTCGTAAAGATAAATAACTACACTGAAATAATACTGTCAGGGCAGAAATGAGGCCAGCTCGAAGCTTTTGTTTGTCCTTATGAGTAAGTATCACGACCCAGAAACTCTGGTTAATCATGAACCACCCTTGTTAGTTTTTGGACCTGAGTCTGTAGGAATGTGTTCAGAGCAACTCATAGCTATGATTTTTTTAAGCCTTAGAAAACCTAAAAAAAATACACAATGGAGCTGCTGTGGTGACCCTGTACCGTTGGGATTTGGTGAGCAGATAGAGTCAGAGCTTGACTTTAGGTTGCTGTGGTTAACAAGATGACAAAAGGGGCCTGACCTTTTGTCAGGTCCTGTTCAGTGACTTGTTTTCAATTAAGTTAGTGTTGCGTCATATATAATTAAAGCAACATACATCAATATAGCCCTAATACCACAAAGTATTTTCTGTGTCTGGTGACTTACTGTTTAGTCTCTAGTCTCTAGACTGTATTTTCGCCTTATGGGTGTCATTAACCATAAATTTAATATTATCTTGTCACGTTATGTCTCGCATACAAACTCAATTTGATTATTCCACATTATTTCATTATTTTCATTCTGAGTCACGTCAAACTAAATTATTTAACTTAAAGGACCAGTGTGTAGGATTTAGCGACGAGGTTGCAGATTGCAAAACAACTGAATACCCCTCCCCTCACTACTCCCTTTCCAAGTGTGTAGGAGAACCTATGGTGGCCTTCAGGTAGCATAAAAACGCAAAAGGCCCTCTACAGAGCCATTTCTGCCAATAGATCCCTTAAATCCTACATAAAGCTCTAAAGTCTGATCAGCACTAAATAAAGATTTACTGAAGAAATAAAAGTTACAGAATTTAGGGCTTTAACTTAATCAACACATTGCTCCAGCACTACCATACTCTGCTTTGTGAGGTTTAATTTGTGTACTGTTTTCATTTTTTGCAGAGCGTCCCAGTTTTGTACGTCGCCCAGGTAGCCAGGTAGTGTTAGTGGACCAAAGTGTAGAGTTCAGGTGTGAGGCCCGTGGTGACCCAGTTCCCACCGTGCGCTGGAGGAAAGATGATGGTGACCTGCCCAAAGGAAGGTATGACTCATGACCTGGTCACCTTTCATCACACAATACCTTCCTCCTTTACCCTCTCCCTGTCTTTGTTTGATCCCCTGCTCACTGTTGTCAGTGCTGTCAGCTGACACATGTTGCATTGAATGAGTCTGTACATACAGTTTTTGTGTCAAATTTTATTTTGACAACATGAACACCTGTTTTAATCCAGATATGAGATCCGTGAGGACCACACCCTGAAGATCCGTCGTCTGACCTCAGCTGATGTTGGCTCCTACACCTGTGTGGCAGAGAACTTGGTGGGCAAGGCGGAGGCGTCGGCCTCGCTCACCGTCCACGGTAAGACAGAATACTTTTATAGGCCTCTGTTTCACACTAGCACAACATTTCATTTCTAGCCCCACGAACAACTGTTCTAAATTCATTTCCATTTTGGGTTATTTTGCAAGTTGATTCAAATGCAATTTAGCCCAGCCACATTGCAATAATAGCCTTCAGCTTTAGTACTACATGGTCATCACTTTCAACTATTCTCTCTCAATTAGCTGATTGATTTCTAATAAAAAGAAACGCAAAAATCCATAACAGCTGTAGAGCTGTGCACATGGGAACTCAACAGCAATCGATTTCATTTGCCCTATACAAGTGGCATTTCTCCGGAGGCCGGTCTTCCTTCACATTTTAAGACATACAGTACTATTTGTGAACCTATGGAATATCTTTGTGTCTCCTGTGGCCCTCTCCATCAGACGTCTTATTAACACAGTTGGAATATAAAGCAGCCGGTCACAGAGTGTGAACATTCAGAAAGAACCCATTCAGAGAAACTGGGGGCTGGGATCACCCCCAAACCCTCCTGAGAGTTAGAGGAACACAGGGGCTATTTAACGCCAAACTAATGGGAATGTTGGGAGTCGGGTGAGAGAAGAAGGGAGGAAAGGAGGAGGAGGCTGACGGCATGGAAGATTGGGATTGGATGGAAGGACAGTGAATATGTTGGTCTTGGTGGCAACTTCCCGCTGATGCAGAACGGGCTGGGAATTGGGGCTGTGGGTGATTGTGGTGAAGAGGATAGAGGGGGAGAGAGGTTTCTGCGGTGAGGTCAGTCATATTAATGTCACCCATAGAAGTCAACGTAGCAGAGATACAAGGCAAGAAGAGGCAAGGCAATTCTATTCCTCTGCCAACCCCCACCTGCAAACGCAGATACTTCATCTTCACATGGCTACCCTTTGCAATTATTTCTTGATTTTCTCCACAAGACAGCAATCCTCAGATTGGAGGAGCAAGATTAGGC
Organism: Toxotes jaculatrix; assembly: GCF_017976425.1. Classification (NCBI taxonomy): domain Eukaryota; kingdom Metazoa; phylum Chordata; class Actinopteri; family Toxotidae; genus Toxotes; species Toxotes jaculatrix. Next base: position 6,030,281 of record NC_054402.1, read on the forward strand.
ACACCTGCCAATACACCCATCAATATATCTACTTCTCTTATTGCCTTTTTTACTCTTTCCCTCTCCCTGATGAAAGCTTAGATAATGAAAGGGAACAGCATTGATGCACTGGTTCAATAAGCTGTTCTCCTGGCTTAGAATCATATTTGAAATGCTTAAACCTCCCTTGTCCTCAGTGGAAATGAAATGTCTTAACCTCAGGCCAATTCCCTGTTGCCTGCATTCAGAATCAAGGCACTGACCCTCTCTTCATACATTATGCCATTCAACCCCCCACGTTCTAAGAGTTAAGCAGGCGTGAAAACTGAAGTAAAAGCACTTAAATTGATTAAACTTCAGCAAAGAAGAACCCATGCCATAGATTTAAAGGACAAATGCTGAGGTTTTCTCAGAACGTAAAGTCAGGTGAAAGGGATAGTCGTATAACATAAATCAAAGGAATCCTACTGTCACAGTTAAATCTGACTGATGCCTGAACCTCCAAGCTTTCAAAGTTCCTAGAACCATTTTCATCTACTCTTCATATCCCTGAGCTTCATCCAGACCAGGACATGAGGAGGCCAGGGACGCTGTGGGCACTGAGTAGTCCAGCTAATTAAAGACAAGCAGGCCACAGTCCCACGCCCGGAAATGACATGCTTCTAATTACAGATGCGGGCACAGGAAAGGAAAGAAAGGACGGGTAATTGTAGGTTTAAACAGGCCAAACTAGCAGAAACGATGTATAGGTAGTAAGATGTCGCTGTAGTAGTGAAGACAACAGTAATGTGGGGGGCAAGAGTTTAGTCTGTGGGTTTAGTGGGCAGTGCTGTCGCCCTACATCAAGAGTCAAAGAATGGCAAGATTGCTTAAGAATAACTGAGCAGCTGAATAAAATCATTTCAGTGGTGAGCTGCTGGCAGAGAGAGATACACCACAAAATGGGTACAATTGGCCAAAGTGGAATTAATGTAAATATTCTTTGAACACAGCTTTTTCTGCTAAATCTGCTCTGATGTGTAAATGGACGATAAGTCCAACTGAATTAAAATTGTGTGTTTTAAAAAATGGCTATATATAAAAGTCCGTCCGTGCAGTGACATTATGCAATTGTATCAGTTTGTAACTGTAAGTAAATGGTAGGAACATAGCAAGATGCACAATATTGAAGATATTGTCCTTCAGAGCAAATCCCTTTTAAGAGCTGGACACTTTATGGGAATAGTCCAGCTCTGTGTGAACAGAGGGGGGATTTTCACAAGTTCCAAAGTGAGACTGTCAGTGAACAATGTCGACATTGTGGGAATGCCGCCTTGGGCTATTTTTCTTTCAATGTGCTCTGCTCTCGTTACTAACTTAATCAGTGAATTATTGTCTTACACGTGTGTTTGTCAGTCTACTACACCTCCTTTGGACTTATAAATATGTCTAGTAAAATAGTTCAGTGATTGATGGAAGAAACACATAATTGGCATAAAGTCATCCACCATATTTATAGTTTCATTGTAAAATCATTAATCTTAGCCATATGAAAATATATTTGTGAGATGGATTGCTTGGCTATTAAGTGTGCTTTGGGTATGAGTACACGTGAGTGTGTATTTTGAAAGATTTAAGTATCACACAAAGGCATTCTGATCTGCGTCTGGTACGGTTAGATAATGTTCATACAGCATTTTCTTAATTAAACCTCACCAGTGGACTTCCTCCATAGGAATTTAAATGCATTGTTTCAGACTTTATTTGGCAGAATTCAGAAAATCAACGTGTTATGTTGTTTCTTTGCTGGGTAAGTCTGCCGTTAGCAGTGATTTATGTGTAGAAAAGTCTTGAATGGAATGGTAGTCCCTAGAGCAGCGTTGCTAATAACCCATGTAAAGGGTCTGGAAGGAGACTTTGGAACTGGTGCCAAAAGAGAGTGAATGAGAGGAACTTTCTTGTCAGCAGTCTGTTCTGTTACAGTGATGATAAATACCAAAACCTGGGTTAGTGCCAAAACTGGTGCTTTGCGTCATCCTATCTCTGTGTATCTGCATTTAATTTGTCTTAACCATCAAATAAACCCTCACTGTGTATTTCCTGCTGTAACACAAAGTTGTGAAATCCACATTTCAGTATACAAAATTTCAGAGTGGGACAAAATATTTAAAGCATGCTAAAGTCCTCCCAATGGGAGCAGCTATTAATCATGCCAAATCCTCTGCATGCAGTCTTGGTCTAGTGTTGATGTCAGGCAGACAGAACAGCAGCACCGCTCAAATCCCCATTAATATCTCAGTTGTGGTCTTTGGTACGTAGCCTGCCTCCTATTGGGCTGGAGGTCACAATGCTCAGTGTGTTTTCCTCAGCCGCTCTGATCAGCTTATTGATAGAGACTCCCCTCTGAGCTGTAAGCTAGCAGAAAGCCCACAATAAAGTAGCCCGGTCAGATTTAAGGCTCACCTCTCCCTCCAGGTCCACAACTGTGATCACAGCACCATGGGAGAGGTAGGGTTACCTAATTAAAGGCTTAGACACACATGAATGGATGTGTGTATGTGTTGTAGGAGGTTTGTGTATTTGTGGGTGTGTATGTTCTCACGATCGTGTGTATCTAGAGCCTTTCACACACGGATAGCGGTGAGCATCTTCGTCTGGGGCTGTTTGATGTAAGTCTTATCTGCATTTTAAAGGCCAGCGATAGGCAGGGGGAGGGAGGGAGGGTTTGGTCATTACTCTGACTGACAGCGTTTATGTTTCTGAGGGATCCGTTGGAGCAGACAGATTAGATAAGGTGAGTGATTGGCGGGGGGAGATTTATGGCCAAAGAGTGACAGTTAAAATTCACCTTGTGTTTTTATGGACTGGATGTGCATTTGCAAGGCTGTGTTTGAGGGACTGTGATCTAGCTGCTCCTCTGGGTGCTCTAAACTTCATTAAGGGTACAGGGACATTCACCTTCACACAACACCTGGAAAGAGAGGAAAAAAGTAAACAAAGCATGATGCTGCTAAGCATAAAACATCTGCTGTGTGTGTTTCATTGTGTTGTCTGTGTGCCTTTTTGCCATTTTGTTTTACCTACATTTTTTCCTGCCCTTGAGCACATTCTAAGTCTAAGAAGGAACGTTGAATCAGATGTTCTTCAGTTGATTTTCTTGTGCATGTGTTGTCTTTTAATGCATTCCTGATCACACGTGGTAATTATTCTTTGCTATGTGCATCATGTGATCCCTAGGGTTTGATCTGAGGGTGAAATATGACACGTCTTTTATTCACTGAATAATAATAACATGATTATTTGTGCTCATGGACGTCACATTGTTATTTTCCTTATCTCTCTTCTCTGTCATGCTGTTTATTATTTAGTTATTCATCTTTGGGTTTTTTGTTGTTGTGTTTTTGTTCCCTTTTTAGTCATGTCTGGTAAGTTGAAATGTCACCCGTCACCTATTCACCGCCCTGACAGAGACAGGAAGCTGTCACAACCCCCCTTCATCCTCCTCCCATCACCTCTCCACCCTCCAATCAGCACTCATGTTTCTGTTGTCATGGGCAACAGAGACAAAAGGACATTAATGGGTAAAAATATGCTCAGCTTGGGCCTCCAAGGTAAAGCCGCATCATTTCATTCTATTATTTCCCCCTTTTATGCATTACCAAACACCCCATCTTATTCATGGACAAATTATGTCTATATTTCAAATGACAGCTTTCAGATTGCTTTTTTATGTATAGCACAGCCCCTATAAAAAGAGATTAAAATGTTAGGAGATTTAATACATTTGAAGACATATTCATAGTGCTTTTGAAATGAACATGTAAACTGGCCTGCTTCTCAGCGTCTGCATTCAGGGTGTGTCTCCTCACATAGATGGCCTATTAGACCAGCAAAGCCTAGTGTCTACTGTAGAGGTGCATGGGTGACATTGGGCTATGACACCACACTTAGTCTGAGATGGAATTTGTCATTAAGATGATCCTGGTTGAGGCCTGTGCTATTGGAGGGTGTCAGCATGGACAGATGGCTTAAATTTATTCCCCATTTCCATGTGAATTTTAATGGTGCATGCCCTTGCCCATGCAAATGAGGGGGCATAGGAGTAACCCTTGTTTTTTCTATTCATTACATCTATAATATGCCTGACTTTTGAATTTCATCAGTGTACAATCTGCTGTGCACACACCATGCAAAGTTTTGAAAATGAGTCTGTATCTCTATGAACTGAATACAAACAACAGAGCTTTAGTCAAATTTCTTTTGTATTTCATTCAAATAATCTAGACCACTTGTAACTGTAATATTTTGACAACTATGATAATATAGTATGGTGTGTTTGTCTATCCAACGGCTAACCATGGTCATGGCTGTCCTCTAGTGCCCCCAGCATTTGTGGTGAGACCAAGGAACCAGGTGGTTGGGGTTGGCAGAACCGTCACTTTCCAGTGTGAGGCCACTGGAAACCCACAGCCAGCCATTTTCTGGCAGCGGGAAGGCAGTCAGGTAAACAAAATAAACAATGATAAAGGTTTCTATTTCAAAGTGCTCCTTATCCCTTTGGAAAACAATCTCTCATACTCATTCAAAAATCCTGAAAGGGTTATTTTGTAGCTAAGACAGATGTTTGCATTTGCTGTAGCGAAATTTTCAACATGTCCAATTAATATACTGTAACCTAATAAAAGTCTGATTGTGTGTGATCTGTTTAATACCCCACAGAACCTGCTGTTCTCCTACCAGCCTCCTCAACCCTCCAGCCGGTTTTCTGTATCTCAGACAGGGGACCTGACCATCACTGATGCCGAACGCTCAGACATGGGATACTACAGCTGCCAGGCCCTCAACATCGCTGGCAGTGTCATCACCAAGGCTCTGTTAGAGGTCACTGATGGTAAGCGACCTTCCTTTAAACACGGTTTCTGCATACCTCAAGGCCCGAGAGAGAATTAGAGGAACACAGAGTGGATGAATATTGGTATTTTGAGATAATCTTTGGCTCATGAGGATAAAGCTGTTCATCTGAAATGCTGTGGTCCTACTGTAGAGCATATTAATATCTGAATTGAGGTTTGTGAGGTTTGGTCTGGCCTATTCAGTGTGTTCCTGTCAGAGGTAGAGACTCTCTGGTGCCTGTGCACCCAGACCGTGGCTCAGTTTTTGGCTTCACTGGCTTCACACTGGCTAATGTCTCCTTTGGTATTCCACGGCTGGCTTGCTGCTGTCTACCGTTGGAAGACTGTGGCCATGTGGTGAGGTCTGGATTGGGTCCTCTAATTACTCTGCTAGCCAATCCCTGTCAGCCTGGTGCACTAACCTTGGTTCCATTTCCACCATTCCCACAGAGATCTGGGCAGCTATTATTTTGTCTATGACACACCTACATTCATCCCTTCATTTACCAAATATCCTTCTTCATTTCAGATCTACAATGGTATGCTCCATCTCTCTCTCCTTCTCTCTTTCTCATTCTGTCGTGCTCTCTGGATAATAATAACAGTTATTAAAGTGAGCCGGCCGCTCTGAGGCCACCACTTCTCCGCAGGCAGATCTGGTAATTACAGGTCATGCTGACATTGTTTTAGTAATTGCACCATCCCTGGCACAAAAGCAAAGACAAAGCGGCCCAGAGATTACACCACAGCATGGTTCTGAGTATCTATCCACACATACATACATCACCATCTTACCCTGTGTTAGGTATTAATTTGATTGCTCCTCACTGAATGTAACTTGCTAGTAAATCAGTGGAGCTGACAGCAATGGTCATCAATAGTGCTATGAATAATAATAATAATCAGAGGGAGGCAGACAACCTGTAGCAGGAACATGATGAATCACACACAGTGGAGACAAAATAAAAATGAAAAAAATACTGGGTGCATATAATTAAGGTCTCTCTTACGTCGTCTCCCTTTGCCCCCCACCCCCCTTTCTCTGCATTACAGCTTTTCTCTTCCACTGAAATACATGCTTTCTCTGTCATGTCTTTGTTTGTTATTTGTGTCTACTGGTTGAACACCCAGGGTTCACAGGCTGAGACAAGGAGCAGGAGTTTAAACGTCCTTGTGTTAAAAACATTGTCTGTTCTGGCTAGCTGTTTTTAAGCATTTTCTCTCCCGTGTTTTGTGTTTTAATGGCTGGGGGGATGGGCCTTGGGACTGTCGGCTGCGAGCGTTCATATGCGTAGTGCCAGGCATCTGGTCGAGCTGCAGCGAGAAGACTTAAGTATCTGAGGCCGTTTCATTTTAATTACGCTGTTTTTATTTGGCTGAGTTTGACTCCTGCTGCTGAATGATTAGAAAATTGCTTCCAGTTCTTAAAATTGGATTTAATTCCTCTTCCACTACCCTTGCAATTTTCACATGCTTACATTGCTACATGTTGTTTGTCAGATTCTCACTGCTCTCTGCCTTTTGTTTTCTCACATTTGCTGGACATAATTGTCTGAATCCTCTGTTCTTTGTGTCCCTGTAACACCACATGAACAGCTCCATAGTTTTTCTCCTTCCACCTTTCCACGTAATTGCCCATTCTCCCTCCTGCTTCCACAGTTGTGTCAGACCGTCCGCCACCAGTTATTCGACAAGGCCCAACCAATCAGACGGTGGCTGTGGACGGCACAGTGGTGCTCAATTGTGTGGCATCAGGTAACCCCACTCCCACCATCCTCTGGAGGAAGGACGGTGTACTGGTGTCTACTCATGACTCCAGGGTCAAACAGCTGGACACAGGGGCACTGCAGATACGCTATGCAAAGGTAAGACACATGGACACAGGTACGAACATGCTCAGATCCCTTTTTAACATCAAGCAAAGTAAATATGCAACACAGCACCCAGTGCAGTTCTGTGGCATTTTAATTTATAATTTTACTACAATGTACAAACTCTTCTTGTATTTCTATATTTATATAGACACATAATTACATTTTAATCAAGAGTTTCTATTAGGCTTCCTTTAATGTATAAAGCTATTCAAATAAACTTCAATGCTGTACATATCACATCCATAATGTGCTGGGCAAACCCCTGCTGGTCGGTAAATAAAGCATGTGTTCCCTGCCAGCAGCCCGCCCTCAGAGGGCTGTCAGTCAGTTGTCATGGGTTTGAAATGGAGTCTGTGAAGTCGAGCAGTCTGTAGTTCCTGTCAGTCAGCAAACACAGTGGGTTTTGTGTGTGAGCATATATGTGCGTGTGTGTGTGTGCTTGAGATGGCAAGCCCTGTGATGCTGAACACAGTCTTAGAGAGAGACAAGCAGGGGGTGCTGACGTGTCTTCCAGATGGAGGCGTCACGGGGTCAGAGTTCGCGTCGGTTTGCGGTGTTCTGATGAATGCTGGCATGTCTTGTGGTGACAAGATTGCAGTGTGATTGGGCTGCCAGTGTGAGGCAGGCAGGAGGGGATGCATCTGAACCCCGCTCCTGCGGTAGCCAAGTAAACTCCGCAGGCACTGTACATTAATGAACTTGTCATTTCTCCCCGACAACATTTTAATGAAGACGTTTTTGATGCGTGAGGTAATTCATTTTATTAGTGTGGCTGCGTGAGTGTTATTGTGATCAGGTTTAATACATTTTCTCACCTGCCAAACAAAGAAATACACACCTTGAAGGTCATTGACAGGACATGTTCACATTCAATTTAACTCTTGCAGTTTTTCTCTCTTTATTTACTATGTATCACCACAAACCACAACAGATTTTTTTGTCTTACCCAGAGACTTTTACATCAGTTGACAATGCACAATACACACGTTTCACAGTGTGAAAATAGTCCATATACTTTTTCCAACAGGGTTATGTTAGGTGTTTTGCTAGCCTGTTTGCTAGCCGACTATCTCAGAAACTTTTTGACCGATTTCAGTTAAAGTTGGAGGAAACTTAGGCCATGAGCCAAGAAACAATGATTTGTTTTTGGTCTGGATTCAGATTCAGGTGCTGATCCAAGAATTTTTTGAGAGAAAGTTTTTTCAGCTCTATTTTCTCATGAACTATTGCACTTTCTGTAAAAAAAAAAAAAAAATCTGGCACATATACCACATGATTGTCTTTTATTGTGTATTTTGATGCAGATCCAGATGTAATGCAGATTACATTTTTCATTATTAAAATAACAAACGTAGAGGATTGTTCCGTCTTGGTAGAGAGAGAGATGTATGAGCTCTCTGAGTGCTTTTCACTGTTATTCCAAAAGGAGCATGTACTATATCTAACATTTCTGTGCACCCCACTTTTTCCAACAAGTTCTAAAAACGTATGAATTATCGACGTTTATCCTTATAAATTCAGTGCATATTGTCACCACATTTGTTGATTGGGGCCGTGGCCTCCATGTTTAGTACTCAGGGGGATGGTAGGGAGAGAAAAAGGTCTCCAATTAGTCTATGATCCTGTGAAAACCTTTTCCATTTGACTACGAACGGTCTGTCACTTGGTCTTTCCAGCTGCTTTCCCCCAGTTTCTGCTAAGAAAAAGATGATGTTGAGATTATCAGGCAGACAGGTGCCTGCCACAGACTCCACCAGAATGTGAATACGTAGTGCAGTGGGGGTTTGGAGGGAGACAGAAGCAGGAGCAGAAGGAGGGAGAGAGACAATTACCAGTTCTGGTAGACATTTAACTAAATACTCTCCATCTTCATCCTCCAGCTTGGTGACACTGGCACCTACACCTGCATCGCCTCCACACCCAGTGGAGAGGCCTCATGGAAAGCCTATTTAGAGGTTCAAGGTAAGTCTAATCCAATGGTGTCCACTTTTGTGGTTTTTGTGCATTAGTTTTCGAACAAGTATAGTCTTTTCTTTTTCAATTGCTGGGTATAATGTTATTTATGCTTTTCGTGCCTTTTGCTTTTTGGAAAATAGCAAGAAACTACATTTATCTATTTGTTTCCCTCTCTCTGTTCTACATGTAGAGTTTGGAGTCCCAGTCCAGCCAAACAGACCTACTGACCCAAACCTGATCCCCAGTGCCCCTTCTAAACCTGAGGTCACTGATGTTACACGCACCTCCGTCACCCTTTCCTGGAAGCCAAACCTTAATGCTGGAGCCACACCCACCTCCTACATAATAGAGGCCTTCAGGTAAAACTAATCAACTTGGCCATCGATAAACTAATTATTCCATAGATTTATTTGAAACCTTTTAAACTTTAATTGTGTCTGTTGTGTGTCCACAGTCATGCATCAGGGAGCAGCTGGCAGACCTTGGCAGAGCATGTGAAAACTGAGTCATTTGTACTGAAGGGCTTGAAGCCCAGCGCAGTCTACCTCTTTTTAGTACGGGCAGCCAATGCCTATGGGCTGAGTGATCCCAGTCCTATCACTGATGCTGTGAAAACACAAGGTGAGAACAAACTGATATGAATTTCATATACAGTACAGTGGTGTTTTGGTTTTTCTCCAGTTTAAGATAAGCTCATACATTTTTGATGTCTGTGCCTCTGCATATAGATATCCCTCCCACGAGTCAGGGTGTGGACCATCGTCAGATCCAAAGGGAGCTGGAAGATGTGGTAATCCACCTGCACAACCCCACCATTCTCTCCTCCTCATCTGTAAGGGTGCAGTGGACAGTGAGTATCATTTCCTCCCTGAATGCACTATTGTCACTTTTTCTTGTCACATTCTCACACAGCTGCATTCAGATACAGATTGCCATATGGATCACTGGTGTGGCTGGTCACCAAAGCTCCAAGGTTAGTTCAGTGATATGCCTATGGTCAATTGGTCAAGCAGCTCAGCCGAGTGCTAACGTCCTAGCACCCTACAGAGGAAGGACACTGCAGAGAGCAGCCTGGAACACAATCCAAGTGTTCTTAGTATCCATCTGGCATGAGCCTGAACGGCTCGGCTGGCCAGAGACCAAAAATCTGCAGCTCTGCCCATAGTGAACCACTCAACTACCCAAAAGCTAGACAACAGAGCCCAGCCTTCTGCAATAGGCCATGTAGTGCCGTATAGCAGTGTGTGGCGTGCCAGTCTGTGCCCTCTCAGATTGAAAACACTTGATGGCTGTTAAAATAATACAAGTGAGAAGGAAGAGGCGGCCAACTCATGCTCTTAAGTGGAAATGGCTTACAGATGTTAAAATGGATAGGTGGAAGAGGAGGAAGTAGAAGTAGAACTGGGAGCTTATGTTGGCATTTCTTTGCTGGTACAAGCTGAATATGAAGTACTAATGTCCACCTGCAATAAATCTGGTTAATGTGTTTAAGATTATGAGACAATACAACTATACATTGCTGTCTACCACACATAGTGGATGTTAGCCTGGGGGATGACTCACAGAAGGGAAAGAACAGTCCGTTTTGCTTTTTGTCATAAGGCCACCCCTACATTCCCAGGTGTTATGAAGTGCCATAGTGAGTGATGAATGGGACTGAGGAAACGTGAAAAGGATAGTGACATGTCAAGACTGATTTAAAACATTACTGCCCAGTTACCCTGTCACCCTGGAATGTTCCAGAAAAACACATGACATGAGGGAGACTGACATTGTAGCTAAGCGCCACAGTTTCCTGGTTTTGTGGGGTTAAATCTATTCCCAATGTGGAGTTTCTTGGTTTTACATTTTCCTTTGTGTTGTGGTAAATGGTTGCACAGTTTTCAGGCTAATGAAGACCACCTGAGCCGGCAGCATATTTTACAGGGGAGGGATAAAGAAATCACTAAAATCTTTACAAGCCAGTGCTGCTTGCCTTCCACAGGGACTCGTAGGGATATTAGCATAATGGTTAGCGGTTATTCTTTTCTCCAACCATGCTGGGTCACAAAGCAACGTTAACTATCCCTAGATTAAACTAACAGACAAATCTCTTCTAATTACATTTATTCTCGTTATTTAGCTACATCAGATGCTGTTTAACTTGTTGTATCTTGACTTCTTGTACTCTGCATAAAGATCCATTTGTCCGTGTCTTCCTTGACTTCAGCAGTCAGTCAGTACACTGGAGAGTAGGACAGGATGAGACAGGCTGTTCTGGGAGCCTGGGCCCTATTTAACCAGCTCCAGACTTAGAGGAACCTCTGGCCAATGACCTCATACTGTGGTTTGCACAAATCACTGCTGCTCCAAATGGCGCATAGACAGTCGAAAAGAGAGATGTAGATGTGGATGGATAAACAGAGGGGTGATGTGATGAGTTAGCACCCCATTCCATCCAGCGCCTGGTGTATCAGTTGCATGAATCCATAGCTGTCCGGTGATGCTATAATCTATTACATTACTGTATCATTTTCCACTGTGATCTGAGAAGCACATAATCAAGTCAAGCTGACACTGTCTTTGTCTGTGTTCCTGTGCCATTCATTAGGTGGAGCAGCAGTCACAGTACATACAGGGCTACAAGGTGATGTACAGGCCTTCACCGGAGGGACTGCAGAGGAGCGAGTGGGCTGTGTTTGAGGTGCGCACCCCTGGGGAGGACAGCACCGTTGTGCCGCAGCTTCGGAAGGGAGTCACATATGAATTCAAAGTCCGCCCCTTCTTCAATGAATTCCAGGGAACAGACAGTGATGTCAAAATTGGCAAGACGCTGGAGGAAGGTGGGGGAATGTGAATGTGTGTGACTGTGTGCAAGTGTGCTTGCATGTGTGCATGTATGTTTTCATGTTTACACAATTTTATATGAACAGCTTGTATGTGTGAGAGCATACAACAGCTGTTCACAGCAGGCAGTGAGGGCAGGATTATGTTATATTCAAATGTGGTGTATTCAAGCATGCTAGGGTGGATGTGCCGCTCTTTAAAAGGCCCTATGGAAACCCATATACCACATTCCAATACAAGTGTTATACTAATTTTTCATAGGGTGTGGTTGTGGCACTCTCTTGAGGTTTGGTTGAAACCCAACTGCAAATTTTAATCTGTAGCAAAGTGTGTGTAGAGTGTTTACTAGAGAGTGTGCGTGTTTGTGTGCCTTACATGTGTAGGAGTGTTTTGATCTTTTTCTGCTGGATTTTCCTTTGTTCCCAATTTTGTTGATAATTGTTTTCGGAGCTCTAAACATAATGTTTGTTCTCCCGCAAGCAGAGAAAATGCTTGTTTTTATAACGCTCACTCACACGTCTTTTATGTTGCATTCATAATTATTTCAGTTTAATTACCGTTGGACCACAGGTTGGCATTCACACACCACCATACAGCCCACCATCATAACTCCCTGTCTGTTTTTGGTAAACAGTTATTTGCTTTTATTTATCCACAAAAGCACTTGTATTAAACAAACTCAGTTTTCACATAAAAGCGTCGCCATTTCGATTATTTGTCCTTTGTTCTCACCTCAGCTTCAGTCTCACACAGAGATAAAGGACAAAATCTGACAGCCAAATGGGATGAGGGCACGCAGGACGAGACTGTGTGCAGTTGTGGAAAAAAAAAAATCAGTATCATGTATGAAGGTGTGTTTTTAATCTTTTGTCTACCCCCTTCAGCCCCCAGTGCCCCTCCTCGCGAGGTTACAGTGACGGAGAGTGGGGACAATGGGACTGCTATTGTGGTCTCCTGGCAACCCCCTCCAGAAGAGGAGCAGAATGGGGTGGTCCAGGAGTACAAGGTAACAAAAAAAAAAGCCAGCAGCTACCTCAGCCTGAGCAAGTGGGACACATACTGTAGAGACATAAACGAGAAACAAACAGGAATACAAACAGAGCAGATAAGAGAGAATGGGACAATGCACCAACATAGAAAGGTAATGAATTCCTGGTTGAGGCACACCTTTGCTCCTCCTCTGTGGGCTGATACAGGCTCAGAGACAGAGGAGGAGAGGTATCAAAAAACAAGGGAGTTGGTAGAAACTCTTGTGAAACAGTGCCATCTGGTGGAAAGAGCAGACTTGCACATCTTGTTTCAAAGGTGAATTGTAGAGTAATTTTTGTGGTACTATTGATCAGTTGTTGTTTTTCTTCCAATGGTAGATTGGATTTAACTTGTTTAGCCTTGCATTACATAAGTCAGATAGTGTATCTTATTTTTACTGATATAAATGAAAATTAAATGAATTCAGCATTTAATGAGCAAAAACTTTGATATTATAGGATTTAGTATATATATCCATGCAGAGGCAGGAAATAATGTATTTTGCAGAGTGGAGAACAGCAAGTTATAGTCATGAACAAGGACATAACATGAAGGACATGAAGACACAGACCTGTATTATAATTCCAGTCATTTCTTTAGTCTGGAGCTGTGCTAATGCATCCTTAAACCTACAGCACGCCTCTTTGAGTCCCCTTCTTACTTGATAACATATGCTCTTTTTGTAATGGCCTCACTTTGGACAGCACTGTCCTCTCATTCATTATGCTCTGGAAGTCCTGTATTTTAATTGGAAATATAGGTTAGTGGTAGAAGGGAAGATGAAGCAGAGCCAGTGAAAAAGTTAAGCCACTGTTAATTTTCCAGGTAAATGTTTCTGGTGATAGAGTGATAGAGTAATTTCATGGTTTTTAAGTCCAGCCCGAGAGTGTTCCCTGCTCATTACCGAGCCCAGTCCCTTGCGGCAATTCCACTCGCCGCAATTTTTAAGATACACAGAAAATTTCAGGGCTTTGTGGGTCCATCACAGAAGTGCAAACACATGTATAGTGCACACCCAAGGAAGTGTGTATGTTAACCCTGGTTAACTGCTGGGAGGAGGTGGGGGGTAAAGAAAGCAGACTGTCAGCAGATCGGGATGTGGAGGTCTCCTGGCCTCATGCTGAGGTGAATGTATACTTCTCTTTGTGTCCCTGGCTTGAATCCGCCTGGGAGACTGCTCTACTTCCTGGGAGTGACAGCACTTAGCTTCTGCTGAAATTGGGTTATAGGGGTGATTACTGATCCCCATTTGTTTTTCATGGGCTTAAGGCTACACTGAGAGATGTTATGGCTACCTCTGCTAATACTGACCCTGTGTTGAGCACAGCCTGTAAAACATAAAGTCATGTTGTAAAATGTTTTGCTACCTCGGAGATGTAACACAATACCCACAGTGCACTAAAATGTTGGAATAGCAGTACCAACCAATTATAAAGACACAGACTGGTGGCAGCCACCAAGCTGAATGTTGTCAGGAAACCCTCATAACATTGCCTCAATCTCCACTTTCTCTTTGTCTCTGTTGCGGCAGATTTGGTGTTTGGGGAATGAGAGTAGGTACCACATCAACCGTACAGTTGATGGCTCAACCTTATCCGTGCTGATTCCCAGTCTGGCCCCAGGGATCCGCTACAGTGTGGAGGTAGCAGCCAGCACAGGAGCAGGTCCCGGGGTCAAGAGCGATATCACCTTCTTCCAGCTTGGTGAGTAAAAATAACCCTTAGTCCTCTCTCACAGGAGGTCATATAATTATTTTGTTTTTCCCCCAGTGGATACATTTTCTGTGTTATGGTGTGTATGTCCTCTGGCAATCCTTGCACACAGAATGAAGCCCAGTCATCTGACAAATAATTATGGCATTAATCCAGTCATCTAAAATTAAGAGCTTTTCAGTAATGTGACTGATTGCCAAGTAAACACACAATTATGTAATTCCTTCCTCTGCAGTAACAGGCCATGTTCAAGCCTCTGCTTGCTTTTCCTTTCATTATCAACAGCAATATTTCAAAATTGTAACTGAGGTGATTAGAGCTTTACAAACATCATCAAACTTATGATGAATTTGAATGACAGGGAACTTTTGTGGCTTTTGTGCATGCTGAAATGGCTGAAATGGATTCAGTAGCTGGCAGTATGATCAACATGTGTGATCAACAATTCCTGTGTGGCAGAGCTGTTGAGCTGGCTGCCCCACCCTGCTCCATTCTCCAGTCAAGGATGCAGTGTTTTCTGTCTACGCTTCACTTCAAACAACAAATGCAATAATGAATCCTGCACTCTGGGCTCAGGCATGACATGCTATTAATTTTAAGAGACATAGTGTAAGTTGTATTGAGGCTAGTTATTCTAATTTACTCCTTGTATTTTTTTTTTTTTTGTCCTTTTAGTCTAGACAGACAGATATTTTGAGATATTTTGTCAGTTTTTATTCCCCAAAGCTCTGAGCTGGCCTACTCAGGAGAGAGATGGAAAACACATGAATAGCAGGTTGAGGCAGAGAGAAAGAGAGAGAGAGAGAGAACTCCATCTGGTTTTAAATGTGTGATTGAGTGGGCCGGGATGGGCATGAAGAAGCATCGGCTGTGACTGATACAATTTCTCTCACTTGAAGAGTTCCTGTGGTGATTGTTGCCATGTTCCAACACTGGAGTGGAACAATGTGCCTCGGGGACCAGCGCTTCACCCAAACGCATTTGTCACACTCTGAGCTTGTATGCGTCATCCCAGCCTAGATACCTGTACAGTCCCTTGTGGGCTGCTTAGTCACATTGGCATGCTCCGTTCACTGGGCCAGACAGAGCCACAAATTGAGAAGACAGGGAAGAGAGGGGAAAGGCATTCCAATGGAGACATGGACTGGGGAACTGAGACACAGACAGACAGAAGGATATGGAGGGGGGAAAGGCAGGGAGCTGGTTCCTTTGGTGAAGTGTTTCTGCCTCTGGCTCAGAGAGTTGATGGAGAAGAGTGGCTACAACATGAAAGACTTGAGAGAAAGAGATGAAGACAAAGTAACATGAACATGAAGAAATTTCAGAATGGCAGGGGGTGGGGCATCGCAGAGAAGTCTTTCATGTATCACGCATGAGGGAAAAGCACAGAGAGAATAGACAGATGAGAAAAACAGAGCGAGAGCGGGTTGTTGTGAGCAGCCATACAGACGGTGCCTTTACAGTGAATTTCACAGTAGAAACAGCTTCAAGGCATTCACACCTCAGCTTTTCACAGATGTGCCTCAGTTTGCTAATTACTGTGGTGTCTGTATGTGTGGATGATCTCAATGGGTTTATTTATATGATTATGAAACCACCACTGCTCAGTATGAACAATGTTTCCCTGTGTTTCTTCTATCCGGTTCCATCAGGCTGGTGTGGTGCAGAAGCTCTGTTTTAAGGTCTTCAGTTTTTCTTTTGTCTGCTCACCTGCTATTGTTGACTGAGCATTGCGTTGAAAGCCGTTTGAATAATAGAGAGAAACGACTCCGTTTCCACGACCCAGCCTCATGCACACCCGCTGAGATGAAGACTCTTTTTGTGTGTGTTGAGTGAGAGGAATGTTCATAGTTATGTACTGCGCTGACTCCATTTATTTTAAATATATTTTTCCTATTTCAGACTTTTCCACTGGGTTAGAGTTTTAGGTTTAAATTTTTTTTTCCCCTCATCTCTCCCAAGCTTTTATATTCCTGACTCCCTTCATTTCACTTGTGCTATCCAATTCTTAAACACCAACTGTATCCTTTTTTTAAAATCATTTTTAACCCTGCTCTCACATCTCCTCCAATTATTCCCCACTTCCCCATCCTCAGATGCATCTGGGCGGATGACAGACACCGAGGCCCCAGAGAACCCCCTGTCCCAGCAGATCTCAGATGTGGTCAAGCAGCCAGCCTTTATAGCAGGCATAGGAGCTGCTTGCTGGATCATCCTCATGGTCTTCAGTATCTGGTTGTACAGACACCGAAAGAAAAGGAATGGCCTCTCCAGCAGCTACGCAGGCATACGCAAAGGTCAGTACATGTGTGCAACATTTATCGGGAATATCCAATGGAATTTCTGAAGTGCTTGAGGTTTGAGGTTACAAGAGGTTTTCTCACTTTCATACTGTGGCGTGGAGAAAATGAAATGCAGCATTTATTAGTGTGTTCACTTCTGTTTCAATCTAGTCCTCTCCAGCTTGTTCATCCCAAATACTGCCAACCTCCGTCACATCCTCCCTGGCACACACAAAAAGATATCTTTGTAGAGCGCTCTAGGTGAAGTCTAACCGAAAGTACTCTGCAGTAGAGTACTTTAAGATGTGATGCAAGCTCCCGCTGAGAGTGCTGCATGAAGATGTCTTTTATTTCTTTTTCATACTTCTGTCACACCGATTCTGTAAGGGTGTGTGAAGAGTGTTTTCAGTAAAGTACATTTTGAGGTTCAACAACTCCTCTTTTAGCAACTCCCTTCTGACTGTGCCGGGAAAGAGAGAATGCCTTGCCATAATCTCTCTTTATCAAGGACATACTGACATTTTCACATGCTGGAAGTACTCTTGTTGTCCTTTCAGAGAGAGACCTTTAGATATGGAGTTGAGAATTAAGCAATCCTGTTAATAGTGTTTGCTTTCCATGTTTTGAAAAGTCCAAGAATCCCTGCTCATGCATGTTTGGGCTGCATTGCAACCCTCTTAGAGTAGCTACAGCGTAACGCAGTGGGTTTTTACCTGACTTCAGTGGAAGTGACAGGGTTCATGACATGCCCAACCTCTACCCACAATAGTTAGAGTATAAAGAGAGCTATTAGCCTTTCTTTCTGAGTCTCATTTCTGTGTAGGCTGGCTTAATGTGTGGCCTTGGGCTGTGCAGCTGCTGTCTGTGAGCACTATCTGCGCCATTCCCACTTCTGGGCTCAGGTTTTACTGCTGACTAACAGGGTTAGAGGAGATCCACCTTCAACCTTGAAACACACACACACAGACAATAGACTGACCTTATTTGTAGCTAATCTGTGGCTGTCACAGAAAACACTGATTATCCATGTTCTGAATCCCCTGCACTTCTGTTAATAGTGGGAATTGTGAGTCGTGAAAGTGAGAGACACCTCAGCTACACTTTTCCTTTTGCTGTGGTCTTTTATAAACACCTTTGTAGACTATAATGATCAGAACAGTTGCTTTTTTATGTCTTAGATTACCTTGAAAACACTCTTAAAGGCCAAGATAACATTTCATTGCTACTATGGGAAGAAATGACATGCCAGTAATCTGAGATCTTCATCCAATACAACAACCTCATAAACAAAATTAAACATTGCTTGTACTCTTTTAACTTAAAAACAGAGGTCATTCAGAGGGAATGTGTTGATACAGAAGGGTAACTTCTAACGCTTCATTAGTGCAGTAATGATCTGTGGCCAGGCGGTACACGACAATACTGTGTAGGCTGAGATTACCTTCGGGCCCTGTGTGACTCTGTATGTTGATGTTTGTTCACATAAACTCAAACAGCTCTTCAGGGGCACAGTAGGCAGTCATACTCCCCCTCCTGCACCTCCTTGTGTCCCCAGACCACAAGAGGCCACGGCCTTTGTTGGAACTGGTAACTAAGAGTGTTTTGAGAAGAGTATGATTGCAACCACATGAAGCAACAATCTGCACTCAGGGTGAAAGAGGCTGAATTTGGATTGTACTGCATGGATGTCTAAGTGCTACAGTGAATGTAAGTGTTGTCTCAATAGATTACATATCTCAATTTGTCAAGTCAAAAGAAAAAAAGAAAGTCAATTAGATTTGTCGTACTGATGATTCTAATCGTACAAACCTCACGGTGCTCTGGTGTTGATAGTGCAAATTTTATAATGCCATGCTACAGGAGTCCTCAAAAAAATCTTGTTATTGAAATAATTCAAACAAATCAGTAAAAAAAAAAAAAAAAGACGTGATTGTAGCAGCCAGTACTCTACCGCTCAGTTAGAGCCTCATCTAGCCTGGGCTGAACATTTGTGACAGTCCCATGACAGAAATCTGATTTATGTATTTTAGTCACGTTTACATTTCTCACAGACTGTTTTGCCTACCAAGTGGTAGTGTCTCCACTTCAAAGGCATTCCTCAAACAGATAAAAGCCTTGCAACTTCTCGAATCTTCAGACTTCTTTGAGCATCAAGAGGACAGATTCAAACATGATAAGAAGGTTGTGGCATTTAGAGCATATTTATTGGTTCAGGTACCGTATGAATCAGTTGTTAGAGGAAATTAAAATGTGACAACAGCAGTATCTGTTTCCTCAGACGTTTCTCTGAGATGGGGTTTTTTTTAGGTTAAAGACAGGCAGCAACATTTCTAAAATGCACATATTTAAGGCAGTGGATGACTACCAACATGGCACAGTGTTGCATCAACTGCAGTGCATACTACAGCATTCTTCACTTCTTCAAAGAGGGCAACAACAAACCAAGTATATTTCATAAAAGATATCCACAGACCACAAAACACATTGCAGAATCTAAATCAACCTGGTTGATGTTTGAGTCTGAGTAACTGAAGCATGGGTGACGAGTGTTAGAGGTAGCAACAGATATCTCCCTAGTGAGTGACCCCTGTCCAGCAGGCCTCTGACAGAGTGGGCCAGGACCAAACACTCACTTTCCCCCATTCGGGATCCAGGGATGTCGGAGGGGATCAAAGAAGCATGTGAATACAGGCTGAAATACATTTTATGGATTTTTGTACTTTAACAGAAGTGATGAAGCATAGAAATTTTGTCACAGGAACTGACAGTACTTATGCACAATAATTCAACAATAATATTATTTCCTTTTTTCTGTCCCAACAGTGCCATCCTTTACTTTCACACCAACAGGTAAGCACTCAGACGTCTTTGCACTATACACAGTAAGTGGTGTCTGTGTTTGCTCATTCATGGTACTTGTGTTCTCTATGTTTTTGAAACACTTTCTTTAATGGCCTGAACAGCCATCATAGAGTGATTGACTGTAGAGATGTGTACCAGTAAAAGGAGCCAAGCATTGGCAACGCTTCTACCTAGAAATAAATGTTTCACCAAATGTTAGAGTCGTGTCAGAACATAATGCTCAAAGAGAAGCAGGCCACACTACTGAGAAGCTGTTAAAACTAGTGGTAACTTGATCAAAGAGCTGCTGGCAACCTCAGATGGGATTTAAGAGAATGACACACCACCAGCACTCCAACACACCAATTAGATAGGCGAGCAGCAGCAGAGCAAAGAAGGTTATCTGTGAACTGAAGTGACACAGCGTAAAACAGATAAAAGAAAAGCTCTCTCTGTGCCTCTCTATCGTTCTCTCTCTGAGAGTTTGTATTTACAGTCCTCTCCTCGTTTTTCTTTTACTCATGGACCCTCATCCGTCTGAAATTCTTTGTTCCCTAGAGGTGTGTCAAGGGTGTTGGCAAGGCTTAGCGCAATGGTGATTGTGAAACAGTGAATGGGTGAGGAGGAGTAAAAGTGAGAGCAGGAGAAGGAGAGCGATTGAGACAATACTGCACAGTATGTGTTTGCGGTTACACTGGCTGATCCTGTCTGTGCAGAGATTGTGCCTTAACAGTAGCAACGTTGTTTCTGTCTGCCTTGAGGCTTGCAATCAGGTAGAATAATTTTGCAGTTGCAAGTTTGTTTTGTGATCTGCCGGAAATCTTTCAGGTGAAACACACTCTTTACTTGTGTTTCTGTCTCTTTAAGAAGAAAACCCAGTGTAAAACCGGGACCTAAAAGGGAAACATGCTGATTTTAATCTAGAAACAGATTGTGATGTTTTGCATTAAAGAGAGCTAATCTAAGAGCTCCACCAGCTACATGCAGAGGGCAAAACAACACTTCCTGTTTTGAAAAAGAGACAGGGAATTGACATAGCAAAGGCCCTACCTACCCTTCTTCCACCATCTCTCCTCTCAGGGAAGTGATTGTAATTAAAGTTGGAAGTTTATCTCTCCTTCACACACCGGCAGCTTAGAGCTCCTTGAAAGAGTCCAACTTGCAGCACACGGAGCTTCAAACACACTGAACCCGAGCCAGACAACCAAAGAGCTCTGCCTCTCTGTTCTTCATAAGCCTCTTACATATCCTCCTCCTGCTCCTGTTGCTGTTTGTGTGACTCAGCCGAAATTATGCCACACACGTTCATTCACATGCCCACTTGAACTGATACAATAACACACGCACTCATAAAAAGAAGCACTCCCATCATTGCTTGCTAAGCTGACAATCCAGAATCAAATGAATAATGCTGGGCTGACCTTGTATGATAATGGCAAAGATGATAATGTGATGACAGTGGTAGCAGTAGTGAAAACGTTGGAAACTCATTATTTTGTCTCTTTTCAGTGGCATATCAGAGAGGTGGAGAAGGTGTAAGCAGCGCTGGAAGGTAAGATTCATTTTAATGCTTTTAAAAAGTGGGTATGAAAATATTTCAAATATTAAACACATTATGGGCCAATAAATGATGAATAAAATACAACAGGATGTGAAATCCTCTGAATTGATGAGTAGGGCTGAGCAGGTGTACTTTTGTTTGACAAACACTAGGGGGAGTTCTGTGCCTTTCTAAACAGTATAGAGCTGAGGAGGGGTAAGCAGGTGCATTAAGTATGATACAAACAGGAACAAAGCCCCATATAGTCTGCCAGGAGCCCATCCTGATCCCATATAGTGGAGAGCCACATCCAGCCACAAGGCTGTGCCATAGCATCACCATAAAACTTTAATGGAGACACATTCACACACACACACACAGCAGTCACAGTACTCCTTTTCATGTTGTGGAATGGTGCATTGTGCAAAACAGTGAGACTATACAGAATTAGGTTGAGCAAACACTGCACCAACTTGCTAACACTCATTTGTAGATCCACAGGATGGCATTTGGCATGTTTTCAAACAGCTGGGAGGGTTTGAAAATTTTACACACACACAAAAAAGAGGAAATATATATTCATTTATTGTCCTTCTTTTATTAAGAGTACAAAATATACACAATACTGAACCTTAAGTGCATGTGTGTGTTGTTCATGTGTTAATGAATACTTAGCTTGGAGCCATCAGCAGTAAATCCATATTCATTATATTATCCAGTTCTATGATTGAATCCCATATGCAGCATGGCTGTGTCAGCTCTGCACAAAGACAATGGCCATTCAATATCAACATACAACTGCCGTGGTGATTGAGGAGCTATTGTGAGATTGTATTTGGCTGTACAAGACAAATGTGTTCATTACCCAAAATGAATCCAAGAAATTAGTCATTTGAGTGGGAATGAGGAAATGTAATTCAATGCTAATTCAGTGTTGGGATATGCAAGCTGGGAGTTATTCTGTGGAGATTTGAACAGTGAAACAATATATGGCCCTGCTAGAGTAGCCTGCATTTTCTTTGTATGTTAGATTGATTCATTTCATGACCAATAGGAGGCTATTTATTCTCAGCTCTTTTACCTCTCAGTGTTTGGCCTGAGGTCAGGTTGTACAGTAGAATCTTGTTGTACAAGTGATCTTGTATTGTATTGGGATTAAAGCCAAAGAAACGGGAGCAAGACATGGAGACAATGGAGATGGATGGCCAGGCGATGATTTGAGAGACTGGTCCGCATGGGTTTCTCCTCTGGTGCTTGAGTTTCTCTTCTTTCCTTCTGTACAGCTAAAAAAAAAACTTTTTAAATGATAGAGATGTTGTGTGACACCATGGAATCTACTCTGGGAGCGTTTGTGGTTCACTGACTGTTCAGGACGCGCATTTCGCAACATTGGGAGTGAATTTTATCTGGCTGTCTAATCCAGGCGCATCGCTAATGCTCACGAGGGCTCAGGGAAAGTGTCATTGGCTGTGGGCAAGTCAAGCACACACAATCTATTTAGCTGGGCTTTTTTCTAATGTGCTCCCTGGGCCTGTGTGTGTGCCTGTGTGTATGTCTTTGTGACCAAAAGGCAAAAAGTACTAAAGCCGGATTTCTAGTTTTTCTATTCTCAGCTGCTGGATAAATAAACTCCACATAATCTTCTCTTTCAAATATTGTGTAACTGTGGGTGTTTCAGTTCATTCACATAAATGTCACTGTGGTGTTGGCTTAGTCTCTTACTATTGTTAACAATTTGGTCCCATTTTTTTTTTTACAGGCCTGGTTTGCTTAACATTGGGGAATCTGCCACTCAGCCCTGGCTTGCTGACACATGGCCCAACTCCTGCTCCAACCACAACGACTGCAGCATCAACTGCTGCACTGCAGGCAATGGCAACAGCGACAGCAACTTGGCAACATACAGCCGACCAGGTATGTAGAGTCAACCCTGCCATACGTAGGTAACAACCAAAATAAACACTCCCCTCAAAGGCAATGATGCAGTCCTTGACAAAATAACTGTGGAGATAAGAAATGTAGGCGCTGAGGGAATCTGCAGTGCAGGAGGAAGTAAAATCTGATATCTGGGTTAGCTCCCTGGAGAGTTGTTCTGTGTATCTCTCCTTTCTGTAGGTCTCCAAGAGAAAAACCTGGAGAAATATTAGGATTAAGAGTGGCTGTGTGCTTGTGTGTTTGATTTATCTGAGGTTAAAGTAGAGCTGTTTTAGGCAGGAAATAAAAGGAGCACACTGAGAGGGGCTTATGGCTCTACTCTGTTGCTAATCGAATTGCTCTGCTGATTTCCATACTGTTGTTATAGCCGGTAATGCAATTTCCCCTAAGTGCTCAGTTATTTAAGAAATGTGCAGCGGGCGAAGAGGTCAAGGCTGGACTGCAGACGGTGGCCAGAAGCAGAGGTAGAAAGAGAGAATGATAGAGAGTGAGAGAGAAAGAAAGAGAGAGAGAGGGGTGCACCTGGAAAACCAGATGCAAGGGAGAGGAAAGGAGTGATGAAGAATAAGTATATGCTAAAACATACACAGAGATGCATGGCTGAAGATAGAGAGCGTGAATGAGATGAGGTAAAGTAGGGTAGGTGGAGAGGGGGGAAAAAAGAGACATAAGGAACACCACCAGGTGGCCTTTTAGTTTATTCAGCACCACTACATTTGTCAACAAAAGGAAGCACATTTGGCCTCAAAATCACATACACTACTGCTATACAATATACACTACTGTGTATGTGCACACACTCAGTCGCAAAGTGACCTATCTGAAAAGAGAACAGAGTAAAACTTGCAGCCAAAAACTTCAGCTTGGATGACACAGGACGTAATGTTATTAATTTTCAGCCCAGACCCAAGTCTTAAAAAACCCTATCCTCGGAAACTTGGACTGCAATGAAATGCTTTATGTTCTAAATTATGCACTATGGGACTATGCCTTTAAGGGCAGCCCATAATTCCTATCCAGCTGTTCAACCTAATATCCATCCAGCCATTCAATAGTTTCTCCTTACTTCAAACCTTTCCCAATGAGGATTAATAATTCATTTTGTAGACTTAATAGTCATCAAGTTCAGTTTTTTCTTTGTGCTAATCACCCTTCGGAGGCTGAAGTGTTTAACTCTACCTTAACATGGTGTGAGATGTTTAACAGGGAATAACAGGCTAAAGGCAGCCCTCACTTCTCGCATGACACCCCGCTGTATGACACTAAGGAGCTTGCCAGTCGCATGCTTTGTGTGTGTGCCAAACCTAAACTCTGTGAACATTAAGAGGATCACTGACTAGGTGACAGAGCAAAGAAATAGGAGTTAATGTCCCTTTATCTCAGCCATAGGGGCGCTTTCACAGATCAGCCATTGAAGTGTCGAGCTGTTCTGTGCAGCTGAAATGTGAGGCGCATGGCACGAGCAGCGTGCACCTATGGCCGTCCTTGGTATTTACCGCAAGGCTGGCTCTCAGATCTGCTGGAGGATTTGAATATTTTATGAGCCAGGGAAAATTGGATCCGTCAGTGGAGCTGTGCTTTTACTGCGTGCCTCATTCCAGGTCTTTGATACAGACATGTCTCTCTGTCCCTCTCAATGAGAAAAGACGCTCCCACCGTCAGATGGAAAAGAACAGAGATGACACCCACATTGAGTCATGGGTGAGACTGAGAAGAGACTGAGCAAGAAAGGTGTAATACCACCTGTGTCACTCTCCTAAAGTAGACCATCATTTGGCAAACAAAACAGACTTTAAATGGAAATAGCGATTTCTCTCCAGTGGGCACAGTGATCTTTCAAAAGCTTGAAATGAATATGTAAATGTTTCTTGCTTTCCTTCAATAAATATTTTCAGCTCTGTGGTAGATCAGATGGTGCCCTATTGTTTATTGTGCCCTAAGATTTTACCAAACTGGCATACTGCTGCAAAGCTGATCAGCAGTAGACGAGATTCACTAAATACCCTCCTCATGTTCTCCAGCCGACTGCATCGCCAATTATAACAACCAGATGGAAAACAAGCAGACCAACCTCATGGTGCCAGAGTCAGGAGTCTATGGAGATGTAGACCTGTCCAACAAGATCAATGAGATGAAGACCTTCAACAGCCCCAACCTGAAAGATGGACGCTTTGTGGGTCCCGGAGGCCAGCCAACACCTTACGCCACCACCCAGCTCATCCAGTCCTCCATTATGGGCAATAATATGAACTCAGACAGAGGAACCGGAGGGAGTGGAGGTGGACCCGGGGGTGGAGGGGAGGTGAATGAGAAACACTGCTGGAAGCCCACCTCAGTGCAGCAGCAGAAGCAGGAAATGGGCTCCCAGCTGCAGTACATCATCATGGAGCAAAACAAGCTGAACAAGGGTGAGTGTGTGGAATACTCAGCAGCCATGGTTAAAGAGGTCAACTCCGAGCCATGATCTTCCTCCATTCGATTTTTCCTCTGTCCTCTGCTTTCCCGGCTCTTTCAGCCTCACCGTGGAAGCCTGTAGAAGAGTTTCATGCTCATCTTTTCCTAGGTTCTGTCAACGTAGGCGTCATCACTCCTTCTTCCTGCCTGTCTGTATGGCATTTCATGTAACCCCTCATCACCCTTCACGCAGTCATGTAGAAACTTTGCCGCTAAATGAGAGCCATGCTTGAATTGCTGTCATTGTGCAGTATCTGGGTTGCCTTTTTTGTGATGAAGGCAGGTGTGAGGGTTTATCTTTGGTGTCAGATTTCCAAAGGGAAGACAAAGATAATTCTTGGATCTTTAGATGCTTTGAACAAAGCTATCATCACCTTGTAGGACCTGCAGAAAGGAAACACATCTGGTGTGATAGTTTTGAGATTTTTGTGCAGATGTTGCATGTGTTCACATACTCACCTGAAAATTATAAAGCATGAATTGCATGGCCCTTGTCATGTGTAACACTAAACACTGTAATGTCATTTCATGATATACATAGTTTCATGTTTCCACTGTGGTTTTGTTCAGTCAAATGTGGTTCTTCTTTTCCTTGTTCATTAGGAAGTGGTTGCTTTGCTTGAATGTTTTTGAGTTTGCAAGATGTCTGCCAGGTGCCACACTAACCATATGACTCCATTCTTCCCACCATCAGACCGCTACAGAGGGGGTGACAGCCCTATGCCGGCCACCATCCCCTACAACCAGACCCATGACAGTCACACTGGGGGCTCCTATAACAGCTCTGACCGAGGCAGCAGTAGTACATCTGGTAAGTGGACTGGGGCATAAAGGAAAACAACACTAACTGTGGGAAAGACAGAGATTAAAAAAAAACATATCTGAAGAGTCTCTCTCCCTCTTAGAGTTCTGAGGAGTTTTATTCTTAATTTATTCTTTTTTTCCCCACTCTTTTTAATTTAACTGACAATGTATTTTCCCAGCTTATTATTGTTGTGAACTATATAATCACATATACCCCCCAGCTCCATTTGAAAATCCAGATTTTCCTCAAAAGCAATAAATCACTTTGAGACGCAAATAATGCTTGCTTTAAAATGGTAATTTGATTAATTTCCATGTCAGCCCGTTTCGAAGAGAAACTGAAAGGGAGATGCCTTCAGAAAGTGGAAAATTGCTGAATAAAAAGAGAAGAGGAAACTGACAACAATGCCTTCAAACAAAAGCATGAGCACCATGCTAGGCATTTGCTTGTGTCTTTTGTTTTCTGGGTGCAATGTCATCCAAGGGATGTTTAAAGCAAATTAGATAAGAGAACCCTTTTATTTATTAATTCTGTTGTTTGTTTTGTTTTCCTGCTTTTTATTTTATTTCTCTGTTTGTCCTTGCTTATTTTGCATTGCTTCCATTAATTGGCTTTACTTTAATTCCAGTATGGAGCAGCCTAATTTCATCAGGGCCTCAATGTCTGTCTGTGGACAAGGACAAATGATAACACATTGCAGACGGCATGCAACACTGCCACCTTAATGCCATGTATCCATTCTGATATTGCGTTTGAAGTTCAAGCCATTAAGGAGAAGCCTTTAGTGCTCGCTGCACCTCACAGCTCATTGGTTCACAATTCTAATAGTTTGGTATTAATTGGATCCTTTTCTGCCGTTTTCTTCCACCTTTTCTCGTGATACTGGTTAATACCACTCTATGAAAATTATTGTGTTTTACAGTATTTTCCAGCATTTGATAACTTAGAGGTTTATGTGCACACTTGCAGAATGTAGAGGGTAGCTTTAGCCTTTGCACTCTTACGTGTAAAATGATCCTTTGTCAGTCAGTCTTGCTAATGCATTTTATCTGCTGTCATATCCTTGCTCATTAACTTGAGATTTCATCGACATTAATAATTGATGTGTTTTTCAGAGACAGAGAGAATATAAGTATGTATGTCTGCAGGTGTCTTGTGACTGATGGATTGCTTTTTTTTTCCCCATTTTTTTGAGCAGGGAGTCAGGGTCAAAAGAAGGGAATGCGCACCCCCAAACTACCCAAACAGAGCACAATGAATTGGGCTGACCTGCTGCCCCCGCCCCCTGCAAACCCGCCCCCGAGTCGGAACGCAGAGGAGTACTCTCTATCAATGGAAGAAAGGTCTGCGCAGACAAAAGGACACAGACAATCTGACAGGCACACATTGTTTTTAAATACTAGTTCAATCTTCCTGCTTTTCTCCTGTTTCTTACATCCATTTCAAGTATTTGCCCCAAGGGTTTTCTATCCATTAGTGCTAGGTTCATGTCAAACCTTGATAGAAGCCTGTCATGAATATTAAGTGCATGTTTTTCTGGCTTCAATATATAAACATTCATGTTTTCAGTGAGTGATATGTAGGTAGGTAACAAGGCTTGTTTCTCTCTGTTGGCAGCTGTGACCCAGACATGCAGTGCCCCATGCCCCCCTCTCACATGTACCTGCAGCCTGATGAGCTGGAGGAGGAAGAGGAGATGGAGAGGGGGCCCACTCCTCCCATCCGTGGGGCAGCGTCTTCCCCTGCTGCTGTATCTTACAGTCACCAATCCACAGCCACTCTCACCCCCTCACCCCAGGAAGAGATGCAGCCGATGCTCCAGGATGCACCTGACAGCCATGAACGCAGGTACAGCTGCAAGATGTTAAACGGCCGACTAGAGTATAACAAGTAACAAAAGAAGAGTGGTCAGTCTGTATAAATGTGCTCAGGATATCTTTTCTTTAAATCCTTAAAGAGAAACATAATCTCCAAAGTACTTGAAATTCATAAACGTTTTCTATGTTTTAGTCCATTAATTCCAAATTCTGTATATTCTGCTGGCCATTTTTCAAGCATAAAAGCATATCTTCGTTTTTAGATTGATTTGTTACCTCCCAGGGAGCCATTTGTTTCAGTTCATTTCAGTACAGCATAAAAATCAACTTGCAGCAATTTGAAAGTTGTTTGAAATAAGTAATACATCACGGTCTAAATTTAGTGCATTTTTTTTTTTTTTTGTCAGACCTATTATTATTGTGTGACAGTGGCTGTGAGCAGGAGCTGTTTTGAAAAACTCATCCTGTCGGTGCATAAGGAAAACAGGATCATCATAAATTTAGGAGCAAACTGCCAAAAGAAGCCATTTCAAAATCAGAAACTATCAAATCAATAACAGTACTGACATTTCTGTTTTCTTATTGCTTATTTTCTGGCTCCAATTTGACGATAACATAGTTGTAGTCTCTGCAGTCTTGAATATAATGTGCTTTGATGTACCTCAGAAAACCATTAGCCCTAATGCAAAGTACACATGGTGTAGTTTGGCTAAAACATGCAAAATCTGCAGTATGATCCCATGATTACAGGCAGGTTAATTTTACTGTCTGTGTGTAATTTGTCCAAAATATTCTACATTTGATGGGATTCTGATACCATGCGTTTCTCACTTTTTGCAGACGCCATGCTGTGAGCCCCCCACCCCCACCGAGGCCCCTCTCTCCCTCACACACATATGGGTACATCACCAGCCCGTTGGCCTTGGACACTGACGGTATGGAGGAGGAGGATATATTGGAGGAAGAGGAGGAGGGTGACGAGACAGATGCAGAGGTGGCCAAGATGCACTACCACCACACCCACCCCCACACACACCCTCACCATCCTCAGATGCATCCGCGAAGGTTGCTGCTACGAGGGCTTGAACAGACCCCTGCGTCCAGCATGGGTGACTTGGAAAGCTCAGTGACTGGCTCCATGATCAACGGATGGGGGTCGGCTTCTGAAGAGGATAATGTCTCTTCAGGGAGGTCCAGTGCAGTCAGCTCATCAGATGGATCCTTCTTCACTGATGCCGACTTTGCTCAAGCGGTTGCTGCAGCTGCAGAGTATTCAGGCCTCAGGGTGGCCAAGTACCCCAATACACAGGGCCAGGAAGTGGGAGGAGCTTCAGGTAGGTTTAATCAAGTTGACCACATCCACAAGAAATGTTATTGCAAGAATTTTGAGAAAAGGGAAAAAGCCAACTATTCTTATGTCTTTTTTTCTTAGCACGGAAATACCAAATAAATCCATCAGGCCACCGTCCTGGCAGCCCAGTGTCTACAGACAGTAACATGAGCATGGCAGCTGTACACAGGAGGCCTCCTAAAAAGCAGAAACAGCATCCTGCAGGCCATCCAGGGAACCAGCGGCGTGAAGCATATAATGAAGGTACATATATGATTGCATATATGTATGCATTCAAAAGAATTTCATACAAGTTTCAATTCCTGTAAAAATCATGCTAGCTCAATATGCATGTTGCTTGGTATAAACTTTTCTTATTATACTATGTGCGATAGACAAAAAAAAAAGTATCTTAGAAACTCAGTAGTCAGGTATGTAAACGATTGTATAAGACATTAATGACTTAATCCAGCCAACACAAAGAGAGGAAGACATGTAGCAGCACTAGTGGGTCAGCTGTATCCCTCAACCACACAGATGGCCAGTTTGTGTCAATGGCTTTCCCTCTAGTCCCTCTACAGATATGGAAGTGCAGTTTACTGTAATGTAGTGTCCATAAATGACTGAGAGTGGGTGTGCCATGAGCCAGAGTTTTAATCATCCTCTTCCATGTGTTTTATGCGCATGCATACATGGCATCACTCCTAATCTGTGGCGGTGCAGAACAGATCGGGCGAGTTGTGGGCTAGAGGCCAGGGCCATGGTGGGCAGCAATGGAGGGGGTTGTCTCAGGGGAGCTCTGCTCAGCTTGGCTATGCTGACACTGGGATGTCTCTCCACTCTAGCCACTAATGAAATTGATCCAGGTGCTCTGGCTCATACTGAAGTACCACCTTTCACTCAGCAGGGGCTGAACATAAACAAAACAGGGGCTAAATACCAGAGCAGCTGTACACAGAAAGAAAAGCTCTGGCCTTGCTAAGTAAATGAGCATTTGACTTTTTACAGCAATGTTCTTTACAACACACAGCCTACCAGCAGAAAGACACTTTTTCCTGTGGAAAGATCTTTTTTTTTAAATGTATTTATGTGTGGTTGTGTGCACACGCTCACTCTGCTGTGTACAGTATGTGCTGTCCCAGAGCTGGCTCTCCTCTTAGTGTCAGGTGTCCTTGAGTGTTGGAAGCACTTGACAGGGAGATTTAATATCCAGCTCACTAGAAGCCAGAAAATCCAACCACCCCCCCCAAACCTCGTCCTCTTGCCATCATCCTTATATCCTGGCGTCTTCCCCATCCGTTGCCCCTCTATTTGGAGTGATCTCCATTCCTCTCCACACTCTTCTCTTCTCCCTGCTCCCCTCTCCTCCGTCTTTGTTTGAGCAGTGAGGGGAGGGGGGCGGCACTGACAGCTCTGCAGCTTGGTCTGTCCATCAGTCCTCCTGCTGATTGCATTTGATCTCAATGGATTGTTTTTCATTTGGAGGTTATTGCCTCCCCCCCATCTCTCTTCCTAGCTTCACCCTACATACCCTCCCTCCGTGGTCTGGAGGACTGGTGCTGAGGTGATAGGTGAGAGAAGGTGATTTAATGAAATGTAAAGTAGGACAAAAGAAAGAAAACACTGATGTTTGCTACACACACACAGAATACATTGTAATGTGTATTTCGCTGTCTCTCTACCATTCCATTTACTCCATACTGAGACTAGTATCAGACACCATCACTGTAAGTACATAAAGAAAACATCAGATAAGGCAGCAGGAAAACAAGTGAACCAGCAAGGGAGGCAACCCCACTTCCCTACCCCTTACCCCTCTTTGACCTACTCATTTCACTCTTGTTTGCACAGTGGATGTGGAAACACCCAACTTATAGGTTCCCCTGATTCATATTGTGTTTGACTCTAATGCCTTTGTCTACCTCCTCCTCCTCTGTGAACTTAACCCTTCCCTGTCTCTTGATCTGTCGTGGCCTTGTCTGCCTAATTAACCACCAGGCTCTCCAATACACCCTCCTTGGCAAGCCCAGAGACACTTTACAGACTTGAGCTCTGTCCTCGATACTTCCTCATAAATCTAACTGGCACGCTGCTCCTCCCTTGTAGTGAGCTATATCTCACAGACTGTGGCATTGATCGGACTCTGACCGAGGTAGGACTCAGGAGGCAAGAGAGATATTAAAAAACTGCAGATGCTTCTCTGCTGTATGATATTGACTTGGCCCCCTTTTGTATTCAGGAGGAGTGGATGGAGGTGGAGGATAATCAGAAAAGTGTATTGAAGCTGCCTGAGTCCACCAACAAGACTCGCAAAGACATCACCTGCCCTATTAGCCTTTCATGTGGAAAAAAAAAACATTTTTAAAAAAGTAAAATAAAAGCTTTGATTATTCCAGCATTGTACAATCTTAAAAGTCTAAGGTATCCATTGGGATGCAAGGAAGGTGTAAGGAGTTGGCATTTGCTACATTTATTAACTTTCTAATCCTACGTGGATTATGTGTCTGGCCACTGACAAAACCATCTTTCAGGTCGGAAGCTGATTAGAAGATGAAAAGCCATCGATCGCAGGCGCACAAGGCTTTTGTCTCAGCATTTTGTTTAGATGGCTGTGTGATGTGTGTGAGGCCAGGCGGCCCACTGGCTAGCCTCATATGAATAATGGCTCAAGGACAAGCAGCACTGATTCATCAATGGGGGAAGTCGTGCAGGTCAGAGAGCCTGCTGCTGACCGTCACGCTCCCCTCTTCCTCTTCTCACTCAAATCTCATAACTCTCTGTCTAGATTCGGTCTGTCTAATGTCATCTGTTCTGTTTACTGTCTGTTTGGGGGAGATTCCGTTAAGCACAGCCATGTGTACAGATATGAGTGTATGTACACACACTGCAGCTGTGTTTGCGTATCACCTTGCAGGTGTGAGACAGCTGAATGACAGATGATACACACCGAAGTTTCAAGAGTACACAGATTCTTGTACTTCAGGCTTGTGCAATTATCTAAACCCTAGTTTTTGATGTTGGCGGTTAATGTGTTCTTACTTCCTGTGTTTATCCTTCAGATCTCCCACCTCCACCCATCCCACCTCCAGCGGTTCTTAAGTCCCCAACACATCCCTCCAAGGCAGCTCTGGAGGGCCGAGGAATAATCTCCCCTAAAGCAGGTGAGGGTCGAGACAAGAGAGGAGGAACAGGGGGCTATAAACCCAGAGAGGGGACAGACCCCAGAACCAGCTCATCT